>NC_134358.1:221379627-221979627 GCF_048569485.1 Anomaloglossus baeobatrachus | reverse complement strand
TTCTGTAACCCAAAATCCCATTTTTGCAGAGGAAAGCACTGAGTCCTTTTTAAAGGACTCAATTGAATCATTTTTCTTCCTCTCGTAATGAGTGCCCCCTGGTCCTTTTGTATTGTCTTTTGTAATGAATAAGTCATGTGCCAGTCTTTTATATTGACCACACAGGTATTTATACATATAAATGAGATCTCTTATCAGACGTCTTTTTTTACGCTAAACAAGCCCAACTTTTCCAAGCTCTCATCAAATTGGAGGCCTTCCATTCTTTGCAATAATCTAGTTGCGCGCCATTGAACTGACTCTAATTTCCAAATATCCTGTTTAAAACGTGCCCCCAAAACTGCATCCCATATTCCAGATGAGGGCTCACAAAGTGATTTATAGAGGGGTAATACATTGGGATCACGGGATCTAATCTCTTTTTTTTATACACCCTAAAATCTTGTTTGCTTTAGCAGCTGCTACCTGATATTGAGTACTGTTGCTCAGCTTATTTGTAACTAGAATACCCAAGGCCTTCTCCTGTTCTGTAGTCCCGAGTTTACTTCTTTTTATTTTTATTTTTTTTAACTTCCATGTAATGTATATGGAGCAATAGGATTATTCTGTCCTAGGTGCATTACTAGGTGTCTGCATATTCAGAAATCTTATCCAGGTCGTTTTGTAATATTGTACTATCAAGGTCACTTTTTAACATCCTACATAGTTTGGTGTCATCAGCAAAGACTGACACTTCACTATCAATTCCATCCACAAGGCCATTAATAAAGAGATTAAAGATATTCGGTCCTAGCACAGATCTCTGCGGCGCCCCATTGCTGAATATTGCCCAATTAGAGACTGTACCATTTATGACTACTCTTTGTTTCCTATCTTTTAGCCAATTCCTTACCAGTCTGCTTATAGTTTCCTCTAGTCCTTGCTTTTGGAGTTTCATTATAAGGCTATTATGTGGTACAGTATCAAATGCCTTTGCAAAGTACAAATAAATCACATCAGCTGCATTACCAATATCCAGGTTTGCACTTACCCCCTCATAGAACCCCAACAGGTTGGTTAGACACGACTTATCCTTCATGAATCCATGCTGTTTATCAGTTACTATATTGTTGCATCTCATCTCTTATAATGCCCTAAAAACCTTTCACACCACTGATGTCAGGCTTACCGGACGGTAGTTGCCTGCATTTTACCTTTCTTAAATATCGGTACCAAGTCAGCCATCATCCTATCTTGTGTCACCAACCCTGTTACAATAGAGTCTAAGAAGATGAGATACAAGATTGAGTATCATTACTATTTTGGCTCAGGGCCCATTATTCGGGCTATGTGATGCTGTTCTGGCAGTGAACAGGTCTTAATGGGATTCCATTGAGGTGTCAGCAGTGATTCAGACCAAGGCTTTATCTGCAGTAGATAGGATTCAAGCAGTTAAACACATAAGCTTAACTCCAGTTTGCATTGAGGTCAGCGGCTTTCTTTCGGCACAGGGTGCTGGAATTAAATAACATTTTAACAATGTAAGTCGTTACCTCAGAAACAAATGTGCGGCTTGGGTTAGTGATACCCACCGAGGAATGTCAGATTATATAGTGAGGGAGTAAGACCCTCCAATCACAATTCAAAGATTTGCATGGTGCGTCCTGTTATCTGAGCAACCGAAATCTGTTTTAATGCAAATCATGTGGAACTCGTTCACTACTTATGTAAATTAGTGTCTGTTCAGCCTGATAACATCAATTTATGGAGCATGGCGAGATTTCAGCTCTTTTATTTACTCTTCTTTTAATTCATGTTCCATTAACATAGAACAGTCTGGTGAGATTTTAGCAATCACACCACATGTGGAAAAGATTGCAAATTCATCAGATATTTTCTATATCTTTTTGCAAGACACATATAATAAATATGTATAGATTATAGGAAAGATGTTGGATTTTGCAGTATCCTCCTGTATTTTGTGTGGTGGCCAGAGGTTGAAAATACAAGATAAATCAGATACTTTATTAGTGCCCACTTATTAATTGTTACCTATCAGTTTGAGAATAAAGGAGGCGAGGAGCTTAAATAAACCCCCCCTAAAATGTATTTCTATATATGACCTGTATCTGCTGGCCACTTATTTCAGGTACCATTAGAAAAGTGGATGGGACAGTCACAAAATATCCTACAACAAGCCTGTTATTGAAAATTATCATTAATGTGTTAAATTGTCAGCCTAATCGGCAGTTGTGAAGAGCTGACCTACCCGTATAAGTGGAGACACTGTTTTTACATAACTTTGCAATTTACTTACCTTTTTAGAGTCTCTTAAGGCCGCTTTACACGCTACGATTTATCTGAAGATCTCATTCGCGAAGTGACACGCACAGATCGTAGTTACGATTTGCCGAGATTGCTCATAGGTCGTTTATTAGCGGTCACAAGGAACGATCTCACAAACGACGCAACATCGTTCAGCGATATATTGTTTGCCCAAGGCGGTCATGTGGATGTTGTTCGTCGTTGGCAGGGTGTCAAACGTACCAATATATCTGCTGCGTTCCAAACGATAAACAATATTTTGAAAGTGAACGACGTGTCAACGATTTCAACCTATTTGCGATCGTTCAGAGTCGCACGTAGGTGTCACACGCAACGACGTTGCTAACTATGATGGAAGTGCGTCACGGAATCCGTGACCCCAATGACATATCGTCAGATAAATCATAGCGCGTAACACTGCCTTTAGGCAATATTCACACACAGTATTTTTCTAATGGTTTTTTTTTTCTGCAGCCAAAACCTGTTCTCTTGCCAATAAAAACGCACCGTTCAAATTGCAGTTTTTATGTTTTTTTCTTTTGCTTCTTTTTTGCTGCTTTTTTTGGCGTGGATGACATGATTTGTTACAGAGTAAGCGTCATTTTAATTTTTTTTTTTTTTTTTTCTTTTACAAATCAATAGTTCATGTGAAAATTAGAAACCTTTTTTAATATATCTTAATAGATAAATTTGCTTCTTTCTCCTCCTGGACTGGTTATTCACTCTCAAAATTCTCAATTCACAGGCAACATCTCTTTTCAGTGAATACAGATATTCCCATTTCAGAGATAGGAGATGGCAGTTGGTGCTTCTAAAATTCTATGAAGAACCGTAACTGTTGTTTGAGGAGAACTTGCAGAAGAATGTCTGTCGGCCTCTAGCTCCTCGCCTTTCCATGAAAATGTAAAAGCACCCACTGTCATCTATCTCAGTAATGGGAACGTCTGTATTCACTGAGTACAGAATTTCCATGAGAAATTAGAGGGTAATATGCATAAAGAAGTAGATTTGTCTGATAAGATATAGTACTGCTTAATTTCATATGTACTATTGATTTATAAAGTCAAAAATAAAATGACGGTTACCCTTTAAAGGTATAGTCCACTACTAGGACTTCTGATTCTTCGTTTCTCCTAGGTAAAATTAAAAAGCCCATACTTGGCTCCATGGCCGGCGCAGTTCCAGCCATGGCAGGGCTTGCGTTCTCAGGGCTCACATGACGTTGTGACGTCACACAAGCCCTGCATCGAAACGGCTAAGGTTTCTCTGCCTTCGGACAAATGTATTAATCAACAGGAAGTGAGCGTCATGGCTGCCACTCACTTCTTGTTGAGTGCTCCTATGTCCGAAGGCAGAAATACAGAAGCCAGTACTGATTGGATGTGGGGTTTGCGTGACATTACAACGTCACATGAGCAATGGGAACACGCACCCTGTCACTGGTGGAACTGCATTGGGAGAGTATAGGCTTTTTTATTTTACATGGGGGAGATGTGGATTCAGAAGGGGGTATAATATAATAGCGCTCTAATAATAAATAATAATAATAATCCCAGTTGTGGACAATTCCTTTAAGGCATAGAATGCTTTTAAAAAAAAAACCCAAACAAATAAAAAGGAACAGGACCTACCCACATCCACTGCTGCTCCATTGGTCTATGCTCTTCCACACGATCAATGTTTGGTCTATGCTCTTCCATGCATCAATGTTTGATCTATGCTCTTCCATGCGATCAATGTTTGGTCTGTGCTCTTCCATGCGATCAATGTTTGGTCTGTGCTCTTCCATGCGATCAATGTTTGATCTATGCTCTTCCATGCTATCAATGTTTGATCTATGCTCTTCCATGCGATCAATGTTTGGTCTATGCTCTTCCATGTGATCAATGTTTGGTCTATGCTCTTCCATGCATCAATGTTTGATCTATGCTCTTCCATGCGTTCAATGTTTGGTCTGTGCTCTTCCATGCGATCAATGTTTGGTCTGTGCTCTTCCATGCGATCAATGTTTGGTCTGTGCTCTTCCATGCGATCAATGTTTGATCTATGCTCTTCCATGCTATCAATGTTTGATCTATGCTCTTCCATGCTATCAATGTTTGATCTATGCTCTTCCATGCGATCAATGTTTGGTCTGTGCTCTTCCATGTTATCAATGTTTGGTCTATGCTCTTCCATGCTATCAATGTTTGGTCTATGCTCTTCCATGCGATCAATGTGCCCACTATAACCAATCACTGGCCTACAATAATGGCAGAATATCACATAGGCCAATAATGGCACTCATGTGGGGAGACTTTATGTAATCAGCTACAGGGAAGTAAACAGAAATGGAAGTTCCTCGGTCTGTGCTAAAGGAGTTCCAACTGCTGAGAAATGTTCTTATTTTTGTATCCCGGACAGCTTTTCATGAAGTTATATTGTTGTCACTGCCATTTCTCCCAGCTCAAGTGACCTTATTATCCACAGAAGCCAATCAGAGTTCATGCATTAGTTGTCAGTACATATTAGTCAGTATAGAGAGGCCATTTTTGGGGGCCTTCATATGCACTTATATGTATTTTTTTTTCTTTCTTCTCTGTCAGTTTATCATTCTCTGCCCTCTTTTCCATATTTTCTGGCTTTAGACCATTTCCACCAGCATCCCATCTGCCGACCTTTCAGTGTAAACAATGGTGGTTTTAAGACGCTGTGCCTCTTTTTAAAACCGTGGCGACAAATTGGAGAGCGCAGGCAGTACGCTTTGTGAAGAGAATTACAGGATCTTCATTTGCCGCCTTTGAGTGATGTGGCAGATCTCATCTGTGCAACCATTTTGTATGTGTTGCTCAGGGACATGCAGATGAACGAGTGGCAGCTAATGCATTACTGAGTCACGTAAACTCCATCTGCCGTCCGTGGTGATCAGCCTTTTCACCAAGAAGAAAAAGAGGCTTTTTGTATTCTGTCCAGCAAACACTCGCTGCTGTATGTGTTCTTTTTGAGCTTTTATTTTCTGTGTGCTTAAGCAGCAGAATGCCCGTCCCTACCTACATCGCCTAGTTCAACATTGTGCTTTCTGAAAGGCTAAATAATTGTCCCGAGATGCAAATGACTTGGACAATACAGTAACATTGTCTCCTCTGGGACTGAAGCCACTTTTTTTTCTAAGTACTGTATAATTTTGCTTTGTTGTTAATTAAATGGTAGTTTGCCGATAATGTATAGAAAAAGTTACTTAAAGCATACAGGTTCACATAGTAAAAGCTAATGCCATTTCTGTTAGCTTCTAGCAAGGTTAGTATTGAGTCCATTGGCACGATCAGTATTATTTAGTGATCACAAACCTCAAAAATGACTTTATATAGATCAGCAGATTAAGCCAATCATCAGAGGAGAGTAATATTCTGGATATTTTATATCGTCACAACATTTGACACCTAAAGGAAATTCACACAAGTAGAAGAACATGGCAACTCCATGCAAAAAGCCCCGAAAACTAAAAGGCAAATGTATTAACACTCGTCAGACAGTTTAATGAAAATGTGTAGTTCTGCTAATAGTAATCGTCGGTGATTATAATCTATCATAATCTAGGCCCTTGGTGTGAGGCTCCACAGCTGCTGACTGCGTCACATAATGCTATGTGCCAACCACACCAGGGATGTCATAGCAAAACTTGGCACCATAGTAAGAACCTTCTACCCATCAGGTGGTGCCAGGGTAACAACCAGATCCCTAGAGTGTGAGTTTGTATTAGGATTGTATAGCAGACATTAGTACAACATAGGTTTTCAAAGCACCAGGTATATCAGAAAATGGGTCTCCATGTGTAAACATAAATAAGTAAATAGTTTTCTCAAACCTGTTTTACATGTTTAATTTTATGATTTGTATAGATAGTTTCCAAATGGGAGTGTATATTATATACGGGCTAGCGGTAGGAGGTGCAGAATTGGCGGTCACATCCAGGCTCTGGTGATTGTAGTCATTAGTAGTTTTAGAAATGGCCCATTGTAGTTGCGGGGAGCGGTCACAAAATTTGTATTCCATGTTGAGGACTGATGATATATTTGACTATAATGAGATTACAACTTATAAATATTGCATTATGGACCTGATTAATCAAAGCTATTTCACCAGAATTTCACCGTAAATTGTTTAAAAAAGTTGCTTAATTTTTCCACAACTCCTAATTTTGCTACATTTTTGTGACTTTTGCTATTTTCATGACAGTTTTTCCCAGCTCTGCTAAACTAGACGGGAATAGGGTGTGACGCCACAGCTCATCTAGTTCATGACCAGCTATGGCATTCTCTACTCCAGAAATCTTACTCCAGTCACTCTGCCGTGGTGCACGTCAGATGTTCTCGATTCATAAAAGAGGTGTACACCTTAAGCCTCTTTTACACGGTGTTCTTCCCCACATTCAATGGTCCTGTCAGAGCTATTATGGGGAGATAAGGTATGCACACCAGTGACTATGTAAGGGGAATACATGGAATAGCAGAAACTACTGTGTGAATACTGACTTGAAAAATCCAATAGTTATATGTAAGAGTGAAAATGTGAAAAATGTAATCTGCATTACTGCCATGAACATATGAATCAAGAGAAATTTAGCTACTGAATTGATCAATGCAATAGAGCCCCAACACTACGCCAAAGTATTTCTCTACGTTGGGGTCCCTAGCTTGTGTGTGTCCTCTCATGCAGTTAAAAAACTTACTGTGTATGGGAAGCTGAGACCCAGGCTATTTATGCGTATGATATGGATTGGCAATAGGTGTGGTTGGGGAGGGTTCACAAACGAAAAAATACTAACAAATAGGAATATCGTTTGGAACACCATTCTAAGTCCGAACTGGGTGCAAAAACCTAAAAAAACATCACTATGGGGAGATAAGGTATGCACACCAGTGACTATGTAAGGGGAATACATGAAATAGCAGAAACTGCTGTGTGAATACTGACTTGAAAAATCCAATAGCTATATGTAAGAGTGAAAATGTGAAAAATGGAATCTGCATTACTGCCATGAACATATGAATCAAGAGAAATTTAGCTACTGAATTGATCAATGCAATGCTTCCCATACACGGTAAGTTTTTTAACTGCATGAGAGGACACACACAAGCTAGGGACCCCAACGTAGAGAAATACTTTGGCGTAGTGTTGGGGCTCTATTGCATTGATCAATTCAGTAGCTAAATTTCTCTTGATTCATATGTTCATGGCAGTAATGCAGATTCCATTTTTCACATTTTCACTCTTACATACAGCTATTGGATTTTTCAAGCCAGTATTCACACAGCAGTTTCTGCTATTTCATGTATTCCCCTTAGATAGTCACTGGTGTGCATACCTTATCTCCCCATAGTGATGTTTTTTTAGGTTTTTGCACCCAGTTCAGACTTAGAATGGTGTTCCAAATGTTATTCTTTATCTGTCAGAGCTATTGACCTTCTTTCCCCCAAACCAGAATTCAGATATATGCATCAACATGGCCATTGACTAAAAAGATGCAGATGGAGTCACTGTGCACTCTGTAACGCAACATTTTTGGGAGTATATGTCCGCTGGAGGCGGACAACCAGATATAGTAGACTGCATTTCTGATGAGACCACTGAACGAGGGAAAGACGCAGTGTGAAAGGGCCCTTAAAAGGTATATCCGGGACTTTAACCTTCCAAAAAATTGTGCCTAAGCACAAACATGCAAGTAGTTGCAGGCAACATGCCTTTTGTGCTCGGCACCTTTATTCGCCGGAACAGTACAGTCACAGACCAGTCCGGCCGGCGATACAGTGGTTTTGTCAACAGAGTGGCGTCTTCTTTTCTGCTCTGCTTTGTAGACTGGACGGGACAGCTGACATAATACTGACTGACAGCCGTCTCTCTGCTTTTTAACTGGGGAAGCTGGCAGCATGGCGTTACCTGTCCTACCCCATCTACAGAGCAGAGCCGAAAAGAAGCCTCCGTTCTGTTGACATGTCAGCGGAAACAGCTGAATCGCCGACAGGAGTTGTCAGACCGCTCCTGTTGGTGAAGAACATTGCCAGGCAAAACAGGCAGGTAGATAGCAACTACATGCCTAATAGTGCTTAGGCAATTTTTAGGGGGGTTGAACTCATGGATACACCCTTTAATTAGTCAGGAGCAAGTGACTCCCACATGCACATTCAAGATTAGCATGAAAATCGACAATCCATTCCTGATGAATCAGGGCCATTGTGTTACAATAGCTAGAAGATTTACAGTAAATGACTGGTCATACAGTATCAAGCTTTTGTTTTTCATGAGTGTGTTGACCACGTTGCTAAGTAGGTGCTACAGGAAGATTAGTATATAGAATAGAATACACTTTCTCAAGGTTTAGCTTTGTAATATTATACTTCATGAATACAAGAATCTGAATGGACATTTGGTGAGTGCTGTGGAATATATTCTCTGAATTTCGATTATTTTATGGTTCTTTGTATCACGGAGAACCAAGATCCCTACCTGTCCCTTTTATGGGGTGTTTCCCTAAATGTGATTGCTCCCTGTGGAGCCGGTGATTTTTGCTATCCTTGGTACTATAGTTAAAAATGATGTTAAAAATGTCATCTGGTTAGGGCTTTGCTTGATTTGCCCGTATATCTAATTAATCTTAATGTGTAATGATAAATCCAGGAGACATCTTTCCAATGACTGGTACTATTCGTTAACAGCAAGCCGAGAGTTTGAGAAGCACTTGTCATTTTTAGGTCACAACTGCCATCCTTGAATATAATTTACTTATGAACTGCATGGCAAGGCTTGTGTATGCTTGAAGAAGCTACATTTTCACAGCAGGAGACCAAATCAGAATGAAGCAGCGAGTTGCAGGTGCACAGCCATAGAAGAGAGCTATTTACCCTGAAGCTGGAAAGCCTGGGCCAAGAAAGCAAACGCACACACACACTCTTGTATTTCTGCCAGAAGTATTCAGAAGGGGACCAAATAATGGTTATTCAGTTGCCTTTAATGAGATGCATTGCCCACTGCTCAAAGACTGAGGCGCTTTCTTTTCTTATGCTAATTTGGCACCATTAGAGCCTGCCCGTCTGTAACTTTTATAGTACTGTACTTAATCCATCCTGCTCACTCAGCCCAAAAACCAGAGCAGCAAATGGCAAAGGGGCGCCTGCCTGCATGGGCTACATCTGTTGCGTAGAGCGAACGTTAATTCCTGCATCATGTATGTGTACTGAGGCTTAGGGGGAATGAAGATTTCATTTGAATGAGTTTGGAAAGACCATCTTGCAGCAGAGATATGAGGCTGTTGCGTAGTGTCTTTCTTCATTTCCCCTAAACAGCCCGCGAATGTCTTATTTATGTGTAAAGTGAATCGCGGAAAGCAATTCATTCTCAACTATTCTGCTGATGGAGGCAAAACTTGTCTTAAGCGGGTTATTTATTAAGCTCTTAAACAGAATTTATTTCCCCCCATACTGAATTTATTATTTACAGTCTGACAACTTCTCCATACCAGCGGGTGCTGCCAATCTCCATAGTCCTGTGTTCATGTGTGTCCAGATGTATACCATATGTTAATGGCATATATGGTTCTTTTCTGTGATGTCTATCATATTGATTTGTCTATTTCATCTCTCTCTCTTTCTCTCTCAATATATATATATATATATATATATATATATATATATATATATTTATTAATCATTTATATAGCGTATTAATTCTACAGCGCTTTAAATACACTATGTATAGTTAGGTCCAGAAATATTTGGACAGTGACACAAGTTTTGTTATTTTAGCTGTTTACAAAAACATGTTCAGAAATACAATTATATATATAATATGGGCTGAAAGTGCACACTCCCAGCTGCAATATGAGAGTTTTCACATCCAAATCGGAGAAAGGGTTTAGGAATCATAGCTCTGTAATGCATAGCCTCCTCTTTTTCAAGGGACCAAAAGTAATTGGACAAGGGAGTCTAAGGGCTACAATTAACTCTGAAGGCGTCTCCCTCGTTAACCTGTAATCAATGAAGTAGTTAAAAGGTCTGGGGTTGATTACAGGTGTGTGGTTTTGCATTTGGAAGCTGTTGCTGTGACCAGACAACATGCGGTCTAAGGAACTCTCAATTGAGGTGAAGCAGAACATCCTGAGGCTGAAAAAAAAGAAAAAATCCATCAGAGAGATAGCAGACATGCTTGGAGTAGCAAAATCAACAGTCGGGTACATTCTGAGAAAAAAGGAATTGACTGGTGAGCTTGGGAACTCAAAAAGGCCTGGGCGTCCACGAATGACAACAGTGGTGGATGATCGCCGCATACTTTCTTTGGTGAAGAAGAACCTGTTCACAACATCAACTGAAGTCCAGAACACTCTCAGTGAAGTAGGTGTATCTGTCTCTAAGTCAACAGTAAAGAGAAGACTCCATGAAAGTAAATACAAAGGGTTCACATCTAGATGCAAACCATTCATCAATTCCAAAAATAGACAGGCCAGAGTTAAATTTGCTGAAAAACACCTCATGAAGCCAGCTCAGTTCTGGAAAAGTATTCTATGGACAGATGAGACAAAGATCAACCTGTACCAGAATGATGGGAAGAAAAAAGTTTGGAGAAGAAAGGGAACGGCACATGATCCAAGGCACACCACATCCTCTGTAAAACATGGTGGAGGCAACGTGATGGCATGGGCATGCATGGCTTTCAATGGCAATGGGTCACTTGTGTTTATTGATGACATAACAGCAGACAAGAGTAGCCGGATGAATTCTGAAGTGTACCGGGATATGCTTTCAGCCCAGATTCAGCCAAATGCCGCAAAGTTGATCGGACGGCGCTTCATAGTACAGATGGACAATGACCCCAAGCATACAGCCAAAGCTACCCAGGAGTTCATGAGTGCAAAAAAGTGGAACCTTCTGCAATGGCCAAGTCAATCACCAGATCTTAACCCAATTGAGCATGCATTTCACTTGCTCAAATCCAGACTTAAGACGGAAAGACCCACAAACAAGCAAGACCTGAAGGCTGCGGCTGTAAAGGCCTGGCAAAGCATTAAGAAGGAGGAAACCCAGCGTTTGGTGATGTCCATGGGTTCCAGACTTAAGGCAGTGATTGCCTCCAAAGGATTCGCAACTAAATATTGAAAATAAAAATATTTTGTTTGGGTTTGGTTTATTTGTCCAATTACTTTTGACCTCCTAAAATGTGGAGTGTTTGTACAGAAATGTGTACAATTCCTACAATTTCTATCAGATATTTTTGTTCAAACCTTCAAATTAAACGTTACAATCTGCACTTGAATTCTGTTGTAGAGATTTCATTTCAAATCCAATGTGGTGGCATGCAGAGCCCAACTCGCGAAAATTGTGCCACTGTTCAAATATTTCTGGACCTAACTATATATATGTGTATATATATATATATATATATATATATATATATATATATATATATATACATGTATGTATATATACACATATATACAGTGTATATATGTGTGTATATATATATATATAATATGTGTGTGTTCTATTTGGTTCCCATTATAAGTGATACTATTCATGGCTCCAATGCCTAATGTAACATATATTGCCTTGATTTCTGGTTGTCAGTGACCCCATGGCACTGTTTGTGTAATATGGCAATAATTTTTTTTATTTTATTTTACAAGACAAATATGATGTATTGTTGCACTTTTTGGGCCCATGTTGTACCTAGGGCTGACCAAAACCTCCAAAGATTCTACGGTACTTCCAGTATTTGGGCAAGCAGACAGTGATAGATCTCATTGACCCAATAACTAATGCAAATAGAAATATTACAGCAGACAATTACAGAAATACTAACTGCTGGCCAATGTGCCTATTTATTGCATGTCGGACCCCTCTGCCTTCAATGCTTTCATTATATTCACGGAGAGCGTTCCACAATTTGCACAGAATAGGAAGGACATGAGGTATTGTTTCCTTAAACAGCTTGCATTGGATCTGATTGTCTTATATGCTCCTCACAGACTATCCATTCAGCAAACCTCCATGACTGTGAAAGCGTAATCCAATCATGTGAGATACTGAAAGATATGAAGACAACTTCAGAAATGTATGTGCCTGCCTTTAGCTGCATTGGTATTAGAACGTACTCACTTGGAGTACAGATGATGACAGTGAAAAGGTCAGCTCAGCAATAAATCTAGAGGCAGCTGCTACAGGAAATTATTCTGATAACCACACCCTGGTGCCCATTCACTACCAGCTTCAGTACTCCAAGTGAGTACTTTTTTATATCATTGCAGCTGAAGGAAGGCAAATAAGCTTGGGAGAATCTGTAGTTTGAGAGACACAAAGACACTTGCATGCAATTTTTTTTACAGGAGTAAAGACAAGCATATGGACTTGATGCACAGACTGGCCGCAGGTCTCCTGACATGATTTTGTCAGCCTCATGTGTGCCTCTGACCTGCAGCCAGTCCGTGTATAACAGACCATGTTACACAGATGTCAGAATTTCATGTAATTAGCATAAATAAAAAGGCATGTTGTATAGAACCCTATTTATTTACTGACTGCCCTAGCCCTGTGAAGATGGTGCAAGGTGCTGAGCTCATTACATTACACTTATCAGCCATGTACCTGTGTGTGCATCACATGATCAGAGGAGATCTGCATCCTCTGAAAATATACAATGAACATGTAATGTACCTATTAAATGTCAGCTAGCAGAAAACTGTAAGGAATAGAAACAATGTATACTGGAAAACAGTATTGCTTTTCATTATATAAAGAATAACATTTGTTTGATAAAACTGGAATTCTCCTTTAAGCTCTTAGCCCCATTCACTATTCACAATCAGTTTCATGTGTCTGAGAGAGGACTAAAAGTGGATGTGCGTCTCCTGACCTAAACTCAAATGCCTCAAAGCCATATATGAGTGTTTAAGTCAGGAGACCCACAGCCGGTCCAGATATTACAGTCCCTTCTGACACATGAAGCTGCCTGGGGACCCACGGCCGGTCCAGATATTACAGTCTCTTCTGACACATGAAGCTGGCTGGGGACCCACGGCCGGTCCAGATATTACAGTCTCTTCTGACACATGAAGCTGGCTGGAGACCTACAGCTAGTCAGCCAGTCCAGATATTACAGTATCCTTATGACATATGAAGCTGGCTGGAGACCTGCAGCCAGTCCAGATATTACTGTGTCTTTCTGACATATGAAGCTGGCCGGAGACCAACAGCTAGTCGAGATATTACAGTCTTTTCTGACATATGAAGCTGGCCGGAGACCCGCAACCAGTCCAGATATTACAGTCCCTTCTGACATATGAAGCTGGCCGGAGACCCGCAGCCAGTCCAGATATTACAGTCCCTTCTGAAATATGAAGCTGGCCGGAGACCAACAGCCAGTCCAGATATTACAGTCCCTTCTGACATATGAAGCTGGCCGGAGACCAACAGCCAGTCGAGATATTACAGTCTTTTCTGACATATGAAGCTGGACGGAGACCCGCAGCAAGTCCAGATATTACAGTATCCTTATGAGATATGAAGCTGGCTGGAGACCTGCAGCCAGTCCAGATATTACAGTCCCTTCTGACATATGAAGCTGGCTGGAGACCTGCAGCCAGTCCAGATATTACATTGTCTTTCTGACATATGAAGCTGGCCGGAGACCAACAGCCAATCGAGATATTACAGTCTTTTCTGACATATGAAGCTGGCCGGAGACCCGCAGCCAGTCCAGATATTACAGTCCTTTCTGACATATGAAGCTGGCCGGAGACCCGCAGCCAGTCGAGATACTACAGTATCCTTATGAGATATGAAGCTGGCTGGAGACCTGCAACCAGTCCAGATATTACATTGTCTTTCTGACATATGAAGCTGGCCGGAGACCAACAGCCAGTCGAGATATTACAGTCTTTTCTGACATATGAAGCTGGCCGGAGACCCGCAGCAAGTCCAGATATTACAGTGTCTTTTTCACATATGAAGTTGGACGGAGAACCGCAGCCAGTCCAGATATTACAATGTCCTTCTGACATATGAAGCTGGCTGGAGACCCACAGCTAGTCGAGACATTACTGTCCTGTCTGTCATATGAAGCTGGCATTTTTTCCTGTATTCTTTCACTAAAAATGGGTTTTAATTGCAAACTAGTTAGGAACACTGTACTTGAATAGAAATGAGCAAACCTGTGGAGGTTCCGTTCAGCTAGATTTTAGATAAGTTCAGTTTGGGACCTGGACTTGACCTGAACCCCAATGGAAGTCACAAATTGGGCAGTTTGGGTCTTTGCCCACTTGTAGCCAGCCATAAACAGAACACTTTCGGGGGAGGGTGGGCAAGGTATTTAAATTATTATTTTTTTTTTCATACACACTACATCCGATCATGTTGTTGTTACCCACAGTGCCAGCCGTTCAAACACTGCAAGCGGCTCGCACTAAGCAGAACACCGAACATACCTAAGCAGAGCGATGCTCGAGTGAGTGGTGTTCATACATAAAGTATCCGAACTCTGTTTTTTTGTAAAGTTTGTGTTTGGTGCGAACACTGAACCTCGGGTTTGCTCATCTCTATTCTTGAATCACTGGGAATGTTGTAATAAAAGACCAATTTCTTGCAATTTACATGTACACATGTGTGTAACATTGTGATGACTTGTAATGTAAGCTCTTGTTGAATAAGAACTCATGATAAAACCTTCATTCATAAACTAGATATTTCCATGTAACAGAGGCAGAGAGAACGGCTTGAAGGAGATGCCAGTGGTGGACACGCAGCTGCCTCTAGTGATATCTTTCTACATCTTAACGTTTAGTATCCTTGCTTTGTATGATGTAGAATAACAATTTATAACAATTTAACATACGATAAACTGTCTTATCACACCAATTTCTGTATCATCTTGACATTGTCACATTTGAGATCCTGTGCTAATGTATTTTTGGTGTCTGATTTCTGGGAACACAGCCAAACAGAAAGTGCTGATTGAACCTTGGACAGATCTTACAGTCCTATGTAACATACAATTGAAATGCGTTGTATTAGGCTGTCAGCTTGAGATGTTGATCATAATATGCTCATAGTATGGGGCTATATGCCTTTTACGTGTTGCATGTGGATCTAATGAAGGCCTTGTTAAGAACTCATGTCTTCAATGTCTGCCCATTTCTGACACAGTTTATCGATAACAAGAAGTCATCTGTCAAGGTGACTTTCGGATTGCAGCTATATGTCTTTGTACTATCAGATCAGAATTAAAAGAAGCCTTAAAGGGAATCTGTCATCAAGTATTGGCCTCATAATTAGTGATGGACGATCTTGAACTGTAATATTCAGGGACCCCAAACACTTTTCAGGGAAGTCCAAGTTACGGCTCAGCTACCCAGAAAATGTAAAAAGGAAAAAAATTGAGATTGAAGCATGACAATTATACTTATTGAGCTTCCGCGCTGCTGTCAGACTGCTTATTTAAGCTCATGAATATTCATTGCTTCCCCCGTCCACTCTGACAGCATCTGTGATTGGTTGCAGTCAGACTGCTTGCATCTGTGATTGGTTGCCCTCAGAGTAGCTGCCCGGGTCCCGAAGTAGATTGCAAAAATAAATAATTGGAAAAAAGGACGTAGGGTCTCCTGTATTTTGATACCCAGCGCAGATAAAGCAGATAGCTGGAGGCTGCAGCCCCCACCTGTGTGTGTTATCCTGGCTGTGTATCAAGATACGAGGAACACCATGCGGCTTTTTAAAATCATTACAATAAATTTAAAAAAAAAAACAACCTGCGGTCACCCCCCTTTCTGTCAATTTTGATACTCAGGCAAGATAAAGCAGACAGCTGAGGGCTGTTAATTCTTCGACTGTAGGTCAGGTAAAGAGAAAACCGGTTTAAATGCCGCGCTAAAAACCACTGATGTTGTAGATGAAAAAGATTTCCTTTATTTCATAATTCTACGCGTTTCAGAGACATCTCCGTCTCCTTCCTCAGGAAAATAAATCATATTCTATATATATATAGAATATGATTTATTATATATTATATTAATATAGAATCTATATATATACATATAGAATATGATTTATTTTCCTGAGGAAGGAGACGGAGATGTCTCTGAAACGCGTAGAATTATGAAATAAAGGAAATCTTTTTCATCTACAACATCAGTGGTTTTTAGCGCGGCATTTAAACCGGTTTTCTCTTTACCTGACCTATATTTTATATACTGCATTCCGGGGCCGCTGCTAAACCACAAAAAGGCACTCACATGCGATCATAAGGAGTTGTGACTTTCACAACCCTACCAGGTGAGTGTACCTCTTCCTGTCTCTCTACCCTCATACCGGGTAAGACCCTATTGCGCTTTTTCCCCCTACAGCTCTACAAATTCTTCAACTGGGGAGGCCCATGGTTATTGGACTCTCCCCAGTATAAAAATAGCAACCCTAAGCCGCCTCAAAAGTGGCACATCCATTAGATGCGCTAATCATGGTGCTTACACGGCTCATCTCGATTGCCCTTGAGTAGTGGCAATTGGGGTAATATAAGGGGTTAACGACAGCTTAGATTTGTCAAAAAAATCACAGCAGTCATTAAGCTCAAGATTAGTAATGGGTAGAGGTCTATGAGATCCCACTCCCCCATTACTAATCGTGTAAGTAAACGGAAATAAACACAAAACACAGAGAAAAATGTTATATTAAAAAAGTACCCTCTTTTTCCAATTAACTCCCAAAACACCTCTGCAGGTTCAACATAATCCACACTACGACATCCCACGACATCCCGGCTCTGCTACATCTGAGGTCGCAGTGCGTAGTCACATTAGAAAACGTGACCTATCACTGCTGCCTGCGGGACTGAGCCACAGGTGTGAGAGTGGTCAGTGAGTTCACCTGTGATCACAGCTGGGGTTCCCACGTGAACTCACCTCAGGTGAACTCAATGCTGAATAACCGGTTTAGGCTATGTGCACACGTTGAGTATTTGGTTGCAGAAAATCTTCATCTCCTGGCAGAAAAATGCACGAAAAACGCCATGTGGTTTTTTTTTCCATAAATAATTTTATTGAGTTTAAGGAAAAGTAAACATCGTAGTGCTTATAACATATATAGGATGGAATCTGCACCAAATCTGCATCTCCTGGCAGAAAACTGTACAAAAAAAAACCACAACATGTTTTTGACCCATTTTTCTGCTGCCAGGAGATGGAGATTTGTTGCAGAAATTTGTTGCAGAAATCTGCTTCTCCTGACAGTTAAAGGAACCAAAACACCGCAATGCGATTTTGACACATTTTTGACTCTTTTTTTTTTTTCTGCCAGAAGATGCAGATTTGGTGCAGAAATTTCTGCAACAAAATACTCAACGTGCACAGATAGCCTAAATTGGTAATCCTGCATTGACTTCATAGAGTTCACCTGATGTGAGTTCACTGAGTTCATTGAGTTTACCTGAGGTGAGTTAACTCTTAACAGCTGAGGTACCGTGGGAACCTTAGCTGTGACCACAGGTGAATTCACTGATCTCACCACTTTCACAGCTCCGACTCATTGAATTCCCTAGGCCTCAGTGATCGGTCATGTTTTCTAATGTGACCGCGCAGTGCGACCTCAAATGTAGCAGAACTGGAATTGTCATGGGATGTCGTGGTGTTGATTACATCAGACCTGCAAGGGTGTTTTGTGGTTGAATAATGAGGGTGGTTTTCTCTAGTTCCTTCCACGACTGCATAGGATGGAGTCCCAGCTATCTTAGTAGCTCCTCTGTGGCCAAAGAGGAGTTGGTATAGCTTGATCATGACTCTCAAAGTCGATCGCTCGATTCTCTTGAATCCAGACCTCAGGTTGTTATCCCAGGGTCCGCTATTCCACCCAGATCCTCAAAAGCTCAAATTAGCTGCCTGGCTTCTGAGGCCCAAGTTCTAAAGGCCCAGTACTTTTCTGAAAAAGTTGTGGCTACTTTGCAAAAGAACCGTAAACCAGTTACTAACAGTATTTACAATAAAATCTGGATGAGATTCTCCTCCTTGTGTGTTTCTCATCCTCCAGACCCAGTCCTGCCTAACATAGCGCAAATACTGGACTTCCTCCAGAATGGATTGGACTTGGACCTTAAGCCCAGCACATTGGAGGTGCAGTGTTGTGAACGTCGTCTGTGTGGGTGCAGTTCTGAAGCTCCCTCTGGTGGCCAGGAATGGTAGTGGAGCTGAATCTGCTCCTGTGACTCAGAGAGGTGTCGGTGTTAATTGGGAAATGGGGAAGTCCTATTGCAGATAAGTCTGGTCTATATAGGAGAGCACTTTTTGCCCGGCTGATGCCGGTTATCATTGTATATTCCTTGGTCTCTGTTCTTGGCCTGGAGCTTTGTCCTTCCCTGTATCCCTGAGCAAGCCTTCTGCAGATAAGTTTTCAGTTTATGCCTTGCTTCCTGGTTTACACCTTAGGGTGTTGTTTTTCCTTGTTTTACTTTGTGTCGGTTTTCTTGCAAGTGAATTTTTGTATCAATTGTGTTTTGAGCATGGGGGTTTCCCCTGTGCTAACTCTCCTGCAGGAAAAGGGATTTTATCCCTGTCTGACTTGATTATTTGCACTTTTGTAATTTTGTGTTCTTTTTTGGAATTTTTTTCTCCCATTATTTACAGGAGTACCTGATATAGTTGGGGGTGAGGTCGTATGACCTCCAGGGCCTTTTTTACATTTAGGAGTTTGACATTTTTCTACAGGGATTTTGTACTGACCACAATCAGTTCCTTTCCTTTTCTTTGTATCAAGTTAGTTGGGCCTCGCCTTTGCTAATTCTATTTTTCCTATCTGAGTATTGTGTTTTCCTATATCACAGGAATCTTTCTATGTGGGGCGCTACCTACTCCTTTTGGGGACTACTCTGAGGCAAGGTAGATTTCCTCATTTCATTTTGTGAGGCGTAGCTAGTTTCTCAGGCTGTGACGTGGCATCTAGGTTTTTAGGAACGCTCCACGGCTACTTCTACTGTGGTCTGATAGTCTGGGGATTGCGGTCAGCCCAGTTTCCAATTACTCCTGTTTCTTGGTGTTTTTTCACCAATGGGAGTTTTTTGTAATCTTCCACGGTTACCGGATCATAACAGTGCAGGTTTCGGGACTAGAGAAATAAGAATTATTCTTACCGTTAATTTGGTTTCTAGGAACCTTCCACGACAGCACTTAATTCCCTCCCTATTCCTCGATATTTCCTGAAATGTGTTTTTTATACTTCTAATGCGCTATGGGTTCTATGTAAGACACTGGCTAATGGGAGTTGAGAGGGTCCTTTTAACCACTCTTGTACTTCCTGTCCCTATTAGGGCTTGGAGAAGCAACCGCCTATGCTGTCGTGGAAGGTTCCTGGAAACCGAATTAATGGTAAGAATAATTCTTATTTCTCTAGTCCCTTCCACAACAGCATAGGAGGTTGCCTCTCCAAGCCCTAATAGGGGCATGAAGTACAAGAGAGGTTAAAAGGACCCTCCTACATCCCATTAGCCAGTGTCTTTCCTGTCCCCATGGGGCATGGAGAGGTTTTTCTTTTTCTCCTATGCTGTGATGGCCGGTGAACTGCAGCATACCTTTTTTTTGGGATAACAGCCGGGCAGTGTTGGTTGGGCTCTGCTCCTCCTCCTGCTTCTTCCTCTCACGTTGGTGTGGCACCGCCACTCTGGCCTTCCGGATCCCCTGTGGGGTGATGTGGGCTTTGGGCTCCCTGGCCAGCGACCTACAAGAGCCCGCTGGTTGCCTCCTGTACGCGCGCTGTCCTGTGCGGCTCAGAAATGTTGCCGGGGGCGGGACCTCCGGGTCACGCACTTTCCTGGGGGAGCGCTTCCGGCTCGCGGGGATAGCGTGCGGGACACGACAATGCTAACTGCGGCTTGTCCTGGACCCGCTGCAGGAGGCGGGGAACAATTCCCTTTCACTGTGGGGAAGGGGGGGCAGGCCTTTTCACATAAAAGGCTGCCCTGAAGGTATCTGAACCACGGTAGGTTACTGATACTGCTGTGCTGTCATGTCTTCCCCTGCATCTGCAGAGCCCTGCATTCCCTCTGTCACAGTAAGTCTAAGGAGGTGGGTCCTTTATGCCTGATATGCAGGCTGTTACTGATGGCTCCTTATACTGTGTTATTTCCTAGGAGGACAAACTGCCCCTAGGAAGTCTGAAAAAAATAAAAAATGCTCAGTCTGTGCAAACAAACTCCCTATGATTTGGGATAAAATGCTCTGCCAGCAGTGCACGGACCAGATTGTTAGGGAGAACATCCTTCCCTGGTAAATGAGTTACGTTCCATGGTGAAGCAGGAGATACAAGCCTTACTTGCCTCCCTCCCTGTTGCTGGTCCTTCCTCCCCTAAGAAGAGGAAGCTCCAAACAGCCCCGTCAGATCATGAGGAGGCCCTTGATTCAGCTTCTGATGGACCTGATGAGGCCTTGTCCTCCGGGAAGACAGAGCGATCATTTCTATTTTCCTCTGATGATTTAGGAGATCTCATTGGGGCAGTTTGGAGCACTATGGGCTTGGAAGAAGAGAAAGTCCTTCCTTCGGTCCAGGACAAAATGTTTGCTGGCCTGAAATCGACAAAACAAGTCGGGTTTCTGGTCCATGCTACCATCTTGAGTCTTATTTCTCAGGAATCGGAATTTCCTAAGAAATGATTCAGGAGGAACCTCAGACGCAGGTTTCACATAGAGAGTAATGAGATGCACTGGGAGGTTCCAAGGGTGGATGTGCAAGTAGCGCATGTGGCTAAGAAGACGGCGCTCCCCTTTGAGGATTCTTCGCAACTTAGAGACCAGATGGACCGCAAAATCAAGAGTCTTATGAAAAAGTCCTGGGAGGCTTCCTCTTCCACCATTCAGGCAAATATTGCCTCCACTTGTGTCTCCAGGTCCCTACTCAAATTGCTTGACCAGTTGGAAGCACATATTTCAGAGGGTACCCCTATGGATGAGCTACTGGATTCCCTTCCTTTGCTCAGGAAGGCTACCAGTTTT
Organism: Anomaloglossus baeobatrachus; assembly: GCF_048569485.1. Classification (NCBI taxonomy): domain Eukaryota; kingdom Metazoa; phylum Chordata; class Amphibia; order Anura; family Aromobatidae; genus Anomaloglossus; species Anomaloglossus baeobatrachus. The sequence goes on along the minus strand of NC_134358.1, from coordinate 221,958,338 downwards.
CTGGCAGATATGTCTGTAGAATCAGTCTGTCTGGCAGCCAGGACTTCGGGCGTTGTGGCTGAAAGCATGGAGTGGGGACATCACTTCCAAAATAAGGCTCTGCTCTCTTCCTTTTAAAGGATACTTGGTGTTTTTCCTAGCGCTGGATGACATGCTGGGTAAGGCAACTGATCAAAGGCCCTTCCGGAGCAAAAACCCACCAGGAAACTGCCCTTTTGTCCCTCGGTGCCTCAGACCTCCCAGCCCAAGGGGAAAGGGAAGTCGGGTCGGTGGAGCTACCTAAAGGGTGGAGGGTAGAATATCCTCATCCTCTCCCAACAGCAGCATCATCAGCATGACCAACAGTGACTCGGTTCTGGTGGGGGGGGGACGACTCTCAGACTTTCTTCCCCAATAGCAGACCATCACCAGCTGCCATTGGGTGCTAAAAGTCATATCAGAGAGTCTCCTAATAGAATTATGTGCTGTCATGGAAGGTTCCTAGAAACCGAATTAATGGTAAGAATAATTCTTATATTCGGCCACCCCTAACCAGTGCTCACAAGCAGAAACCGTTGCAGTGAGCCCAGACATATATGAAGACTAATTTTCAAACAGTTTTGTTTACTGATGAATGTCGAGCAATCCTGGATGGTCCAGATGGATGGAGTAGTGGATGGTTGGTGGATGGCCACCATGTCCCAAGAAGGCTACGACGTCAGCAAGGAGGTGGAGGAGTCATGTTTTGGGCCGGAATCATGGGCAGACATCTGGTAGGCTCATTTAAGGTTCCTGAAGGTTTGAAAATGACCTCTGCAAAGTACATAGAGTTTCTGACTGACAACTTTCTTCCATGGTAGAAAAAGCAGAAAAGTGCCTTGAGGAGCAAAATCATCTTCATGCATCAAAATGCACCATCTCATGCTGCAAAAAATACCTCTGTGTCATTGGCTGCTATGGACATAAAAGGAGATAAACTCTTGGTGTGGCCACCATCTTCCCCTGACCTCAACCCTATAGAGAACTTTTTGAGTATCATCAAGCAAAAGATCTATGAGGGTGGGAGGCATGTTCACATCAAAACAACAGCTCTGGGAGACTATTCTGACATCATGCAAAGAAATTCAAGCAGAAACTCTCCAAAAACTCATCAGTTCAATGGATGCAAGAATTGTGAAGCTGATATCAAAGAAGGGTTCCTGTGTTAACATGTAACTTGGCCTGTTAGGATGGTTTGGATTTAAATAGCTTTATATTTCAGTGAATGTGACCTCCTAATGCTGCAAATTCCACATATGAGCATTTTCAGTTCTTTAAAACATATAAAATGTTTAGAAACTCTATTGTGCCTAATAATTTGGAACAGTGCATTTTGAGGGTTTTAAAATTTTGAAGATTATACTGTTATCATTGGGAGGTTTCTTCAACAAAATTCGATGTATACTCTAACGGGTGATGACTTTTATTAGACTGACTGTCATTTGCACCGACCATTTAGGAAAATCAGAGTAAAATAAAATTTGTGTAATAATTTGGACATGGTGTATAGCCATGTGCCTTGTATAAAACCGCCTGCACCACTGATTGGCAGCCTATCTACAGTGGTAAACAAAAATCTGCCAATCCGTGTAGGTGGTGGGTTATATTCACAGAGTTGGTAGATCTTTAGAAGATCAAGCACATTTTATCAAACTGCAGCAATCATCCCAGAATCAGGGTCTCTGCCCCTACATTATGCTGCTCTCAGAAAGGGTAGCAAACCCTGCTGATAGATTCTCTTAAATTAAATCCAGGATACTAGTAATCATGTAAGGCTGATGTACTTCCAGATGTACTCCCAGTATTCTCCAAAAATTGAGGTCTATCAGCAGATGAGGAAATTGCTGATTCTGCAACAGGAATAACCAGTTTTGTTTTATTTTGTGCTTACTTTGAATGCTCTGACGTGTGAGTTACTAATATGAAAGAGTACACTTTCCCTTGATAATCTATAGATATCTAACAACAGGTGGTTGGCAAGATGTGCAATAATCAGTAAATGATAACTATGATAGTATAATTTTAAGTGATTAAAATTAGTCTTGGAACAAAATTGCTTGAAGGTCTCAGGGCTTAGAGAGTCGTGCGACTAGAGAGCTGTCGTGACCAAGAAGTGGACAACGGTGTGAGGAAGATTGGGGAATGAAAACAAAGACCCGGCAGGTTGAAGATGAGTTCCAAGATAGCAGGGACAGGTTAGAAGAGCACTCCCAGAAACAGTAGAACCAGAACCGTGAGGAGTGAGCCCATGTTTGTCATAACGGTGTGAAGAATAAACTGAACAAGTTTTGATGGCCAAGTGAACTCTGTTGTTGCATGGGTTACTATTTGATCTACGACGAGGACCGGCAGTGGGGTGATAGATACCAGCCTGAAGAAACCAGTAAGCGTCACTCACCCCACCCGAAGTCACACCCATACACAGAGTCTTTTTGGCGAAGGAATGGGGTGCCTGTATGCCCATCCGTGCCTTCCTTCAATTGCATTCAAGTTTTTGGCATTCAAACACTAATGTAAAATACTGACTAAATGCTGAAGTGTGAATGAGGCCTTATTGTTACAGTTTGGAATAATTGGTTATACGCCATTACTTTATACTTGGTGAGGATCTAATCCCAGGAATAAAGGTTCTGTAGGTCTGATTTAGCACAGTCCCAGGGTTTGGACCTCCACCGACCATGAACTGACAGCTTATCCTAGCAGTATGCCATCACATTGTTATAGAATCACCAAAAAGGCTTTCTGTTCTGTATGCAGTGACCACATTGTATAAAACATTTGCTGCGTTTATTTTCGGATGGATTTGATGTGCAGCTCTCCATATAAAAGCTATAGATGGCAGTAATGTATAGCGCCTCCACAGTATATAAAAATCTTTCCTCTGCTATGATTTCTGAGGTCAAGGCCTGTGCTCTGTGTGATAATCCCACATATGAAACTTTATAGCCTCCAACCATTGTAAAAGGTATTGCATGCGTTAATTGAATACATTCGTACGTGCTCGGATAATGTATGCAATTTGTAATGCTTTTGATCTCAGGCAGAGAGCAAAATTGGAAAGTTAATCTGCAATGGTCTGATCTCGGGTAGGAGTAGCTGCCAGTAATCCCGAATTGTTGCACTAGTTGGTGTACATTTCACAGGAGTAAATACATTTTGTCAAGCTATTTCCAAACATTTTAATATTGGTGTTATTCCTGGCAGTGGCGGGAACTGTTAAGCCCTTCCGTGCAGTGTTAAGTCTCCATAAAGTACAGAATGTATGTGCCGGCCACAGTGAAACATTTCTGACACTATGTATCCGCAGTAGTACACAGAGCACTCTGCTCAACTGGGAATATTTGCATCCTGTCCATTGGCCTTATACTGGGCTGCAGTAATGAGGGATGAACTTTTTAACCTCTTTATATACTGTTCACAGCAGCTGAATGGATTAATTCCACCTTCGTGTCCATTTTAACCAATATACGCTCAGTTCCCAGTACACTTGATGGATTTTCATTCAAACTGCTGAAAAATGGCATAGTATTTTGCAACCGTATCTTGTTCTATAGCAATAAATCGCTGTCTGAGCTATGCATTGTGATGGTCATTGCTGGAACATGATCATAAAATAAATATGGCCGGCACATTAAAACCTGGCATTAAGGTAAGCCAGAGGCATAGCTGAAAGCACCGGACCCTCGGAGCACTAAGTCCACCACTTTAAGGCTATGTGCCCACATGTGTGCTCTCTGCACCACAGCGAATGTCACTGCATGTCCGCTTCAGAGCGCAGCTGAAAAGCTCCGTTCTTAAACTTTGGTGACTGCAGAATTCGTGCGCTCTGGATGCTGCCTCTCCCGATAGACAGAATGGAGACAGCATGCAGAGCGCACGAAAGAAGTGACATGTTGCTTTTTAGAATGCAGCGATTTGGCAGCATGCAAAGCGCTGCGTTCTAAAACGCCACGTGGGCATGGATTATGCACAATCTTCATAGATTGTGCAGGGGATGCAAGACGCATGCAGTTACGCTGCGGTGCAGATCACAGCATAACTGCATGCAATACGCACACGTGAGCACAGAGCCTTAGGGTCACAGCTTAGCCTTAGCATTGCGTTACATCACACGTTCTCCACATTCACTGTGATAAAGGTTTAACCCCTTACCGACGAAGCCTGTTTTTACCTTCCTGCCCAGGCCAAATTTTACAATTCTGACCAGTGTCCCTTTATAAGGCAATAACTCTGGAACGCTTCAACGGAGCCCGGTAATTCTGAAATTGTTTTTTCGTGACATATTGGACTTCATGTTAGTGGTAAATTTAGAAAGCTACTGTATATCACACAAAATGGTTAAAAGATTATCAGCAATTTCTCATTTTTCCAACAAAATTGACAAAACCAATTTAATTTTTTAGAGCATGATTATTAAGCAGTTAGTATAACACATTGCCCCCAATTAATTTTTCATTTGCATCTTTTTTCTTCCTAGTTTTTTTTACTTTCTATCTGTTATATTAATTTGTGTCTTTTTCTTTCAGTTTGCGCCTTTTTTAAAGGTGTTGTCCGGTCTAAAATGACAAGTCTGCAGTTACTCTATGTATCACTTTATATGACTGCAGACTTGTGAATCCTTACATCACAGGCACTTTTCGCTGTGAGGATTCTTCAGTGTCAGAAGTGGGAATGGCATTCACGTGGCCACGAGTGTGCGATGTGCATACGGCCCTTCCTTCCCCGGAAGTGTTCTGTTTATGGCTGGCTGTATGTGGGCGGAGGCTCGAACTGCCCAATTAGTGCCTTTCAATGAGGATTGGGTCAAGTTTGGGTCCAGAACTGAACCTTATCTAAAGTCCGGCTGAACCTGGCAAACCACAGGTCCACTCCTCTCTATTCATAAGTCTGCAGTCACAGAAAGACTGAAGACTTGACATCTTAGACCGGATACCACCTTTAAAGTCTATGTTTTGTGTTCGCCTATCTTCTTTTTTGTGTGTGCCATTGTGGACAGGGTTTCCAGATTTTTATGACTGATTCATGAATTGCGGCTTTTTAAATAGTCAGAGAATTTTTATGGACAGGTACTCTAGCTCTTCCTGGAGTGCTGGCTATGCACCTTTCTAACATTATTAATCTGCAGAATAACCCCTATATCTGCAAGTCAATGGAGGTGTCCGACGAGACAAGTTTAACACTTAGGCCTAAGACACACAGCGAGAAAAATGGTGCGAGTGGAGTGCGATAAAATATCGCATTCTCCTCGGACCAATATTAGCCTGTATGTCAGCCCTAATCGGACCGAGAAAACAATCGCAGCATGTTGCGATTGTAATGCAAGACTTTTTCTCTCACACCCATTCAAGTCTATGGGGTGAGAGAAAAATCACACTGTACTCACGGTACACCTTCACAGCATCGGCCCTCCCCTCCGCAGAGCCGGCCCGCCCCCCACAGCTAAGGTCCGCTCGCACAGTCGGACCTCAGTCGCAGGGACACTCGCATGACGCTCGGCTCTGTTGTACTGCCAGCGTGAGCCGAGTGTCATGCGAGGATCGCATTAGTGCCCCATGTGACCCCGGCCTCACCCTGTCCTCCTGTAAGAGTATCCTTTTATCGTATTTTTTATTGTATTACTCAATAGTATAACCAGTGATAAGAAACTTTTGTAATATATCTTAGAGAAACATGCATCTTCTTCCTCCTGCATTGCAAACTCACTATGGATTCACTGATAAATGCTGATTTTATTGAAGACAGATTATGTCCTACTGAGAGAGCTGGTTACAGGTGCTGTTCATAGAAGTGTATGGAGCCGTGGGAGAAGGAAGCAACTGGAGACTCGCATGATGCTTTAGCATCTAATACTTGTTCTATATCACACTAGTTCTGGTCTCACATCTACACTGCTCATTACACCTATATAATGCTGTTGCTACTTTTTAGTAAAACCAAATTTACCCTCCAAAAAATAATACAAACATGAAATGGTCTCATGCAAATCTTGTTGCTTTGAGTGTAAGTAGAACAGTATCTCCTCTTCTCTCTATGTTGTGTAGAGGAGAGATCATAGCCGCTAGTCTGCACCCATTCTGGAGCTGAGCTCGGGGAGCACTGAAAATTAGACATTAGGCCTGCAGATAGAAAAGCGTTGGAAAAATACTATATACATGTAACATAATGGGCAAAGATGTAATTCTTAATGTACACACACACATTATTAAATAACAAATTAAAGATATAGTTTATTTTTTTTCTTTTTGTTTTACAGATTGGTCAAAGGCAACAAGTTTTAGTAACAGAGGAATCATTTGACCTCCAATATTATGTTGCTCATAATCGTTATTATGAACAGGTAAGTGATCAAATAAAGAATAGGAACGACATGTTCTAGCAAACTATGGTACTGTATGGTCATCACAGCAATCCATCTAATGTATTGAGACTTCAAAAATTGTAATTTTATCTTTCTCCAAAGATCAATCACTTAACTCTGAAATTAAAAAGGAAAATGGAGAAAGCAGGGAAAGGTTTGTTAGATACCACATTCACCAATGAACATCAAGTTTATATTTGGATGTCACCTCTTTCCCATATTGCCCTGGAGCAGGAAATAGATGGGAGGAGTGGGGCAGGAGACCACCGGTTACGAGAGGTGACGGCGGGTAATCTGGCCAGCGCTTGCGCAGAACACTGGAGGCAGAGGGGAAAGGGCGGGCACGAGATTATGGGTGGGCACTTGCTGATGACAATCACAGCGCCGCCCATAATCTCGTGCCTGCGCAACACGTCACCAGCGGTCACACTGTGCACACAGTGCACAGTCTCGGTACAGTCACACAGTGCATGCGCGGGACCACGGGCGTACTGGGCGGCGTCCTGAGGTATGAAATGGAGCATTGGGGGACGGCGTAAATCGGCAGGAGGGAGAGTAACGGACACCAGACAGCCCCCCCCATGGATAATTTAGAAGATTTGCATACCAAAAGGTACAACTTTATAAAGTATTTAATTTGGTCTAAAAGTGGGCACAAAAACTATAGGAATCTTGCTAGAATGCAGCCCAGGAGCTGCAGAAGGGGAAACTTTTAGGTTTAGAGCAAAATTTCTGCTGACAGGTTCCCTTTAAATGGCAGTGTAGAGCAAACCAACATAAACGATCAGAAGCCTTTAATCCCTTAAGGACGAAGCCAGATTTGTACTTAATGCCCAGGCCATTTTTTGCAATTTTGACCAGTGTCACTTTATAAGGTTATAACTCTGGAACGCTTCAATGGATCCCGGTGATTCTGAGATTGTTTTTTCGTGACATATTGGGCTTCATGTTAGAGGTAAATTTAGGATGATATTTTTTTATTTTATTTGTGAAAAAATCTGAAATTTGACAAAAAAATTAAAAATTTTGCAAGTTTCAAACTTTTAATTTTTATGCCCATAAACCGGAGAGTTATGTCACACAAAATAGTTAATAAATAACATTTCCCACTTGTCTACTTTAGATCAGCGCAATTTTTGAAACAAAATTTTTTGGGGTTAGCAAGTTAGAAGGGTTCAAAATTCATCAGCAATTACCCATTTTTTCAACAAAATTTACAAAACCAATTTTTTAGGGACCACATCCCATTTGATGTGACTTTGAGAGGCCTGGGTGACAGAAAATACCCAAAAGTGACACCATTCTAAAACCTGCACCCCTCAAGGTACTCAAAACCACATTCAAGAAGTTTATTAACCCTTCAGGTGCTTCACAGGAACTAAAGTAATATGGAATGAAAAAAAAATAAAAATTAACATTTTACCTAAAAATGTTACTTTAGCACTAATTTTCTTACTTTTTCAAGAGGTAACACCAAAAATTGGACCTCACACTTTGTTACCCACTTTCTTATGAGCGCGCCGATACCCACATGTGGTCAGAAACCTTTGTTTGGGTAAATGGGAGAGCTCGGAATGAAAGGAGCAATATTTGAATTTTGGAAAGCAAAGTTGGCTGAAACAGATTGCGGGCACCATGTTGCTTTTACAGATCCCCTAAGGTACCTAAACAGCAGGAACCCCCCTCAAGTGACCCCATTTTGGAAACTAAACCCCTTAAGGCTTCTATCGAGGGGTATACTGAGCATTTTGGACCCACAGGTACTTCACAGATTTGATAACGTTACTTTGTCATATTGAAAATTGTAATTTTTTTCTCAAAAATGTTGCTTTAGCATCAATTCTCTCACTTTTTCAAGAGGTAATTCCAAAAATTTGACCCAAATGTTTGTTACCCACTTTTTTATGAGCGCGGTGATACCTCACATGTGGTCTGAAACCTTTGTTTGGACAAATGGAAGGGCTTGGAATGAAAGGAGCAATATTTGAATTTTGGAAAGGAAATTTGGCTGAAAAAGATTGCTGGCACCATGTTGCATTTGGAGGACCCCTAAGGTACGTAAACAGCAAAAAACCACCACAAGTGACCCCATATTGGAAACTAGGCCTCTCAAGGAATTTATCTAGATCTTGGTGAGTACCCTGAACCCCCAGGTGCTTCACAGAAGTTTATAACGTTGAGCCATGAAAATAAAAAAATAAAATTTTACCACAAAATTGTTACTTCAACCAGGTAGCTTTTTTTTTCACAAGGGTAACAGGAAAAAAATCACCATGAAATGTATTCTGCAATTTCTCCTGAGTTTGGTGATATCTTATATGTGGTAGAAATCAACTGTTTGGGCACACGGCAGGTCTTGGAAGGGAAGGAGTGCAATTTGACTGAACATTTGGCTGGAATAATTAGTGGACGCTATGTCGCATTTGGAAAGCCCCTAAAGTGCCTAAACAGTGGAGGCCCCCCACAAGTGACCCCATTCTGGAATCAAGAAACCTCAAGGCTTTTATCTAGGTGTATACTGAGCATTTTGAATCCACGAATACTTCACAGAATTTGATAAGCTTAGGTTGCCATATTGAAAATTTTCATTTTTTTCACAAAAATGTTTCTTTAGCATCACATTTCTCACTTTTTCAAGAGGCAACAACAAAACGTGGACCCCACAGGTTGTTATTCAATTTCTTGTGAGTGCAGGGATACCCCATATGTGGCCAAAAACCTCTGTTTGGATATATGGGAGGGCTTGGAATGGAAGGAGCACCATTTGAATTTTGGAAAAGTTGAAATAAATTGCGCTCACCATGTCACATTAGCAGGGCCTCTTGGGTACCTATACATTAGAAACCCCCCCACAAGTGACTCCATTTTGGAAACTGGACCCCTCAAGGATTTTATTCAGGAGTATAGTAAGCATTTTGAATCCACAGGTACTTCACAAAAATTTTGCTGTAGCAACAAATTTCTCTCTTTTAGGCTATGTGGCCATGATCCAGCGACACGGCGTCCAGTACACAGTGTCAGCCTTCCTGCAGAGATGTGAGTGTTGTCCACGGGAGAACGCAGCTGCCCATGCCCACGATTTGGGTTCAGGCTGCTGTGGAGCTCTATGCTACCTGCAGAGCACACTCATCTCCGCAGCATAAATTGACATGCTGAGGCTCGGGAAGCTGCGCCACAGGTCGGTTTATGCTGCGGAGAAAAGAAGCACAGTGGGCACGGGATTTCTAAAAATCCTTCAACTGTGCTTCTACTGCACAACGCAGCGTTATGGACGCAGGGCAAACACTCTGCGCCCAAAACGCTGCAAACCCTGATTGTGGGCACATAGCCAAAAATGCTACAATGGATGAATGGATAGATGTCAAACATATATAACATCCCACCCCCCTGCATATTCTAAGCTGGCGCCCTTTAGTGCCTTTCATGTGGCACTAAAGGGTGCCTAGCCTTGTATTTAGCCCAAAAAGAAAAAAAAAAAAATTAAAATAAATGACGTGGGGTCCCCCCTATTTTTGATAGCCAGCTAGGGTAAAGCAGACAGCTGTAGCCTGCAAACCACAGCTGACAGCTTCACCTTGGCTGGTGATCAATTTGGAGGGCTCCCCAAGCTGGTTTTTTTTTTTTAATTATTTATAAATAAATAATTAAAAAAAAACAAACAAACGTAGGGTCCCCCCAAATTAGATCACCAGCCAAGGTGAAGCTGACAGCTGGGGTCTGGTATTCTCAGGGTGGGAAGAGCCATGGTTATTGGACTCTTCCCAGCCTAAAAATAGCAGGCCGCAGCCGCCCCAGAAGTGGCGCATCCATTAGATGCGCCAATTCTGGCGCTTCGCCCCAGCTCATCCCGCGCCCTGGTGCGTTGGCAAACGGGGTAATAAATGGGGTTGATACCAGGTGTGTAATGTCACCTGGCATCAAACCCAGCAATTAGTTATGTCACGGCGTCTACCCGACATAACTAATTGACAGTAATAAAAAAAAAATTGACAACAAAAAGAAAATTTATTTGAAAAAACACTCCCCAAAACATTCCCTGATTGACCAATTTATTGAAAAGAAAAGAAAAAAAAAATCCGCTGTAATCCATTTAGACGTCCCACGTCGACTCTGGACCTTCTAGAATATGGGGGACACGTTCAGGGAACGTATCCCCCATTTTCTAGTATTGCAGACCCTCCATTTGAGGAGAGTGGGTGCAAAGAATCTGCACCCACCCTGCCTGGGTCACAGCTGGAGTGTGCCGAGCAGCAGCAGCAGCCAGCGTCCTGAACACAGGAAGCTGTCAGCTGCTCGCGTCCTGAACACAGGAAGCTGTCAGCTGCTCGGCACATGTGACCGAACTCACCGGCGTCTGCTGTGAAGGAGGAGGGGGCCGCGGGGGATCAGCGCTCCGACAGGTATCTATGACACCAGGGAACACCGGGGGGGATAGGGAGGGACCCGGCAGGGCCTAGGGAGCAGGTTTCTGTCGCATGTGTTATGGCACATACGACAGAAACCATAAGAAAAGTGTTAATGCGGCCGGCGCGCTGCTGTGCTCGCCGGTGCGCGCGGCCATCTTGGATTTTCGGGAGGGGGTTGGGAGTCGGAGGGGGCACTTTGGGGATACCGAGGGGATCGGAGGGAACCGGGAAAAAGATTTATCTCCCATCTGGCATGTTTGTTTATGCCAGATGGGAGATAAATGATTTTTTACCGGCGCGGTCATTTACTGTAACCTGATCATCGGTATACGGTGTATACCGGTCATCAGGTGAGCGGGGACCGGAAAAACCGGCCAGAATCATGATCTCCAGGGTCTCAGCTACCCCCGGCAGCTGAGACCCCGGAAATTTTCTGACTCTGGGGGGCGCTAGACCCTTTTTTCCGACCGCCGTTAAAATGCGGTGGATCGGAAGAAGTACCCTAATTTGTCGCCGTTAAAAGGCGTATCGGCGGTCGTTAAGGGGTTAAAGAGCAGAATAGTGTGTCACAATCAAACATACTAAAAGTATGAGACCGTATTTTGCCCACTCTTGAAATAATCTAAATTTAAGTTTTCATGCTAACTGCTAATAAGCTAAATATCATTTTCTGCCAGCATCTGTGAATGTTTGCAGATGTTGATTTTCTTTCATGACCACCAAGTTCTTTAATTGCCTCAGAAATAAAAACTTTTTTGGGAAAAAGATTTGATACAGTTTTGCATTTGGCAACATGTATATATACTGAACAGGAATATAAATGCAGCAGGGAAGATGGCAGACTAGCAAATGATGGAAAAAAAATTGTTTAAAAGAACTGAGAACAGTGGTTGATACCTTTTAATGGCTAACTGATTTAAACAAGATTTTTCTATCTACTGGCTAACACGGTACAATGAAATATTTTACCTGTAGCAAATGATGGTCATACCAAATACGGACCAGCTTTTTGACCCCATCCCCGAATGGCCCAATCATGTAAAACAGCACATACAAGGGTCTGCTGCTAAGTCTTTGGCTTTACCCAAAAAGAAGTGAGATAGGATAATGAAACTTTACATTTATTCCACATACTCTCCACTGATGTCAACACACTTCTTACATTGGTATTCCAAGTTCTGTAAGCCTAGCAAAAAGAAGGACTTGTGCCTCAAACCAGGCATCCGTAGCAGCCATGGCATCAGAACTAGTGTGAAATTTGGTACCTATTATTATTATTATTATTATTATTATTTATTATTATAGCGCCATTTATTCCATGGCGCTTTACAAGTGAAAGAGGGTATACGTACAGCAATCATTAACAGTACAAAACAGACTGGTATAGAAGGAGAGAGGACCCTGACCGCGAGGGCTCACAGTCTACAGGGAATGGGTGATGGTACAATAGGTGAGGACAGAGCTGGTTGCGCAGTGGTGTACTGGACTGAGGACTATTGTAGGTTGTAGGCTTGTTGGAAGAGGTGGGTCTTGAGGTTCCTCTTGAAGCTTTCCACGGTAGGTGAGAGTCTGATGTGCTGAGGTAGAGCATTCCAGAGTATAGGGGATGCACAGGAGAAATCTTGTACGTGATTGTGGGAAGAGGAGATAAGAGAGGAGCATAGAAGGAGACCTTGTGAGGATCTGAGGTTGCGTGCAGGTAGGTACCAGGAGACTAGGTCACAGATGTAGGGAGGAGACAGGTTGTGCATGGCTTTGTATGTCATGGTTAATGTTTTGAACTGGAGTGGTTGGGTGATGGGAAGCCAGTGAAGGGATTGGCAGAGTGGCGAGGCTGGGGAGTAGCGAGGGGAGAGGTGGATTAGGTGGGCCGCAGAGTTTAGGATAGATTGGAGGGGTGCAAGAGTGTTGGAAGGGAGGCCAGAGAGCAGGAGGTTGCAGTAGTCAAGATGAAGATGAGATGAAGAGGGCATGCACTAATGTTTTTGCTGATTCTTGGTTAAGAAAAGCACGGACCCGGGAAGTGTTTCTTCAGGTTTGGAAATAGATGATAGTCGGACGGAGCTAGATCTAGTGAATACGGTGGGTGGTCAACCAGCTGGAAGCCCAGCTCTGCCAGGTTTGCCCTGGTCGCTTGTGCAGTGTGAGCAGAGGCGTTGTGTTGCAGGAAGAAGATTCCTTTGGGGACAGCTTGCCGGGCCTTTTGACCTTCAGAGCTGCCTTCAATTGGTCCAAAAGTTCAATGTAATACCTTGCATTGATGGTGGAACCCGTTTGAAGGTAATCCACTAGCTGTCCTTATCCCAGAACACAGGCAACGTCACCTTAGTGGCTGATTTTTGCACCTTGAATTTCTTTGAACAAGGAGAACCACTGTGCCTCCACTCTTTTGACTGCTCCTTGTTTTCAGGGTCATACAAATCAATCCAGGTCTCATCCATAGTGACCAGTCGATCCAGGAAGTTCCTATCAGTCTGGAAACGCTGACAAATGGACCGAAAAGTTTTCACTCGCATGCTTCTCTGATCTGTTGTCAAACATTTGGCGACCCACTTCCTCAGGTCCAAATGTGCATGGATGAGGACACAAACACGTTCACGGGAATTCCCCATGATGTCTGTTATTGCTTTAGCTGAAATTCATCTATTCTCCAGTATGAGGTTGTGCACAGCATCGTCGATCTCCGGAACAACAACTACTCTCGGTCATCCAGGACGTTCCTCATCATTGCTGCTGAAGTGGCTAGTTTTAAATTTGGCAACCCAGTTTTGAACTGTGGAATATGAAGGGCATTGATCCCCCAATGTCTGCAACATATCACCATGAATATCCTTCATGGACTTTCCTTGCAGAAACAAGAATTTTATCACTCCTCTGCTCTCAGTTGCTGTGAATATCGCATTAGACGCCACCATTTTGGTTTCTCGCGTGCGTAGAACACTATTGCCATAAGCAACAAACACTAAATTTTGAAAACATATATTAGACACATAAGGCTGTCATGTGATGTAACATTCGTTACCATAGAAACAAAAAAGATCACAAAGCCAAAGACTTATCAGCAGCCCCTTGTACTAGTGTGGCCTTATATTGTGGCCAGCCTAAGGCATACCTGTGTCCAATAAGAATTTTGATATGTAACACCTGTAGGGGGGATGGATTAGATACATTTGTGAACAATATTTGAGAGTAAAAGGCCTTTTGTGTATATAGAAAAGTCCATAATCTTTGAGTTCAGCTCATGAATAATGGGAGCAAAAAAAAAAGTGTTGCATTTATTTTGTATATATTTCTAAGGTAGGCTAATATAGCTCCTTATTTTATATATGTGGTATTATATATTGTTATATATATTATTTACCTTATGCTTCCGGCTTTGTTCACATCCATGTCCTTCTTTGTTCCACCTCCATGTCCATTTTAACAAATAAACGCTCAGTTCTCATTACACTTGATGGATTTTCATTCAGACTGATGAAAAATGGTGCAGTATTTCGTAACTTTATCATGTTCTATAGGCATGGCAATAAATCGCTGTCTGAACTATGCATTGTGGTGGTCATTGCTGGAACACAATCAGCCTACCCACCTAACGTATGCATCTATATGTGCCATATCTGCATATGTTTGACCATCATTATTGTATAGTACAATTTATTCGGTGCTGAAAGGTTCTGTTTCTTTTATTCCTGTTACACACTTTGCTTCATGTTGCAGCCTTATTATCAGCATCTTACATGTCTGCATGTTTGTGCCATGCGTATGCAGGAGTTTTAAATGAAACTCTAATTACACTAATTTTTACCGTCTGCGTTTCATAAGACAATAGTAATTGAAAAACAGTTTTAATTACATCTATTAAATGTTATATTACATTACCGGAAAGCTTGCAGCTTTCTCTGATAACACTATGGATTTAAGGAAGGCAATACTGCCTCTGAAAGCTGCTGTATGGAATAAAGCTTAAAGGACATCTCAAATCGCTTTTTTTTCTATTGTCCCCTGTGTTACCAACACTAATGTGTGTGTGTAGTGTGTTCATACTAGTTAGTACTCGCTGTCTTCTGCCATTTGCATCGCTACTTTGGTCTGCTCCTGCATCACGTAAACACAATGTCTCCTATGTGGAATAGGGGTCACTTTTCACTGTAAAGCGTGCTTTACACGCTGCGACATTAGCGATGTCGCGAGCGATGGCACCTGCCCACGGCGGTGGCGCGTCACAGGGTGATAGCTGCTGTAGCGAACAATATCACTTCGACAGCGTCACATGCAATTACCTGTTCACCAATGTCTCTGTCGCCGCCGAACAATCTCTCCTTTAAGGGGGAGGTTCGTTCGGCGTCATTAGCGTCGTCACTAAGTGGCCGCCCAATAGAAGCATAAGGGCGGAGATGAGCGGCCGGAACATCCCGCCCACCTCCTTCATTCCTCATTGCCGGCGGCCGCAGGTACGATGTTGTTCCTCGTTCCTGCGGTGTCACACATAGCGATGTGTGCTGCCGCAGGAACGACAAACAACCTTCGTTCCAAACGAGGAACGATTTTTTAAAAATGAACGTGTACACGACGAACGATTTGACACCTTTTTGCAATCATTACTGATCGCAAAAAGGTGTCACACACAACAACATCGCTGACGAGGCCGGATGTGCATCACCAGTACCGTGACCCCAACGATATCTCGTTAGCGATATCGTTGTGTGTAAATGGGCCTTTAGTCTATGAGACTCAGAACTAGGCTTTCATAGGATTACATTAAGAAAGGAATGGAAACCCAGTGCTGTGGTCACATGATACAGGAGAGGACCAGAGCACCACTGGAAGCAGTAGAAGACTGCAACTGGTAAGTATTTTAACGTAAACACTATTCACACATTCTGATTGGTAACAAAGGGGCCAATGGAAAACAAATTGTCAGAGTGCTTCTTTAAAGTTGTATTGTTTTGTCGGATTCACTGTATGGATAGATAAATCTTCATTACAAGGCATAGACAAATTTATTTAAATAAATATCATAGTTAAAATAAAGCATCTAAACAGGGGCTTAGTTATAACTGGTGCAGAGGTAGCAGGTGTGTCCAAACCTTGATGCTTTTAGTAGCCTTCATAAGGTTACAAACATTACATTCGGGAACAAGAGCTTCAATATGAGACAAACCCTTTTATTTCCCACTTTGACTATTTTAGGGTTGCTGGTTTTTTTTACGTCAATGCATGGATTTTGCGCTAACTGTTTTGCTTTTACAGGCTCATTGCTATCTGCACATTCAACTTTAAAGGGGTTATCCACTACTCAGATAACTCCTTCTCAATCCCTATATTTCCCCTTTTTAAAATAATAACTTTTATACTCTGGTGACGGCACTGTTCCAGTGGTGTCAGCACTATTTCTCCCGGGATCGCGTAACAGTGTTACGTCACACAATCCAAGCAGCCAATTTTCTCTCCCTGCCCTCAAACAAATCACTTACATTCAGAGGAAATGAGCGCTACTGCCCTCTCACCTCCTCTGGATGTAAGTGATACGTCCAAAGGTGGAGAGAGTGAATCGGCTGCATGTGTCATCTGACGTAACACTGTTATGCTACACCGCTGGAACAGCACCGGCACCAGAGGTGAGTATAAAGGGTACTTTACACGCTGTGACATCGTTAGCGATTGCTAGCAATGTGGAGCGCGATAGCTCCCGCCCCCATCGCTTGTGCGACATTTGGTGCTTGCTGCCGTAGCGAACATTATTGCTACGACAGCGTCGCACACACATACCTGGTCAGCGACGTCGCTGTGACCACCGAACAATCCCTCCCTCAAGTGGGAGGTGCGTTCGTCGTCATAGCGATGTCACTGCAGCGTCACGAAGCAGAGGGGTGGAGATGAGCGGGACGTAACATCCCGCCCACCTCCTTCGTTCCGCATTGACGGTGGATGCAGGTAAGGAGATGTTCGTTGTTCCTGCGGTTTCACACATAGCGATGTGTGCTGCTGCAGGAACGGCGAGCAACATCGTACCGGTGGCTGCAGCGATATTAAGGAAATGAACGACGTGTCAACGATCACCGTTTTGGAACGATTTTGCGATCGTTAATCGTCGTTCATTAGTGTTATGCGGGCATCACACGAGAAGATTTGTCGTGCGATATGTCGTTGGGGTCACGTTTTTCGTGATGCACATCCGCCATCGTTTGCGACGTCATCCCGTGTAACACCTACGAGCGTCTGTAAACTATCGCAAATCGGTTACAAATCGCGAATCGTTTACACGTCGCTCATTTTTAAAAAATCGATTATTCTACTTTGCGCTGGTTGTTCATCGTACCCGGGGAAGCACACATCCCTACGTGTGACACCCCGGGAACGATGAACACAGCTTACCTGCGTCCCGGCGGCAATGTGGAAGGAAGGAGGTGGATGGGATGTTTACGTCCCACTCATCTCCGCCCCTCCGCTTCTATTGGCCGGCCGCTGTGTGACGTCGCTGTGACGCCGAACGTCCCTCCTTCTTCAGGAAGTGGACGTTCGCCGCCCACAGCAAGGTTGTCCGGGACTTAAGTACGTGTGATGGGGGTTTAACGACTTTGGGCGCCACGGGCAACAAATTGCCCATGATGCACAAACGACGGGGGCGGGTACAATCGCTCGTGCAATCGCATTATAGATAGATCGTACCGTGTGACGCCTGTACTACACGCTGCGATGTCGCTACCGGCGCCGGATGTGCGTCGCTAACTACGTGACCCCGACGATATATCGTTAGCGATGTCGCAGCGTGTAAAGTACACTTTAGTGTTATTATTTTAATAAGGGGAAACATACGGATTGAACAGGGGTTGTCAGAGTGGTGGACAACCCCATTAGTGTAGTCTAGATCCACAAATCAGCTGAGGGGAGCTAAAAATAAGACATATAAAAAACTTACAGACTTTCCTGTTAGTCTTGTTAGAATGAGCTCAGTTAAAGGTCGGCCACTTCACGAAAGTGTGATCAGTTGCCTCTAATAGAAAAGTGGCTTTCCCATGTGAGTTGTTTAACAACTGGAGGAGGCTGATGGACGGGTTTGGTCACATGTTGCACCACCCGCAGCCATTAAATAGACAGAAATGCTGGTCAGTTTATGAAGAAGACTGCACTAAAAATACAAAGTGGCTGACCTCTAACTAAGAATCCATCCATCAGTGAGCTTGTTCTGATAGTCTAAGGGTACGTGCTGATGATGAGTTTTTATTGCGTTTTTTGACCCTATCTATTTTTCAAAAATGAAGTGTTGTTTACAATTCAAGCAAAGTGGATGGGATTAATAAAAATCTCATGTCCACTTAGCTTCTTTTTTAATATTGTGTAAACTCACCTCCGGTACTTTTTTTTTTTTCAATCATCAGCATGTCACGTTCTCTTGCGTATACGCTGAGTTTTCTCTGTGGAGTTTACCCATAGACTTGCATTAGATGCGGAAAATCCACAGGTGAACAAACACACAAGTGGTTTTAATGCGTTTCAGGTGGTGGAAACGCATAAAAAACACGTGTAATCTGCAACTAGGAATGTCAATACCAGGAAACTTCAAATGCAGTGCAGGTGTATTTAAAGCATGACTCATCAAACACAGTGTGAAAAACACTATAAAAATGCACAAAAAAACAATATAAAAAATGCAAGAAAACTAAGGTGCAGAAATTCTGCAGTCTCTAAAACTCAACAAATACTGATCATGAGAACGTAGACTAACAGGAAAGTTTGTATCTTTTTTTTTCTGTCTCATCTCAGCTGATTTATGATCACAGACTAAACAAGAGTTGAATATTAAGGAAACAGCCTGTAAAAACATGACAGTGCAAAATCTATAATGAAACCCAATTAAAATAATAATTTTTAACTCAAAGTACATGTATTTAAGTTGTTGGGTTTTTTTTTGTTCTTTTTTAAATAGAATGGCCTCAGAGACCGATAATATAGCTAACATTAAAACCTCCAAATCTGATATTAATTGTGCTGGTTACAGTTATCTTCTTTTCTTATATGTAATATTTATCTTCTCAAGGTCCTTGTCCCAAAAGACCAAGCATTCATAGGAAAAATGGTTGAAGTAGAAATTTTTGAAGCAGGAAAACATTACATGAAAGGAAATCCATTTTCAGAGTCCAAGGTTTATACTCCATCCATCACAAAGCCATTAGAAAAAGGAAAAGTTTCTGGTCTGTCTGAGGTGAGTGTGCTTACCAAATAATATTATTTACTGACTTACAAATGTGATTACATTACAAGTATAAATTATAAGGAAATGAACCCACAATTAAGTAGAATTGTATATTCATAGTACAGTATACAATATTGTTTGACATTAATGTGAAAGAACCAGCCGCGTTGGTATTGTGGTCATGTTTGGAGCTCATCTCAGGGGTGGTATGATTTTATATGCTCTAGAGTTTTTTTCTGAATCACTACTTTGTCATTTTATCATGTTGCTGCATATTTACTAAATTTTTGCAGGGGTGACTTCTTAAAAAAGCACTGACAGGCAACATATTTTTTTATGAATAAATGAGAAAACTGATGAATGATATAGACCATGAGTCATTTAAATGGGTATTTTCTAGTTGTCTATTGAGCAGTTCTGAGCAATGCAGTTTCCGTACTTCCTAATTTCTAGCTGGGCTGCTCTCCTTGAGTGACAGCTATGGTGAATAGAACTGTAGTATTAGTAACTTATAAAGCCTAAGTGCTACTTCTCACACAGTGAGATCACTAGCGAGATTGCTGCTGATTAACAGGTTTTGTGACGTACCAGTGACCTCATCAGCGATCTTGCTGTGTGTGACACTAAGCAGTGACCTGGCCCCTGCTGTGAAATCGCTGATCGTTACCCACTGTTCTGGTTCATTTTTTGTTCGTCGGGCTCCCGCAGCGCAGCACACATTGGTGTGTTTGACACCTTACCCAACGACCTCGTTCGCGACTCACGTAGGTGTGCATCTTCGTTGTTTTCTCTGTTCCGATTGGTGATTGCTACTGCGTTCAGATTGGCAGCTTCCATCCTCTGTTCTGGCTTGTAGATGGCAGTATATTTCAGAGGGATGAATTCACGTGTCCCGGACCTCATGTAGCAGCAGATCGTAATACAGTCCATTCTGCAGCGGGACTGTAGGATGGACAAGGATGGAGAAGGATGGAAGTGCTATTATGTTGCCTTCTCTAAAGGCAAGGCCGCCCAGTCACAACTCAGTTACGACCACCAATCGGAGCAGAGGGGGCACGGAAAAGGCAATGTAGATGCACGCCTATGTTACTAATCAAGATTTGAATCGTGCTATGTGACGGGGTCCCAGTGGTCGTCGTATCGTTGCTGCGTCGTTGGGAAGATCTGACTGTTTGACAGCTCACTAGCGACCCTGTAGCGACGTACCAGCGATCCTGACCAGGTTGTATCGTGGTCGGAATCGCTGGTACGTCGTTTAGTGTGATGGTACCCTAACACAGCTTCTTTAACACATTCAGCTATCACTGTTGAGTCTGTACTGTTATTCCTGTATTTAAACATAGAGATAACAGGGCATTTGATCAAGCACACAGTTCCAGACAGCTAGAGCAGAAAGTGATTAGGAGAGCTGCTGTGAAAGCTGCTGGGCTGGTGATTTACAATTGCATCTCTTCAGAAGATGAGTTAGGCCGGAGTCACACTTGAGAGTGTCTTGCGTGTCACTCGCATGAGTTTCGCACCGCATCACTCAGCACGGCCTGATGCTCTGCGGACAGAAGAGTCTCAGCTGCATAGAAATGCATGCAGCCGACCCGCTCCTGCCAGGAGAGTGTGCGACCGTGCCGGGATGATGCGATGCGAGACTCGACAAAGCACTCTCAAGTGTGACTCCGTCCTTAGTGGACCAAGGTGATCAGCTAACTGCTGTATAGAAATCACTGGTCTGGAGAGAGCTGACTTGGATGTTAAGAGTTAACCCCTTTCCTTGAATGCAGCTCATGTGCACTCTTAGTACTAGCGGTAGAAACCAGGTTCCATGGAAATGAGCTGTATACTATAAAAGATAAAACCTCTCATTGCAGGAGAATGATAGCCATAAAGAAAAGCCATGTAAAAGTATTAAAAAAAGCAAGTCAATTTGAAAACTTGCTGATTTTCATGATGTCTAACTAATTAACCTCTTCACGACACATGACGTACTGGGTACGTCATGGATCGTGTGAGGTTAATCCCTGCCACCTGGTGTGGGCAGTCCACGGCGATCCGCGCACATGTCAGCTGACTTCAACAGCTGACGTGTGCGTGCTGGCGTGAGTGGAATCGCGCTCCACTCGCTCCTATTACATCTGACAGCGAGATGCAACAGCGCTGCATGGTACGCATTAACTAACCCAGCGCCATCAGAAGTCACATGATGTGATCACGGGACGTCCGGTGGTTTCCATGGTAGTACAGGGTCATGTGATGACTCCTCTAGCTATCTGAGTCACTTTCTCTCACTGCCGGCAGACTGCCGTGTGTGAGAGTAAAGCAGCTTTTCTCCAGATCTCAGCTGTGTAGCTGTGATCTGGAGACATGTAAGAGCGACCTGACAGGTGATCCTTATATTCCCCTAGGGGACCTAGTAAAATTAAAAGAAAAGTTTTAAAAAAATTAAAAAACCTAAAAGTTCAAATCAAGCTCCGTTCGGCCCATTGAAAATTAAAGGGTTAAAAAAATATACACATATTTGGTATCGCCACATTCAGAAATACCCGATCTATCACAATATAAAATCAATGACTCTGATCGGTAAACGGCATTGCGGCAATAAAATTCCAAGTGCCGAAATTACGTTTTTTGGTCACCACAAAATTTGCGCAAAATGCAATAACAGGAGTTCAAAATGTAGCATCTGCGCAAAATTGGTACTGTTAAAAATGTCAGCTCGAGACACAAACAATAACCCGTCACTGAGCCATAGGTCCTGAAAAATGAGAATGCTACGGGTTTCGGAAAATGGCGCAAAACATGAGCCACTGTTTTTAGACATGCTTGAGAATTTTTTTTTACCCCTTAGATAAAAGTAAAACTATACATGTTTGGTGTCTACGAACTTGTACAGATCTGAGACATCACACCCACACATCAGTTTTACCATAGAGTGAACATGGTGAATAAAATATCTCAAAAACTATTGTGCGATCACAATTTTTTTGCAGTTTTTCCGCACTTGAAATTTTCTTGCTGTTTTCCAGTACACTATATGGTAAAATCTATATTTTCATTTAAAAGTGCAGCTCATCCCACAAAAAACATGCTCTTACATGGCAAGATTGTTGGAAAAATAAAAAAGTTTCGGCTCTCGAAAGAGGGGGAGCAAAAAAACCCACAGAAAATCACCCAGGGATGAAGGGGTTAAAGAAATGTAATAACGTGAGAACATTCCTTTAAGTTTATAGTTTAGAATATTATAAATAACTAATTATCAGCACTTACAGGTGTCAAGTGATAATTTCAAATATTCTGTAGTACTAGCCTTAAAAAGAAAAAGTTCTGCATTTTTATGTATTGTCCAGGATAAGACGCTTTCAAACATACACTACAGTCCAAAAGTTTGGACACACCTTCTCATTCAAAGAGTTTTCTTTATTTTCATGACTCTGAAAATTGTAGATTCACATTGAAGGCATCAAAACTATGAATTAACACATGTGGAATGAAATACTTAACAAAAAAGTGTGAAACAACTGAAAATATGTCTTATCATTATCTTGGTATTCTCTTGATGAGCTTCAAGAGGTAGTCACCGGAAATGGTCTTCCAACAGTCTTGAAGGAGTTCCCAGAGATGCTTAGCACCTGTTAACTAATTTTGATCATTAACGGTCGTTCGCGTGTTTCACACTCTGCAACATCGCTAACGAGGCCGGATGTGCGTCACGAATTCCGTGACCCCAATGACTTCTCGTTAGCGATGTTGCGTGTAAAGCGGCCTTAAGTCAAATAGCCCTTACACAGCCTGGAGGTGTGTTTGGGGTAATTGTCCTGTTGAAAAATAAATGATGATCCAACTAAACGCAAATCGGATGCATGCCACTGCAAGATGCTGTGGTAGCCATGCTGGTTCAGTATGCCTTCAATAATAAATCCCCAACAGTGTCACCAGCAAAGCACCCCCACACCATCCACTTCCTCCTCCATGCTTCATGGTGGGAACCAGGTATGTAGAGTCCATCCGTTCACCTTTTCTGCGTCGCACAAAGACACGGAGGTTGGATCCAAAGATCTCAAATTTGGACTCATCAGACCAAAGCACAGATTTCCACTGGTCTAATGTCCATTCCTTGTGTTCTTTAGTCCAAACAAGTCTCTTCTGCTTGTTGCCTGTCCTTAGCATTGGTTTCCTAGAAGCTATTTTACCATGAAGGCCTGCTGCACAAAGTCTCCTCTTAACAGTTGTTTTAGAGATGTGTCTGCTGCTAGAACTCTGTGTGGCATTGACCTGGTCTCTAATCTGAGCTGCTGTTAACCTGCGATTTCTGAGGCTGGTGACTCGGATAAACTTATCTTCCACAGCAGAGGTGACTCTTGGTCTTCCTTTCCTGGGGCGGTCCTCATGTGAGCCAGTTTGTTTGTAGCATTTCATGTTTTTTGCCACTGCACTTGGGGACACTTTGAAAGTTTTCCCAATTTTTCGGACTGACTGACCTTCATTTCTTTAAGTAATGATGGCCACTCGTTTTTCTTTACTTAGCTGCTTTTTTCTTCCCATAATACAAATTATAACAGTCTATTCCAGGGGTCTCAAACATGTGGCCCATGGGCCGCATGCGGCCCCTGAGGCTGCTTGTTGCGGCCCACAGACCCCTTGACGGTCGCAGCTCTGCAGTGGGCCGGCGCCGGCTCGGCTCTACTACAGTTGGTTCATTTGTGGTGCCGCCGCCGCGCAGAGGAGCTGTCAGCACTATACCTATGGCTCCTGCCCGCCAATCAGATGCAAAGAAGTGACGTCACCTCCTTGCATCTGATTGGCCGACGCAGCCAGTGTTATAGTGCACAGAGCTCCTCTGCGCGGCGCCGCTAATGATTCAACTGTTGTAAAGCCGTACCTGCGCCGGCCCCCAACATAGAGCTGCGATCATCACCGGGTCTGCAACAAGAAAGTAAGGTACGTGCCCACTCTCAGGACTCGCGTCCTGGATGTGGCAGGTCCTGACCTGTGGGGCCACCCGCAAGTCTCCTCTGCAGAAGACTGCAGCTGCCTGTGCCCAAGTTCAGGGCTCGGGCCGCTGCAGTCTCCTCGCTGTGTTGTTCCTAGGATGACACATGCGACTTCGCAGCACAGAACGGACGTGCTGTGGCCTCTGAAAGCAGCACCGCAGGTCAATGTTTGCTGTGGGCAGTACACACACAGTGGCACAGGATTTCTAGGAATCTTGCCCACTGTGCTTGTACTGCCTGAAACAGGCTGCGTCCAAAACGCTGTAAATACTGATCGTGGGCACGGATTCTAATAAGGGGGAACGGAGGAAAGGTGAGATTATTTTTTTTTGTGTGTGTATTTCTAAAGGTTGAGCACAATACCACAGGATGCTACTGGGCACAAGGATGAGCGCAACGCTACAGGATAGGCACAATACTACTGGGCACAAGGATGAGCACAATGCTACAGGATAGGCACAATACTACTGGGCAAAATACTGCACGGGATGGGCACAATAATACAAGGATGAGCACAATACTACTGGGCACAATACTACAAGGATGAGCACAATACTACTTAGCACAATACTGCAAAGATGGGCACAATACTACAAGGATGAGCACAATGCTAAAGGGTAGGCACACTACTGGGCACAAGGATGAGCACAATGCTACAGGATAGGCAAAATACTACTGGGCCCAATACCGCATGGATGGGCACAATACCACAAGGATGGGCAAAATACTAGAGGACACAAGGATGGGCACAATACTACTGGGCTCAATACCACAAGGATGAGCACAATACAATGATGACCACAATACTATTGGGCACAATACTACAAGGATGAGCACAATACTACAGGGCACAATACTACTGGAAGCAATACTACAAGGATGAGCATAATACTACAGGGCACAAGGATGGGCACAATACTACAAGGCTGGGCACAATACTACAGGGCACAAGAATGGGCACAATACTACAAGGATGGGCACAATACTACTGGGCTCCATACAACAAGGATGAGCGCAATACAAGGATGACCACAATACTACTGGGCACAATACTACAAGCTTGAGCACAATACTACAGGACACAGGGATGGGCACAATACTACAGGGCACAAGGATGTGCACAATACTACAAGGATGAGCACAATACTACTGGGCACAAGGATGAGCATAATACTACAAGGACGGGCACAATACTACAGGGCACAAGAATGGGCACAATACTACAAGGATGGGTTCAATACTACTGTACTATTGAGCATAATACTACAGGATGGGGGATATTACTGCATCACGGGGACATTACTACAAGATATTGGCTAAGATTACTACATGATGCTGTTAATTGTAAAACAATATTTCAAGAAGGTGATAAAATGTAAAAAACAAAATCAAAGCATGATTTTTTTTTTTTTGCCATTAAAAATGCTTTTTTATACATAAATTTAACTAAACAGAAATGTGCAGATTTGTCATAATAAACAAGCAAAAACTGTTCAAAAAAGTGACCCAAAAGGTGTATAGGAAAAAATAAATGGAATCACTAAAAATGTAATTTGGTCCTGCACAGAATGCGGCCCCTCTCAATTTCTTTTTTTCTATGTGTGGCCCATACACCCAGTTGAGTTTGAGATCCCTGGTCTATTCAGTAGGACTATCAACTGTGTATCCACCAGACGTCTGCACAACACAACTGATGGTCCCAACCCCATTTATAAGGCAAGAAATCCCTCTTATTAAACCTGACAGGGCACACCTGTGAAGTGAAAACCATTTCCGGTGACTACTTCTTCAAGCTCATCAAGAAAATGCCATTAGTGTGCAAAGCAGTAATCAAAGCAAAAGGTGGCTACTTTGAAGAATGGATGGACTCAACATGCCTGGTTCCCACTGTGAGGCATAGAGGAGGAGGTGTGATGGTGTGGGGGTGCTTTGCTAGTGACACTGTTGGGGATTTATTCACAATTGAAGGCATACTGAACCAGCATGGCTACCACAGCATCTTGCAGCAGCATGCTTTTCCATCCGGTTTGCGTTTAGTTGGACCATCATTTATTTTTCAACAGAACAATGACCCCAAACACACCTCCAGGCTGTGTAAGTGCTATTTGACTAAGAAGGAGAGTGATGGGGTGCTACGCCAGATGACCTAGCCTCCACAGTCACCAGACCTGAACCCAATCAAGATGGTTTGGGGTGAGCTGGACCGCAGAGTGAAGGCAAAAGGGCGAACAAGTGCTAAGCATCTCTGAGAACTCCTTCAAGACTGTTGGAAAACCATTTCCGGTGACTACCTCTTGAAGCTCATCAAGAGAATGCCAAGAGTGTGCAAAGTAGTAATGAAAGCAAAAGGCGGCTACTTTGAAGAACCTAGAATATAAGACATATTGTCAGTTGTTTCACACTTTTTTGTTAAGTATTTCATTCCACATATGTTAATTCATAGTTTTGATGCCTTCAATGTGAATCTACAATTTTCAGAGTCATGAAAATAAAGAAAACTCTTTGAATGAGAAGGTGTGTCCAAACTTTTGGTTTGTACTGTATATCTGCCTCATACTCTGAACACTCATTCTCAATTTGCTGCTAAAATCCATAATCAGTAATGACGAGTATTCTTCGTACTCATAATTGGCAAATATAAGCTTTCATAGAACCTCTGTCCACTCACTAGTGTATCTGCTCCATTACTTACATTCTGTATGGCTATAACATGTCATCTTCAGTTTCCAATTTACACTTCTGTACTACTGGAAATGCACGTTCAGTTGGAATGTCTTGGCTGCTTATATTTGAGTTTCCTCCTAAATTTGCATCTCTTGAAGGATGCTTATAAAACTCTTGGCAATATACAGTCTAGACAGCTGCTTCTTTCTTGTGACATATACATATACTGTAAGCACTTTCTTCTTTTAACAATGCTGATGTTTTCCCTGGAGGAGACACTATGAATACTGTTTTACTTTTTATACAGAGAGTGTGAATAGCATTGAGATTTCCTTTTTATTTAAAATTTCCAAAGGTGAGCAGAAAGGGCTATGCTTCAGATGTTTGCTGCCATGTCTATAAATGTGTAAATGAGTTTGTGCCCATCCGGAAGCTGCTCTACTCAGTACTGGCGTCTAAAGCCTAGCAATGTGCTTTTGCAATATTTACCTTTTGCTATCTTCTGGATTGCTGTAGGATAAATTAAACTAGAGAATGCACAGGAAAAAAATAGCATTTTATAATTCATAGAGCAAGATGCAAAGCATTTTGGTTAAAGTTTTACCTTGACATTTGATTAAAACCGTTCAGTAGGCTAAACATAAAGACGTAGGGAAACATTTTGTTTTTGAAAATAAAGTTATTTGAAATTAATGTAAGAATAAATAAAAAAGAGGCGGAAAAATAAAAGATGGAGATGCATAAGCAAAAGTGACAGCCCATAGGTTGTATCTCTCCAATCAATGGCACATAAAAAGGCAAAAAAAATAGAGGGCAGCAGTCAGTAGCAAATTTCATAAAAAAAAAGTTGGTGCATTCTATGGCCCATGTGAAAAAATGGCAACGTTTTGGCTCAAGAGCAAGTGAGCCTGCATCAGAAAATAAGTATACAGTATATTGGGGCGTACATACCGCCAGTGCAGCTGCACTAGGGCCTGAAGGGGAGGGGGGCCCAAAGAGCTGCTGAAACCTACTGTCTATCATAGAGTAATTTGCAGACAGAGTGGGCGTCCGTTGTGCTGCACTCTGCAAAAGTCACTGGAAGGGGCTTCCGTCGTCTTCTAGTTGTTGATGCTGCCACTGGATCTGTGATGCACAAAACACATGGCATTGCAGGGAAGCTCATGCCAAGTCTGATCATTGTGATTCCTCTGCCCCTTCTGTACGGCCTGCAAGGGGAAGCAGGTGTTCTGTGTGCTATGGGTAGAAGCCTTCACAGCATCCACACTTCTCTCATCTCGATCCACGGGAGGGGAGTAATAGAGTCCCCTTCTGAGTCCCCTCACTCAGATCGAGTTGAGGGAAGTGTGCAAGCTGTGAAGGCTTTTACCCATGGTACACAGAACACCTTTCCCACCCCCTTCACAACAGAACGCGTAGACAGCAATTGTGAGAGAAGAAGAGAGAACTGGGCTTAGTGGCCCCCTCAGCTACTGTAAGTAGTCAGGAGAGGCCTCTATGGACCCTTTCACACTGCTTTCTTCTCCACATTCATTGGTCCCATCAGGGCTTGCGTCCAAACCCCCTGCAAAACAGGATTTGAACGTATGTGCCGAAGGGGCCATTGACTATAATGGTGCAGATTGAGTCACCATGTGCTCTGTCATGTACCTTTTTGGTGCTGTGAGAGGAGAGAAAAAGGCGCAATAGGGTCTTACCCGGTTTACAGGGTGAAACAAGAAAAAGGCAATGCACTCACCTGGCAGGGTTGTGCCAGTCACAACCCCTTTGCAGACGTGGATGAGCGCTTAGGTGGTTCAGCAGCGGCCCCGTTACAGAGCAAATTTTCAGCGTAAAAAAACTGGGGAAAACGGGTTTTATGCCGCGCTAAGAGACCACAAGCATAAATATAATAATTTGTTCTTTTATTTAGGTCATTCCAACGCGTTTCGGAGACTCATCTGCCTCCTTCCTCAGGGAAAAGAATCTTACAGACAATGAGGATTTGCCCTTATGACCTAAGGGCAAATCCTCATTGTCTGTAAGATTCTTTTCCCTGAGGAAGGAGGCAGATGAGTCTCCGAAACGCGTTGGAATGACCTAAATAAAAGAACAAATTATTATATTTATGCTTGTGGTCTCTTAGCGCGGCATAAAACCCATTTTCCCCAGTTTTTTTACGCTGAAAATGTACCTTTTTGGGCATATACACATACTAGAGGCAGGCACCCAGGTGCAATCTACAGTATTATGTCTATTCAACCACCCTGTTGGTATATATGTTTTAATCTTGTTTTGCGGGTGGTTCGGGCATAACCCCCAATGGGGCCACTTAATGAGGAGAAGAATGCAGTGTGTAAGGGCCCTTATACAGCAACAGACACTGCACATGTGGCGCCCCTGAGACTTTCATCGCCACAGAGGTTCTGCACCTCATCCAGAGGTATGGTATCCCATCCTGGGTAAGAAGGGGGTCATCTACCGGTTCACAGACAAAACCTGCGCACACCAATTGCTAGGTAACACACTGAGTCAGGGTTTAAGGCAGGTACCCCATTAATGCTGGGAGTAGCGACCAGTATACCTGGTTATGGGGCCTTAAGTCCCATTCACTGTCCTGGAGGGGTGGAGCCTGGCAAGGCGGAGTGTAGAAGGTGTCAGTGGGTCAGTTAGAAAAACCGGTTAGTTCAAGGTTGAACTAGGCAGTCTGTCAGAGAAGTGACCGTTGACAGGAAGGCTGAGAGAAAGGAGTGAGGAGATTTGGTTTTGTGGTGAAGACACTGGGGCCCTGCTAGGTCCAGGTTTCAGAGGAAAGGGTTCCAGAGTGCCACGGATGTGCTTGAGGCCTCTATCAAGAATCCTATTGAGGAACAAATTGTGGTTACTGGACTTTTTTATTTCTGTATTATCTTTGGCATATATGTGTTTGTTGCTTTGCTGAAAAAATCTTTTTTCTAACAGTTCAGATGATGGCCTTGGGCTCATATTAAGTCTCTGTTCTGTAGAGAATGACCTTTTGGCATTCTATAGGGTGCATGGTATCAAAAATAACAGTTCGGTAGATGAGTTTGCACCATATATTGGGTGTTGGTTCTGTTAGGAATAACCTAGGGTATTCCAGGATGTGCCTTTTTTTCAAAAAAGTTATCCCTGTTTTTTCCTCTGTTCAATTGACCAGTTGAGGATGTGATTTGGATGTCGAGTAGTTGTCAAAAAAACATCAAAAAGAGTGACCAGGGATGACATTATCATAAGTGTGTTTTTATGGTCTCAAAACTGGATAGGGGTTGGAACTGGATATAGTGACGAAATATCTTTTTGTCTCTGTATTCAGCTCCTAAACCACTGTGTGACGGTGAGTTTAATAGATATTTATAAAAATATTAATGTGAATAATGGTACGAAATATATAAATCTTTGAAAAATTGCAATTTTTCCCTCTGAGGAATTTTTTGATGAGGGGAAATAGGTATTGAATCGTGAAAGAAGGATGAATTGTATATTGCAATGTATCTACCCCCTTATTGGTTGAATCCAGCAGAGACATTGTATGTTTTTATGTCTATGAGTTTGTTTAGCTTTTGGTATAATAAAGGAATTTTTTAAAAAAGTTGGGGTTTATAATATATTTTTGAGACAACAACGGGGATGGTCCCCAGGCTAAAGGAAGAAAACATTTCCCTTTAGTAATCCGAAGGCTCGGGAGATTGCTTCAGGCACCTGAGGCCACAACCTGCCACCCACCACATGCAAGGGGAAGCAATAAAAGGACTGAGGTCAGCCACCCTTTGGACAGGCTCGGTGGCGGAGGCGCAGGACAGTCCAGTGAAGGTCAGCGCTAGTGAGACGGCCAGGGAAGGCACATTGAGGGGTGCACCGGTACTAAACTTTGACCTGTCCGGGATCGGCGGAGGCCCGGAACAGTGAATCCTGGCATACCACAATATAGAAATAATGAAAAAAATATATATATTTGGTAATGATGCGTAAAACTGCAATCACACAAGCATATAACTTAGATGAGGGCTATATGAGGTTGTGTCAGACAGCACCCGGTCCAGTGTTATCCTATAAGGAGTGATTTATCAGCCTCCTAACAAGCTCTATAATGATGCCTGTATTAATCCTAAACACTATGTATGTATTTAAAACTATCTCATCCCTCGTCTCCTTTTCCTTCACATGCCGGGACGTCAGTCGCACTGCTGTCGGTGGCTCCCACCACATAATAGCAGCGTCTTCTAGTTTGCTGACTGTAGGAAGGAACAAATAAACACATATTTAACGTTTTGGGCAGGGATGGACATATCACATGTGCAGCAGGTTCAGCTCCCTATGTAGAGTTTCCCCAAATGTTGGGAGGACTCCACTGTATGTCTCTCTCTTTGGTCAGTGGGGGATGGCAGACACAATTCCTGCACGGGACTTTTCAGTCAGTGTCCGCTTTTTCATTCAGCCCCCTTGAATTTTTAAACCTTTTCCCACATTTCAGGCTTCAAACATAAAGATAGAAATTTTAATGTTATGGTGAAGAATCAAAAAGTGGGACATAATTGTGAAGTTGAACGAAATGTATTGCTTATTTTAAACTTTTGTAAAAAAGAATTAACTGAAAATTGGGGCGTGCAATATTACTCGTCCCCTTTACTTTCAGTGCAGCAAACTCACACCAGAAATTCATTAAGGATCTCTGAATGATCCAATGTTGTCCTAAATGACTGATGATAATAAATATAAGCCACCTGTGTGTAATCAGGTGTCCGTATAAATGCACCTGCTCTGTGATAGTCTCAGTGTTCTGTTTAAAGCACAGATAGCATTATGAAGACCAAGGAACACAACAGGCAGGTCCGTGATATTGTTGTGGATAAGTTTAAAGCCGGATTTGTTAACAAAAATATTTCCACTACTTTAAACATCCCAAGAAGCGCTGTGCAAGCGATCATCTTGAAGTGGAAGGATTATCATACCACTGCAAATTTACGAAGACCCGGCCGTCCCTCAAAAATTTCATCTCAAACAAGGAGAAGACTGATCAGAGATGCAGTCAAGAGGCCCATGATCACTCTGGATGAACTGCAGAGATCTACAGCTGAGGTGGGAGAGTCTGTCCATAGGACAACAATCAGTCGTACATTGCACAAAAACTGATAGACACATACCCCAAGCGACTTGCAGCTGTAATCGCAGCAAAAGGTGGCGATACAAAGTATTAACTTAAAGGGGCCGAATAAGATCGCATGCCCCAATTTTCAGTTTATTATTTTTTATAAAAGTTTAAAATAAGCAATACATTTCATTCAACTTCACAATTGTGTCCCACTTGTTGCGGATTCTTCACCATAACATTACAATTTTTTATCTTTATGTTTGAAGCCTGAAATGTGGGAAAAGGTTGAAAATTTCAAAGGGACCGAATACTTTCGCAAGACACTGTGTGTGTGTGTGTGTATATATATTTGTGTGTGTGTGTGTAATATTTGAAGACCGCTATGTGTCCCCCACAGTGTGTCTGGAAACCCTCTGAGTTTGCTATAGCTATTACGGGGTGTATAGCACAAAGGGTAACAGGGAGACAGATCCCTCCTCCCAGTACAGGTTTTGTAGCAATCCTCATGTCCAGCATTTTCGTTTAAATCTGGCAGAGCACATCAGGGTGTGTCTCAGTTGAGAGCCAGGCTTGTGGAAGCTAACACATGCTGTGTGAGCTGAGCTGGCTCTGTGTGGAGTGAACACAGGCCAAGAGTGTGAGCCTAGGAGAACCCTAAGGTAACAAGACTTTTTATACAAAGGATTTGTCTATATGCACCGGCTGTGCTCCGGAAGAGACTTTGACTGTGGGAAATTGGATCTATTTATGCTGCAACAATAGACTGTTGGTTTGAACACGCTGCTGCCTCACATTTTTGCCCAAGCAGCGCTGCTACCTCGCTATATATATATAATATATATATAATATATATATAATATATATATAATATATAATACATATATATATAATGTATATATATATATATATAATATATATATATAAATATATATATATATATATATATATATATATATATATATATATATATATATATATATATATATGTGTGTATATATATATATATATATATATATATATGTGTGTATATATATATATATATAGATAGATAGTTAAAGTTGAGCATATAGATTCACAGGACCCTGGTCAGGTGGCCACATCGGTCCATAACTGCTAGACCAGAGACCTGTGAGCCCCCTGCTACCCGCTGGAATCCCCGACACTCCTTCAGATTAGTAGATATTTCACTGTCATTGTGACAAGTCATGAAGTCGCGCTGGGCATAATAATGAGAAGAGGTGCCGGAGATTCCAGCAAGTAGTGGACATTTCACATCTGGTGCCACTGAACCAGGTTCCTGCAAATGTCTTTGCTGAACTCTAATATTTATAATATTTTTTTAGAAATTGTGACAGCCATTGCATTGTAATGTTCTACAATGCTGACCAGCTATTTCCTTTGAATTCTGAACTGAAAAGACTGTGAACACCTTCCCAATCAATATGTTTTTGGTTTTTTTTTATTGTTCGAGTGCATCTAATATGTAAAAATGAATTAATATTGCAAATAGTTTTGATTACATACTCTCTAGCTTTTTGTATGTGCTGCTATACAGAATTAGTGTGTCTCCATGGTAACAGACTACAAACAAACATTTTTGTAGTCTGATCCTGTGGTCATATTGTTATGAATGTGTCTGCCTATCAAACCCTCTGTAGGTTGGCAAGAAGAAGAGGGCAGATGAAACACAGGATAGCTGTAGGATCAAGGTATCATGGTACACAGTGTTGGTTTGTTGTCTGTTACCATGGAGAATGGTAGGATATTGTTCAAGAATCAGGACCATCTGCTCAGTTTTAATTGCAGTGGGGCAATAAAATTTCATTTTGGAAGGTGTACATAGTTTGGTTATGCAGTCTGTATAACATGGAATAACTGGGTGGGGTTACCATTTGAGATTCCGAGGGATCTTTCTCTTTAGTAACAGGGTGGAAAATACTCTTTTCTACAGAAACTAAACTTTTGGATTGCGTAGTCTATAGGTGATTTATTTTTAGGTCTCAATGAAGCAATATTTTGTCCTTTTGGAAAGCTTTACTAGCTTTTGTAGTGGCTGACTCTACAGTGAGTGAGGATGAGGATGGGCATTATCTCATACAGGGAGTTTTATGAATTGTGCCCTCCACACCCCTCTTAACTGCAGTCAGTAATGTCCTTAGTCCAATAATTAATTAAAATACATAGCAAAGATGTGATCGTCAGCTTTTACCTTAGTAGATGTGGCGAGCTTCCAGGGCCTGTCTTACATTTCATTGAGGCCCGGTTGTAAAAGCTGATGAAGTGTGAAATGAAAATGTGTATCACATTTCTAAGCATCATTTTATGCTCTTGCTGTACTGAAATGTTTGGGGCTTCAAAAAAAATGAAGCCCTGGCTTTAACATATGGAAGAAAGACGGTTTGCTCAGCCATGTAATTTCCTGATTGTTTCTGGGAGAATTTTTCCCCTTATTTTACAATACATGGTAAACAAATGTTAACAATGACGGGGGGGGGAGTTACAGATAACATTACATTTATCGCTGTAAATGTCACGGCTGCTCTACTTTTATAGGCTTTGGCAGACAGTAAAAGGGAAGACCTGAGATGAAATGAGCAATATGCCGGCTGAATACATACGGTGCATAGACGGCGTCTTTACCGGAGGAATATGCTGCACATTGAGGTCACTCAGGGGACAATGCGTCTCTTCTTTCTTACAGCTCCGAGTTACCGTACACTGAACAGCGTTAGAACTTTCCTCCTTACAATATTTAGGCAGTTATTGTAAAATTATCCATTTATTTATAGGACTTCAAATGTTTTCTCAGCACTGTACAATACGTTACATGATACGGTGACTTCCAATTCTGTTTAATGGCTCTGTTTTGTATACAGGGCTTCTATGGAGTTATATGAGCCCTCTCTTTTACCTACATATACCTCTATGGGGGCACATAGATGATTTTCTTGTGGATCGTTCTTTAGATCATGCTCCATTAAATGTCTCATATAAGGCACTGGCGGACACAGACAGAAGAGGCCCTTGTGCAAGAACAGTAAATGGGCCCTTTACAGTTCAATAGTTCATCAAAATGCAGAATTCTACCTGCTTTGGAGGTGGGAATGGGCCCCCTAACCTCACGGGCCCCTGTGCGCCTACACAGGCTGGACCAGTGATATATCCGCCCCTGAAATGACTGTATGCACTGTACTCTGTCATAAAGGCTAACTTATGAGCAGGCCCCATATGTTATGTTGTATTAATCTACAAGAAAGAATATGTAACATTCTGCACATTTCCATTAAAATTTAGGAAAATTTATGACATTGACCATACTGGTGTGTTGGTATGGAAAGATCAGATTTCCTTGCGTCTTAAGGTGAAAATACACATTAGGCCTCATGCAGATGTTCCTGAATCACATATGTGTTATTCACGTTTAGAACATGTCCATTATAGTTTGTTGCTGTTAACATGTTGGGGTTTTTTTTGTGGATCATATGGTGCCCCCCTCCTTCCCCTACGGAGTCGTCCATTTTTTATCCGAGTCACATATAAAATTATCCATGCCAGTCTATGGGTCCTTTAAAAATCCGTGACGGCACACATTGTCATATCTGTGCAGCTCGTTTGCTGTCCATTTTTAACACTAACTGGTAGGAGAAGCTTTGCATTTATTTATACAAGAAAAACACTGATGAAACTCTGATGGTAACAACTGACAAATACAGATGAAAATCAGATCCAAACAATCTGTTCTCAGATTAGATGGTAAAAATCAGGTAACAGCATAATGTGTACACTAAAGCCTGCTTTACACCTTACGATCCAGCATACGATATC
The DNA here is from genome assembly GCF_048569485.1 of Anomaloglossus baeobatrachus. NCBI lineage: Eukaryota > Metazoa > Chordata > Amphibia > Anura > Aromobatidae > Anomaloglossus > Anomaloglossus baeobatrachus. The sequence continues at coordinate 221,922,802 of NC_134358.1, read as the reverse complement.
GTATGCGATCGTAACCGCCCCCAATTTTGTTGAATGTGCCGCACATACGAGTAACCCCCCCGTCACACGTACTTACCCGTCCATACGACCTCGATGTGTAAACATCCCGCCCACCTCTTTCCTTCCGCATAGCCAGCCGGGAGCCGCAGGACGCAGGTAAGATCTGTTCATCGTTCCCGGGGTGTCACACACTGCAATGTGTGCTACCCCGGGTACGATGAACAATCTGATGTTCAATTCATGAGGAATGAAAGACGTGCGTGTGATGAACGTTTTACCGTTCAATCGCACGTAGCTGTTACACACTGCAATGTACTTTACGATGCCGGATGTGCGTCACTTACGACGTGACCCCGCCGACGCATTGTAAGATACATTGCAGCGTGTAAAGCGGGCTTTAGACCCTAATTTCAGCGGTGTCACTTACTGGGCCGCTTGGTTTAGTTTTGATGAAATCACTATTTTATCAGCAAGAGGTTAAAACTAGAGGACTAGTAGACCTGTTGTCATGCAGTCCTCCATATTTATGAGCTCTGTAAATTCCTGCCTCTGGTTGGCAGATTTCTGCCTATGCACAGTGTACACAGCTGCTAATCAGTGGTATTGGCGGGGTTATACAGATCTCAGCATTCTGAGAAGTGATAGATCAGCAACATATAAAACAGTAATTTTATAAAAGCTGCAGCAAGCAGCCCAATAAATGATGCATCATTAGAATCAGGGTCTCTGTCCCTACATCAGTCTGCTCTCTGATGAGGTAGCAAAAACCTGCTGACAGATTTTCTGTAACTTTATTGAACCTTCCAAACTGTTTTACCCCCAATCTGTTTTAATGACTTTTTGAGCAGTATAGCTCATTGCTAGCCCGCCAACTCCCATTGCTCGCTTGTAATTTTTTTTATGACTATTTTCCCCATCTGTCTGTAAGTATCCCTTAAAGGCGTTTTCTAACCTGAAGAATTTTTCCTTACCGAAATAGCGTCACTCTTCTCCATGGGCTGTGTCTGGTATTGGAGCTTATCCCCACTGAGCACTGGCACAGTTTATGGAAAACACCCAGACCTTTTTCTTATCCTGGACAACCCCTTTAACCTTCCAGTATAATATATTAATGAGGGACCCTCTCCTCGGAATTTAACTCTCTGCCTCTACTTCTGTGCCAGAGCTTTAAATGGTGAGCAGCGGAGCACTTGGCTATAAGTTGGTGCCAGATTCTTGCTAAATAAAACATATGGTACAGGTCTCAGGTTAGGGCCCCCGACCGCACTCATAAATTGAGGGAAAACAGAGCATTTCAATAATAATTTGTTAAAAGATGGGAAACCTCTTTTAGCAGACAGGTGTACATTTCAGGAAATAAGTTTATGTACATATTCACGCTGGAGAGCAAAGTAGTTAGTTATCAGTAAATAGAGTTGCAAGAAGTGCTCAAGCGTTAGACAGGCAGCAGAGACAACCTAATGGCTTTCCAATGTTTTCTGCTGCCAGGCCAGAAATTCCCCAGCCACTATTAAATACATTCAATGGCTTGGGTAATTTTGAGACAAAATGTTAAGAGGAAAGCTAGAGTCATATACTCCGAGGTGTCTTGGCACCGTCTTCTGTAGTGCTTCACCGAGGAAGAAATAAAACACTCAACAAGGTCTTTACACATACAAAAAACTTAACCCGTTGAGTGTTTGACTCTTTGATGTCTGGTAGTTTTCTGTCAAGTAGGTGACCACTGTTTGGAAATCTTCCCATTGCAATGACTGACCTTGTTTGTATGATATTCCTGGACCCCTGTTACTATCTGATACGTTCTGTTTTCCAGTTACTTTGTGTCTTATATTTCATTGTTATTGAATTTAAACATGATACACTGTAAGATCTGGAAAGTGTTACATTTAATGATGACTTGTCTGCTTTCATGACTTGTCTATTTTAATAAATAATCGTATTCCTCATAATAAAAAGATTCTAAAGCGACTTTCTTCCTCTGTTATGGCTATTAGGGATGTATAAATTGACAACTGGGTGTTACCATAAAGGGGTGTGGCTTGTTTAAATCACGCCCAAAAGTGAACGTTCTGTGGGCAGGACTTAAAGCGGTTGTCCAGTGTAAAAAGATGTCTGCAGTCTCTCAGACTGCAGACTTATGGATCATCACAGTGCACACACTGACATTTGTATTGAGTAAGGCATCGCCCACTAGTCGGGTTCTGGCCAGAACAAGCAATATTGCACAGTTGTAGCCACAGGACCGCCGTTCACAGCTCAGAAGCCGGCAAAGCGCACAATGTGTACACTGGGAGGGTTCATAAGACAGTAGTCACTTAGTGACTGGGTGACACATATCTACATATCTAAAGCTTCCATCTGCCTGTTTAGGCCATAGGATCTAAGTTAAGGAACTGCTTAACGTAAATCATGTTAAAAATATAGTGTTCATGTTCACTACAGTAATTTCTGCTTTCGCTTTCTACAAATTGTGGACCTCTATTAAACACAATTTGTGCACTTACTTGAAAGGTCAATTTTGCTAAATACTGGTGTTTTCCTTGGAAAAGTTTTGTAGCTTCTTATCTTAGAACCCTGGACATCTCTGTTATTCCTCCTGAATAAATTGGCAATCTTTTGTTAACATTCATCTAGTGAATAGGGTGTGATATAGTAGGCACTGATTGGACGGCTTGTTTGGACACACCTCTTTAACCCCTTCACCATCGAGAGATTTTTCATTTTCGTCTTTTCCTCTCCTTCTTCCAAGAGCCATAACGTTTTTTATTTTTCTGTCAATGCAGCCATAGGAGAGCTTGTGGTCTGCGTAATGAGTTGTACTTTTGAATAACCCCATTTGCTTTATCATATAGTACTGTAAAATGGGAAATAGTTCCAAGTGTGTTGAAATTGCAAAAAAAAAAAGTGCAATTCCACAATGGTTTTATGTGTTGATTTTTTATTTACTCTGTTCACTATATGGTAAAACTGTTCTGGCAGTGTGACTCTCCATGTCAGCATGAGTACTTAGATACCAAACATGTATAGTTTTTTATGTAAGTAGTGAAAAAAATAACTGGAAATGTATAAATAAAAAAAGAAATTCACTTGCATCGCCATTTTCCATGACCTGTAATGTTTACAATTTTCGGCACCTGGGGCTCAGTGACCGCTTATTTTCCTGAGCTGACATTTTTACGGATACCATTTTTGCGTAGATACGATGTTTTGATCTCCTCTTAATGCATTTTAATGCAATGTTGCAGCTACCAGAAAAACATAATTCTGGTGTTTTGATTTTTTCTCATTATGATGTTTATCGATCGTATAAGTTTATTTTGATAGGACACTTCTGAACTTCGCAATACCAAATATGTTTTTTTTATTGTTTATTTTTAATTGGTCAAAAGGGGGGCGAAATTGAACTTTTTTGCGCAGGGTTCATATTTTTGAAAACTTATTTGTAACGTTTTACTGTATTTACTAATCCTTTTAAGGAGACTTGAAGCAGTGATCAACCAGTCGCTCATGATGTACAGAGCAGTGCAAATCATAGTCTCCTATGAATGCCGGCTTGTAGCTGCCGTCCACAGCAGGATTGTAATGACAGATGCAGGGGTCATCAGCTGACAACCTATCGGCGCCCTGCGATTACTTCACGGGAGTGCCGATGTTAGTGCAGAAAGGCGCGCCCCCCATCAGCATGTAGAAAATCCAGCTGTCAGAGATTGATGGCAGGATTTACCTGGTTAACTGCCGCTGGTGGATCTCCAATCCACCTGCAGATGTTACTGGCATATACCGGCTGATCAGATTAGCCGACATGTGCACGGGAAGATGCGGCCTCGGCGTGCGAGCACACATCAAATACAGAGACACGACTTTTCACATACATATCAAAAGTTGTGAAGGGGTTGATAAGGAGAATGGGGACACCCTGTTGTCAATTTCTTCCTAAATTTCCTGTAGGAAAGAGGAATTATGACATGCTGGATATGCTCTAGAAAAGTTATTTTAAAGCAAGTGTGACTGATTACTTCAAACTGGTAAGTTACAAGGTTTATTAGGCCCGCTTTAATTGTCAATAATACAAGGCTGAGAAGTTTTTTATTTCCCGTATGACCTGGTCTCAGATAGTTTTGTGATGTGTTCCTGCTTGTAAACCGCTTCTGTACGTTTAGCTATATGATGATATTTACTGGTACAATGTCATGCAAGTAAAGCCATTACCAGGAAAATGATGCAAGCTGATCCGGCTCAGTAAATGCACTGCTTTGTGCTCCCATGAATAAGCGTCTGCAGGCAATCTCCTAGGCTGCTTTTATCCTTCGTATTCGCGGACAGTTTACTAGTTTTTGATTGTCCGTCTGCACAGAACTAACAGTTATGACCAATGGGCCATGATTCATGTGACTAGTGACCAAACTTGTAAATATATATGCTATTCCAGGAGGCATCCATAAAACACCCCATGCATGCGTGCATAGATGAGGACTGACTGTGCGGGTTTCCCATAATACGATAGAGTTACAGTACGTTACATCATCATTTCCCAAGGAGTGAGTGCTGTATCCTGAATAATGGATATACTGCCTGGTATCAGTGCCAAACACAATGATCATATAAAGACTGTACTACAACCGCTCAATTGGGAGATAAGGTGGGCCATATTTTGGCTCACCGCATGACTCGACAGCAATATGTTTGCTCAGAATTATCGCAGATGTCAACTTTCTGACACCTTCATTTTATCCGTCGTGCATTCTGGACTCGTTATCCCTGTATTACTATTAAATGAACATGTTGACATTCCAATAATGCGCAAATACGTAGCTTTGCTTTGCCTAAAGACTGGAGAGTGGTGCTGTAACAGTGGCTAAGCAAAGGTTTCCTCTACGTAGATTAAACGTACTTTGCCTAAAATAGTAGAGAACTAATTTCACCAGCAGTCCAACACTAATAATGAAGGGCTAAATCAGGTAATGCTCAAAATGTAGGGGATTTGCTCTTAGCAAATTTTTAATCCTAATGCTCTGGCTCATAATTCGATAATGTCATTGGCTTATTTGTACTATGTGGCACAAAGAATAAGTTTTATTTCTTTTCTCACATATGAATCACAAACATCTAAGGAAACCCAATATGGGTCTCAAACCGCCTGAAAATGGCAATGCGGCCTATAGCTGGCTTCAGACTGCTGACTCGTATGCTTCTGCAGTATGGTGTTGTAACAGTCACCACTGTTTTAGATGAGGTAAACAGCAGAAGTGGACCCACAGAACCACAGGGAAAACCCGAGCTTACCCTTTAGTGGAGGGGCTTAACTAAGCACCTGCCATGAGGCAGACTCCAGGTACCACTCCCAGTGCAGTGACCGGGACTGTGGCAGCTGACCCCCAGGACAGGAGACTAGCTTGGGTATGGACACAGGCAGGTATAGGCAGGATGGTTGAGGAAGAAATCAAAGGCGCTTATGGACAGGTATGGTGGGTACGGCAGGGACAGATAGGTTTGGGAAGGTGAACTCAGGAATAGGTAACGAGACAGGAGCCGACTAGCTAGCTGACTGGTAGACTATCTAAAGGTGTTGCGCAAGCACCTCACCTACTGGGAGGATGCCCTAAATACCTAGTGCCTCTCACCTATATGCTGAGAGGCATTTCTTGAAAATGGCGTGCCGACCCTTTAAGAGGAGGGCAGGTGTGACTGTGCAGGCTTAAGCACACTCCCGGGGACCTCTGCTGCGTGCACATACCCGAAAGAAGCAGGAGCACATGTGGACGGCCGGGGGGAGGACCTACCCCTGCTGGAGCTGCAGAGGTGAGTTGGCGCCCCTGCTGGGAAGAGGCAGGGTAGTGCATGGATGCCAGTACTAGAGGTTTGATCTGAGTAAAATATGAAGGTCAACGAGCTTCTGATAAGAATATGTATTAGTGAAGAAGAGATGCAGGAGATCAAGCTCATATCCTACATCACTGAAATGGGAGGCGACACTGTTGGGTGCATGCGAAACATTAGCTTGGGCTGATCTTATCTGCTTGTGCCATAGACCCCATCATGTCCAGAATTCTATGAAAAATAGAAATTACAGTATAATTAAGATAGGGGTCAGATTAGAGTGCAGAATTGGGGAGCATACCTTCATACCAAAACTCAGTTCTTCGATTTTGTTCAGTTTTATCTCTTATCCACAAGCAATATACAGTACTTCTTACATAGGTCAGACACATAAAAGGATACATTATAGTTCTGATGGTTTATAAGCATTCAATTTCCATGGTGGATATAGTCGGTAACAATAGCAGGAATATCATATATAACTTTTATCCTAGTAGCCATGTAAACAGCTGGGTTTTTTTCTAGGGTAAATGAAATGTTTGAAATCCCTTTTTGTTTGACTTGTTATTTGTGGCGGACTATACAATGCTTGTTATCAACCTGTGTCTGCTCCCTTTCATGCCTGGTATCGTTCTGTCGGCCTTGGTTATCTTTTCCTTAGTGCATTTGAGTGAACCATACTTTAATTCTGTCCACTTGGGTTTCATTCACACTGTGCTTTGATCCAGCTGTACCGCTTGCAATAGACTGCATAACCGTGGAAAAAAAAAAGATTGATCACTTGTTTAATAAGAGACCTTTTCAAGTGGACTAAAGTGCTCCCCTCTCCAAGACAAAAGAGGTCAGCAGAAAATTCCGTTTTATGTGCCGTATGAAGTCATCTCGAAAGCTCTGACCCTTAAAATAGCCAACGCAGAGATGTTTTCCTTTGCATGGCGACTTCATTTCCAGAACTATTGAAGTGAGAGGCTACATTAACCTGGGTGTACACGCATTTGAAAGCCAGATTTCTCCTGCTTTCATCTTCCTGTTAATGAAACATTTGAAATCTTAAGGGAGTGTAATATAAATGTTCTGAAGATGAATTGTTTTTAATATAATATGTGCCATTTTCAGCATTTTTGTATGATTGTCTGGATTATACCTTGGTAGAAACAATACATTTGGAAGAAAGCTTGGAACGTTAGCTGTAATTATCATAGTGTAATGAGGCTCGTAAACATCTGATCACTACCAAGGAATATGCACCATACCTATCTGGTAATGACGCTCTTATCACAGGCTGCAATCTGGATTCTTTTTTTATTACTTTAGGGAAGATGCATGGTAAGAAGAAATGTATTCATGTGATGTACTATAATTGTACAGGACAGTAATAACACGCTTTCTTGTTTTTTTTATTCAATTTCCTCCACATAGTTTAGACTTTTGTGTGTGAACACACGGCCCAAGAGCCTTAGGCAAGTGCTACTGTCAAGGGAAAACCAATAAAATATGTGCCTGCACTAACATGATTTACAATGTGTAATATTGGCTTGGTGGAAAGGTCAGATTATTATTATTTGTACTCAAATTGTTCTTCAGTGTTACACTAGATCACAGGCTGGCAAACCCCCAAAATATTCTACATGTGCACTGAGCAAAAACATAAGCGCCACACTTGTGTTTTTCCTCCCATTTTTCATGAGCTGAACTTGAAAGATCTAAGACTTTTTTGCCTTTTTCTCTCAAATATTGTTCATAAATATGTCTTAATCTGTGTTAGAAACACAGAAAATTGTGTGAATTCACCCCATCAATCACAAATCCTTGACGAGTTTCCTGGTTGTTTTGTGGATCTCACTTCAACTGTTGCCCAGCAGTACAGATTAGAAACCATCCAAAGAAATATTGAAGAAGGATAGATACACTGTATCTGTATGTCAATGACTAAGTGCGGCATTCAATCTCCAGTAATGCGTAAGAGATTAAATACGGCAAATGAACACATTTTATTGGATAAAAAAATAAAGTTTTTTCATTTTTATAAGTAGATCTATTCTCCTTCTGTTTTTCTGGGGATGAATTTTAAAGGAAACCTGTCACCAGGTTTTTCCTTATGAGCTGCGACCGCCACCAGTGAGCTTTTATATACATCATTCCAGAATGCTAAAAAACACCTTTAAATTATTCACCTAGGGGGCAGTCTGGTCCAATGAGTGTTGCTGCTCTAAGTCTGGCGTCTCCTCCATTTCGTGCGATCGCCATCCTCCTTCTCAGCCCCATGTGCATGACGGGTCCTGCGTCATTCACACAGAGGCCTGCATTGTGCTCCTGCACATGCGCACTTTGATCTGCCTGGCTGAGGGCAGATCAAAGTACTCTACTGTGCATGTGCGGGCGGTCTTTGACCTTTCCTCGCACCTATGCATTACAGTACTTTGCTCTGCCCTCAGCAGAGCAGATCAAAGGACGCATGCGCAGTACCGCACTGGCAGACTTGTCATCCACATGGGCCTGGGCAGGAGGATGGCAACTGCACACCAATCAGACCGGACCGTCCCCTAGGTGAGTATTATATAGGTGTTTTTTACATTCTACAGAGCGGCCTGGGCTCCTATCTACAGCATTCTGGAATGCTGTGTATAATAGCTTACTGATGGTGGCCGCCCGCAGTTCATAAGGAAAAAACCTGGTGACAGGTTCTCTTTAAATCTGCTTTAAATTTGTTAGTGAGCACTTCTCCTTTGCCAAGATATTCCATTCACCCTACAGCTGTGGCAGACCAAGATGCTGATGAGACAGCATGATTATTGCACAGGTGTGCCTTAGGACCGCCATACAGAAGGAGCCGGTTCATTCATCACAATACGGGTTCAGACCGTCCTGCACCCCTTAGGGCAGTGATGGCGAACCTATGGCACACGTGCCACACTGGGCACGCAGAGCCCTTTGTGTTGGCACGCGCGCTGTTGCCACACTGAGCCACGTTGAACTGCCGATATGATCGCACCGGCAGATCAACGTGGTGTTTAACAGAGGAGACATCTCTCCTCCCTCTGACACTCCTCCTCTCCTGGGCCGCAGGCTTGTTGCCTAGGAGACGGAGGAGCGTCACTCAGTAGGCGGCGCTGGTGTCTTGTGGCCGCGCGGTGGAGCTGCTGCTAGAAGGTGAGTTTTTTTTTTTTTTCTTTTTAAGCTGTGTGCAGCTGTGCCAAGGTGTGGGGAAAGTGCCAGCACGGGGGAAACATGGAGATGGAGAGCACGGGGCATGGAGAGCACGGGGTATATAAACAACACGGGGCATGGAGAGCACGGCGCATGGAGAGCACGGGGTATATAAACAACACGGGGCATGGAGAGCACGGCGCATGGAGAGCACGGGGTATATAAACAGCACGGGCATGGAGAGCACGGGGGAAACATGGGAGCACGGGGCATATAAACAGCACGGGGCATATAAACAGAGCACGGGGCATACAGAGCACGGGGCAAACAGACAGAGCACGGGGCATACAGAGCACGGGGCAGACAGAGCACGGGGCATACAGACAGAGCACGGGGCAAACAGACAGAGCACGGAGCAAACAGCACGGAGCAAACATGGAGAGCACGGGGCAAACATGGAGAGCACGGGGCAAACATGGAGAGCACGGGGCAGACATGGAGAGCACGGGGCAGACATGGAGAGCACGGGGCAGACATGGAGAGCACGGGGCAAACATGGAGAGCACGGGGCAAACATGGAGAGCACGGAGCAAACAGAGCACGGAGCAAACAGCACGAAGCAAACATGTAGAGCACGGGGCAAACATGGCTGCAAGGATGGGGGAAACGTGCAAAGATGGAGAGAAACGTGCAAAGATGGGGAAAACATGGCTGCAAGGATGGGGGAAGCAAGACTGCAAGGATGGGGGAAGCAAGACTGCAAGGATGGGGGGAAACATGACTGCAAGGATGGGGGAAACATGCAAGGATGGGAGAAACATGCAAGGATGGGGTACATTTAGCAGGAAGGGGAACTTGCCAGGTAGGGGTACATTTACCAGAATGGGGGGGAAACATGAAAGGATGGGGGAAAACATGCCAGGATAGGGGGAACATGAACATGCCAGGATGAGGAACATTTAGCATGAAGGGTGACATTTATCAGGATGGGGTACTTTTACCAGGAAAGGGGACATTTGACAGCATGGGGGAACATGCCAGGATGGGATACATTTACAATGATGGAGTACATTTACAATGATGGGGTACATTTACCAGTATAAGGGAACATGCCTGGGTGAGGTACATTTACCAGGATGGGGTCATTTGACAGCATGGGGGAACATGCCAGGATGGGATACATTTACAATGATGGGGTACATTTACCAGGATGGGGTACATTTACCAGGAATGGGGTACATTTACCAGGAATGGGGCCATGATGTGGACAAATATACCAGAATGTAGGAAATATATATCAGGATGGGGGACATGTTTACCAGGAAGTGGCCAGAAAGGGGATAGAACTACACCATGAAGGGGGAGGGGAGCAACTCGTACGTCTTTATGGGATTTCAAGATGTTCAGACTTTGAAATGTAGATGTGGATTACAGGGTGACATCTGATTGCATTCCATGCTAAAATCTCTGTCTAATCTGCTGCAATTTTTTCCAGAAAGATCAATCCAACTGCTGTGTCTGGAAAGGGCAGGGGCTCAGCTTCAATGTGTGGTAAGCATGCATGAGTGTGATGCCCCCTGCTGAAGAGAAGAGAAGACAGCAAAGGTAAGATTACAATCAATTATTTACATAATAGGATTGGTTGGCACTTCAGGAAAAAAAATGGATTTAGGGCTACAGTTTGTGCACTCGGCCTGTAAAAGGTTCGCCATGACTGCCTTAGGGTATATCATACTTCAGTTTGTGAACCTGACCAGGACTCCTACCTAAGTGGCATATATTCCTATGTGTTAAAGGACGGACTCAGATACCTATTTGCCCCTCTACTTTACTACATGAGCCCGTACTATCCCTGGACCCTTGTACTGCGTTATTAGTTACAATATATTAATCGAGGTCTGCTCGTATACAGTGCGTACCTTACGCTTTGGCTACACATTGATCACACTCCTATAGGGTATACACCTCTACCTCCTTACAAGACAATCCCATGTACTAATGAGACAATACGCATGTAATCTGTAACTGTACCTCAGTCGGATATTAGTGTGGGACTATACCAATATAGTTATCGTGGACATTCCACTAAACGACAGACTAAAGATTCTTTATTATAGTAGTATAATTAGGAATCACTATTCCCAATGGTGCTTGCTGCACTACATCTCCATCTATTGACTCACCTTGCCTGCTATTCACAGATGGTCCTCTGATGAAGACCATATTATGGTTGAAACGTTTGTTTTGGACATCACATATGTATGAACTTTTCCTGAAATAAAAAATAACCTTTTTTTCAACAAAACTTTGTCGGACATTTCTGAGGCAGAGTGCCGGAGTTCTCTTTCTACAAGATGCTGATAAGACAGCATGATTATTGCACAGGTGTGCCTTAGGCTGGCCACCAGAGCTGTTTCTTTAATTCAGTCTACAACATCTTACTCATTAACTTAAAGGTATAAAGAAAGTCCATTACTCATATAGTAGTGATTGAGCGGTCAGCATACCTGATGTCGTAGACTATCATATCGCTTTGTGCATAATAGAAAACAATTAATTTAGTTACTCTGAAGCACTTGATAAATTATAGGGCTCATGCATATCGACAGTGTGACACTGCACCTCACATACAGAGTGTAGTAATTATACTGCCCATATTTAGTGATTTCACTGAGTATACAGTTCAGGTCAGGAAAACTGGAATCACTATAGCTCTTATTAAGCATTTTAATGTAATTTGTCTAATTATCTTTTATCAATCTAAATAAAATAATATTTTTGCAGCAATAATGACTCTGTTCTCCTAATTAGTATGTATTAATGTAAGTTGCTATGTTTCATATTCTTAAAAAACATTATTCTGGCTTTATTTAAATATCAAAATTGTGAACAATATTTGAAAGTAAAAGGCCTTTTGTGTACATATAAAAAGTCTTATGGCTGCTTTACATGCTTTAATTTCTCGTGCGATCGCATTTGCGATCGCACCCGCCCCCATCGTTTGTGCGATATGGGCAATTTGTTGCCTGTGTCGCACAATGCTGTAACCCCCGTCACACGTACTTACGTTCCAAACAACCTCGCTGTGGAAGGCGATCATCCACTTCCTGAAGGGGGAGGGACGTTCGGCGTCACAGCGACATCACACAGCGGCCGGCCAATAGAAGCGGATGGGCGGAGATGAGCGGGACGTAACATCCCGCCCACCACCTTCCTTCCGCATTGCCAGCGGGACGCAGGTAAGCTGTGTTCATTGTTCCCGGGGTGTCATACGGAGCGATGTCTGCTGCCTCGGAAACAATGAACAACCGGATGTTCGATCTTTATAAAATGAGCGTCGTGTCAACGATGAACAAGAAGGTGAGTATTTCTGCTCATTCACAGTCGCATGTAGCTGTCACACGCTATGATATCACTAACGATGCCGGATGTGCGTCACTTACGACGTGACCCCGCCGACATCTCGTTAGATATATCGTAGCGTGTAAAGCCCGCTTTAGATCTTTGAGTTCAGCTCATGAAAAATGGGAACAAAAGCAAAGGTGTTGTGTTTATATTTTTGTTCAGTGTACATAACTTTCACTTTTTAGCCTTATTATTAGAAGTGGTACGTATCAATTCGCAAGACCTACTCTAGCGACTAGGTCAGTAATCTCTGGCTGTCGGACTGCTCCTATCTGCCATGATATGTGGCTCTTTTATTGTTCAGCCGACTCAATACCATATTTTGGATGTGATGCACATTGGACATTGTGCCAGGTTGGCTAATCAAAAGAAAAAAACCAAGGAGAAAATTGTAGAAAAAATACCCTGACTATAAATAAATAAATTGCAAGTGCTTAATAAACTAGGGTACTTAGTATATACATTTTTGCAAAAAGGTAAGAAGCTGTCTCACCTCGTCACGGTGTACCCATCTGAGACAGTCCCTAACCTACTAAAGTTAAAAACCTATTCTGTACCTGACTAGTGTCATGTCAAAACTTCAATATGGATGGTAAAGTGGTTAGCTGGGTCCCAGATTAAATACACAGCATCTTTTTGCAAAAATGTATATACTAAGTACCCTGTTTATTAAGCACTTGCAATTTATTTATTTATAGTCAGGGTATTTTTTCTACAATTTTCTCCTTGTTTTTTTTCTAGTTTTGAGGCTGCAATTCACATGCTTGTAATGTTGCATGTTTATTGAACATTTGTCACAGCTCAGTTTTTTGTTTTTTGTTTTTGTTTTGTTTTTTTTTTAATCAAAAGAAGAGCTGTGAATGCTGAAAGACCTTGGCGGTTCTCAGTGCTCCTATCCAGTTTGGCATATATTGCTGACCTGGCTGCTGAACTGGTTCCTGCTAATCAATTCTCACAAACTCTCATTATACTTTGCTTTCTGATGTAATTATCATTGCATACTTTTCAATTATTTTTATTCTTTTACTAGGACGTGTTGCTTGCTCAAAGAAATTGAGTTAAATGCCTTGAAAAAATACCTGCGCTCCCCTGTTTCAACTGCTCTTTTTCCTGTTGCACTGTGTCACTCCATTTCAGAAATATTCTCATTTGTTGCTTTTAGAGCACACTATGTGAAATTTCTGCTTGCAGTTCAACTGTGTGTTTCTTCAGAGTTTTCTCAGGAAGCATGCACTTTCATCCCCAAGCTTTGTTTGGCAGTTTCTGGGAGGGAAGGGTAAAAATTCTGAAGAACTGCCCAGTTGAACTGCAAGCAGAGATTTCATATAGTGTGCTCCAAAGCAATAAATGTGAATGGAGCAGCACAACCCAAAAAAAGCTGCAGAATAAGATGAGCTCATGGATTTTTACAGGCAATTTCACTACATTTTTTGACTGAGAAATCAAGTCCTCTATAATGAGAAAAAAAAAAGTGTTACTTTGTTTTGAATATTATACATTTTTGCAAAAGAAATCAAGTAGGGTCGATCTTAGACTTTAGGACCATCAGTAGTTCTAGTGGTATTATATCCACTGTGTACATGTGATTTTACATGTGAACAATTTTCTGAACTAGAAGATACCTTTACATTGGGAAGTGTCCCTGTGGAATTAAGCTTTAGACTTTTTGCACACTATAATTCAATATTTTTCCTCTTCAGTGCTTATGTTTTGGTCACTTCTGTATATTACTAATTTACAATCATGTATGATGGATGTTGAAATCTCGAAGTAGCATCTACACATGATCATAGATGACGTTTTAGAACACAAGGGATCTGATATCACCATTATGTCTTGTGGTATCATCATCACTTCATGGCTACCATTCCCCCACAAAGTGTGGCGTTGAATATTTTGTCAGACTCTGTTATGCTAGACCATATAACCTAGTGAACATGTCTTTTTATGTTTTATTACAATTAAAGCTAAGTTCACATGAGTGTCCTGAGTTCTGATTTTCTAGTCCGTTATAGAAACTGTACCTGAGAGATGTTGTGTTCCAGAAAAAAAAAATAAGGTGAAACGCTTAAGTGTTATAGGCTCACCAAAAAATGCCAAAGGAAATGACACATATGTAAACAAAACCTTTCCGGAAACGTTTTGAATAGGCCTCTATTATCTAAACGGTGTTTATTCTGTTTTTTTGGGAGGGGATCATGTTTTCGCTGAGGTTCAGCCAATTGGGAATGATTTAGAATGTGGAGGCATAACTCAGTTATGTTTAATTCTATGGTGCACCACATTTGTGGGGGGCTCTTGCTCTCTAATCACCATAGAGCAGCTAAACTATTTTTTCCAGACTGTTGCCAACCGTCCAATATATCTAGTGACCTTTATGGCTTGTGAGTCACATATACAAAGACTATATGGCAGTTGGCAGCGGCGCCACTGCTTTGTACCACCGTAATGTGGGGAACAGAATATGCAGAGAAAATCTTGAAAATCTGCTATAATCGAGGTATAGACCCACACACTAAGAATGACTTTGCCGTTCTTCCATACTGCCCTCCAAACACAAAGTATGCTTTTGACCTTCCATTTAACAGACGTCATAACCTTATTTTGGAGGGTCACTGCGTTATCGTTATCATGTCTATCTCTGATGGACATATTTTATGGTAAAGGCCTAATTCCAGCACACGCCAAGGTGCCAGAATTTGGTTTCACAAAGCAGGATCAGACCCTGAAGCTGCCGAGCACTTAATAAGCACCAATATAATGCGCCTGGGATCTTCTTTACAAGCCCTTTGTTGGTAACTAACAGAAGTACATAATAAAATGGGATTAGTCCGATCTGATTGTTGGATAATTAGTTTTGTTTTAACTACATTGCTAATTTCCCCATGACTTGCATATACTAATTATTTCATATAGAGTCTTAATCTCCAGAGCCCAAAGGGCTTTTAACAGTGTCAGTGACATTTTCTGAAGAGAATTTATATTGTATTTGCCTTTTCATCCTCTTCAGCACTGATCATTGCTCATTTTTATTATTTCTAGTCACTATATTACAAGTTCCTTATCACATCACTGGTTAGACAGATTGGAGTTAATGGCTTACTGCCAAGATATGTGCTCTCATAAGAGTCCTGTAATATGAAGTAAGCTTTTAAGACATACTTGGATTCTCGTAGGCCAGGGGATTGAGTTAAAACCATCTTTTTAAATTGAAAATAATTATATAATTGTCACAAAAAATACTGTATTTCATGTTTATTTTTGTTCTCTTGCCTACAGGTATTATGTGATGGCCCAAGTATGTGGGAACTGTTTGTACAATATCTTACCAATTCTGATCACTTAAAGATAATCGAATGTCCTCTTCACTAGTTTCAATGTGTTGATTGTAACCTTGAAGGACTGTGGAGCAGCCAGGTTTCTTGGCATCAATCCTGGAATCCATCAGCAGTATATAGCCTTCAGTTTATATCAGTCTGTATTTTGTTCTCTTGCAAGTTTTGCGTGCTATCATAGGCTGACATGAAAGCCAGGGGAATTTTGCTTAATTATATCAGACGACTTTTCTGCACTCCCGCATACATAGGAACGCTCATCCAAGCCTATGTTCCCTTATGAGAAAGCTTCTGCCAAAATAATCTGTGAGCTGCTCATCTCCCTGCGAAATAAAAGAATCAAACAGTTGGATTCCAGCCATCCAATCATTATGTCCCCTTGACTTTATCTGGTGGAGAATAGACAGAAGGCCCATATAGACACTAGATGATTGGCTAATCCTGCCAAAACTTTTGAATTCGGATGATTTTTATCTAATACAGAGTGATTAATAAAGTATGGGGTAAAATTATAGCCTCGGTATTCATTACCGAGAGAACGTACCACCACTTTATTAACATGAAAAAATACCTGATCTATTCATGTTTTATCCTGTATACTACAAATGCTCAAAAGTAATTCCTATTGTTGACCTAGCAGATATCTAGGCTGTAGTCAAGTTATGTATGGACCTGTGCCAGTATACCCTTGGAAACGGACTTCACTCTTTTAGTGATGCATTGTCTCTGGTTGTTTAGATACAGTGACTGGGGGTCCTTGATGTGGCTTCGCAAAAGAATTCACAGGAAGTGATGAGCTGACCCTTGGAAGTTCGGTTCGGCGGGTGCAGCCGGGTTTCTTCAGTAGTAAAAGGAGCAATTCCTATTAAAGATTAGTATCAAATACCATGTAACTTTCTGTTACAGTGCTGGCCAAAAGTATTGGAACCCCTGCAATTCTGTCAGATTTTATTCTTGAAAATGATTGCAATCACAAATTCTTTGGTATTATTATCTTCATTTAATTTGTCTTCAATGGAAAAAAAAAATTGTCATAAAACCAAATTGGATATAATTCCACACCAAACTTAAAAAGGGGGTGGACAAAAGTATTGGCACTGTTTGAAAAATCATGTGATGCTTCTCAAATTTGTGTAATTAACAGCACCTGTAACTTACCTGTGGCACCTAACAGGTGTTGGCAATAAATCACACTTGCAGCCAGTTGACATGGATTAAAGTTGACTCAACCTCTGTCTTGTGTCCTTGTGTGTACCACATTGAGCATGGAGAAAAGAAAGAAGACCAAAGAACTGTCTGAGGACTTGAGAATCCAAATTGTGAGGAAGCATGAGCAATCTCAAGGCTACAAGTCCATCTCCAAAGACCTGAAAGTTCCTGTGTCTACGGTGTGCTGTGTCATCAAGACGTTTAAAGCCCATGGCACTGTGGCTAACCTCCCTAGATGTGGAAGGAAAAGAAAAATTGATGAGAGATTTCAACGCAAGATTGTGCGGATGGTGGATAAAGAACCTCGACTAACATCCAAACAAGTTCAAGCTGCCCTGCAGTCCGAGGATACAACAGTGTCAACCCGTACTATCCGTACCCGTAAGACCCCACTTCTTACCTTGAGACATAAAAAAGCTAGGCTGGAGTTTGCCAAAACTTACCTGAGAAAGCCTAAAACGTTTTGGAAGAATGTTCTCTGGTCAGATGAGACAAAAGTAGAGCTTTTTGGGAAAAGCCATCAACATAGAGTTTACAGGGAAAAAAAAGAGGCATTCAAAGAAAAGAACACGGTCCCTACAGTCAAACATGGCGGGGTTCCCTGATGTTTTGGGGTTGCTTTGCTGCCTCTGGCACTGGACTGCTTGACCGTGTGCATGGCATTATGAAGTCTGAAGACTACCAACAAATTTTGCAGCATAATGTAGGGCCCAGTGTGAGAAAGCTGGGTCTTCCTCAGAGGTCATGGGTCTTCCAGCAGGACAATGACCCAAAACACACTTCAAAAAGCACTAGAAAATGGTTTGAGAGAAAGCACTGGAAACTACTAAAGTGGCCATCAATGAGTCCAGACCTGAATCCCATAGAACACCTGTGGAGAAATCTCAAAATGGCAGTTTGGAGAAGGCACCCTTCAAATCTCAGGGACCTGGAGCAGTTTGGCAAAGAAGAATGATCTAAAATTCCAGCAGAACATTGTAAGAAACTCATTGATGGTTACCGGAAGCGGTTATTCGCAGTTATTTTGGCTAAAGGTTGTGCAACCAAGTATTAGGCTAAGTGTGCCAATACTTTTGTCTGGCCCATTTTTGGAGTTTTGTGTGAAATGATCAAAGATTTGATTTTTGTTTCATTCTCTTTTGTGTTTTTCATTGCAAGCAAAATAAATGAAGATAATAATACCAAAGAATTTGTGATTGCAATCATTTTCAGGAAGAAACTGAGTATTCTCTGACAGAATTGCAGGGGTGCCAATACTTTTGGCCAGCACTGTACATGGTATTTTTAGTGCATTAGGTTTAAGAAATGCTACATCTATATACAGCAAATTGAGACATATCAGCCTGCAATTTAGTATTCTTGTATATGCTCTTTAGAGAGGTTATATCAAAAGGAAAACCCTTAAGCCCGCTTAACACGCTGCAGTGTATCTTACAATGTGTCGACGGGGTCACGTTGTAAGTGACGCACATCCGGCATCGTAAGGTACATTGCAGCATGTGACAGGTACGTGCGATTGCGATTGAACGGTAAAACGTTCATCGCACGCACATCATTCATTTCTCTAGAATTGAACATTAGATTGTTCATCGTACCCGGGGTAGCACACATCGCAGTGTGTGACACCCCGGGAACGATGAACAGATCTTACCTGTGTCCTGCGGCTCCCGGCCAGCAATGCGTAAGGAAGGAGGTGGGCGGGATGTTTACGTCCCGCTCAGCTCCGCCCCTCCACTTCTATTGCCCGGCTGTCGCGTGACGTCGCTGTGACGCCGAACGTCCCTCCAACTCCAGGAAGTGGACGTTCGCCGCCCACAGCGAGGTCGTATGGACGGGTAAGTACGTGTGACGGGGGTTAATCGTTTGTGCGGCACATTCAACAAATTGAACGTGCCGCACATACGATGGGGGCGGTTACGATCGCATACGATATCGTATGCTGGATCGTAAGGTGTAAAGCAGGCTTTGCTCACATGACCAAGGTCAGACACTCCATTGGGGCAATCGTTGGAGCCGCACAGGGGTCAAAAAAGTTAAGAGGTGCAGCTCCACAACAGTAAGCAGCTTATGTCCACATTTACAGGGTGGATTATGAATATAAATTACACTGTAAGGAGCCCCTATATTGTTCTTGCACAGGGTGGCACTTTTGTCCATGTCCACCCCTGCACATGACATATTAGAGAAACTGGGCATAATATAGTTCTGTGAAAGATGTCTTAAAGGGAATCTGTCAGCAGGTTTTTGCTACCTCATCTGAGAGCAGCATATTGTAGACAAAAAGATCTTGAATTCAATGATATATCTCAATTCAATTCAATGATATATCTCTTCTTTCTATCTCAGATTACTGGGTGCAACCGTTTTTAACACAATTAGAGGTTTTAGATTTAGCCATGTAGCAGAGCTGAGAGACCTAACCCTGGCAACATCAGGCTTTCAATAGAGATTTTGATTGACAGTGAGGTGTCAATCACAGGAGGGGAAATGCCAGACTGCCCTGTGCCTGGCATTGAAGTCCAACAATGAGAAGTCTTGCTGGATAAAGAATCATAGCAAACGAACCACAGATTGGACCTTGACAAGACAGACATCCCTGAAGTCTCTGTTTTAACCCTTGCAGCATGCTGTCTTCAGAATACATATCAAAAACCTGATTACAGATTCCCTTTAAATTATGTGGGCTAAAGGGACATACGGCATCTGACTTGTCTGGTTAGAACGTTGCATTGTACTGCTAGTGAGTGTTCCATGGCACTATTGTCAACAGATGGGCATCACTTCTCTGTCTGACAAGTCTTGTTTGAGTTCTAAACAGTTGTCCATTGCCCTACAGTGCTGACTCTTTGGGTGACATTAGAAAGTTTACTTCCTTCTGCAATAGAGTTTTTTGCATGCCTATTATTGGATTTATTTTTTTGCTGAGCCTGCGTATTCTTTCCAGTACCTAATCATATGGTAAGCTGTCACTTTGGAGTTTTATGCCTTTTTATTTTCACTGCTCTTTTTTTACACTAAGAGTTCATACTTTTGTAACTTGACATATTGTGATGAGTGTTGTTTTCCAAATGCAGCCATATGTTATGTGCTTTTTTACAACTTTCGATAGTCTATCTACATAACATTTCAGTGTTTATTAGGAAACAGGAATCTATTGTAGAATAAGAAACAATTTTGTAGTCATAATAAGTAAGATGAAACTGCTGGCCCAGATGTCAGAGTAAAGATAAAGAGGGAGAGGATATGGTCTGCTTGAATTAATTAGTGGCTGTTCTAAAATAGTGGCTGTCTAAACAGCGTGTGCACCCAAGCATCACTCCGACTGCTAATCCCCTGCATTTCTTCTTACAAAAATCCTGCCTTCCAGTTACCACCAGACAGATGGGAACGGTTAGCTGCATGTTACCTTAGAACAACTGGTCATGCGGGTTTTCTCAAACATTGTTTGTTGGTTTTCAGTCAAGAAAACTCCCAGACTTAGGCGGGCTTTGCACACTACGACATCGCAGCCCGATGCTGCGATGCCGAGTGCGATAGTGCCCGCCCCCGTCGCAGCAGCGATATGTGGTGATAGCTGGCGTAGCGAAAGTTATCGCTACGCCAGCTTCACACACACACTCACCTGCCGTGCGACGTCCCTGTGGCCGGCGACCCGCCTCCTTGTTAAGGGGGCGGGTCGTGCGGCGTCACTGCGACGTCACACGGCAGGCGGCCAATCAGAGCGGAGGGGCGGAGATGAGCAGGATGTCAACATCCTGCCCACCTCCTTCCTTCCGCATATCCTATGGAAGCCGCAGTGAGGCCGGTAGGAGACGTTCCTCGCTCCTGCGACTTCACACACAGCGATGTGTGCAGCCGCAGGAGCGAGGAACAACATCGGACTGTCGCGTCAGCGTAATCATGGATTACGCCGACGCTGCACCGATGATACGATTACGACGCTTTTGCGCTCGTTAATCGTATCATCCAGCCTTTACACACTGCGATGTCGCATGCGATGCCGGAAGTGCGTCATTTTCAATTTGACCCCACCGACATCGCACCTGCGATGTCGCAGTGTGCAAAGTGCCCCTTAGAGAGTCAATCAATGCAACCATCAGTCACATCAATATAAGAATGAGCTAGTAAATGAGATCCATTAGCTGTATTAGCGGGGTGTACATTACCAAGTGAGTGCATGTTGTAGAGTATACAAGGAGCCACGTTAGCTCCATTACCTTGGCCTTTAGTATATTGTATTCTACTATGGCGGATTTTCTTTCTGTAGATACAAGTATCTGCTTAAAAACACTGTTATCAATGCACAGACATATCCTCTGTGACCACCCATCCAACATTGCTAACCTATAAGCAAAAATCAGCCATGGAAGTACCAAGAGAGACCTGAGTATAGTGTGTTTTCTTTATTTTATTTTATACTTATTGAACAATTTTATTTTTTTAGAATTTTAGATAGTCCCCTTCTGCTAATAACCGGCGTGAGATCCACAGTGAATAGGGCTGGTTTATTTTTTTTACTTTCCAAGTGAATTCACTGAGGAAAACCTATAACAAACTCATAACCACTCCACGTCAATTTACATCTACGTATCTTTCCACTCTGCATGGATTTGCTAAAATCTCATCTACTTTCGTGCTACTGTAATACCCTTCAGATTTTATACACTAAATATTTTCTTCTATAGACATTGAGGGTTAGAGGATCCTATCAATTTGCCAGAATTGCTTATTTCTTCAAATTATTTAAGTTGCAATGTGAAAATATAACACTATAGTAGTACTTAACTAACCCCTTCATGACCTTGCCCTTTTTCGTTTTTGTTTTCCTCCCCTTCTTCCAAGAGTGTAACATTATTTTTCTGTCAATATAGCCATATGAGGGCTTGTTTTTTGCGAGTTGTAATTTTGATTGAGATGTCCAAGTTGTACTTTTGAATGAAACCATTCATTTTACCATATAGTGTACTGGAAACCAGTAAAATAATTCAGAGTGGTTAAATTGCAAAAAAAATGCAATTTCACAATTGTTTTTTCTTTTATTTGCCATGATCACTATATGGTTCAACTTACCTGACAGTATGAGCCACCAGCTCAGTACGGGTATGTAGATACCAAACATGTAAAGTTTTCTTTTAATTTTATTGGTGAAAAAAAAATACGGAAGTTTGTAGGACAAAAAAATCTGCATTCATCCAATCACTTGTGCTATACAGAGCAGATAGAAGACAAGCAGATTTCTCTTATAAGATACGAGGGGCTGCTGATAAGTCTCTTTCTTTACCCAGAAAGAAACGAGATAGAATGATGAAACTTTACATTTATTCCACATACTCTCCACTGATGGAGAGTATACTGATACATCGGTATTCCAAGTTCTGCAAGCCTAGCAAAAAGAAAGATTTCGGTTGTGCCTCAAACCAGGCATCCATAGCAGCCATTGCATCAGAAATGGTGTGACAATTGGTACCCTTGAGGTGTTTCTTCAGGTTTGGAAACAGATGATAGCTAGATCTGGGAAATAAGGTGGGTGGTCAACCAGCTGGAAGCCCAGCTCTGCCAGTTTTGCCATGGTCGCTCGTGCAGTGTGAGCGGAGGCGTTTTTTTGCAAGAAGAAGATTCCTTTGGATAGCTTGCGGCACCTTTTGGCCTTCAGCGCTGCCTTCAATTGGTCCCAAAGTTTAATGCAATACCTTGCATTGATGGTGGAACGCTTTTGAAGCTAGTCCACTAGCAGCACTGCTGGGGCAGAATTAATGGTGTCGTTCAAATGTACAACTTGTCCTGCAAAAAAATAAACCTTCATATGGCTATATTGGCTGAAAAATAAAAAAGTTATGACTCTTGTAAAAAGGGGAGGAAAAAATAAACAACTGAAAATCGTCCCCATTTTCTCTCGTGTGATCGGGCTTCTCATTGGATTATGTTGGCTCATTGTGTTGAACTGCCCATCTGTAACATTTCTTTCAAGCCTACAATTTTCAGGGACTTAAAACTGGTACCATGTTGCCCCATAAATAAGATTTACCCAGAAAATAAGCCCTAGCATGATTTTACAGGATTTTTGGAGTATGCTTGAAATATAAACCCTACTGTTTCTTAGGGACCATAGCAGTTGTATTCCGAGGTTAAGATTGTTTAAGGACATATGATGACTTCATAGTTGTGTAACATGATGTAATCAAAGGTCTCTTAATTGCACGAGTCTAAAAGAACTGAACAGGAGACAGGTTCATATGCTGGACTAGCATTAGGGAGAAGAGAGAGCAAATTGGATTTTCACAGGGCCCTCATTCTCGAACTCACAAAAAACGGGACCGCAAGGTCCCTGCTAAATTTAAAAAAAAAACAAAACAAAAACCCGGATCCGCTCCGGAATCCAGTACCCATATAAGTCTATGGGGACCAGAATCCAGAGGTTAAAAAACGTTGGTGGAAGGGATAGGGGAGTAGGAGCGCATGTGGTATACTCACCGAGGCTGTGTCATGACGGCAAGCTGCTTCCGGGTCATGCATTCCCTTCCGGAGCCGACAATTAACTCTCATCTGCTTTGCCCGCCCACCAACACGTGTAATTGTTTGCAGTTAGACGCACCCCCACCCTGAGTGTCAGCGTGTCAGCTGACTGCAACCAATCACAGGCGCCGGGATGGCCGGTGGGCAGGGAAAGCAGAGCAAGTGTATGCGGGTCAGTATAAAAATAAATGAATAAATAAAACAATTGATGCAGGGTCCCCCATATTCTGATGCCAGCACAGATAAAGCCTATGGCTTATAGCCCCCAGCTGTCGGACTTTATCTGTGCTGTATCAAAATAAGCCCAGAGTCACACGTGCAAGTCTGGCATGACATCATCTGGCACGGCCTGCCGCTCTCCAAACATGAGCGTGCAGCTTCATAGAAACACAACGGCCAACCCGTTGTGCAGCTGTTCTGAGTGATGTGATGCGAGACTCGTGCGAGTCTGGCATGACATAACCCGGCATGGCCTACCGTTTTCTGAACATGAGAGTGCAGGTATATAGAAACACATGCAGCCGACATGCTCCTATCAGAAGAGTGTGCGGCTGTGTCGGGTGATACGATGCCAGACTCTTGTAAGTCTGGCATGACATCACCCGGCACGGCCTGCCGCTCTCCGAACATGAGCATGCAGGTACATAGAAACACATGCGGCTGACCCGCTTCTCTCAGAAGAGTGTGCGGCTGTGCAGCTTAATGCGATGTGAGACTCGCGCGAGTCCTTCGCAAGTGTGACTCCGGCCTAAGAAAGACCGCATGCAGCATTTTTTTTATTTTTAATTATTTCAATTAATAATTAAAAAAAAAAAAAACGACGTGCGGTCCCCCCCCCAATTTTGATACCCAACCAAGATAAAGCAGGCTGCGGGCTGGTATTCTCAGCCTGAAGCCACCCGGTATTGTCTTATCCATTAGATGTGACAATCCCGGTGCCTTTCTGACTCTTCCCGTTGCCCTGGTGCGGTGGCAATCGTGGTACTAGCAGGGGTTCATAACAGCGCATAGCTGTTACTAAACCCTGGGTTAGTGATGGCACAGGCGTCTATGAGATACCTGCATCACTAACCTGTAAATGAAAGTAAATAAGTACAAACACAGCAAAAAAACCCTTTATTTGGAATAAAATACAAAACACACCCTCTTTCACTACTTTATTAACCCCAAACACCTCTCCAGGTCGAGTGTAAACCACATGAGGTCCCACACCACTTCCAGCTCTGCTACATCTCATAGCAAGCAGCCATAGAACAAGACCACCGGCTGTGAGTGCAGACGATGACTGAGCCGCAATGACTGCAGGCAGACACTGTCACAGGCTGGGGGCGCGTCTGACAGCAACCAATCATAGAAAACAGGATGGCAGGTAGGCGGGGAAAGCACAGAAAGCGGTGTGTATACAATGAGCCTATTGCGCAGTGAATTCGGAAGTGAATGCGCTACCTGGAAGCAGTTTGTCACCATGACACCGAGTCTCGCTTAAAATGCTCGCTTAATTCTTGTTTTCTTTATTTTTCCTTTAATTTCCACAGTGCCAAATCCAGCCAGAATCCCAGGCTCGGGTTCGGCACCCGGGTATCTTTGAAACCACACGGATCCAGACTTTCACAGTCTGGTCCACTCAGCCCTAATCCTGATGATAAGACTGCTTAAGGGCTTCTGTCATATCACATCATGTGGCTAGTTTGTCACCAAAAGGTCTCTTATTTGCAGGCATGTAAGGGTACCTTCACACTTAGCGATGCAGCAGCGATCCGACCAGCGATCTGACCTGGTCAGGATCGCTGCTGCATCGCTACATGGTCGCTGGTGAGCTGTCAAACAGGCAGATCTCACCAGCGACCAGTGAACAGCCCCCAGCCAGCAGCGACGTGCAAGCGACGCTGCGCTTGCACGGAGCCGCCGTCTGGAAGCTGCGGAGACTGGTAACTAAGGTAAACATCGGGTATGGTTACCCGATGTTTACATTAGTTACCAGTGTGAGCAGGGAGCAGGGAGCCGCGCACACTGAGCGCTGGCTCCTTGCTCTCCTAGCTACAGTACACATCGGGTTAATTAACCCGATGTGTAATGCAGCTACATGTGCAGAGAGCAGGGAGCCGCGCACACTGCTTAGCGCTGGCTCCTTGCTCTCCTAGCTGCTGTACACATCGGGTTAATTAACCCGATGTGTACAGCAGCTACATGTGCAGAGAGCCGGAGCCGGCAGCACAGGCAGCGTGAGAGCTGCAGAGGCTGGTAACTAAGGTAAATATCGGGTAACCACCTTGGTTACCCGATGTTTATCTTGGATACAGCTTACCTCAGCTGTCAGACGCCGGCTCCTGCTCCCTGCTCGCTTCATTTGTCGCTCTCTTGCTGTCACACACAGCGATCTGTGTGTCACAGCAGGAGAGCGGCTTTGAAGAAAACGAACCAGGGCTGTGTGTAACGAGCAGCGATCTCGCAGCAGGGGCCAGATCGCTGCTCAGTGTCACACACAGCGAGATCGCTAATGAGGTCACTGCTGCGTCACAAAAAGCGTGACTCAGCAGCGATCTCGGCAGTGAGCTCGCTGTGTGTGAAGCACCCCTAAGTGTGTGCAGTATGTGTGTATATGATTATATTTGAAGAAATGAGATTTTTTTTGGTTCAAGAATAAATGTGGATTGTTGTTCGTGGGAAGAAAATAAGCCCTAGCCCATGTTTTGGCACAAAAAAAATGATATAATGTCCTGTCTTATTTTCAGGGAAACACTGTACTTTGATTTGTTTTCATCTTTTACACAGTCCTCTTTGCCTTTGTAGATAAATTGACATTATTATATCTTAATGTAAGTATGCTTTAAGATACAGTGATGTTACTGCATGAGTTGAATGGTCCCATTATATCACAGAACTACTGTAGATACATAAGAGCAAATGGAAGTGAAAGCACAGGAATCACAGCCAAAGTGTAACGGCAAAGAAATTATATACTCATTATGAAATGTAATTGGTTGTTTTCCTGGTGCAGTTTTAGTGATCGACAATCCCTAAGTAATCCTCATAGTACATTAGTTATACAGTCATTTATGTAAGAATGTACCGCACAGAATGAGAATGAATGAAGCACAAGTGTAAACAGGGCAGAATGAGAATTTTTCTAAAAACCTTTGTAAGTCTGGAATGGTACTATGAGTTTACACCCAGTTAACAGTCAACTACCAAACAATGAATGAAACCTATTTTAGCAGATAAAATGTATGTTCAGATATAACAGTGTGCAATTAAAAAAAAAGCATAAGTAATTGGAGTTTTGTAGCAGAAACTCAAGGTCACAGCTCATGAGCAGGCTGGAAGCAGAGCGTCATGAAGGTAAGCTATTGCCCAAGTTAATGTAACTCTTACAGAAATGGCTGTTGGGGAACAGATATCATGGGAAAAAGTACAAAATCCGTAACAAGTACATTAAATCCAGAGAGATTATCTGGGGCCCAGCGACTCTGTTGTACTGTAGAATGTGACCTCTCTGGCATTTAATGTCTCGATGGATTTCACCCTCTTATTAGCTACTGTTAAACCTGGCTGACTGTGAAATGAAAGTGGAGAATTGGGTTTCAAGACACCCACTCTAACACTCAGAAGTCTGGAGAATGTCGCTGCAAGAAACTTCCCAAAATGTCTTCAGGCAAGTTAAAAGAAGCAGCCGTGACAATGAGAAAAGATAACCTCTTTAGTTGCCCCATACTGTATAAAAGAAGCCTCGGCTTATTAACGTCTTGGTCTCGGCCTCTCCTGGAATGGATACTCATTAGAACTAGCTATGCATGAATGTTCCCATGAACTCTTACTTTCTGGACAGAAAGTCACAGTGATGAGTCCAGAGGAAATGGCCTGTGTCATCTTTTCTTTTGAAGAAGCGGCTTGATGCATACAATGCTTTATCTGTAAATACAAAGCCTAGAATTAGAAGGCGAAAGCGTGAACGCTCGATGTTCCAAGTAAAGCAGCTATGTTCCACACTTGTACTAATTCTCTAGAGGGCTTATAAACTGCTGAATGTATTCTTATGCTGAATATTAGTTTTCTTACAGGACCATCTTCCTAAGATCAGGGCCGATTTTAGCTTTTCTGCTGCTGGAGACAAATATTTAAATCCCACACTTCCAATTAAAAAAAAACAAATAAAACAAAAAACAAACAAACAAATACCTGAAGCAGTCAGAGGTGAATTGAGTAGCACATTATCAGATGTTTTTCTGATGACACACTATTTAAATCACCTGACTGCTGCATCCAATCACAAACCACTGGTGAACGGTGATAGTATCACATTTGGTGCTGGTTGAATCTAGATAGTGGTAGCCGGTGTATATCATTAATTTAGTATTTTTTGGCAAATCAAATTTCCTTTGAATTATCCTGGACAACTCCTTTTAAGGCTGGGGCCACACGGGGCACTAGTGCAATCCCCTCGCATAACACTCGGCTCACGCTAGCAGCACAGCAGATCCGAGTGCCATGCGAGTGTCCCTGCGACTGAGGTCTGACCGTGCAAGCGGGGAGCACAGGATAAATGTGAATTAAGCCTTATTCTAATTTTTGGGAGGTAGAATAAACAATTTTTTTTTAATTGTTTTAATTATGTTCTAGTAATTGTATAGGGAAAAAAATCTGATTTTTATTTTCTCTTTAATATTCAGGTATACAGAGTTGTACTGTTATATAAAAATGTATCTCTATGTTTCAGTAATATATCCATGTAAAGAAGATGAATACTATTGAGATATTTAGGAAGACATATATCTATCTATATTTAGGAAGACATATATCTCCAATACTTATTATTGAAGCCTTACTAGGGATGGGCGAATCTGAACTGTAAAGTTCTGGACCCGTACCGAACACATAGTGTTCATGCACAAGGTTCCAAACACGGGTTTTCCTGGGAAGCCCATTTTACAGTTCGGGTCCAGTAGCTGTAAAATAAACACATTATAAAAAAAATTATGATTATACTTACCAGTCCAGTGACGCATCTTGCAGACCCGCAATCTCCCGGCTGCTTCTGCTTCTGGGTCCGATTTATTAACTTCCAGCGGTTTTCACTGCACTGCTCGTCACTTGGCAGTCTTCGGGTTTTTTCAGCTGTGTTCGCGGGGACGTCAAGGGTTCAACTGAGTCCATGGCTTAGCCATGGACTCAATTGAACTTTGACTATCACTATCAGCCTACTTCTCTCTTTGTATAGACGCTTGTCTCCCTGTGGACTACGTCGGACTAAGGATTTTTTATATAATAAAGATGGAGTCTCTAAATGCTTTTTTTGGTTTATTTCTAATAAAAAAAAATTGTTTTTTTTTTTTTTACTGTTTACTAGAAATTCATGGTGGCCATGTCTAATTTGGGATGACACCATGAATTTCGGGCTTAGTAATAGCGGATAATAGAAAGCTGGCGCAAACCCCATTATTACCCAGCATTACCCGCCATCAGGGCCGCTGGACAAACAGGGTAAAATGCCAATGCTTCTATGAATGCGCTATTTTCTGGAGCAGCTGGAGGCTCCAATTCACAGCGGGGGAGGCCCAGACAGCTTGGGCCACCCTGCACTGAGGATTCCAGCCCCCCCGCTGCCTGATTTTACCTAGCTGGCCATCAAAATATGGCGGGAACCCACACAATTTATTTAAATAATTAAAACAAAATATTTAGCTTCTCTGAATTTTGATTGCCAGCCAAGGTAAAGCCAGGCAGATGGGGGTGGCAGCCCATAGCCATCCAGTTTATCTGCGCTGAGAATCAAAAATACTGTGGAGCGCTGTCATTTTCTTTAATGATTTACTTTTACAGTACTGTGATGTCAGGCAATCACAGACACCATCACAGAGAATGGGCATCTGTGATTGCCTGTTGGAGTAACCTGAAACCAGCCCATACAATCGTATATGGCAGGAACTGTACACAGCCATAGAGCTTATAGAGGAGGGGAGAGCTATGTTGTCTTGCTCAGCCGGTCATACCCACTAACCCGGAGGCAGATCATACACTCTGGGCTTGAACAAAAGAAGATGCCAGAATGTATGGTCTCTTTCCAGGTATAATGTAATTTCATTGGCTGGCAATCAAAATACAGGGAAGCCCATTAACTGTTTTTTTTTAATTATTTAGTAGTAAGGCCCAAGTGTTCTGGGTCCATCACGCTAAAAACTGCATCCCACAGCCACCCCTGGAAATGGTGCATTGTTTTTTAGCGCCATTTCCAGGCACTTTACCCGGCTTTTCCAGCAGCACTGATGGTGGTGGCACGCTGGGTAATAAAGGGGTTAATGCCAAATTACACATGGCCACCATGAATTTCTAGTAAATATTAAAAAAAAACACAACACATAAAACATTTTTTTTTTTATTAGAAATAAAAAAATTAGAGACTCCATCATTATTCTAAAAGAAATCCTTAGTCCGACGTAGTCCACAGGGAGAGCAATGTCAGCTCTGCTTCATCAGACTGTACAGACAAGCGTCTCTACAGAGCGAGAAGCAGGCTGACAGTGACAGTCAAGGTTCAATCATGGCTTAGTCATGGACTCGGGTGAATTCTGATGTCACCGCAAACACCGCTAAAAAAAGCTGAAGAGTGACAAGCAGGGCAATGAATATTGCCGGAAGTAAATGATCGGATCCGGAAGCAGAAGCAGCCGGGAGACAGAGGGTCTGTAGGACGCATCGCGGGAACGGTAAGTATAATGACAATGTTTAATATTAACTATATTCTTTATTTTACAGTTGCTCCCACCCCATCCCATAACTATAAAGTCCAAGCTTGGGTTTGGATGCAAGTCCGCGTTCTCTTTTGCCCCGAACCCGGACTTTACAAAAAGTTGGGGCGAGTCTCCCGATCCCGAGCATCGGGGAGTTTGCCCATCACTACACCTTACTCAATCTACTGAGTCATAAGAGGAAAAACAGAACAGTAACAGCAGAGTACTGACTAAAGTTTCATTCAAATGTCCGATTTTTGGAAATGCAAGTCAATGGGTCCATGAAAAACATGGACTTGCACTTGAATTTGATCCACGTGCAATCCGGTTTTCAGACTGTCAGAAAGGAGAAGTTGGAGAAATTAATTTTTTCATCTATGTGCAATAAAAAGTGATTGCACTTAGACTGCACTCTGATCAAAGCCTAATCCAAAATATCAGTCTGTTTTTCTGGTATGTGGAAAAATGTGACATCTGAATGAGCCCTAAGACATGCATTAACACTAGGACTCTCCCCACACATCCCAGTAGGCTATGCTAATGTTTTGTATGATTGTATTAGACTTCTTGTTCAGTTCCTCTTTATTATTTTCAAGCATAGACCAAACTCTTAAATATAAGGCACTAATAACTAGCATACGTACGTGGAATGCAGTACAGACCAGCCCAGAGATCTGGCTCACATGAACAGAACTGGAAATATAATTCATTCTGAATGGTGCAGGGGTGGACAAAGGGAATATGATAAGATTTTGATACTTGTAAGAGAGATAAAGGTTAGTACTCCGCAATGGCAAGTAAGCAATGTAGTTGCCAGCTAACTATTCTGTTAATTTTCCCTATTCTGGTTCAACATCTTGGATCACAATAAGGCAGGGAATGTCAAGGCTACCCCGACACCTCTTCACAATGGAGATACGACTTGCCTGTTTTCCAATATGGCTACCTGGTCTTGGCTTTAGCAAATTACTTCTTTTACACTGCTGAGGTTATGGCTCAGTGGTTAGCACTGAGTTAAAATCCCGCCAAAGGCAAAATCTGCAAGGAGTTTTGGAGTATGTTTTCGTTTGCGTGGGTTTCCTCAGTCAATCCAAATACATACTAGTGTGGGAATTTACATTGTGAGTCCCAATGGGAACAGTGATAATTACGTCTGCAAAGCGCTGTGAAATATAATGGCACCATGTGAGTAAAATAATAATAAAGCACTGTCATGTCCACTGTTTTGTCCACTAGTGATGTCACCTTCAGGTTACAAAATGATCTGTCACTTTGGTAACCTCTTTGAGCATGTCACTGGCCGCAGTGCCACCAATAGCTTATAATTAGTTCCACTTCACAGTTTTTGAGGTTCTGTCAGACAACTCCTATCACTGCATGTCCCGGTAATTATAAAATAAATAAATGGTGAGCAAAGTGTGTGTGTTTTATAGATTTTTTCCCTTTTACACATAGTCTGCGAGATGACCTCATAAAACTCCCATAATTCTCCCCTTATCGATTATCAATAACAGTGAAAGAAAGCAAATCTTCCCTGTCATTACTGCTAATGTTTTTACACCCTCATCATCATTTCTAATGCCCAGATGCATGCAAGTGTTAGAAAGCGTTAATAATATAAAACCCAGCTATTTGCCTTGTGACGTTCTGTCACTATATCTGCACATTCAAATTGTTTTCCGAAATTAGAAGTTTCAATTTTCTGAAAGGTTTCCAAATGCTTAGCATGATCTACATCCAGCTGAATTTCATCCACTTTTTGGCTGAGAGCAGACCCAGGTTTGTACCCGTTTGCTGCAAGTGTTCCCAGTCATTGACCGAAAACAAATATCTTGAAAATACGCTCAAACCGCATGATCTGTATAACTGGCTTCTGTAGCTGGCCATGATTGATGTGCGAAGTGTATCCTCAATCATGAGTGTTTTATGGATTTCTGTTTGGTGAAGGTTGTACTTCTGCAGTCAGATTTCCATCCAAACCATTTCATTACATTTTACCGTCTTTAATAAATATAAAAAAAATTACATTGTTTGTGAAAGGGGAAAAAAATGCTCTTGTCTTCAATTTAGTTATATCCCATCTCGGCTTTCTTGTAAACTGGAAGCTTTGGCAATATGCTCAAGATTAAAGTTATGGAGTAGTCTTCAGGAGAGGCCTCTCTTGATCTGGAATTCTTAGATTTAGCTCCGTGATTCACTGTGCTGTAATAATACTTTGTTGGGAGCAGTTAGCTCATCATACTGTATGGTAGTGCCACGTGAGTCAGGGGTGGACACACCATTGGTGGAACTGGTGCAGACACACAGGAGCCCAATAGGTAGGGGGTCGCACTTCTCCAAAGCAGGTGAAATTGAGCATTTTGTTGAGCTATTGGGCTGGAAAGAGCCCATACACTGTTCTTGCACATGGGACCTTTTCTGTCTGTATCCGCCCCTGCCCTGAGTTGTGCCCACATTATCTGTTGGGAATGCTCACACTAATCTTGGGGATAGGTTATACCATACAGCTGACACACAATTGTAATGGACAGGATCAATACTGTCTACACTGACACCGAAACTGTTTTACAGAAGGAACTGTAAGACTATTAGCACCTCCACACGTGGAGGCTTAAGTCATTGCAATCGCAGAACGTGGCTGAAAACTAACTTCCTTATTTAGCCATGGTAAAGGCAGGACCTATAACCTCCATGTCTGTATCTGTCACACATGCAGCTTTTATAACCATACCCAGTTCATTCAAAAGAGATTGGAATATGAATAAAAGCATAGCAAAGACCTGCAGCACTCCAATGGATGCGGTGAATTTAAAAAGGATTTGTTCATTCATCCACTACAGTGGTAGCTAACGAGTCCTGAGAGGTTGAAACAACACTAGATAGCACTCTATCTAATCAGTCAAGAAGACCTGTTGTATCCTTTGGAGTGCTGTGGATCCGTTTTATACTGTGCTTGACATGGGGATGCTGGACCTGGCACCAGGAACACAATCATGGATTAATGGCTACCTAATGTACAGGAACATGATGTTGTTTTACTGATCCTCCATTTGTTCAATGTAAAGAGTAAAATGATACATATGAACTGAACATCAAACAAAAAACAATGCAAGTAAAGCCATTTGACAGTACGGACCCTTTGGGTATATTCTTACGTGGTCTATTTGGTCCTTAAAGAACAAACCTTTTTTTTTTTTCCTTCCAAACCCCTTCTTGAACTCATTTTTTTCCATCAATGGCACTTTGTAGGGCTTGTGTTCTTTTAGAATGAGTTGTATTGTCCAATGACGTCTTAGCTAATTTTTGCTATAAATTTTATTTAGTTGTATTTATTTTTACATCTATCATTTTTTTTCTTCAACAAAGCTTTGAGAGGGTCTATTTTAGCGAGGTAATTGGAGTTTTCATTGGTACATTTTGTGATATATATGACTACTTGAAAACTTTATATTAAAATTATTTTTAAAAAGTGAGCAATGAACAGCAAAAAAAACCTATTCTGCCATTGATTTCAGATTTTTAGATTTTTTTCAGCATTCACAGTGCAGTAGTTATGATTTTTTAACTAAATTCTGTGGGTCAGTATGATGACAATACCATGTTATATGTGTGCACTGAACATTTATATGGTTTCCTTGTTCTTATTGGAATGTGCACTTTGTAGATTCAGACTAAAGGCAGCAAAACCCATGATGGGACACA
Source organism: Anomaloglossus baeobatrachus (assembly GCF_048569485.1). Classification (NCBI taxonomy): domain Eukaryota; kingdom Metazoa; phylum Chordata; class Amphibia; order Anura; family Aromobatidae; genus Anomaloglossus; species Anomaloglossus baeobatrachus. The sequence goes on along the minus strand of NC_134358.1, from coordinate 221,888,949 downwards.
TTTGGAAACAAGGAATAAAGAATCCAGAATTTGTTAATCCTTACATTCCCCAAAATGCATCCGGTTAAGGCTAGGGTCACACAACTGTAGATTCTCTCATCCAAGAATCTACAGAGAATGTGCTAATGACATTCCGATAAAACTCTGATCCGAATTTGATAAGAGCGTCAGATTCTCTTGCATGAACAAAATTTCCATCTTCTCCATTGTGTGAGTTCACAGAAATCTGACTGCACTCAAATGTCATCCGAGTGCAGTCTGATGGTTTCCATGCACCCATATACATTCATAGTTAAGTGGCATCCAATTTTAGATTCAAATGACAGCATGTTGTGATTTCTTTCACTGACAGATTCTGTCAGTGAAAAAAAATCAGTCATCAGACTGCCTTATGGAATAACATTGGTCCGAGTGCTATCTGATGAAAAATCGGATCACACTCATCTTATGTGTATGATGGTGTGTGTGACCCTCACTCTAATGATAGCTTTACACTTCCTTAGCATTCTCTCAGATCACATGGAATAGCTTTCCAACAACTTGAATGATTGCTGAGCACTTGTTGGCTGCTATGCCTTCTTTCTGCGGTCCAACAGTGGCTTTGTGAATGAAGAGGGCATATCATCTGGCACAGCACTTGATCCCTCTCCTTCTTGGTCACATAGCCCTTACTTGGAGGTGTATTTTTGGTTATTGTTGGTTGCAGCACGAATAATGGTCTCCCTAAGATGAGATGGCATGTAGTTGCAGAGTGCTGTAGAAACTATGCTGGGTAAGTGTGCCTTGAAGTTAAAATAAATCACAGCTAAGTACCCTCACACTTTCCATCCATTCCACTCTTTATGGTGGGCACTACACATGTAGAAACCATCAGTTCACCTTCACTGCATCTAACAAAGAGAAGGCAATTAGTAATAAAATTCTCAAATATTGACTCAGCAGACCACAGTACAGATTTCCACTGACTTTATGTCTTGTCCTGTTGGTGCTTGACCCATAAGAGTTTATTTTTTTTATTAGAGTCCTTGGTAGTGGCTTCTTTGCTGCAATTCGACCCTAAAGGCCTGCTTCTCGTAGTCTTCTCTGGAAATGGAAAGTTGATGTTGAGATGTGTCCGCTAGTTGCATATTGTCCAGCATTTATGAGGGTTGTTATCTTAAGTGCTTTCAACTTGCTGTTACTGAAGCTGGTAACTTTGATGAGCTCAGGCTATGTGTCCACGAGAGAATGTTGCTGCGGATTTTTCTGCCTCAAAATCCGCAGCTTTCCCCCAGAATCCGCACCTTAGCATAGCTGCGGATTTGACGCGGATTTCGTTGCGAATTTTGATGCGGATTTTGATGCGGATTTTGTCCATTGTACTCTGTGTTTCTGAATAAAGCTTTGACTGTTTTGAAGGCAAAAAAAAAGTCTCTTTATGTCATTTCCTGTCCCAACCCTCCTTTCTTCTCCATTATCCATTTTGTTAGCAGTCTCACAGTGTGCTTATACAGAAAAGCTGCGGCCAACACCACTGGGCTCTGCCAACACCACTGGGCTCTTACATTCTAACAGGCTGTATATAATAACCCAGTGGTGGTGGCCGCAGCTTATAGCCAAAAAATGTGGTCCCATGTTCACTTTCACTGTTATTTAACCCCTTTACGACCGCCGATACGCCTTTTAACGGCGGTAAATAAGGGTACTTTTTCCGATCCGCCGCTTTTTAACGGCGGTCGGAAAAAAGGGTCTAGCGCCCCCCAGAGTCAGAAAATTTCCGGGGTCTCAGCTGCCGGGGGTAGCTGAGACCCTGGAGATCATGATTCGGGCCGGTTTTTCCGGTCCCCGCTCACCTGATGACCGGTATACAACGTATACCGATCATCAAGTTATAGTAAATGACCGCGCCGGTAAAAAATGATTTATCTCCCATCTGGCATGATCAAACATGCCAGATGGGAGATAAATCTTTTTCCCGGTTCCCTCCGGTCCCCCGGTGTCCCCAAAGTGCCCCCCCCGACCCCCAATCCCCTCCCGAAAATCCAAGATGGCCGCGCGCACCGGCGATCACAGCAGCGCGCCGGCCGCATTTCCACTGTTCCTATGGTTTCTGTCGTATGTGCCATAACACATACGACAGAAACCTGCTCCCTAGGCCCTGCCGGGATCCCCCCTACCCCCCCCTGGTGTTCCCCGGTGTCCCCCGGTGTCATACATACCTGTCGCAGCTCTGATCCCCCGCGGCCCCCTCCTCCGGCTCCTTCTCAGCAGACTCCGGTCACATGAGCAGAGCGCAGCTGTCAGCTTCCTGTGTTCAGGACGCTGGCTGCTGCACGGCACTGTGCAGTTGTGACCCAGGGAGGGTGGGTGCAGATTCTTTGCACCCACTCTCCTCAAATGGAGGGTCTGCCCTCCTAGAAAATGGGGGATACGTTCCCTGAACGTGTCCCCCATATTCTAGAAGGTCCAGAGGCGACGTGGGACATCCAAATGGATTATTGTGGATTTTTTTTTTTCTTTTCAATAAATTGGTCAATTAGGGAATGTTTGGGGGAGTGTTTTTTCAAATAAATTTTTTTTTGTTGTCAATTTTTTTTTTATTACTGTCAATTAGTTATGTCGGGTATCTGATAGACGCCGTGACATAACTAATTGCTGGGCTTGATGCCAGGTGACATTACACACCTGGTATCAACCCCATTCATTACCCCGTTAGCCAACGCACCAGGGCGCGGGATGAGCTGGGGCGAAGCGCCAGAATTGGCGCATCTAATGGATGCGCCACTTCTGGGGCGGCTGCGGCCTGCTATTTTTAGGCTGGGAAGAGTCCAATAACCATGGCTCTTCCCACCCTGAGAATACCAGACCCCAGCTGTCAGCTTCACCTTGGCTGGTGATCTAATTTGGGGGGACCCCACGTTTGTTTTTTTTTTTAATTATTTATTTATAAATAATTAAAAAAAAAAAACAGCTTGGGGAGCCCTCCAAATTGATCACCAGACAAGATGAAGCTGTCAGCTGTGGTTTGCAGGCTACAGCTGTCTGCTTTACCCTAGCTGGCTATCAAAAATAGGGGGGACCCCACGTCATTTATTTTAATTCTTTTTTTTTTTTTTTGGGCTAAATACAAGGCTAGGCATCCTTTAGTGTCACATGAAAGGCACTAAAGGGCGCCAGCTTAGAATATGCAGGGGGGTGGGACGTTATATATGTTTGACATCTATCCATTCATCCATTGTAGCATTTTACGCTGTGTGCCCACAATCAGGGTTTGCAACGTTTTGGGCGCAGAGTGTTTTCCCTGAGTCCATAACGCTGCGTTGTGCAGTAGAAGCACAGTGGCAGGATTTTTAGAAATCCCGTGCCCACTGTGTTTCTTTTCTCCGCAGCATAAATCGACCTGTGGCGCAGCTTCCCGAGCCTCAGGATGTCAATTTATGCTGCGGAGATGAGTGTTCTTTGCAGGTAGAATAGAACTAAAGTCCACAGCAGCCTGAACCCAAATCGTGGGCATGGGCAGCTGCGTTCTCCCGTGGACAACACTCACATTTCTGCAGGAGGCTGACACTGGGTACTAGACGCCGTGTCGCTGGATCATGGCCACATAGCCTAAAGGCTACTTTACACGCTGCGATATCGGTCCCGATATCGCTAGCGTGGGTACCCGCCCCCATCTGTTGTGCGACACGGGCAATCGCTGCCCGTGCCGCACAACATCGCGCAGATGCGTCACACATACTTACCTGCCCGGCGACGTCGCTGTGACCGGCAAACCGCCTCCTTTCTAAGGGGGCGGTCCGTGTGGCGTCACAGTGACGTCACTGAGCGGCCGCCCAATAGAAGCGGAGGGGCGGAGATGAGTGGCCGGAACATCCCGCCCACCTCCTTCCTTCCTCATAGCGGCCGGGAGGCAGGTAAGGGGAGCTTCCTCGTTCCTGCGGCGTCACACATAGCGATGTGTGCTGCCGCAGGAGCGACGAACTACATCGTTACTGCTGCAGTAACGATAATCGAGAATGGACCCCCATGTCACCGATGAGCGATTTTGCACGTTTTTGCAACGATGCAAAATCGCTCATCGGTGTCACACGCAGCAACATCGCTAATGCGGCCGGATGTGCGTCACCAATTCCGTGACCCTAACGACTCCGCATTAGCGATGTCGCAGCGTGTAAAGCCCCCTTAACAGTGAGAAATTTTTTGCTACAGCAACAGTTTTGTGAAGTACCTGTGGATTCAAAATGTTTACTATACTCCTGAATAAAATCCTTGAGGGGTCCAGTTTCCAAAATGAGGTCACTTGTGGGGGGTTTCTGATGTATAGGTGCCCAAGGGGCCCTGCTAATGTGACATGGTGCGCGCAATTTACTTCAACTTTTCCAAAATTCAAATGGTGCTCCTTCCATTCCAAGCCCTCCCATTTATCCAAACAAAGGTTTTTGGCCACATGTGTGGTATCCCTGCGCTCACAAGAAATTAGATAACAACCTGTGGGGTACACGTTTTGTTGTTGCCTCTTGAAAAAGTGAAAAATGTGTCGCTAAATCAACATTTTTGTGAAAAAAATGAAAATTTCAATATGGCAACCTAAGCTTATCAAATTCTGTGAAGTATTCGTGGATTCAAAATGCTCAATATACACCTAGATTAAAGCCTTGAGGGGTCTTATTTCCAGAATGGGGTCACTTGTGGGGGACCTCCACTGCTTAGGCACCTCAGGGGTTCTCCTAATGCAACATGGCGTCCGCTATTGATTCCAGCCAATTTTGCAGTCAAATTGCACTCCTTCTCTTCTGAGCCCTGTAGTGTGACTAACAGTTGATTTCCACCACATACAAGATATCAACAAACTCAGGAGAAATTGCGCAATAAATTTCATGGTGATTTTTTTCCTGTTACCCTTGTGAAAAAAAAAGCTACCTGGTTGAAGTAACAATTTTGTGGTAAAATTTTATTTTTTTATTTTCATGGCTCAACGTTATAAACTTCTGTAAAGCACCTGGGGGTTCAGGGTACTCACCAAACATCAAGATAAATTCCTTGAGGGGCCTAGTTTCCAAAATGGGGTCACTTGTGGTGGTTTTTTGCTGTTTACGTACCTTAGGGGTCCTCCAAATGCGACATGGTGCCCGCAATCTTTTTCAGCCAAATTTCCTTTCCAAAATTCAAATATTGCTCCTTCCGTTCCAAGCCCTCCCATTTCTCCAAACAAAGGTTTCAGACCACAAGTGAGGTATCACCGCGCTCATAAAAAAGTGGGTAACAAACATTGGGGTCACATTTTTGGAATTACCTCTTGAAAAAGTGAAAAAATTGATGCTAAAGCAACATTTTTGAGAAAAAAATGAAAATTTTCAATGTGACAACGTAACGTTATCAAAATCTGTGAAGTACCTGTGGGTCCAAAATGCTCACTATACCCCTATATAGAAGCCTTAAGGGGTCTAGTTTCCAAAATGGTGTCACTTGTAAGGGGTTTCTGCTGTTTAGGTACCTTGGCGGACATGTAAATGCAACATGGTGCCCGCAATCTATTTCAGCCAAATTTGCTTTCCAAAATTCAAATATTGCTCCTTCTGTTCCGAGCCCTCCCATTTGTCCAAACAAAGGTTTCTGACCACATGTGGGGTATTGGCGCGTTCATAAGAAAGTGGGTAACAAGTTTTGGGGTTCATTTTGTTGTGTTATTTCTTCTAAAAGTGAATAAATTTGGGGTAGAGCAACATTTTAGGTAAAATTTTATTTTTTGCTTTTTTTCATTCCACTTTGCTTTAGTTCCTGTGAAGCACCTGAAGGGTTAATAAACTTCTTGGATGTGGTTTTGAGTACTTTGAGGCGTGCTGTTTTGAGAATGGTGTCACTTTTAGGTATTTTCTGTCACTTAGGCCTCTCAAAGTCACTTCAAATGTGATGTGGTCCCTAAAAAAATGGTTTTGTGAATTTTGTTGAAAAAATGGGAAATTGCTGATGAACTTTGACCCCTTCTAACTTCCTAACCCCAAAACATTTTGTTTCAGAAATTGCGCTAATGTAAAGTAGACATGTGGGAAATGTTATTTATTAACTGTTTTGTGTGACATAACTCTCTGGGTTAAGGGCATAAAAATTAAAAGTTTGAAAATTGCAAAATTTTCAAAATTTTCATCAAATTTCCGATTTTTTCACAAATAAAAGCAAAAAATATCGTTCTAAATTTATAACTATCATGAAGTACAATATGTCACGAAAAAACAATGTCAGAATCACCGGGATCCGTTGAAGCGTTCCAGAGTTATGACCTCATAAAGTGACACTGGTCAGAATTGCAAAAAATGGCCTGGTCATTAAGTACAAAACTGGCTTCGTCCTTAAGGGGTTAAAAAAAAAAAATGTGCTCCGCTGTATTTTCACTGTCCAGCCCGATGCAAGCGAGCAACTGAAGGCTGTGCTTCTCAGCGGGATAAGGCTGAAGCATTCTCTGCCCCTCCCGCTGAGAAAAACAGTCCTCAGCTGCCCCTGAAAATGGCGGCTCCGTTGTGAAGCGCCATTCTCAGGTGCTGTACCGAGGCTCATCCAGCTGCCCTGATGCATTGGCTGGCTGGGTAATACGGGGTTAATGCCAGTTTTCTGCAAACTGGCACTAAGCCCGAGGTTCATAATGTCATGCCTGTGTAGACACAGCCATTATGAACCTCCATTTGGGAAAAAAGAAAACACAACACCTTTATTAAAAATTTTAATTGAAAGAAAAACACACACACATCCCTGATTGCCATCTTTATTACTCCCAAGCCTCAGAGGTTAATCCAGGACAATATCACAGGAAAGCTCTCTGCTGGCTGCTGGGAGCGGCAGAACTCACTGGCCGGGTCAGCTCAGTTCATAGCTGAGCTCGGGTCAGCTGACTTCACAGCATCAGCTGACCCGGGCACAGAAGTCAGCCGGTCACAGCAGCCGTCAGTGTATTAAATGCTGCACAGCTCTCTTCCGGCAGCTGGGAACGTCTGACTTCAGAGCCCTGGTCAGCTGACTTAATTCGCGAGCGCGGGCGGGTCAGCTGAATAGTCGGCCGATGTGCACTCATCTGACCCGGGCACGGACGTCAGCCGGTCCCAGCAGACGGAAGAGAGCTTTGCAGCATCTCGTACACTGACGGCTGCTGGGACCGGCTGACGTCCGTGCCCGGGTCACATGACTGCACATCGTCAGCTGTCGGTGTGCAGTCAGCTGACCCGTCTGCGCTTGCGAATTAAGTCAGCTGACCAGGGCTCTGATATCAGACGTTCCCAGCTGCCGGAAAAGAGCTGTGCAGCATTTAATAATACACTGACGGCTGCTGTCACCGGCTGACGTCAGTGCCCGGGTCAGCCGGGTGCACATCGGAGCTGTCGTGGATTATCATCGGGGGATTCAGGGAGTAATAAAGATGGCAATCAGGGATGTGTGTGTGTGTTTTTCTTTCAAATAAAATTTTTTAAAAAAAAGTGTTTTCTTTTCTTTAGTACCAAACGGAGGTTCATAATGGCCGTGTCTACACAGGCATGACATTATGAACCTCGGGCTTAGTGCCAGTTTGCAGAAAACTGGCATTAACCCCGTATTACCCAGCCAGCCAAATGCATCAGGGCAGCTGGATGAGCCTCGGTACAGCACCTGTGAATGGCGCTTCACAACGGAGCCGCCATTTTCAGGGGCAGCTGAGGACTGTTTTTCTCAGCGGGAGGGGCAGAGAATGCTTCAGCCTTATCCCACTGAGAAGCACAGCCCTCAGTTGCTTGCTTGCATCGGGCTGGACAGTGAAAATACAGCGGAGCACATTTTTTTTTTTTTTTTTTAAAAAGAATTGTGAAAAAAGACCTGGGATCCTGTTTTGCCAGCTAAAAGCAAGCAGCCTGTAACTAGCTGCTTTTAGCTGGCAATCCAGAGTCCGGACACAACACGACTACACTGCCACTACTCTACACTACAAAATGGTGAAACTTCCTCTTCCTGAACTATCCTACATCACTTCCTGCGGATTTGTTTGCGAAATCCGCACCAAATCCACAGGAAAAAGAGCCTGTGGGAACAGACCTGCGGATTTCTTGCGGATTTTACACCTTGCATTGACTTGCATGGGAAAAATCCACAACAAAATCCACAACAATAATTGACATGCTGCAGATTTTTCCGGATCAAAATCCGCGGCGGATTTGCACAGCATTTCCAAAATGCCATTGAAATGGCTTGGAAGTGCCGCTGCTGCAGATTTTCGGCAAATCCGCGGCAAAATCCGCGGTAAATCCGCAGCGTGGGCACATAGCCTCATTCTCTGCAGAAGAGGCAATTCTTGAACTTTCTTTTTTGTGAGGGTTTTTATGAGAGTCTGTTTCATCATTGTAATCGATGTTTTCATGACTGCACTTGAGAATAGCTTCAAGGTTCTAGCAGGTTTCTGAAATTACCTTGTCTTAAAGTAATAATGATGGACTATTATTTCTCTTTACTTAGTTAATAGTTCTTTCCATATTCTGGCTTAGAAAAGTTGTAGAATAGGGCTAAACACTGTATGGCATTGTATACCAACATTGCCACTGCAAAACACTCCAGGTGGTTGCAGACACTTTGTGGAGACCAAGGATTCCATAAGTTAACTTTTAACAAGGCACAGCTGTTCATTTTAATCCTTTAAAAGTGACTAACTGATGAAGCTGCTTCAGAGCATGCCAAAGGTGTGTAAAGCTTTCATATTTTGGTTGGTTTCACATGTTTCTTTACTCGTTTTCATGTGTGTTCCATCATGGTTTTATTGTCTACAGTCTAAATTTACAATGTGCATATTTTAATCAGAACAACAAAAACCATTGCATGAACAATTGTGTCCAAGCTTCTGACCCCCAATACTGTATATACAGCAGGTAAAATAAGTATTCAACATGTAACCAATTTTCTAAGAAGATATATTGTTAAAGGTGCTATTGACATGAACTTTTCAACAGATGTCAGTAACAACCCACCCAATCCACCCAGGCAAAGAAATAAAACCATGGATGTCCATAAATTTGGTGATGTGTTGTTGTGAAACGTGTTTAATACTTTGAAATTAGTTGCATGTATCTCCCAGTTGTGATTTTGGTCCATTCTTCCACACAAACACTCAAATTCTGAAGGAGTTTCTATGACCTCTGAGTTTTAGTTCCTTCCAGAAATTTTCTGTAAATGGGATTCAGTCAGGTGATTGGCTGGGCCATTCTAGCAGCTTTATTTTCTTTCTCTGAAACCAATTGAGAGTTTCCTCGGTTGTGTGTTTGAGATCATTGTTTCGCTGAAATGTCTGCCCTTGCTTCATCTTCATCCTCCTGGTAGAAGGCAGCAGATTTTTTTTTAGCAATAATTTCTGTGTACATTTACCCAATCAGCCTTCTTTCAATTATATAAAGTTTGCCAGTGCCATATGCTGAAAAACAGACCCAACACCATGATGTTCCCACCTCCAAACTTCACTGTTGCAGAGCGTACCCACATCAAAGGAATAGACACTACCTTGGACATATCAATACATCAAAGTTCGTGAAGGGGTTAAAGATCTGTAGTTCCTAAACCCTTACTGCAATTATGATATGAATACCCTCAAATTAAAGCTGAGACTAGTTTAATGGGTTGGTTACACAGTGAATTTTTTTCCCCCTACAGGTCTTAGACTGGTTAAAAACAAAAATAAAATCCGTATCCAACCTCACACTTCCCGGCAGCTCCCTCTTTGTCTCGGTTTCCTAGACCCATTTCGGCACACTAGGAATGACAGGAATCGCCTACTTAGCCAATCACTGACTGTATTAAGTAACCACTGGGATTTTTGAGTACAAGTACTCCATCTTTTTTATATCAGTATGGGCCCTTTAAAAATATGTTGTGTTTTGCTGAACAACCCTGTTAAGCATAGTGTAGTAATGAAAATTACTAGACATTTTTCTGTTGATCAAAAAAGCATAATAAAATCCACTGATAAAATAAAGCCCTCGTCTACAATAAACCCTAGTCTACAAGTAGTGTCTGCAAGTAGTGAATACTTGTTCTGTAGAACTTTCTAACTGTAGGTAAACTATTAAGTCAATAAAACAAACTTTAAAAAATGCTGATTATTTCAGTCTGCTGAAAATATTATCATAAAATCTAGTTCACCACGGGAGCATTATCGGGACTTTGTTGACTAACATGGAGCATAGTCTTAGGAAGGAGAGAACTCGTCTGTGATCAGCAGATGCCAGAGATGAGGTTTTGATGTGAATGTGTTTTTTCTTTCATGCTTTGCCGTTAAAGTGTGAGACAAGAGCCTCACAAAGATGGGTGATCAATGAATAGCTATATAAGAGCCCACCAAATGTATCTCTTCTGGCAGTCAGGAGGGGAGAATTATTCAGAAAAATAATCTGAAATGCATTTGATCATAGAAGGAACGGTTTAATAATTTATAATATACCTTATTAGCAAAGCCTGGTGTTTATTTTGCTGCTGCCAAAACAAGATGAAAGGAGCCGTCTCCCTTCTCACAGAGGCAGAAAATGTGGTGTTCTCTCTTTTATTTAGCAGATTAATATGGGATTTCTTTCCTGCTTATCTTCTAGTTTGTTCCATGATTGCGTTTGATTTATGTTTCCTTATTTTCAGCAATTTAATTCATTTAATATCTCAGGTTTATTTTATCTTACACAGAAGGCACATAAAGACGTCTAAGCCTTTCATGTGTACCCACTATTCTATTTTGAAATCCAAAATTACCGCTGGTTTGTTATTCAGGGTAATTACCACCAATCCCTCGCCATTAGTTCCCACCACGTGTGTTGGTCACACAGAGCCTGCAGTGTCTGGAGATGGGATCTAGCTTGTCAGTTCACAAGTCTGAAATTTGGTTTTTACTTGCACTATGTTTTGGGTTGTATAGTTTTATTTTCTATGGCTTCTGTATGATCTTAATCCTCTGTTATATTGGGTTTTTTTCCCCCTGAGCAATGTGTCCTGAGATCGAGGTTCACACATAAAGAAATAAATGCTATAAATCCCAACACTTGAAATGATCTCTTTGATACGTCGCATAAATTAGTTTTCATCTCCTTTCTCAATTTAACATATATTCCCATATTAGCTACAAATGTTTTAGCTCTGATTTATTTAAAATGACACTATACATTTCTCATGTATAATCACCCCACCAAGTTCCCTCCATTTTCCACCTGCCTCCTCTGCTCCGTTTGGCCTTCCTTTCCTTCTGCTTCCAAGTTATCTGCCGCAGTGTCATGGGTAGAGCATTTGTAAGTCTAACCCAAGCCTTCCCCCCTTTCCTATTCTACAGCAGCAGAAAGACAAGGAAGGTGTGACTTAAACTATCAGCTGCCCCACGCATACCACTTTGGGGGCCATCTTCGAAGTGGAAATTAAACACTGATCTCAGTAGGGGAGGCAAAAGGAAGGGACCAGGTAGGGTGACTGACTGTACATGTCAAACATATATTCACTTTTTTTTTCCCTTGGTGGAGGGTTACTTTACATGGTAAGTCAATGATAAAAAATTTTGATTTACAGCTGCTATGTAGACCAATGTGTCTTCATGATTTCACACTACAAACAGTGTATAGTCTGATCCAGAAGTCATGTGACACCTTCCCATCTTCTTCCTTTTTTAGTAGAGAGAGTGGTGTGATTCAAGTAATTATTTGTACTATGTAACTTAGATTAGAAGTCATTACAAGAGCTACAGTCAGGGCCAGAAATATTTGGACAGTGACACAAGTTTTGTTATTTTAGCTGTTTACAAAAACATGTTCAGAAATACAATTATATATAATATGGGCTGAAAGTGCACACTCCCAGCTGCAATATGAGAGTTTTCACATCCAAATCGGAGAAAGGGTTTAGGAATCATAGCTCTGTAATGCATAGCCTCCTCTTTTTCAAGGGACCAAAAGTAATTGGACAAGGGACTCTATGGGCTGCAATTAACTCTGAAGGCGTCTCCCTCGTTAACCTGTAATCAATGAAGTAGTTAAAAGGTCTGGGGTTGATTACAGGTGTGTGGTTTTGCATTTGGAAGTTGTTGCTGTGACCAGACAACATGCGGTCTAAGAAACTCTCAATTGAGGTGAAGCAGAACATCCTGAGGCTGAAAAAAAAGAAAAAATCCATCAGAGAGATAGCAGACATGCTTGGAGTAGCAAAATCAACAGTCGGTTACATTCTGAGAAAAAAGGAATTGAATGGTGAGCTTGGGAACTCAAAAAGGCCTGGGCGTCCACGGATGACAACAGTGGTGGATGATCACCGCATACTTTCTTTGGTGAAGAAGAACCCATTCACAACATCAACTGAAGTCCAGAACACTCTCAGTGAAGTAGGTGTATCTGTCTCTAAGTCAACAGTAAAGAGAAGACTCCATGAAAGTAAATACAAAGGGTTCACATCTAGATGCAAACCATTCATCAATTCCAAAAATAGACAGGCCAGAGTTAAATTTGCTGAAAAACACCTCATGAAGCCAGCTCAGTTCTGGAAAAGTATTCTATGGACAGATGAGACAAAGATCAACCTGTACCAGAATGATGGGAAGAAAAAAGTTTTGAGAAGAAAGGGAACGGCACATGATCCAAGGCACACCACATCCTCTGTAAAACATGGTGGAGGCAACGTGATGGCATGGGCATGCATGGCTTTCAATGGCACTGGGTCACTTGTGTTTATTGATGACATAACAGCAGACAAGAGTAGCCGGATGAATTCTGAAGTGTACCGGGATATACTTTCAGTCCAGATTCAGCCAAATGCCGCAAAGTTGATCGGACGGCGCTTCATAGTACAGATGGACAATGACCCCAAGCATACAGCCAAAGCTACCCAGGAGTTCATGAGTGCAAAAAAGTGGAACATTCTGCAATGGCCAAGTCAATCACCAGATCTTAACCCAATTGAGCATGCATTTCACTTGCTCAAATCCAGACTTAAGACAGAAAGACCCACAAACAAGCAAGACCTGAAGGCTGCGGCTGTAAAGGCCTGGCAAAGCATTAAGAAGGAGGAAACCCAGCGTTTGGTGATGTCCATGGGTTCCAGACTTAAGGCAGTGATTGCCTCCAAAGGATTCGCAACAAAATATTGAAAATAAAAATATTTTGTTTGGGTTTGGTTTATTTGTCCAATTACTTTTGACCTCCTAAAATGTGGAGTGTTTGTAAAGAAATGTGTACAATTCCTACAATTTCTATCAGATATTTTTGTTCAAACCTTCAAATTAAACGTTACAATCTGCACTTGAATTCTGTTGTAGAGATTTCATTTCAAATCCAATGTGGTGGCATGCAGAGCCCAACTCGCGAAAATTGTGTCACTGTCCAAATATTTCTGGACCTAACTGTATATAGAGAAAACAGTAATTTTTTTTTTTCTATCCAGGCGACTTTCAAAGTTGCTTTGTTTTTACTTTAGACACTTAGGTTATGAAGGCGTTAACTATCTAATGATAGTTAATAATATCTTATTTAATATTACATCATGAAGTGTGTCAGGAACTTTAGAGTGGGCTCAGAAACAGATCCCACTCCACAGGGGGCAGATGCTATATAATACAGCAGGCATCTGCCTCTAAAGGCCACTATACACGCTGCGACATCGCTAGCGATGTCGCTAGCGATCGCACCCGCCCCCGTCGTTTGTGCATCACGAGCAAATCGCTGCCCGTAGCAAACAATATTGCTAGGACGCTTCACACATACTTACCTTCCTAGTGACGTCGCTGTGGTCGGCGAACAACCTCTTTTTTTAAGGGGGCAGTTCGTGCGGCGTCCCAGCGACGTCAATGAGCGGGCTACCAATAGAAGCGGAGGGGTGGAGAACAGCCGCATTCACGTCACTCCCACCTCGTTGCCGGAGGATGCAGGTACGTTGTTGTTCGTCGTTACCAGGGTGTCACACGTAGCGATGTGTGCTGCCTCAGGAATGGCGAACAACCTGCATTCAAAATGAGCAACGATATTTGGGAAAGGAACGACGTGTCGACAATCAATGATTTTTGCCGTTTTTCAGATTGTTAGCGGTCGCTTGTAGGTGTCACACGCAACGATGTCGCTAACGAGGCCGGATGTGCGTCACAAATTTTGTGACCAAAGCGATATCTCGTTAGTGATGTCATCGCGGGTAAAGCGGCCTTAACTGCAGCGATCAATGTGCCTACCAATCTCTGCTGTTAATCTCTAACAATGGTATTTAAGTGCCGCGAACTGACCCGAACGTTATTTCAGGCACCAATCATAGTGAGCTGTAGTTGTGCTATGAGAGCTTGTTGAATGTTGCCGTGCCTGACATGTGATCTCTTCTGTGGTGTAAAGCCTGTGGCTAGGCATCGTAGGAGATTGTATTATAATAGAGACAAGCAAGCTAATAACAAACAAAAAATATATAAAAAAGAAAAAAAAAATTGAATCACCCCCTTTTGTGTAGTTAATAAGAAATGTAAATAATACAAAAAAATAGTACATAGTTGGTAGCTTTGCATTTTAAAAAGTCCGATCTATCAAAGTAAAAATGCCATCACAAATTAGTTTTTATTTATCACTTTAATAACACAAAAAGACAAGAAAAAGCAATCAAAACATAGTATGCACTCCAAAATTATATAACTAAAAACAACAGCTCACCACACAATAATCAAGCCCCCACACATCTCTATTGATTGTAATATAAAAAAAATTACCAGTCTCGTAAAATGGTTATACAAACCAATTTTTTATTCTTTTTAAATTCAGAATTTGTTTAAGCCAATAAAATAATAATAAAAAAAAATACTATCCATATTTGGTATTGCTGTAATCGTATCAACCTGGAGAATCATGTTTCCAAGTAGTTTTTTAATTGCATAATTGATGCTGTAAAAATAACCACAAAAACAGTGGCGGGATTGTCCGATTTTCACTCTTTTACTGCACCCAGAATTATTTTTCCCATTTTCCGTTTTTCTACATGGTAAAAGGAATTGGGTCATTCAAAACTACAACCTGTCCCACAAAAAAAATAGCACTCGTGTATATCTGTGCAAAAATGTAAAAAAAAAACGTTATGGCTATTTGAAAGAGCAGAGGAAAAAATAAAAATGTAAAAGCGAAAATTGGCTGCGGTAGGAAGGAGTTAATATATAGTTTTAAAAGCGTCCATAACCTTTAAGAAAATGGAACACTGCATCGAATCGTGTAATGGTTGATTTAAAAAAAATACCAGATGTTTTCCCAGTCATTTCATCTCTACGTTAGCTCGCTAACTTTGTATGTTTTTTTTTTCTATTTCTGTTATAGATCGATAGAAATCTTGTAACATAGATTTAGTTTTGCGGTACTTTTGTAGTGTCACACGTCGCTCTCCCCATCGTGAAATCTCTCAGCTGGCATTTGTGCTGGCAACAAATAAGACATACATTTTGAACAGAAAGCACGCCATTACCGCTTGTGAGGACAGGGAAAGTGAAATAATGTGACAGGTTTCTAGTGCCGGATGACTTTGGTTCCAGCTGAGAGCTTCTTTGAAATCACTTCAAAAACAGATCATCCAAAACTCTGATCAGATGTATTTTTCCTCATATTAATATCTCTCAGACAACCATGTTATGGGAAAAAGAGCCTATAATGTGCTTTGAAGTCTGTCTAGCGCTGACTCAACTTGCATATACTGTCATGTGAGGAGATAAGAAATGCTGTGTTCTTGTGCATTTTATTTATATATTGGCTTCCCTTTTAAGTAAAGGGACAACCTCAATTGTTATACACTCAACAATACAGTAACAGAACAGTTATTAAGAAGACACAGTGCTGGACAAATGGGGAATGAATCATAAAGTAAGGTCATCTAAGGTAAGAGCAGAGCGCTGTTCTATGGTATGTTAGCTCAGAGCTGAATCATCTTAGTAATGTAAAATCTGAATAGGTTGATTAATGAGGAATGTTTGAAGCTAGCTAATATTCTCCGGCTTGCTAACTACTGTAGACGTGGATATTGGACCCTCCGAGCTGTCAGAACTAGAGATCAGCGAACCCGAGGTTCGGTGTTCGGTATTCATACTGAACACAGTCTTTAAAAGAAAAACAAATAGAGATTGGATTCGGAGTTCGGGTGCTTTACGCATGCAAACCACTCTCATGCGCTTGGTGCTTAGCCCACTGTCAGCAGCTTGCAGTGTTTGATCTGATCGTATTAGGGGTAACAACAGCATGGGAAAAAAAAGCCTACTCTCGAGCGAGAAGTGATATGTTTATGGCTGGCTGCATGTGGGCGGAGACCCCGATTGCCCAATTTGTGACTTCCAATGAGGTTCAGATCAAGTTTGGTTCCCAAACTGAACTTTATCTAAAGTCCAGGTGCACCCGCCGAACCGTACTTCCATGGTCATGCTGTGATGGTAACCACAACAGCTCATCACCATTGCAGATTTTCCACTGTTCCCTGCACGATCATTTTTATTTTCCGGGGAAATCGCCATTTTACATGCAAAACTGTGAAGCCATTACAATTGGCCTTGTAGTCTTGAGGTGAAGAACTACTTGGACGACACATTCTTAACTGCCAGTGTAAAATAAGAAGGGCTTATAGTTACCTCCCGCACCAGCACTATAATCCCCAACCTAGTCAATGACTGATCCCCCTGCTGTTGATCAATATTTCGTCAGAGCTGATGTCCGGTATAAGGGAAACAAGCAATGTTGGTAAAAGTCTGAGCTCTGTATATGGTATTTGCTTCAATTGGCATCACAATACACAAGACATTATTACAACTGGCTTTGAGTCTGTGAAACATTATTCAGGATTAAGACATATAAATTTCAGCTGCGTCTAATAAAATGAGCTAACAAATCGGCACTAGGGTGGTGAAAATATTGTTATAAATTTAAAAGTCCACATACTGCACAATTAAAGCCATAATTCTCATACCGAAACTAAAACAAATCAGCAGTGTAAGTCGCAGAGAAAAATAAAATACTTGATGTTCCTACTAATCTTGGAATTCTCACATAATGGCCTTCCTGGAGGCAGCTGAATAGCATTTAAGTGTAATTTCACTCTTCCCCTCTCCAAGCATAATGAACATTGGGTCCTGATTGAATGAAATCTGAAGGAAAATTAATTTGCAGCACGATGCTAAGGCAAAGCTGTGCGTTTCTCCTCGGAACAGCACGACACAGACACTACATCCAAATCCACAGACAAAAACACTCTGCGCTGTCTGTCTTCATCACCCCACACAGATGCAGTATTTCTATGAGGTAAACAGTTATTAGCATGTTGAAGGAAAGAATATCAAAGGCAAGAAGTGAACAGACAGAGCTAATTGCTACTAAGAAATGCACAGTGTGATTTAGAGTCAATGTCATACAGGTGGAGGATTATGGGACTTAGCATGGATGAGACTACTCCATTAACCATGTAAATGTTAATTTAAAAGCCATGTGTGTCCTCTAGGCTCTTGAGTTAGTAACTTGCTGGTAAATCCTAAAACAATCCTACAAAATTGTGAAGGTTGACAGAATAATTAATACAAGTAGGAAAAGGGACATGTGAGAAATACAATAGCTCTGGAGTTTACAAATTATTACAAACTCATATTCTTCTATTGCGAAGCTTTACCCTCATATTGGTGTTTTGGGAGCCTGTAAACATCACAGGGATAGACGTCCGCACCAATAGATCATAAGGTTATGGTCACCCAGGGCATGAGTTAGACAGAAGTTGGAAAGCATGGCACAGTCTCCATATTTTACTGAGGTTCTGTCCTTTAATTTTATCTTTTCAAACCATAAAAATTAATGTTTGAACAGAATTCTTAAAACTTTACCTTGGCCTTGCATATACTTCTTGTTTTAATAAAAATATGGCCTTTCAGATTTTATAATTGGACTAATGCTCAGTTCAGATGAGATTTGAGCTTTGCAGATGACTCACCCACATATGGCGTACACAACCAGCTCCGTGTTCTCATCACATTTTAGATGGGTGCAGGAGCTGCCTAGGATTTACATGCATTATCCTGGGCTGGAAATTGCACCAGGCTAGTGTATGCTGTGATATTGTCCACACGGACCTGAGGTCCATAGGGGGGATAGGCCAAAGCTCTGGCTAAAGTTAGTCCATGAGGTTATAGGCTCAAGTTAGTAAAGGAGCTATCCATGTATCGTTTGTTGCATTCATGGATAGCCAATGGACTGAAACTATGCTTATCTGAACATACAAAGAAAGCCACAGCCACTCCATGATTTACCAGGAATTAATATAACACAGTAAGAAAACCATGATAATCATAATACCTGGATGGGGACTAGGACAAGTCGTTAAATTTGAATGCAAACAAGGAAAATTGCGACCAAAGTCCAGGGTACAAAGTGAAAAAACTTTATTGGTAAATAGGTGCAGGGCGTCACAAACAAGTGTGGACATAGACAATGATCTATAACGGACTACTGACAAACCAAAAGTACTGATTACTAGTAGTGGTAGCGGTTATATGTTAACCGGTATATATATATATGTAATCAGATAATAAATAGTCCACCCAGGAAACTGCATGGAATATACAGGCTGGAATATAAACCTCAAACCAATTCCTCAAAAAATCATCATGGCAACCACATAAAGAGTATGTTGGAATAAATAGATAACAAACAGGGTTGCACAAAGTTAGTGGAGGGTTATGAAACAGATCCCAGCCTCCAATGATAAGGGAAACATTAATAATTGCAGTTTTACCTGGGAAGTGTGAAGATCAAGAAAGCCTGCGTCCAACCCGACGGCCGTTTCGGCTGTAAAGCCGTCGTCAGGGGGCGTGGCAAAGTGAGGGGAAGTGGAAGTTAAAAAGAGGGCGTCCGCCAATCAGAGTGGAAAAATTGACGTCTCCAAGTTGCGGCGCTGTCAAGGGCGACCAGGGACGCTTAGTGCGCGCCGCGCCGCTCCCTGCCCGACACTTCCGGTCACATGACCGCCATATGTGCGCATCACATGGCAGTCACGAGAGCGGACGTCACACAGGGTTATACGGCGCGGCACCGCAACCACATCCACGCCCATGGCATAGATGCGCACACATCTCTTGCGGCCGGGACAATACGGTAAATAAGAACAATATATTGGCCATAATGTAGCACCATGGGATATATGATATAATAATAGCCATCATACATAAATATTCGGCACTCTCTAAGGGTCGTATCATAGGCCATACCTTGTATCAAAAAATCATCATCATCATTAATCAAAAGATCATAGTATAAATCACATTTCATGTCAAAATACAGGATTAGACGGATAAAGATAACGCTTATTACACCAAATATTAGATTACTACCAAATGCCAGACAATGATAGCATGTGAGTGCATATGTATGCGCCCATAGTCTCCCAACACACTGACACATGCGCACACACCAACAACACGCATGCACATGCATACATACACACACAATCACACACACATATACACACACACATGCACACACTCACACTCACACATACTCTCATATACACATGCATGTGTAAATGCACTGCACTCAGTCACACAGCCACATACACACACTTGTGCACAAGTGTACACACACACATGCACACACATAAATATATATTGTGATACAATGTGTGTGTATACCTGTGCACATGTGTGTGTATGTGGCTGTGTGACTGAGTGCAGTGCATTTACACATGCATGTATATATGAGAGTATGTGTGAGTGTGAGTGTGTGCATGTGTGTGTGCATATGTGTGTGTGATTGTGTGTGTATGTATGCATGTGCATGCGTGTTGTTGGTGTGTGCGCATGTGTCAGTGTGTTGGGAGACTATGGGCGCATACATATGCACTCACATGCTATCATTGTCTGGCATTTGGTAGTAATCTAATATTTTGTGTAATAAGTGTTATCTTTATCCATCTAATCCTGTATTTTGACATGAAATGTGATTTGTACTATGATCTTTTGATTAATGATGATGATGATTTTTTGATACAATGTGTGTGTATACCTGCGCACATGTGTGTGTATGTGGCTGTGTGACTGAGTGCAGTGCATTTACACATGCATGTGTATATGAGAGTATGTGTGAGTGTGAGTGCATATGTATGCGCCCATAGTCTCCCAACACACTGACACATGCGCACACACCAACAACACGCATGCACATGCATACATACACACACAATCACACACACATATACACACACACATGCACACACTCACACTCACACATACTCTCATATATACATGCATGTGTAAATGCACTGCACTCAGTCACACAGCCACATACACACACATGTGCACAGGTATACACACACATTGTATCACAATATATATTTATGTGTGTGCATGTGTGTGTGTACACTTGTGCACAAGTGTGTGTATGTGGCTGTGTGACTGAGTGCAGTGCATTTACACATGCATGTGTATATGAGAGTATGTGTGAGTGTGAGTGTGTGCATGTGTGTGTGTATATGTGTGTGTGATTGTGTGTGTATGTATGCATGTGCATGCGTGTTGTTGGTGTGTGCGCATGTGTCAGTGTGTTGGGAGACTATGGGCGCATACATATGCACTCACATGCTATCATTGTCTGGCATTTGGTAGTAATCTAATATTTGGTGTAATAAGCGTTATCTTTATCCGTCTAATCCTGTATTTTGACATGAAATGTGATTTATACTATGATCTTTTGATTAATGATGATGATGATTTTTTGATACAAGGTATGGCCTATGATACGACCCTTAGAGAGTGCCGAATATTTATGTATGATGGCTATTATTATATCATATATCCCATGGTGCTACATTATGGCCAATATATTGTTCTTATTTACCGTATTGTCCCGGCCGCAAGAGATGTGTGCGCATCTATGCCATGGGCGCGGGGACGTGGTTGCGGTGCCGCGCCGTATAACCCTGTGTGACATCCGCTCTCGTGACTGCCATGTGATGCGCACACATGGCGGTCATGTGACCGGAAGTGTCGGGCAGGGAGCGGAGCGCACTAAGCGTCCCTGGTCGCCCTTGACAGCGCCGCAACTTGGAGACGTCAATTTTTCCACTCACTCTGATTGGCGGACGCCCTCTTTTTAACTTCCACTTCCCCTCACTTTGCCACGCCCCCTGACGAAGGCTTTACAGCCGAAACGGCCGTCGGGTTGGACGCAGGCTTTCTTGGTCTTCACACTTCCCAGGTAAAACTGCAATTATCAATGTTTCCCTTATCATTGGAGGCTGGGATCTGTTTCATAACCCTCCACTAACTTTGTGCAACCCTGTTTGTTATCTATTTATTCCAACATACTCTTTATGTGGTTGCCATGATGATTTTTTGAGGAATTGGTTTGGGGTTTATATTCCAGCCTGTATATTCCATGCAGTTTCCTGGGTGGACTATTTGTTATCTGATTACATATATATATATACCGGTTAACATATAACCGCTACCACTACTAGTAATCAGTACTTTTGGTTTGTCAGTAGTCCGTTATAGATCATTGTCTATGTCCACACTTGTTTGTGCCGCCCTGCACCTATTTACCAATAAAGTTTTATCTGAACATAGAATAAGGCTGCTAGATTTATACATATTGGAAACTCTAAAGCGGACCAGGAAAGGGCCATGATGGCTTGCCTGTATCTGTGGTGTCTTCTCATACCATAGAATAATAGAGTTGGAAAGTACCTCAAGGGCAGGTTTTCCTAAATCATCCCAGCTATATGTTTATCCAACTTTCGCTTGAAGATTTCCATTAATGGAGAGCTCACTACCTCCCGCGGTCGCCTGTTCCACTCCTGACTGCCCTCACTGTCAGAAATTGTTTCCTAATGTCTAATCTGTCTTTCCTTCCTTTTAGTATCATCCCATTGCGTCTATACTTCCTTGTGCTAATGATACGATATGATATGGAATACATTAGGAGCATGATTGTATTTTAAACTTGCACTTTACAAAACTTGGTGTTCAGATACTGTTATACAACGAGTGAAATGTATGTCTTAAGGTGCTATTGACATGAATTTCTCACCCGATGTTGGTAACAACTTATCCAATCCACACAGACAAAGAAATCAAACCATAGATGTCCATAAATTTAGTGATGTGTAACAATGAGAAATATCAATGGAAAAAAGTATTAAAGTCATGACGCCAGCTGAAATTTGAAAAATTGATTGTGTTCAATACTTATTCCACTTGCTGTATGCATGTAAGATTCTTGGCTCAAAGTGAGGTTTTGGCGCATGAGTAGGATATCTCCACATGATGAGGACAACATGGAGACCTCTGCACTCCTTATATACTTCACATTACCGTCTACTGCTCATAACTATTTGCCTGTCTGCTTTTCATATCAGCAATCAATCAGTCTGATGAAGGTCTAGCTACGTAGACTGAAACCTCATAAATAGTTTTTGGTTTGCCTTTTAAACTATCAAATTTGGCAAATAATGGGTGCTGAGGTCGTCTTAGTTATAACAATTCTAAAAATATTTATTCCTCAAGATAAATTCAAAAAATTCTTAGGCACATCCCAAAAACAAATTGTGCAGATGGATGCCGCTCCAAAAAGTCCATTTACACTGCATGATACTCAGCACTAAGCGATCTCTGGCCGGCAACTTGTTTTCCGATCAATAGTGGATTAATAGCCCTATAGAGGCCGATCTTGATGAAGATGCATATTCAACCATTTGTAATAGTTCATTGCGCTTAAAGTTCCTGTTCACCCAGGATGGTGTGCTGCCAAGAGCAATGCTCTTTAGTTCAACCCAAAAAATCATATCACCCAACAAACAAGTGTTTCGCTTATTCATTGGGTGTTTGTTTAGAATGTGTTCTTCGTTCATGGTAATCGTGTACTGTAAATGCTCCTTTACATGTGGCTGTAGCAAACTCGCTTTTATCCCCACACAACAGAACATAGGCATCATATTCATGAGATGTCATAAATGTGTACTGTTTATAAATTCATAAAATGGAATCTTTTATTAGATTTTTTTTTTTTTTAAAAAAAGGCATTTATATGAAAAAAAAATAGGGGCTCAAAGTTGGAATTTAGCTAACATTTTGTACTGTAGAACATTCAGCATTTTAGTGTTTTGTTTATTACCATTTATTTTTTAAGTTCCAAATCTTCCTTACCTACTAGTTTAAATAGTTCTAGTTGCCTGAATTAAGTCAATGACCCTTCCCCCATACTGTCAATACAAAGTGTCATTCTATAAACATATGTAATATGTTGAACATCCATTTCTCAAATTCTAGCTGACTTATCCATAATGGCGCTTCGATACCTGTTGTGTAATTAGAAATTCACAGCCTCCTTTTTGACATGTGGGTTTTGAATAGGCAGCAGATCAATGCTCGGTTTTCTACAATGTGTCCATTTGCAAGCATATAACATGCTGATCACTTTCTCTGCAGGAGTGCAAGTCATTGCTGAACAATGGTTCCAGTTCAAGAGTAAAGCCCCCCGATGAGCGCAGCAAGGCCTTCCTGCAAACATCTAGAGAAGAGAATGAACGGATGAAGACTGGTTACTTTCTTGTTGCCATCTTTGCTGTTTTACTTGCTTTTTTAGGGGCAAAGCTGTATCAAAGTGAAATTTTAGGAAATTAATTTTTTTTAATAGTTATTGGAGAGATGGATTCTGACCAGTCATCCACGGTATTATTGAGTTTTTTTCCAAGTCCTTGTATTATTTTATTGACAAGTTATTAATGTACAGAATTTACAGGTAACAAAATTAGCAGATTGTATAAATGAAATGAAAAATGAATGCATCATAGTAAATACTGGGCAGGAATTCAGCTTCCAGTATGGCCGTCTGACCCTTAGAAGAAAAATATTTAGTGTGAAATATGAGGCCAAAGGGAAGGGTTACAAAGGGCAGTAATATGGCACTCCGCAGTCTTGACGGTGCTCCTTATGCCTCTACACTTACATAGTATGTTCTATCAGAATTCTTGTGTTTATGGTAATTATCTTCATGATACAGTGCCTTATTGAAACATAAGGTGTCTTCCTTGGGTACCCCATATGCCTTTGCACCGGCCACAAAACAGGTTTGCCACGGGTATGGGAGAGCTGGCCGAGTTGGCTGCTGGCCAAACGATTGCACCATTCGTCGGACAGCCATCCAATGTGTAAGGAGCCTTTAGTGCTCATAAGGCAAATATCTTTGTAATTGATTAAGAACACCGTGCATACCGATTCTGGTTAAATCTCCAACCAGGCTAAGGGTCAAACCCACCATTTACCAACATTCATCACGAACCTGCTGAGGCTGTATATTGTGATTGGCTATCAATGGTTCACACATGACTAATCAGGTCAGCCCTAAAAGACTTGAGCCTGGGACTACAGATTATTGCTTTTAGTCCCTTTCCTAAGGTTATCCAGATTTTACCTCTGGCTTAATATCCGCCTATGCTATGGCTTATTAGTACAATCTGCTTTTATTGTTAGTGACATTTTTTTCTGTTACTTTGGTTGTGTCATCAACTGAAGATTGTCTGTGAAACCAGCTGACTGGGTAGTTTAGATGGATTTCTTTTCTTTTTCTTCTAGTCCCAAAGATGTGACCTGTACAGTACATAAAATGTTCTTCTAAGACTGTGCCACTGGCCCCGGTGTGGTAGACAAAACAACTGCCCATTTAATGACACTTCCTGGAGAATAACTATATATATATATATATATATATATATATATATATATATATATATATATATAATTATTTTTTTTAGAGGATTTTTCCAGGTCCAATTGGCCTCAAAATCCCCGTGTGTTATTTTGTGATGGATATCTAGTGAATTTCATCCTGTGCAATGCAAGGGTGAAATCCACAGACAACAGTTGATATCCTTCAGATTTACAATCAGATACTGCATGTATTTTTTGTGAAGTTAGTGGACGAGTGTGTTTAAAATCTCCAAATCTTCTTCACTTTGCTGCTTCTGTAATATGCAGCAGATTTATTTTCCAGATCTGTGGACATGTGAACCCCCCGCTACAAATATTGATATCAGATATATTTCACCTTCTGCAATGGTCAGTTTGTGTTACAGCTAGTGTCTGAGACCAAAGTGTTTATAGGGTAAATCTAGGGTTATATACCACCACTTTCCACAGTCTTAATGAAAATCTAAGGATGGATGATTTCATAGAATATTTTAATTATTAGTCAATAGTTATTATACACTTCTTACAACAATGGTGTCAGTGTCAGCATTTACATTCTCCTGACTTCCTTCTTATTCTGTTGGGTTTTTTTTCTGTTTTTTTCTGCTTTATTTTATTTTTTATTTTCAGCTTTTGCTAATTTTTAGACTTTGGCAGATTTATTTAAATTATAGTACAAAGAAGAATGGTTGCTGGAACAGTTGTTTCTTCAAGTGTTTTTTAATCATGTTGATTATCTTACACCTTGCGTGTACAACTTATTAGGGAATATGTAATGGATCTGTGTTGGGTATTATAAAGAATCTGTCAACAAGATAGAGGCCATGTTTCCAGTGGCGTGTCATTTACTGACCTGCTTACTTTAATTCTGATAAAATCCCTCTTGTATCAGCAGTAGACAACTACTAATCTTACTGCCATGTAGTCAAGCATATTCATGATCTCTGTGTAACCCCGCCTCTTTCAATGATTGGCAGCTTTCTGCCTATATACAGTGTACACAGAAAGCTGCCAATCAGTTGTGTGGTTGGAGTTATGCATAGTTCAGCATTCAGAGAAGTGGTAGATCTGCAGCAGATAAAACAGGATTTTATGAAAACGGCAGCAAGCAGCCCAGTAAGTGACACATTGCTGGAATCAGGGTCTCTGCATCTACATTATTCTGCTCTTAGATGGGTAGTAAAAACCTGGTGACAGATTCCCTTGATGAGGCACGACATGTAAATGAAGTAATTCCTCTTCTTACTATATAGAGGTTTCCGTAATTAAGCATCACAACTCTGATGATTGAGGTTAGGAAAGACGTGTATTTGTGTATTTGTCCAAAGCTTAGCATGAAGAGAACTGTTCATTTTCTGTAGAGTTTTAGTTGTTTTGTTTTAAATGATTTCTTAAGGTTACACTCTGGGCAAAATGAATCCTGTGTTTTATCTGCTGTAGGGCCTAAGGGTTTAGTGCATGACATACTTAGACGTTCCTTGGTGATCGTTGAATCCCTGTGTTTTGCATTGCTCCCTTGAGCCATGCATTAGGTCGGCACTGTGTTGGTTTGAGTGTTCCTTTAATTATGCCCTATTTTCATAATGCTGCATTTTTCTTTGGACTTGAAAATTTCTGTACGCAAATAAAAAATCTTTAAACTATTAATTGTGTGGTTTTATTTTCATTTACAACATTGGAAAGCTGTGTTCTCAAGCATCTTTAGATAAGGGTAAGGTGAAGGAATATGTTCCATCTTACACCACAGGCACCAGAAAAGACAAATGCTGATTAATTTCTCCTCGTTTGGACGTGGCATCTCTGGGCTGTGCATGAATTACCCTTCACTTTGTCTAACTGCTTCATATATAAGACAATGTGATTGGATAATTGTGCACCATTTCATATTAGACAGATAGCAGTGATGCACACTCTTAATTCCTCCAGATAATTAAAGTCTGTGGACCGCAACAACCATTATGGTGTTGGTGTTTTAAATATACATCAATTTTTTGTTCAAGGTGTTTACTTATCACTCGTGTTGAATACTGAGATGGTTTTATATAGAATACTATGTAGTAATATATGGATGGCGTATATTCTTTGTCAAATAAAAGTTCAGATGAAATCCTAGGAAAGAAAAGGAACTTTCGCTAAACCAAAGACCTTCTGTGTGAAACCTAAAATATTAACAGAGCATCTCAGTGAGAAAATAATGCAGTGCCCTGCAGAAACGAATGGGAAAACAAACAATTAGGGCATGTGCCCACGGGAGCTTGTTTCTGCGGATTTTGCCGCGCAAAACCTGCAGACGTTTCTGGATTTTCCAGATAAATCTGCAGGTTTTAGCATGTACAGACACTCCCCATCTTATCCTATGGGACATGGGGAGTGTCTGTGTCCACGCTGCGGAAAGTGTGGCTGCGGAACATGGTGCGGATGTCCCGCAGCCGCACGTAACTGCGTGTCAATTATTCCTGCGTAATTACCTGCGGAAATCCCGGCCCTCCGCTATGGAGATAGAGGCCGGGACGTCCGCAGGTAAATCGCATGAAAGTCCGCAGGTTTACCGCAGCTATATCACTGGAATCCCGCAGCTAAAAATAGCTGCGGATGCCGGCGGGCAGCTGCGGGAAACATGCGGCCATACCTCCGGATACATCCGCAGCTACAAACTCCCGTGGGCACATAGCCTTATGGTATAAAAGCCTGTTTCTCCGAATCCTACACATTAGAACTAGTAGTTTATGTTGAAAAACTCAAATACATGTATGACTCCAATTCATATTTCACAAAGCAGCGTTATAAATATTCATCGTTCAACCTTAGTTTATAAGGCTGAAGAAGTAAGTGCACAAAAAGTAAAAACTATATAGAGGGAAGCATGAACATCAGACTACAAGGGTGGTTTGTTTATATCATAGAGATGTCCAGGCTTTAGACAGAAAATGGGAGCAACAACTACAGTCCATTATTGGATTAAGTAATGAAGATAAATCATTTTAAGAAAATTGCAAAAATGTTTAAAGACTTTTCAGAAACCATACATTGTCTGGAATAGGCTCTTAAGGAAAAACTGACCAAGTGGTGCTCAGAACAGATGCTTAAAAAAAATCTCCCAGCAGGATTTCACCCCCCCCCCAAATGATTTCCATGCGCATGTAGTTATAGTAGAGTGTTTGCAGCAGATGATCTAACCTCCCCAGTCAAATGACCTAAACCAATAGAGATGGTCAGCAATGAACTAGATCACAAAGTGAAGATTAACAGCCAAAAAGATAAAGAATTTTAATCTCTTGAATTGGTCCCAGTTCTGTCAATGTTGCAAGTAAAACAATCAGATCTTGGAGACTTTTGGAGCCTTCAAAGTAGTTAACTTTTTAAGGACTGAGATTGGTTGAAAATCGAAATTAGTGAGAAACGGGAAAAAAATTGGAGTAACAGAAAAATCACCAGCAAAACTAATTAGAAACTGCCTTTTTGGGCAACTGAATCCTGACCCTCTTATACCTTGTGTGCTTTATGTACCCGTTAATTTTAATATGAAATTTCTGTTGACTCTTGAGTGTGAAGAACAATTGATTTAAGGTTTGGTAAAAATGGGCAATTATTTTGGTATGTGTTAGAAAGCAATGAGTTTTGAAATTAACCCCATTTTACCCAATCCTTTTGTTAGTCCCTGCTGTCCTTGCCCTCGTATGTTACTTACAGTACAATGTGTAAGTGCGGTTAAACACAAAGTGCTTATTTATTTAATCTCTTCACAAATGACAGTTGTTCAGGAAAATTTAAGGAAAATGTGGTGATGCTTGAGATTCATAATAAAGGAGGGAGTGGTGTACCTTTTAAAAAGCCGCACCTTTGTCACATCCCTGTCTTCGTAGCTCTGAACATTTGACAGCCCACGTTAATTTAGTTTTACTCCTCAGTTCAGTTCCACGTGAAGAAAGCGAGAGTGATTTTTGAATAACAGCAAGTTATATGTGATGTGGCAGCAACTGGCAACTCTGACATTGAGCTTGGCTGTAGCCATTACCCATAATCCATCTGTGTTTCTTGAGAAGCAATTACAATTTCACAGGTTGGAATTAAAATTCCCTGTGGTATGCAATAGAGTAACAGAGACTGTCAAAGTGATTTCAAGCTGCTAATCTCTCACTGTTGTAGGAGTGAAAATAGAGTTCCTCTTACGGATACAGAGGTCTGACAACTTAAAACTCCAGATCAGCTAAATGATTTAATACATGGCAATTTAAGCTAGCTTCACCTGCGTTCATGTTTTAGATACTTAAGATTTTGAGA
This sequence comes from Anomaloglossus baeobatrachus, assembly GCF_048569485.1. Lineage (NCBI taxonomy): Eukaryota > Metazoa > Chordata > Amphibia > Anura > Aromobatidae > Anomaloglossus > Anomaloglossus baeobatrachus. The sequence goes on along the minus strand of NC_134358.1, from coordinate 221,860,016 downwards.
AGTATAGTACCATTCTGTAATGTACTGGGATGTAGTAATAGTCTTGCAGTAAAATCTATCTAATGTTTATTCAAGATTTGCTGTTCCCTAAGTGCTAGGACTAATTGTGAAATCAGTTCTCCCTAAATCCCAAAGCTTTCTTGTTCTCGGAGATCTTTTCATGTATTAATGTGTCCAATGTGACATTTAGTCGTGAAACATCAGATCTAGTCACTGTATGGCTTAGATAGTTGGCCAAAAAGACTATTGTATACAAACCACCCATACACACGTACGCTCAGCCAAGTGTGCATGTGTTTTTAGTAGTCAGAGAAGGGTGTGAGCTGCTGCTAGATTTTCCAAAAACAAAATAATTGAGCCAATGAAATCCAGCCATTTAATTCTTATCACCCCCCCCCAGTCCCAAAAATCTGCTACAGTGGTAGAATTGGAATAGTACACATTAGATGGTCAACTGATGCCATCAAATTTGTCTGCTTCAGTCCACAACTAGTGTGCATGGCTATCTTTAGAATCATAACTAAAGATTAATGTTGAGCAAGCGTACTCGATTGAACATGGGGTGCTTGGATACTCACGGTGCTCAGCCAAGTATCGTGAGTGCTCAGATGTGTCATCCATGAAACGACGACCACAACGCACAGGCTTGCTTCACTGCATGAAGTATGCAGGCGCACCCCAGTGAGAGTCGCTTACAGTCTCTGGTTGTCACTGGGGTTAAAACAGCGTTTTTTGATGTGTGATGTAGTGTGTCAATTTCAGACCTCATGTTCAGTTGCAGAGATATTTTTTTTGTCTTGGGATAATGACGTGTTCTATAAGATACACTTATGTTCTTTGTTCTTTCACAAACCCAAACAATACTGTCCCCCACCAAGCAAGTGAGATTTAAAAATTGATACAAATTCAAGTTCCTAGTTACAACGCTAGGATTGGTCTGACATATGGATATAGCAATAAAAGCGGAAAGGTGAATTTAACAATTAAATGTGCCATTAGAATTGACAACTAATGTTAGAGGGAACCTGTGAAGTACTACAAGCTGGGCTAGCTAGTTAACAGCCATTTCTGTATGCACAGAGATGGGAGTCTTTGATTGGACTGTCCACCGGACTCCTAGGCATGAGCGCAGACATTTAAGTGAATGAATCTTTCCAACAAATATATATATTATTTTGCTCAGCTGCTTCCACTCAATAACATGCTGCTTGGAGATACAAATGACAGATGTGTAAAATGTGACCTATAGTAAAAGTCAATATACATATTGATGCCAAGGGATTGAAATGGCATTCTAGCTTTAGTGACTAATGAAATAAGCTTTAGTCATAGCAAGTTTAGAACTAAACAACTGAAAAGATGAGTAATAAAAGATGTGTGTCATTTTGTCATATCCTCGTTTTGTAATACTATGCTGTATGGGAATTCAGACAGCCCAAACAATACATCCACGAATATGTGTAACAGCTGGTGTGAGAGGTGGCTACATATGTGCACAACTATAATATAATCAGACTTCCTTATCCTCTTTCTCGCGAAAGGATTTGAAGAAGAAATATCCTTTTTGTAGGAGCAAATTTATGTAGCTCGCTCAAGACCAGAGGCCTTTCTATACACAATGGCTGCAGGCGAAGGAGGAGGAATAACTCTGCAATGCTTGCTACATATGTGTGCTCCTCTACAATAAAAATGAAAGGCCAATACATTCAGTAAGTATGTATAACTGTCACCCTAATACATTGTTGCAAATAGACAAAGCATTCTTGTGTGTCGCCAGGGGTTAAGGGGATACCCAGAACCGGGCCAAGGGGTTGCTTCTGGAAAGGGGGCCACGGTGTCGTGACCCGGTCTGTGCTCCCTGGTTCCACAATAAAAAGGGGGGTTGTGTTCGTGACGCCACCCGTGGAATGTGATCAGAGATGACCACCGCTGCTGCAGAACCTCCGGGGTGATGGAAGGCAGCTTGAGATGGGACGGCTCCCCACGGGTAGAGCCTTTTCCCCGGGGCAGTATGTTAGTCTATGGGGGGGAGTGCAGGACACGAGCACAATAAACAGGCAGACTCACGGTTTTGCAGTTTCTTTGTCTTTTACTGATGATGTTATTCAGCAGAGTACTGTCCACGGAGTCTGTGAGGGGTTCAGGGCTTCTCCCACCCAGCCGGGCCGTTTTGGCTTCCTTGCCTGCACTGTGTGTCTGTGGCCCTGCTGCTGCGTGAACTATGCAGCTGGCTCTGTGCTCCTCGGTACCGACCTGACAGGCAACTCGAGTCCTTCCTAGTATGTTCCTGAACTCTGCGTTTGTTGCTTGTGTCTGTGGTACAGGTGAAAGATCTGGAATCTTCACTTATCTGGTGGTAACTGTGCAGCATGTAACCTGCAGTCTCGGATCCAGCATCCGTTCTGTGTGCTCCACTGGGGATGAGCCCTGCAATGCTCTGTCTCCCAGGAATGTTCCTTTGTGTACGCTTTCTCCTTTCCTCAGACCCTCAGCTAGGCCTGGAATTGGTCAGTGGATCCTGAGGTGAGCTAAAGCCAGCTTCCAACCTCCAGAGATCCTGTCTCCTCAGTGCTCTGCACTGAACTTCCAAACTGAAACTACTTCTGACCATTTCCTCCCCCCCCCAGCAGAATGTACAGGGAAGCAGCTTGGTCTCCCCCTTCTGGCCAGGAGGTCTTGGTGTTGTGTGTGGGGAGTTAACCCTTTGTGTTGTTACTGTGGCAACCCTGGGGTGCCACATTCCCCCTTAGTGAAGAACAGTACTCCGGGACTGTGAAACAAACAAACAAGTTATCACAACAATTATATATATATATACAGAGTCTCAAAAGGAAAAAATACAAAAACCTTAAAGCTCAAAAAGAGTCCAAAATGTTCAAAAATATATAAGTGTTCATACAGTATAGTCTCTGTAGGTACTGGGCTTTTGGTCTTAACGTTGCAATTAAATAAACATTTCAATCAACAAACACTTCTTAAAGGTGTCTCTACTCTGGTCATAAGTGCAGTAGGCCTCACGGCCCTCGGGCCACCAACAATGTGATCAAGTTGTAACTCTCCGTGCTGCCACCTTACACCACTCTTCTCTCACCTTTTCTGTACACTAAACTGTTACGGTTTTTCATATAAACATTATAACATATGTACATTTTATATGCAATTTCACATTAGTCCTTATATCTTGCTGGTATCTGACCCTGAGTACTACGCTGTGACCTGCGTACTGCTGGTGTACTGGGTGTACTTAGCATAATGGTGTGAGTGGAAGTGTACCTATTTGGTGTTTCTGGTACTTGTGAGGATGGGGTACTGACTGTAGGACTGGCAAGCCCACTGGGACCAGGAATCTGTTCTTCCTCTACGGTTTCAACTTCCAGTTCTTCATGTCTTGGGACTTCTTGTGGTATGGATTCTGATGTTGGTTCCACCACTTGAGGGAAGGCGATCATTGGGACTACTACTGCTCCATAGTAATTTGGCCATGTTTTTGGGAAATCTCCTAAGACTGTATGGAATACATCTTCTTCCTTCTTGACAGGTTGTACCTGTATGGGTAAGGTGACTTCTGGTGTCTTCAGGGTTTCAGGACACGGTTTGAGTTGATCTCTTGACACAACAGCTGATGTCCTTCCTTCATCCTTACTGATGAGACACACTTTGGGATTATCCATACTGGATGGTAAGACTGCATATGGGGTGGTTTCCCACTGATTATCCAATTTGTTTGTGCGCCGTTTCCTCTTGAGAACTTGGTCACCAGGTTGCAATGGGGTTGCTAGAGCATGCTGGTTGAAGGTTCTCTCCTGTCTTCCCCTAGCTTGTTGGAGACTTTTCTCTACGCACTCTTGTACTTGGCGATACTGCTGCTGACGTAGGGTATCCCAATTGGATTCTTGAGCTTCCGCATCTGGCTTCAGAATTCCCATATCTAAATCAATTGGCAGTTTACCGGGCCTTGCACGCATGAGGTAAGCGGGGGTGCAGTTTGTAGAACTCACCGGGACATGATTGTACAAGTCCACCAAGTCTGGCAATTTCTCTGGCCATTGATTTCTTTCTGACTCTGGTAAGGTCTTCAACAGGTCAATCACAATATGGTTCATCTTCTCACATAAGCCATTTGTTTGGGGATGGTATGCTGTTGTGCGGATCTTTTTACAGCCATACATGTTGCAGAATTCTTGGAAGATCTGTGATTCGAAAGCTGGACCTTGATCTGCAAGGACTTGTTCTGGGTAACCATGGGGTCTGCAAAAGTACGTCTGGAATGCTTTAGCTGCTGTTCTAGCTGTAAGGTCTTTCACGGGTACCACCACTAAGAAGCGTGAGTAATGGTCCACGATGGTTAAGGCATAGACATAGCCGGACCGGCTTGGTGACAACTTGACGTGGTCTAATGCGACTAGCTCGAGTGGTTGCTTGGTTACTATGGACTGGAGTGGAGCTCTCTGGTTCTGTTGATCCTTTCTTCTGAGGTTGCACGGTCCGCATTTTCTACACCAATCTTCAATTGATTTTCTCATGCCAACCCAGTAGAATCTTTCTCTTAAGAGCACTTCCAACTTTTTCCAACCAAAATGACCAGCACCGTCGTGGTAAGCTTCCAGAACCATCTTGACGTCTCTCTTGGGCACGATGATCTGCCAGACCAACTCATGTGTTTTTGGATTGGTGTGCCTTCTACAGAGCTTCCCTTGGTACAGGAACAATTTACCTCTCTCCTTCCAGAGATGTTGCGTCTCAGCTGGGGCATTCTTATTAGGGTATGCACCTTGTTGTGTAAGCAGTTCTTTCACTAGCTTCACAGCTGGATCACTGTCTTGTGTTTCAGCCCATCCGTGGTGTGCTAATGGGTTGAGAGTTGCCTGCTGTTGTTTTTGGTAGACACTCGGTTGATACTGTCCCATCTTAGGACGGTGAAAGGCCGGCAGCTCAATTTCTTCCAGTCCTTCCGGTTCCTCTTCCACGTTCCCCGAGTGTGGCATCCGGGATAAGGCATCTGCATTCCCATTCTTGTGGCCTGCCCTGTACTTAATGACAAAGTTGTAGTTTGACAGTCGGGCTATCCATCGCTGTTCCAGTGCACCTAATTTTGCCGAGTCCAGGTGGGTCAATGGATTGTTGTCAGTAAAGATGGTAAATTCTGCAGCTGCCAGGTAGTGTTTGAAACGCTCTGTTACAGCCCAAACTACTGCCAGTAGTTCTAACTTGAAGGAGCTGTAATTCTCTGGGTTTCTTTCTGTAGGCCGGAGCTTCCTGCTTGCAAAGGCAATAACTTTCTCCTTGCCTTCCTGCTTTTGAGACAATACTGCTCCCAGTCCTACGTTGCTGGCATCCGTGTACAAAATGAAGGGTTGATGGTAATCTGGATATGCCAGGATCTCTTCTCCTGTCAGTGCCCACTTCAACTTATTAAAGGACTCTTCTCTCTCATCACTCCACTGGAAAGGAGGATTTCGGGCTGCAGACTTCTTTGACTGTCCTACCAGGATGTCTTGTAGGGGAGCAGCTAGCTTCGTGAACCCTTTTATAAATCTTCTATAGTAGCCTACCAGTCCCAGGAATTGCCTCACCTCTTTCACGCTGGTGGGTCTTGGCCAATCTCTGATCACGGTAACTTTTTCAGGATCTGGTGCTACCCCTTCTGAGCTCACGACATGTCCCAGGTACTGTACCCTTGGCTTTAGAAGGTGACACTTGGATGGCTTGATTTTCATGCCGTATCCGGATAAGGCTTCAAACACTTCCGCCAGGTCTTGTAGATGCTGTTCATAGGTCTTGGAGTAGACTATGACGTCATCCAGGTACAGGAGGACAGTTTCAAAGTTCTTATGTCCTAGGCAGCACTCCATCATTCGCTGGAAGGTACCAGGCGCGTTGCAGAGTCCAAACGGCATACAATTGAACTCACAGAGGCCCATCGGCGTGGTGAACGCTGTCTTCTCCTTATCAGCCTCTGCCACAGGAACTTGCCAATACCCACTAGTCAGATCTAGGGTGGAAAAGTAAGTAGCGGATTTTAATGCAGCCAATGACTCTTCTATCCTAGGTAATGGGTATGCATCCTTGTGTGTAATGCGGTTGATCTGTCGGTAGTCTACACACATCCTCATGGTCCCATCTTTTTTCTTAACTAGCACTAGTGGGGCTGCCCAGGGGCTACAACTGTCTCTTATTACCCCTGCTCCTTTCATTTCTTTGAGCATGTCTTTGGCGCATTGGTAGTGAGCCGGTGGTACTGGTCTATACCTCTCCTTTATGGGTGGATGGTTACCTGTGGGTATAGTGTGCTCTACCCCTTTGATCTGCCCAAAGTCTAATGGGTGTTTGCTGAATATTTGTTCATATTCTTTCACTACCCTGTATACTCCATGCTTTTGATGGGAGGGTGTAGAATCGGTGCCTACATGTAGCTTTTGGCACCAATCCTCCAGCTTTCCCTCTGAGCCATTGTCCTCCGCCTGATTTGACGGCTTCAAGGGCTCAACGGTGGTGATGGCGTTGTTATCAACCGTATATAGCTTAGCCATGGTAGCATACTTAGGTAGGGTGACCTCATCTTCCCCACAATTTAGAAGGCGTATTGGCACTCTCCCCCTGTGTACCTCAACTATTCCTCTGGCCGTCAGTACAGTGGGCCTACTGTCTGAGTACACAGGTTCTACCAGGGCCTGATAGTCTCGCCCTCTGATGCCTATTGCGGCTCTACACCAGACCAGCATTTCAGTTTTGGGAGGAATTACAATAGGTATTGGGTCACTTACCCTTGCACTGCCAATTTCACCTCCTGACATTTCTACCTGCTGCTTCAGCATTAAGGCTTTAATTTCCTTCTGCAGGAGTCTCTGTTGCCCAGGTTTGGCAGTCTCGACGATCTGCTGCAAGACAGTAATTACCTCTGCAAAACAATTTTCAATTACATTCATTCCTAGCAGCATAGTTGGTTCACGTTCTCGTCGGTCAACATCAACAATGATAATACCCTGATTCTGCAATTCTACTCTCCCAATCTTAATGGTCATTTCTCTGAAACCAACCTGTGGTACTAATTCACCATTGCTAGCCCATATATTCAATGCAACATTAGATGGACCACTGCTAACATCTGAATCAGCCCAGTACCTCTTATAAAGGACATGCGGAATTGATGATATTTGGGAACCAGTGTCCAGCAAGGCGTTGAGCGGAATGCCATCCAGCACGATGGGGATGACTGGACGTCCCCCCACATACTTGTCGTGCCAGGGTGAAGGACCTTGAGAGTTCATTCCTGAGGAGCGGCCCGCCTCCCCAGGGAATCCCCATTTAAAGCACATTCACGGGCAAAGTGACCTGGCTCCTTGCAACGGCGGCAAATGGGCTGTCCATCCGGCTGGTAGCGGTCGCTGGGTCGTCCTCTCGTCGCTTGGTATCTCCTAGGCCTCATCCACGGGACATCCTCCTTGCTGGTCGCCATCTCAATCTTGGGTGCAGACTTGGATCCACGCAGCTCCTGGACGATTCTAGCCATGGAAGCAACAGTGTCTGTCAGGGCATCAAGCCTTTGATGGAGAGCCTCATTAGTGATCGGCTCCAGGTGGTTAGCAGCAGCCGCTGACATGGCCGATGTCACCGGTACTACTGGCTGCTGGGGTGCCACTGTAAGGTGTTGAACAGAGTCTATATCCTGCGGCTCCTCCACCTGCTGGAGGCGGATGGCTCTATCCTTTAGCTGGGCAAATGTTAGTCCTGGATCCTGGATCACCATCATGCTCAGTTGTCCCCGGTGGGAAGGGGATGAGAGTCCATCCAGGAATTGGTTTATCAGCAGCTTATCTGCTCCAGGGGCTAAGGCAGGTTCTGCTAATTTAAGTGCTCTGAGCGCCTCCTGTAAGTTTAAGGCAAAGTCTCTTGCGCTCTCTCTAGGTTTTTGCTTGCATCCAAAGAACCTCATTTTAGCTCGGCTGCCAGCAGTGGATTCAAAAGCTGCTTTTAGTCCAGCTACTATATGCTCTACAGTGTCCTTTGCATCGTCCGGCCAGGATGTAGCCTCCCGCTGGGCATTGCCAGTTAACTGTCCCATAAGCATACCAACACGCTGGGTTTCTGTCAGGGGGTACATGCTGTAGTAGATTTTTAGCTTTCCGATAAAGTCAGTAAGTGTGTTGGGCTCACCTGAATACTGCGGCAGCCACACTGCACCCGGGGTGTACGGCATCAGGAACGGCATGATAGGTGCCGCTGCCCCTCCGGGTACAACAGCGTCTCCCTGCTGCGACATCTTTGCGCCCCCTTAGTTAATTTCACCAGTCTTCTTGACAGCAAGCCTGGGACACTTTTCTGCGTTTTCGTTCGGGTCGCAGCACCGAGCGCACCTCCTCCGCAAGCAGTGGGCGGAGTCTTAGTTTAGGCGCGCTGTTCTCCCGCGCGTAGCAGCTAATGGCGTGATTAAAGATGGCGCCTGGAAAATTTTACCAATGATGTTTTTGGATTTTTCCAGGTATCTTTGCAAAGTTTAAAGTCCGTTCTTTGTTGCAACAATTCACAGTGCAAGTCTTTTATGCGATGCAATAAGTCTTTACAGGCGCACGTCACCCGGGTTGCAGCCGGGTCCAGTCCGCATCCTGTTCGTGACGCCAAAGTTGTGTCGCCAGGGGTTAAGGGGATACCCAGAACCGGGCCAAGGGGTTGCTTCTGGAAAGGGGGCCACGGTGTCGTGACCCGGTCTGTGCTCCCTGGTTCCACAATAAAAAGGGGGGTTGTGTTCGTGACGCCACCCGTGGAATGTGATCAGAGATGACCACCGCTGCTGCAGAACCTCCGGGGTGATGGAAGGCAGCTTGAGATGGGACGGCTCCCCACGGGTAGAGCCTTTTCCCCGGGGCAGTATGTTAGTCTATGGGGGGGAGTGCAGGACACGAGCACAATAAACAGGCAGACTCACGGTTTTGCAGTTTCTTTGTCTTTTACTGATGATGTTATTCAGCAGAGTACTGTCCACGGAGTCTGTGAGGGGTTCAGGGCTTCTCCCACCCAGCCGGGCCGTTTTGGCTTCCTTGCCTGCACTGTGTGTCTGTGGCCCTGCTGCTGCGTGAACTATGCAGCTGGCTCTGTGCTCCTCGGTACCGACCTGACAGGCAACTCGAGTCCTTCCTAGTATGTTCCTGAACTCTGCGTTTGTTGCTTGTGTCTGTGGTACAGGTGAAAGATCTGGAATCTTCACTTATCTGGTGGTAACTGTGCAGCATGTAACCTGCAGTCTCGGATCCAGCATCCGTTCTGTGTGCTCCACTGGGGATGAGCCCTGCAATGCTCTGTCTCCCAGGAATGTTCCTTTGTGTACGCTTTCTCCTTTCCTCAGACCCTCAGCTAGGCCTGGAATTGGTCAGTGGATCCTGAGGTGAGCTAAAGCCAGCTTCCAACCTCCAGAGATCCTGTCTCCTCAGTGCTCTGCACTGAACTTCCAAACTGAAACTACTTCTGACCATTTCCTCCCCCCCCCAGCAGAATGTACAGGGAAGCAGCTTGGTCTCCCCCTTCTGGCCAGGAGGTCTTGGTGTTGTGTGTGGGGAGTTAACCCTTTGTGTTGTTACTGTGGCAACCCTGGGGTGCCACATTTGCATAGTCTACCCCGGAAAACAAAGTTTGGTGGGTTGTCATATCTTCATAGGAGATATATAAAATGACAATAGGCCACATTACAGAAGTATTGCAGTGTACTGCATATGTGATCAAAAGATCGGATGTCCCCTGTGGGGATAACATAAAATGTAAATATGTATAAAAAAAAACCACAGTTTAAATCACCAGACATTTCCAATCAAATAGTTATATGTACTGTAATATAGAATGGTACCTTCAAACAAAATAAATTGAAAAACCCCACGCCCTCACACAGTCCTATGAGCCAAAAATGAAAAAGTGAGGGTACTTTCACACTTGCGTTCAGCGGAGTCTGTAACTATGGAGAATAGCGCAGTCCGTTAACGCACTGCGCTATTCTCCATAGACTTGTATGGACGACGCACTGTAACGCAAGTGTCACCGTTGCATCCGCCGGACGACGCAGCATCGTTATTTTGACGCTGCGTCGGGCGGAAGGAACGCAGCATGTAACTTTTTTTGAGCAGCGGAATCCTTTGGATTTCACTGCGCATGCTCTCTCTGGCTCCCTGCACCCATAACCAGGGTACACATCGGGTAACCAAGGAACCCTGGTTATGTGTGCCGGGAGCCCGACACTTCCCCACTCGGCTCCGCCCCCTCCCGCACTCCGTATGTATATACACACACACACACACAATCGCACACACACACTCTCACTCACTCACCTGCCCCCCAGCGATGCAGTCCCCGCGGCACTGACGTCCTCAGCCATGGCCCCGCTCGGCTCCACCCACTTCGCACTCCGCCCCCCGCTCCCGCCCCCCGCACACATTGACGGCGACCGAACGATCAGCTGATCACCCGGCGGCCGGCTACTGTGAGTGATCAGCTGATCAGCCGGCTACTGTGAGTGATCGACTGATCACCCGGCGGCCGGCTACTGTGAGCGATCGGCTGATCACCTGGTGGCCGACTACTGTTAGCGATCAGCTGATCACCCGGTGGCCGACTACTGTTAGCGATCAGCTGATCACCCGGCGGCCGGCTCCTGTTAGCGATCAGCTGATTGTTCACAATAGTCTGCCGACGGTAAAACTGTAAAAAACCCAAAACTGATTGCGTTGTTTTGCAGCATCCGTTGCATCCGTTGTGCCACAATAAGAAACACATCCGTTGCATCCGTCACACAACGCAATGCAACGGATACCGTTCAACGCAAGTGCGAAAGTAGCCTTATGGGTCTCAGAATATTGAATCATACAACAATTTTTTTAACCCCATCACGACCATTGACGTACCTATTTGTAAGTTAAGGGAAGTAGTTCTCTTAACTAACCCAATCTGTGCCCGCCTTGATCGCCACTGGAGACTCTGCTTTCTCGACAGCCAAGCCCTGGCCCTCACAGCCAGGGATAGTGCCTGCGGTATCCCTGACTGTTTAACCCACCTAAATGCTACAATTGATTTCAATCAGGCCACTAAGGGGATTGGCAGAGGGATCTTGATCCCTCTCCCCTCTGATCACAGGGGCCCGATTGACGTCATAGTGACCCAAGGTCACCGGACTATGAGAAACCTGAGTGATCATACCTGCAGTAATCATGCATTGCAGTACAATGCAGCTGTGATCAGAGCAGCAAAATATAATGTCCTATATAGGGACTGACTAAAAGTTAAAAAAAAAAAATCAGAACATTTAAACATTTAAAAAATAATTCCAATAAATAGTTTTGTGTAAAAAGAAAAGAATACACATATATGGTATTGCCAAATAAAACTGTCACACTACTTAACTCCTTGAGGGAATACTGTATAAAAAAAAATAATAGCAGGCATTTTTCATCATACAGCTGACAGAGTTTAATAAAATGCACTCAAAAAGTCATATATGAATAAAAATGGTACTGCTGAAGAATACGTCATTCATCTTGTGTCGCAAACATCAAGCTGCCATACAGCTGCATCAGTAAAAAGTTAAATCTACAGCACTCAGAATACAGTAATACAAAAACTGTTGTTTTTTTTTAATAAAAGTTTTTATGCTGTGAAAGCATCAAAGCATAAAAATACAAAACATTTATATATATATATATATATATATATTGTATATATATATATATATATATATTGTATATATACATACATATACAGTACAGACCAAACGTTTGGACACACCTTCTCATTCAAAGAGTTTCTTTATTTTCATGACTGAAAATTTTAGATTCACATTGAAGGCATCAAAACTATGAATTAAAACATGTGGAATGAAATACTTAAAGTGTGAAACAACTGAAAATATGTCTTATATTCTAGGTTCTTCAAAGTAGCCATCTTTTGCTTTGATTACTGCTTTGTACACTCTTGGCTTTCTCTTGATTAGCTTCAAGAGGTAGTCACCGGAAATGGTTTTCACTTTACAGGTGTGCCCCTGTCAGGTTTAATAAGTGGGATTTCTTGTCTTATAAATGGGGTTGGGACCATCAGTTGTGTTGTGCAGAAGTCTGGTGTATACACAGCTGATAGTCCTACTAAATAGACTGTTAGCTGCTTTTTTCTTGCTATAATACAAATTCTAAGTAAAGAAAAACGAGTGGCCATCATTACTTTAAGAAGTGAAGGTCAGTCATTCCGAAAAATTGGGAAAATTTTGAAAGTGTCCCCAAGTGCAGTGGCAAAAACCATCAAACGCTACAAAGAAACTGGCTCACATAAGGACCGCCCCAGGAAAGGAAGACCAAGAGTCACCTCTGCTGCAGAGGATAAGTTTATCCGAGTCACCAGACTCAGAAATCGCAGGTTAACAGCAGCTCAGATTAGAGACCAGGTCAATACCACACAGAGTTCTAGCAGCAGACACATCTCTAGAACAACTGTTAAGAGGAGACTTTGTGCAGCAGGCCTTCATGGTAAAATAGCTGCTAGGAAACCACTGCTAAGGACAGGCAACAAGCAGAAGAGATTTGTTTGGGCTAAAGAACACAAGGAATGGACATTAGACCTGTGGAAATCTGTGCTTTGGTCTGATGATTCCAAATTTGAGATCTTTGGATCCAACTACCGTGTCTTTGTGCGACGCATAAAAGCTGAACGGATGGACTCTACATACCTGGTTCCCACTGTGAAGCATGGAGGAGGAGGTGTGATGGTGTGGGGGTGCTTTGCTGGTGACACTGTTGGGGATTTATTCACAATTGAAGGCATACTGAACCAGAATGGATACCACAGCATCTTGTAGCAGCATGCTTTTCCATCCGGTTTGCATTTAGTTGGACCATCATTTATTTTTCAACAGGACAATGACCCCAAACACACCTCCAGGCTGTGTAAGGGCTATTTGACTAAGAAGGAGAGTGATGGGGTGCTACACCAGATGACCTGGTCTCCACAGTCACCAGACCTGAACGCAATCGAGATGGTTTGGGGTGAGCTGGACCGCAGAGTGAAGGCAAAAGGGCCAACAAGTGCTAAGCATCTCTGTGAACTCCTTCAAGACTGTTGGAAGACCATTTCCGGTGACTACCTCTTGAAGCTCATCAAGAGAATGGCAAGAGTGTGCAAAGCAGTAATCAAAGCAAAAGGTGGCTACTTTGAAGAACCTAGAATATAAGACATATTTTCAGTTTCACACTTTTTTGTTAGGTATTTCATTCCACATGTGTAAATGCATAGTTTTGATGCCTTCAATGTGAATCTACAATTTTCAGAGTCATGAAAATAAAGAAAACTATTTGAATGAGAAAAGGTGTGTCCAAAATTTTGGTCTGTACTGTGTGTATATATATACATATATGTATATACGAGATATACGAGATACATATATATATATATATATATATATATATATATATATACATGTATATACGAGATACACATATATATATATATATATATATATATATATATATATATATATATAAAATATATATATATATATATATGTATATGTATATATATATATATATATATATATATATATATATTGATATTGTGAGACTGTGACCGGGGTTATCTATGACGGCCGGTACGTCTCGCCCCGGTTGTGCTCACTCCATGCATAGAAAGCAACTCCACTCCAGGGTTTATGCTGTTTCCCTGCAGGCTTAAAGGAGGGTTAAAAGGAAACAGGAGCATGGGCGTGGGGCCTTAGTGTGGGGGAGTGAACACAACTCCCTGAGTGTCTGCCCGGGGAGCACATGTATATTGTTGTTGGACTTTTGGTTTGTGCAATAAACCGTGTGCTGTGACCATTGGTGCCTGGATCCCGTGTCTTCTGCCGTGCAGCCGACCACGCTACCTCACAGATGGTGGAGAACGGCGGGCATGCCAGCCCGGTGAGGTGTAGCTTCCATCCCTGGTGACCCGGTAGCACATGTCCTGGATTCGAGCGGCTATACTACAGCCCAAACCCGGTGACGCCATGGAGGACATACTAAAGCAGCTGGCTCAGGCTAATGCACAGCAACAACAGGCTAATGAACAGCAGCAACAGACCAATGCACACCTGCTCCGGTCGTTGGAACGTCAGCAGCAATCCTTGCAATTGCAGGAAAAAGGGCACCAAGAACAGATGGTTCTCCTGGCCAAGTCGATCCGTGCCGGACCGGCAGCAACAACCCTGAAAACCATGCTCAAAAGGGTGATTTCCAAAGATGGGAAAGACTGGGATATGATGCTTCCCTATTTGATGTTTGCCATCCGAGAGGTGCCACAGGCATCCACGGGGTTTTTGCCTTTTGAGTTGTTATACGGGCGACATCCCCGGGGATTGTTGGATCTGGCAAAGGAAACATGGGAGCAGGATCCCACCCCCCATAAAAGTGTGATTGAACACATTTTAGGAATGCAGAACCGCATAAGCGCGGTCATGCCAATTGTGAAGGAGCATTTACAGGAGGCTCAGGCCGCGCAAAGCGGCCGCTACAATAGACAAGCCACCGTGCGGACCTTTAACCCCAGGGATCGGGTGTTGGTATTGATCCCCACGGCGGAGAGTAAATTCCTGGCTCAGTGGCAAGGCCCCTACGAGATAAAGGAAAGAGTCGGGGTGGTCAACTATAAGGTATTGCAGCCCGGTAGGCGGAAACCTGAACAAATATACCATGTCAACCTATTAAAACCTTGGCAGGAACGGGAAAGCCTGATGGTTGTTTTTTCCCCATCTCCCTCCTCTTCGGGTCGTTCAAACACGGCTCCAGCGACTTCCGGAGAGAACGAACCGGAAGTAAGGATTGGAGAAGCCCTCACCAAGCAACAGAGACGAGAGGCCAGACGGCTGGTTCAGCAGAACCCCGATGTCTTCTCCGAACTGCCTGGTAGGACCAGTCTGATACGACATGACATTGTCACCGAGCCTCACCTGAAGGTACGCCTGAAGTCATACCGGGTGCCGGAGGCTCGAAGACAAGCCATATCAGAGGAAGTGAAGACGATGCTATGCCTCGGGGTCATCAAAAAATCCCGGAGTGAATGGGCTAGTCCCATTGTCCTAATACCAAAACCCGATGGCTCCTTAAGGTTCTGCAACGACTTTAGGAGATTGAACGAAGTATCCAAGTTCGATCTCTACCCCATGCCCCGGGTGGATGAGCTGATTGATAGGCTGGGACAGGCGCGATATTTCACCACGCTCGACCTGACCAAGGGGTACTGGCAGGTGCCACTGACGGAGTCTGCCAAGGAGAAAAACGCTTTTGTTACGCCGGAGGGTCTCTTCCACTATGTTGTCTTGCCTTTTGGGTTACATGGCGCTCCGGCCACGTTCCAGAGGTTGATGGACCTGGTGCTGGAACCCCACCAGGCGTATGCATCAGCGTACCTTGATGACATCATTATTTACAGCTCTGAGTGGCCGACCCACTTGGAACAGGTACAAGCGGTGGTGAACGCGCTCCGAACAGCCGGATTGACAGCCAATCCCAATAAATGTGCGTTGGGGCTCACGGAAGCCCGCTACTTGGGCTACGTAATAGGCCAAGGAGTGATTAAGCCCCAAATTAACAAAGTTGAGGCGATCCAGAAGTGGCCTAGACCCCTGACCACGAAGCAGGTTAGGGCCTTCCTGGGTATCGTGGGGTACTACAGGAGGTTTGTAAAAAGTTTGCGGGACTATCAGCCCCCTTGACGGACCTTCTCAAAGGCAAGAAGTCCGTCATGGTGCGCTGGACTCAGCAGGCCGAGGACTCATTCCAGGCCCTGAAGGGGGTCCTGTGTGGACAAGCCCGTTCTTATCAACCCTGATTTCCGGAAGGAGTTCATAGTACAGACTGATGCCTCTGAGGTCGGCCTGGGTGCAGTGCTGTCTCAGGTGGTTCAGGGGGAGGAACACCCCGTCACCTTCTTAAGTAGGAAGCTCACCCCTCCCGAGCGGAATTATAGCGTAGTGGAGGAGGAGTGCCTGGCGATCAAGTGGGCCTTGGAGTCCCTACGCTATTACCTGCTGGGACGACAGTTTCGCTTGGTGACTGATCACTCTCCGCTGGTCTGGATGAGGTCCGCCAAGGAACGGAATGCCCGGGTTACCCGGTGGTTCCTTTCTCTGCAGAACTTCTGGTTTACAGTTGAACACCAGGCCGGTAAGTTGCAGGGAAACGCCGATGCCTTGTGCCGCGGCCCGTGTTTGATGGCGGGAGTTCAACCCCGCTCGCTTGAACTGAGGGGGGGGGTGTGTGAGACTGTGACCGGGGTTATCTATGACGGCCGGTACGTCTCGCCCCGGTTATGCTCACTCCATGCATAGAAAGCAACTCCACTCCAGGGTTTATGCTGTTTCCCTGCAGGCTGAAAGGAGGGTTAAAAGGAAACAGGAACATGGGCGTGGGGCCTTAGTGTGGGGGAGTGAACACAACTCCCTGAGTGTCTGCCCGGGGAGCACATGTATATTGTTGTTGGACTTTTGGTTTGTGCAATAAACCGTGTGCTGTGACCATTGGTGCCTGGATCCCGTGTCTTCTGCCGTGCAGCCGACCACGCTACCTCACAATATATATACATGTATATACGAGATACATATATGGTATTGCTGTAATTGTACTGACCGAAAGAATAGAGCTGTCTTATCACTTTTACGGCATGGTGAATGGAGTAAAAAACAATAATAAAAAATGTTTCCTGAATCGCTCTTTCTGCTTGATTCTGCCTCAAAAAAAGCAGACTAGAAAGCGATCACAAATATGTGATGCAAAATAGTATCTATAAAAACTCCAACTCATTCCGCAAAAAACAAGCCCTCACATGACTGTCGGCAGAAAAATAAACATCAAGTAGAAGTGGAATCCCGTGCTGTCGTAAGAAAATGGTCATCCGTAATGGTTAAAGTGTGATTTTATTACGTGCATGTACATGTGTGATTTATCTGAGGAAGGAGATGTGATCTCTGAAACGGGTATTAAAATCACGTTTTAACCATTACTGCTGACCATCTTCTTACAACAGAGCGGGAATCAACTTCTATTCGATCTTTTGACGCTATCCTCCTCGTTGTGCCTGCTGCAGCCATAACTTATATGCTTTCAATAGCAGTTGTGACTATTTTCACAACTGCATCAGCTGAGCACATCTGATTTTTCCTACAAACGTTTGTAACGTTTGTACCTTATTAGCACCTTTTGTCTTTTCAGTCTTCTTCACATTGGCAGAAAAATAAAAAAGGTATACCCTTCAAAATTCAGTGATGGAAAAAAACATTATTTTGTAAAGAAAAAGTGTTTCTTTAGCATGATAGTAGGCAAATTAAAAAAAATAAATAAATATATACACCGGTCATACTGACCGCAGGAATAAAGCCACCTAATCATTTATACCGCACAGGGGACAGTGTAAAAACTAAATATATAAAGCCAATTCTTCAGCTGCTATTGTTATTTATTCTGCCTTCAAATGATCGCAGTACAGCACAGCTCCTGTATATCCTACGATCTACGCCAAGTGCTTACATTGCGGATTACATATAAGGGTGTGTACCCATGATTAGGAATAGCAGCGTTTTGGATGCAGCATGTTTTCGCTGGGTCCAAAATGCTGCATTGTACAGAACAAGCACAGTAGATGAGATTTATAGAAATCCAATGCCCACTGTGCTTCTTTTCTCTGTAGCATAAACTGACATCCAAAGTGGCTTCCCGTCCTGTCAGTTTATGCTTACAGAGATGCAAGTGTTCTCCGTGTGGAGAACAGTGAAATTCCACAGTACCCTAAACCCTGATCGGGGGCACGGGCAGCTGTGGTACTCAACTGACAACACTTGCGTCTCAGCAGGACGAAGCTTGTGCGCATCGTGGGCACATACCCTAAATCTCTGAAAAATATGATTCAAACAATACTCCCAAAGTAACATTCACTATAATGAGGCAGAATGATTCCCTTTGAACTCCCGTCTGGCCTGTGTTCCGGCGGTGTCCATCTTTTTAGATGTGCACAAAAATGCAACACAGGGTAAATGTGAAATGATCCAAAATATTCTGTAACAAAATCGCTACCAAATGGCATTCAACTCAACCCACTAAAACACAAGTCCCCTATTCAGGTCTGTCATCTGTTAATGGAAATATATGGGGCTTCCATGCTACTGGTAACATAAAGGCTCTTGAATAACGCTACGGGCCCCCCGCCCAAAATAAAAGAAATCCAGCAAAATCTGCTCTCCCAAATCCAAATGCCCCCCTCCATTCCTAGCACCACAATGTATTTAATCCACAGTTAGTATCCATATGTTTGGGATTGTTGTAGTGAGGAAAGCCCTCTTAATTTACAAGGTGTGTATCTCAAGAAACCCAAGCTGGACATAACGTATGAGCACTACAATGTACTGGGCACAACAAGGACTTATTTGCAATTTTTTAATTCTGCAATATTCACTGCGTTGGACACCATGGGTGTTTTCCAGAGACAAAATTGTCACAACACCCGTAGACGAATTCCCAGAGGGGTTTAATTTCCAAAATGTGGTCACTTGGGGGTATTTCTTCTGTTTTGGTACTTAATGGCTCTGCAAATGGAGCCCACAAACTATTTTAAGAAAATCTGTGCTCCAAAATTCAAATGGCACTCCTTCCCTCCCGAGCCCTGTGATGCGGTCAAACAGTACTGTAGAGTCACATGTGGGGTATTGCCTTGTTCAGGAGAAATTGTGTCACACTATGGGCCCTTTGTACCTATCCCACTTGTGAAAATTTGAAATCTGGGGTTAAAACAACATTTTAGTGGAAAAAATGTCATTACTTTTTGTTCACCACCCAGGTGCACAAAATTTTGTAATACACCTGTAGTCTCAATATTAGAGATGAGCAAACCGGTCCCGGTTCGGCTCGAGGTCGGTTCGCCGAACAGAGCTCCCGTTCGAGTTCGGTTCGTCGAACGTTCGACGAACCGAACTCAAACCGCATAGGAAACAATGGCAGGCATTCACAAACACATAAAAACACCTAGAAAACACCCTCAAAGGTGTACAAAAGGTGACAAACAACTCACAACACAACACAAACACATGGGAAAGTGACAAGGACATATACTCATGCGAAAACAAAAGAGCAGGACAAGGAAAAAGTGGAGGACACACAGATATAGGCATAGCACGCCCTTCTAAAATCATGTAAAACACCGCAAGGTGACTCCAAGCGGAGTATCCCTTTTTTCCAAAAATTGGGGCCCACACACACCCACCCATTCAGTGGCAGCACTTGTGCCCTAGTTATACACTTCACAGCTAGATTTGCATCAAGCACATTCAAAAATACGCTATTCTTAACCGTCCCCAGGATGACACCGGGGTAGGTAGCAAAGTCTTTGCTGAACCATGACTTGTTCATCTTGGCTTCTTTTAAAAAACACAGCAAGCAAGAGTTACTCCAAGCGGAGTCTCCCTTTTTTCCAAAAATTGGGCCCCACACACACCCACCCATTCAGTGGCAGCACTTGTGCCCCAGTTATACACTTCACAGCTAGATTTGCATCAAGCACATTCAAAAATACGCCATAATTAACCGTCCCCAGGATGACTCCGGGGTAGGTAGCAAAGTCTTTCCTGATCCCAGCTCTGTTCATCTTGGATCATTTATAAAAAACACAGCAAGCAAGGGTTACTCCAAGCGGACTCTCCCTTTTTTCCAAAAATTGGGCCCCACACAGACACCTTATCAGTGGCAGCACTTGTGCCCTAGTTGCAAACAGGATGTTTTGATTTGCATCAAGCACATTCCAAATCCACAAGCATTTACTCTCCCCAGGATGATACAGGGGTAGTAAATTCCTTCTGGATCCATGACTTGTTCATTTTGATGAACGTCAGTCTGTCCACATTGTCACTGGACAGACGCGTGCGCTTATCTGTCAGCACACACCCAGCAGCACTGAAGACACGTTGAGAGACAATGCTGGCAGCTGGACACGACAAAATCTCCAAGGCGTAACTGGAGAGCTCTGGCCATTTTTCTAGATTTGAAGCCCAAAAGGAGCAAGGCTCCATTTGCAAAGTCATGGCATCGATGTTCATTTGGAGATACTCCTGTATCATCCTCTCCAGCCGTTGACTATGTGTCAGACTTGTTGTCTCTGGTGGCCTTGCAAAGAAGGGTCTAAAAAAATTATGAAAAGATTCCATAAAATTGCTGTTACCAGCACCAGATACGGTCTTACTGGTACGGGTAGACTGTTGAAGATGACGAGACCGTCCCATGTTTGTCAAGTTACAACTGGGAGAATCACTCCCTGCACCTGCACGGTTGTTTGGTGGAAAAGCCGAGCTAAGATCGAGTAACAGCTTCTGCTGATACTCCTGCATACATGCGTCCCTTTCTATGGCTGGAATTATGTCACAAAATTTGGACTTGTACCGGGGATCTAATAGTGTGGCAATCCAGTAGTCATCATCACTTCTAATTTTGACAATACGAGGGTCATGTTGGAGGTAGTGCAACAAGAAGGCACTCATGTGTCTTGCGCAACCATGCGGACCAAGTCCACGCTGTGTTTGTGGCATAGAGGTGCTAACCATTCTTTCTTCCTCTGACATCTCCCCCCAACCTCTTTCAACAGAAATTTGACCAAGGTCTCCCTCATCCGCTGAGTCTTCCATGTACATGGACAGTTCGTCCTCCATTTCTTCATGTTCTCCTGCACCTTCCTCAACATTTTGCCTGCTACCATGCGCCCTTGTTGATCCCTGTCCCCCATGGTCCCATGCCTGCCGCGTTAGTGAAGATGAACGTCTGGACCTTGGTGATGTTGTTGTGTCTTGCACATATGAATCCTCCTGCAGTTCCTCCCGTTCCTTACCAGGCTGCAGGTTGAGTGGAGACAACCATTTATTAAACTCGGACCGCAGAGCTGACCACAACTCCTCAGCTGTGTGACTCTTATTCCCAAGACATGTCAAGCTAAAGACCGCCTGATGCCGTTGCGCTCTGCTGCCAGCATAGTAATGAGGGGTGCGTGATTCCTTCTGCGCAGTGAGAACGCTGGTGGACTGACCAGGCAGGCTTGGGGCGGAGGTGGAGGACCCAGATGAGGTGGAGGAGGCAGAAGCAGTGGCGGAACTTGGACAGACAGAGGATTGACACACAAGTCGTGGGGACGGCAAGACTTGTGCAGCAGACCCTTCACCATCTATCACCATAGTTACCCAGTGCCCAGTCAGCGACATGTAACGTCCCTGTCCATGCTTACTGGTCCAAGTATCGGTGGTGAAATGCACCCGTTCACACACAGAGTTTCTCAAGGAAGCGGTGATGTTGTGTGCGACATGCTGGTGTAGCGCGGGCACACCTTTCTTAGAGAAGTAGTGGCGACTAGGCATCTGGTACTGGGGCACAGCGACAGACATAAGGTCTCTAAAATCCTGTGTGTCCACTAGGCGGAAAGGCAGCATTTCGGTAGCCAAGAGCTTACAGAGGGATAGAGTCAACCTCTTAGCTTTGTCATGGGTCGCAGGAAGTGGCCTTTTATTTGACCACATCTGAGGGACAGAGATCTGGCTGCTGTGTGTAGACGGTGTTGAGTAGGGTGTCCCTGGAAAAATGCAGGTTTGTGAGGAAAGTGCAGGTGGAGACATGATGTTACCTTCATCCAACGTTGGTGCTATCGATGTCTGAGAGAGCTGTACACACTCACTTGTTTCCCCTTCCAAACCAACTGACGACCTACCAAGCAAACTGCCTGTTGCGGTTACAGTGGTGGAAGTTGTGCGTGGAAAAACAGGTGTGACAGCTGTCCCCACAGTCCTAGAAGATGAAGAGCGCGCGGATGCACTGGAAGGGGCAGGCGGTGGATGGTTCTCTCCGCTAGGCCGCATTGCAGCACGGTGAGCTTCCCACCGGGACATATGATATTTATTCATGTGACGATTCATGGAAGAAGTTGTCAAACTGCTGAGGTTTTGACCTCTACTAATAGAACCATGACAAATTTTACAGATCACATAATTTGGGCGATCTTTTGCTATGTCAAAAAAGGACCAGGCTAGGCAAGGCTTAGAGGGCATGCGACCTGTTGATCCACCCCGACTAGTGCTCAGAGGCAGAGTGGTGGCTGAGGATGCAGTTGTAGACGTGCTACCAGTACTCCGACTCTGTCCAGGAAGGCGCAAGGTAACTTCGTCATCAGTTGCATCCTCCTCCACCACCTCTGTTGACCTCTTCGAGTGCCTGACTGTGGGTTGACAGTAGGTTTGATCGACAACTTCATCATCAATTGTTGTGTTTGCACTCCCCTCCCCCTCAGACCGAGCCTCTTCTTGCCCTGACCGAATATTTAAGTTGTCATCCCAATCTGGTATCTGCGTCTCATCTTCATCAGTATGTTCCTCATTGTCTATAACCACAGGTGTTACAGTTTGTGACAAAGGGTCAACATTATGCTCAGAAACTTGGTCCTCACGGCCTGAATCAGAGTCACAAAGGTTCTGGACATCACTGCAGACCATTTCCTGTTCTTTACTCACTGTAGCTTGGGAGCAGACCTCTGATTCCCAGGCTATAGTGTGACTGAACAGCTCTGCAGACTCAGCCATCTCAGTTCCACCATACTGTGCAGGGCTGATGGAGACTTCAGAGCTGGGAGAAAGCAAGTTTGATTGGGATGACAACTCAGAGGACTGGTGTTTTTTGGATGCGGTACTTGAAGTGGCTGAGAGGGCACTTGTTGGACCACTTGAGATCCATTCAAGCATTTTCCTTTTTTGGCCATCATCTACCTTTGTTCCTGTTGTTCGTATCCGTAAAAAAGGGAGCACATCGGATTGTCCACGGTAAGTAGTAGACCTCTTACTTTTGCTGGAAGATGGTCTATCTTCAGCAGATGATAATGGAGCTTTGCCACCTTCCCCACGGACAAACCTTTTTTTTCCTTTTCCACCACGCCTCTTCCCCTTTCCACCAGCATCTGTCATTTTGCCACTCATGTTGATTGCGACAAGATTGTGCACTGAAAATGTGGTAGTAAAAATTGAGAGGTGGTGTAGATTGCAGCGGTGGTCTAGCTTTATTAACAGCAGAATAATAAAGAATAAATATCCCTGACAATTCAACTACGGCCCTTAAACTGGCAGCATAAATTGCTAGTATAATGGATTAGTAAATATCAGTTTGAGTGTACAATGCAGGCAGACGTGCTGCAAATATCTTTGCACTAGTGGGAGTATACAAAAGTCCAATAGCCACGTTTAGGATGCCACTAGGTACACTCAGTGTTTGCTAGTATAATGGCTTAGTTATAATGAGTTTGAGTGTGCAATGCAGGCAGACGTGCTGCAAATATCTTTGCACTAGTGGGACTATACAGAAGTCCAATAGCCACGTTTAGGATGCCACTAGGTACACTCAGTGTTTGCTAGTATAATGGCTTAGTTATAATGAGTTGGCGTGTGCAGAGGACAGGAGGGTACAGTGCCAGGATTGTGGGGCTCTGGGTAGAGGAATGGAAGCCTGCCTTTCTTTTCCCTCCTAATGGGGAAATGCAGCGAGGAAATCCCTGACCTTAGCTACACAGACGCTGTCTCTGTTTTCAGGACCTGTCACCTATGGCTCTGACCCTGCCGGTACGAGCCCTTAAAAGGACTGATAGAAAGTGCTCTCCCTAAGCTGTCCAGCGCTGTGTATGGAGCGCATACAGCAGTATCGGCGATAGGACAAAGGACGGAGCTGCGCCAGTGATGTCTGACACCAAGGACGCAGAAGAGATAATGGCGTCCGGACGGGCAGATACTCGTTTTTATAATGCAGGGACATGTGACATGGACATTCTATCACACATGCCGTTGCTTCTCTGGCTAAAAGTCCACTTAGTTACAAACCTCAATTAAATTATTTCTCTCACCATAAGGGTATATATCAATATAAACAAAAAAGCCCCTTATAAAAAATATATATACTTTATTAATATTCTCAGAAATCAGTGCAAGTTAAAAACTGTGGGTGCATAGGTTATGGTTCAGGAATGGGTTCCTGGGCTCGTTCCCTGGTCTCCCCCTTCCTGACCATGGGGGTCGGCACCCTAGTATAGACGCTATGGTGCCCCCACTCAAACCGTAGACTGGCCCTGGATGTCCCTTTGCTGCAAACTTGTTCGTGCTGCTATGCTAGAGTGAGGGGTCTTACAGGATACATAAGGTGATACACATTCATGCCTCTCACAATCTTGGTCTGTATGGATCAGGGGTGCTAATGACACACTTCTCCTTCTGTTTCCCATAAACAGACATATGATTCTCAATGCTGCAAATTAAAATATAATTCTTTGAGATACAAGGAACTAGTCAAGGGTACAGTCCATTTGCTATGCAGCCTCATATAGATATGTCATCATAAGTATCTTGGCTCAAATGGCCTGTCCTTTGCCGTCAACTGCGGCTCTCTTCCCAACGCGTTTCCCCTCCAGGACTTCCAATAAAAACGGAGGTTCCTCAGGGGCTGTCCAAATGGGATCAAAAACACGATTTGATTTTGTTTATAACATCATTGGATAGGATTGACCCTTCAATGGGGTTTTTTCTTTGATCACAGTAAAGCCTATAAAGATGCATACGCTGAACGTCTGTCAGTAATACAGGGAATGATTTTTCCTGTTGTCACAATGCATATGTATTAGTATTTCATAATAGTGTGAGTCACAGAGTGACTTACACTATAAGGCTATGTGCCCACGCTGCGGATTTTGCGCGGATTTTGCCGCGGATTTGTCGCGGATTTCCCGAAAATCTGCAGCAGCGGCACTTCCAAGCCATTTCAATGGCATTTTGGAAATGCTGTGTCCATGCTGCGGATTTTTCCGCTGCGGATTTGCCGCGGATTTTGATCCGGAAAAATCTGCAGCATGTCAATTGTTTGGTGCAGATTTGGTCCGGATTTTTGGTTTTGAATGGGGAAAAAAAAAAAAAAATGAAATCCGCATCAAAATCCGCGGCAAATCCGGGTGCGGATTTGCCGCGAAAGTCGCGGATTTTCAGGCAGAAAAATCCGCAGGGACATTCTACCGTGGACACATAGCTTCACAGCGGAAAGCCAGCTAGGAATTAGCTGTTTTTTTGCTGCTAGAACCGTTCTCAAACGTTTCTAGAACTATCGAGCTTTTGCAAAAAGCTCGAGTTCTAGTTCGATCTAGAACAGGCCCCAAAATCACTCGAGCCTAGAACTGGAGAACCTCGAACCGCGAACCGTGCTCAACTCTAGTCAATATACTCACTGCACCACTGGATGAATTAATTGAGGGAGATTTGCAGTTTGTAAAATGGGGTCAATTGTGGGGGGGTTTCTGCTGTTCTGGCAGCTCAGGGCCTCTGCCAGTGTGACATGGCACCCGCAGACCATACCAATTAAATCTGAACTCACATATGGGGTATTGGCGAATGCAGGAGAAATTGCACAACAATTTGTACAGTACATAGTATCCTGTTACCTTAGTGAATTTGAAAAATTTGGGGCTAAAGCAACATTTTTATGTTACAAAATTATTTTTTCATTTTCCCAGTTCAAGGTTCTAAAACTCCATGAAACACGTGGGGATTCAAGGTGATCACAAACCATCCAGATAAATTCCTTGAGGGATCTAGTTTCCAAAATGGGGTCACTTGTGGGGGAGCTCCACTATTTAGGCACATCAGGAGTTTTTAAAATGCGACATGGAGTCCGCCAACGATTCTAACAAATTTTGCATTCAAAAAGTGAAGTGGCGCTCCTTCCCTTCCGAGCCCTGTCATGAGGCCAAACAGTTGACTTCCACCACATATGAGGTATTAGTGTACCCAGGAGAAATTATGCAACAAATTGTATGGTGCATTTCTCCTGTTATCCTTGTAAAAATAAAAAATTTGGGGTTGAAGCAACAATTTTGTGGTAAAGTGTTTTTATTTATTTTCACGGCTCAACATCATAAAATTCTTAGAAGCACCTGTGGGTTCGAAGTGCTCATCAATGATCTAGATAATTTCCTTGAGGGGTCTAGTTTCCAAAATGGGGTCACTTGTGGGAGAGCTCCACTTTTTAGGCACATCAGGACTCTCCAAAGGCGACATGACATCTGCTATCTATTCCAGACAATTTTCTTCTCTAATATTCAAATGGCACTCCTACCCTTCCAATCCCTGCCGAGTGCCCAAACAGTAGATTTCCACCACATATGGGGTATCTGCATATTGGCGTATTGAGGAGAAATTAAACAACAAATTATATCATGCATTTTCTCTTGTTACCCTTGTGAAAGTGCAAAATTTAGAGCTAAAGTAACATTTTTGTGGAAAAAAGTAAAATTTTAATTTTTTTCCTTCCACATTGCTTTAGTTCCTGTGAACCCCCTAAGATTTCATAAACTTTTTGAGTGTGATTTTGAGTACATTAGGGGAGCAGGTTTTAGAATGGTGGGTATTTTTTGTCACCTAGGCACTTCAAAGTCACTTCGAACGTGATGTGGTCCCGAAATTGCTGATAAACTTTGAACCCATCTAACTTCCTAACCAAAAAATCATTTTAAAAAATCAGTTTTAAAAATTGTAGACCTGTGGGAAATTTTATGTATTAACTATTTTGTGTGACATAAGTCTCTGGTTTAAGGGCATAAAAAGTAAACGTTTTAAAATTGCAGAATTTTCTAATTTTTAGCCAAATTTCAACAAATAAATGCAAAAAATATCCCCCTAAATTTACCACTATCATGAAATACAATATGTCACGAAAAAACATTCTCCGAATCACTGGAATCTCCTGAAGTATTCCAGAGTTATAACCTCAGAAAGTGAAACTGGTTAGCATTGGAAAAAATGGCTGATCATGAAGGTTAAAACAGGCTCATGGGTGAAGGGGTTAATTTTAAAAAACCTAAGAAAATATATAAATTTGGTTATGCCATAATCGTACTGACCTGTTGAAAGTCAAGATATAATTTTTACTGCTCCGAATACTGTACAAGCAAAATCATAGGTTCTGTTGGGAAAAGAAAAGTTGACTTTCATGATTCTGGCATTAGGAGCTTAGGGTTTGTTCGGGTAGGGTTTTCCAGAAAGTACTCATGGGTTGATTTTTAGAGTACAACATTTTGCAAAGAATATATTAATGCATCGACTTACAATAAATAATAATTCCCTGAATAATAGAGAAATTCAGTGTAAGATTCAAAGAAACAACAAATCTACTTGAAATAGACACAACAGGATCCGGATAGTAGCCAAGAAATTACTTGATGAATATTTTAATTTCTGCAAACTGCAATGAAATTCCTTATATGGGTAAGTCACAGCACTCTCTTTACAACACACATTCTGCTGAGCCATAAAGTCCTAAAAGTTAAAAATAAATCTCTTATTTTGGTTTCAATTATTTGTTTGTGTGAAGTTAATATCCATAGAAGATCCTAATATACACATTGCTCAATGTTTTATATGCAGAGCTAATGGACCAAAATTCCTGGAATCTGGCATTTACAGCGCCAGATTTATCCAACAAATACTGGCACTGGATTATTCAAAATTCTGTATCTGGTTATAAAAAAAAAAATATTCATGAAACATTTACATTTTACTTTGTTTTACATAATAGACTACTATGAGATTTTTTGTTATTCCAAAGAATTGGTAATCTCTGTTAAGATTCTGATTTTAAGATTATCATGCTTTCTATTTCTATCAATCTATGGGAACTTCCAAAATAAAGGTTTTATCTACTACTTTAAAACATTCTAAAAAAGCTTATGGTGGGTAAAAAAAAAATCATGAGAAATTGTTAATATTGGCTTCAATCAATTGTGATGGCTGCAGCAGTCCGTGGCTCTGCAGTTGATAATGGGGCATGTGAAACTTCAATAAGCCAATAACATCACATTTTTAAATTCTTGCTATGGAGTCTGAAATAAACCCTTCACCCAGAGCCTGTTTTCACCTTCCTCACCAATTTTGACCAGTGTCACTATATGTGGTAATAACTGGAACGCTTCAACACATACCAGTGATTCTGAGATTGGACTTCATGTTAGTGGTATATTTTGGTCGATATACTTTGCGTTAATGATTTATGAAAATATTTAAAATTTGGCAAAAAAATTTCAAACTTTCAATAGTTGCTCAAAGGGAAAGGATTAAAAACTGCGCTGCCATGAAAAAGAAACTGAAGTATCTGCAGGATGTGATCTTTATTTTTGCGCGTTTCGGAGGCACAACTCCTTCATCAGGATGTATCTATGATTTGGTTTTTTTGCTGATGAAGGAGTTGTGCCTCAGAAACGCGTAAAAATAAAGATCACATCCTGCTGATACTTCAGTTTCTTTCTTAACCCTTTCCCTTTGAGCAACTATTGATATCTCTTTGCGAGGACTGCCGCAGCTGTGCCCATCAGTTATGCTCCTACAGTGATTGTGAGTTTTCACAACTTCTTCAGGTGTGCAACCTCCTTATGTGTAAAATCCGATTTACTTTGATGAAACCCTATTGCGCTTTTCTTTCTTTCTTTCTTTCTTTCTTTCCAGTCTGTGCAATGCATTTTCAAACTTTGAATTTTTATGCCCTTGAAGCAGAGTTATATCGCACAAAATCTTTAATAAATAACATTTGACATATGTCTACTTTACATTAGCATCATTTTTTAAACAATTTTTTAGGATGTTAGAAGGGTTCAAATTTTAACAATTTCTCATTTTTTCCTGTCACAAAAAATTCTCAAAAGTTACACCAATTTAAAAACTGCACCCCTCGAAGTGCTGAAAACCACATTAAAGAAGATTATTAACCCTTTATGTGCTTCACGGGAATCAAAGCAATGTGGAAGGAACAAAAAAAAAGTTTAATTTTTCCCACAAAAATGTTGCTTTAGCCACATATTTTTCATTCTCACAAGGTAAACCACAAAAAGAGGAATTACATTTTCCCCCAAAAATTCAGAAAAATTTACAGCAACAAAGGGCAAGAGTGTTTACCTGCCCAGGCCACAGAAACAAATGTACTAACAGGATGCAGCAAAACCCCTTAAGAAAGATGGAGGCAACAGGTGCAAAACACTAATGGAGCAACCATCCACGCACTGCCACTTCATGAGAGGGTGATCACTTAGTATTAAAATTGCACACACATGAATTGTATAGGGTACTGTTCACACATGTCGGTGCACAGTGTCTGGCTTAGTCTATTGATGACGCCCATACTATTAGACTAGGCAGGCTGCCCAGCACTATATAAGTGCACCACACAGGAACGGAAACACTAGTTTACAAGGCCTACAGTAATGGGCCTGGCTGCATCCTGTATTAACATATCAGAGCAAATAAACATATATATATATATATATATATATATATAATTAGGTATAAGTTGATATTTTGGCCAAAATACGGATGCTCGCAACCCAACGTTAAGGGTCCTTATGTCTTGCGAGTTCCTACACTAAATATAAAAGCTAAACCACAAAATGACAAATTAAATTTTCCCCAAAACTTCAGAAAAATTCACAGCATCATGTTTACCTGCCCAGGCCACAGGTTCAAATGCACTAACAGGATGCAGCAAAACCCCTTAAAGAAGGAGGCAACAGGTGCAAAACACTGATGGAGCAACCACTTACGCACTGCCAATCCATGGAGGTGGTGATCGCTTAGTATTAAAATTACACACAAATGACTTGAATAAGCTTGTTTAATACTGAGCGATCACCCCCTCCATGAGTGCGTGCGTGGTTCCTCCATCAGTGTTTTGCACCTGTTGCCTCCATCTTTATTAAGGGGTTTTGCTGCCTCCTGTTAGTGCATTTGATTCTGTGGCCTGGGCCCTTTTTTGCTGTGTATCATTCTCACAAGAGTAATATGAGAAAATGGACTATACATTTTGTTGTGCAGTTTATCCGTCATACACTGATACCCCATATAAGGTGGAAATTAGTGTTTGGGTGCACAGCAGGGCTCGGAAGGGAAGAAGCACCACTAGAATTTTTGTAGTGCAAAATTGCTTGGAATAGATAGTTGATGCCATGTCAGGCTTTCAGAGCCCCTGATGTGCCTAAACAGTGGAAACCCCACAAGTGACCCCATTTTGGAAGTAGACCTCTTAAGAAATTTAACTAGAGGTGTGGTGAGCACCTTAAACCCACAGGTGCATTGCAGACTTTTATAGTGTTGAGCTGTGAAAATGAAAAAGATACATTTTTTTCCACCAGAAATATTGCTTTAACCCATAAATTTCCATTGTCACATGAGTAACAAGAGAAAATAGGGAATACAATTTGTTATGCAATTTTTCATGAGTACACTTACAGAGACCCTGATACGCCTAAATAGTGGAACCCCCCCCCCCCAAGTACCCTGTTTTGAAAACTACACCCTTCACAGAAATTATTTAGAGCTGTGGTGAGCACCTTGAACCCACAGGTAACTTAAAGAATAATATAATGTTGAGCCGTAAAAATGAAAAAAAAATACAGCAAAAAAATAAAAGATATAGCTCTTGGCTCTTACAAGAGGAAAAGGAAAAAAAATAAAGCACAGAAATGAAAACTAACCCAGTCCTTAATTACATCACGATATTTGCCATATATGTACAGAGCAACAATAACGCCGGCTCACAAAATCCAAAAGAATTCTGCACTCCCAAATCCATATGCCCCGCTCCCTTCTGAGATCCACACTCTGCCTAAACCACATTTACAGTCCACATGTTTGGCACTCCTGGGAGTGATGCTTAATTTACAGGGTGCATGTTTCCAGAAGCATGAGCTGGGCACAATGGCAGGTTTGAAATTTTCACTCTGCGACATCCATTGCTGCCTGTTTCTGGAAAACACCGATGGAGTCAAATTCGATACCCTAACTGTAGATAAATTGCCAGAGAAGTGTATTTCCAAAATTGAGTCACTTGAGGGGGGATTCTGCACTTTTGGCACTTAGAGGTTTTGTATATGGAGTCCACAAACTATTCTAGGAAAATCTGTGTTCCATCAGTCAAATGGCACTCCTTCCCTACCCAGTCTCACCGGTCGCTAAACAGTACTCTACAGCAACATGTGGGGTATTCCTACGTTCAGCAGAAATTCTGTGTCAAATTTTAATACCATTTTTACTCATTTCCCATTTGAAAATGTAAAATCTAAATATAATTATTTAATATAATTACTTTGTATTCCCCACTCAATGGCATAAAATTCTGTGACACAACTGTGATGTCAATATGATCACTGCAACCCTTTATGAATCAATTGAGATGTATAGTTTGTAAATTGGGGTCATTTGTTGGGGTGTTCTGCTGTTCTGGAACCTTAGTGGCTCTGCCAATGTGACATGGCACTCCCAAATCATAACAAAATATGGACTCCAATACGACTCTCCTTCCCTTCTGAGTTTTGTAAGTAGTGCAAAGTAGATTCGGCCAGATATGAGGTACTGGTGCACTCAAGAGAAGTTGCAGAACAAATGTTGGACACTATATTCTCCTGTTACCCTTGTAAAAAAGAAAAAAATTGGAGCTAAAGCAACATTCCCATCAACATAGCCATGAGGGCTTTTGTTTTTTTCGGTGACCGTTGCTGTTTCAAATGACACCATTCATTTTAATTTACAGTGTACTATACTATTAATGTGCTGGATAAATAACCTGATATTTTTATTTTATAAGTCAGTATGGTTACAGTGATACAAAATATATATCTTTTTTAGGCTTGTTTTTTTGTGGGATGTTCGATAGTTTGTAGTGATATCATTTTGTAATCCATTCAATTCTCTGATCTCTTTTTACTCCATTATTTTAGGGCATGTTAAGTTGCAAAAAACAGCAATTTTGCCCTTTCAATTTTGTTTTACCCATTTTGGCATTCACCACAGGGGATAATACATGTTTTTATATTTTATTAGTTTAGACAATTATACACCACAAAGTGATGCCAAATGTGCTATATTTTTTTAGATTTAACCATTTATGTTTGGGATTAAGCAGAGTAATTTAAGCTTTTATATGTTTATATTTTTTGTTTTTATCTTTAACAGTATGCTAAGGCGACTTGAGCCTGTGATTTCTTGTTTGCTCATAGAATACATTGCAATCTTTAATTACTAGTTTCCTATGAAAGCCAGCCACAGGCTTCATAGAAGTAATGCCATAGCAGACACGAAGGATCCAAAGTGATGGCTGCTATGTTGGTTCAATGTTACTGATGCAATTGTTCCTAGCTCTGATCGCAGCAGTTACTCTAAAGTGTTGGCTATTAGTGATGACTGAGCACTACCATGCTTGGGTGCTTGGTACTCCTTAAGAGCTGTTGGATGCTCGGATGGGTACGACTCTAGTAACCGAGTATAATGGAAGTCAATGGGTGACTTGAGCATTTTTCTTGAAGATTTCGCAAAGTTAATGCCTACCTGATTCCCTTTGGTCTCATTTACCTAGTCCCGTTTTCACCCACCAAAAATTACTGTAAATGCAGGCTTATCCAATTAATTGTTGTCTCCAATCTGTAAAGATATGAACTGGGTAAGTATTGGAACGGGAGCTGAAGGTGATTATCCGGTATGTGATTACTTTATTTTTTTTTAGCAGTCCTTTAGTCTTTTTTTTCTTTTTTCTTTTCAGGACTTTTTTGGTTTACTCAATAAATGCTTAAGTTAATTACCATGTGAAAATGTATATTTTTCACTACCATTGAAAAGAAATCTTCATTTTTTATTTAGTTGTAGCAAAAAAAAAGTCCACCATCCAGGCACATTCTCAGAATTGAGTGCGGTTAGGTGGATTTTTAAAGTAGTTGATGTTTACTGGGGACTATATTTTTGGAGCTTAGTTGCGGATTATGGTCTTGGATTCACCAGATAAAACAAGTTGTAATGCGAAGGTTCAGATTAGAAAGGGCATGTTTGTTTCTCTTTATTTTGAGTGCTGTTAGCTGCTTTCATTTAGCTGCCAAAATGCCTGTCGTCAATAGCTCATACATAATGCTCAATGTTCCTTCCTAAAACATAGAAGCAGATGCTAGGCCAGCATGTCACTTAGGTTTGGACAGTAGCCTAATGGGTCACAACATTCTTCATACTATGTTGCTGACTATTAGACTCCAGCTCAGTAGGTATCAGTGCACTGCCTATTAAGTCACTAGGTCACCTGGGACTAAACATAGTATTATCCATTGTGTCAGAAACGATCTTATGTCAAGATATCTTATGAAGTGTGAACATATACAGTTTTATGTGTTTATGAAAGGTCAAGGTTGGTAGGTTCTTTGAAGATCAGTAGAAGTGTCTTGAACGGCTATTAGTTGTTGGAGCCAGTTTTGTGAGGAATGCAGTTTATTTGCTTTATGTTGGCACTGCATAGGTTAATATTGTTTTTCCTTGCAGTTTGCTGCAAACTAATTGATCTCAGCTGCAGCCGGTTTCTGACCACTCTCCTCTAGAAATAGTCACATGATCCTTCATGTGATGCTGGCTATAGATTAATTATATACTGCCCACTAATGATGAGCGAGTTTCCAAATACTCGGGTTTGCGACACTCGTAATGAGTACTGTCCAATACTCGCGTATTCATTCCGAATAGTGTGTGCAATGCAAGTCAATGGGGAATACTTGCAATGTAACGAGTAACCCGAATGCCTCACTATTCGTGTGAGTAGCGAATTGTACGGCATTCGGGTTACTCGTTACATTGCGATTATTCCCCATTGACTTGCATTGCACACACTATTCGGAACAAATGCGTGAGTATCAGACAGTACTTGTTATGAGTATCGCAAATCCGAGTATTTCGAAACTTGCTCATCTTACTGACCACCCAAGGAGACAGGTAGGTTCTTGTAAAGCTATGTGCACACAGGGCATTTTTGCAGCATTTTTTAGCAGTGTTTAGGCTTGATTTTATGCAAATCCATGCTAATAAGACGCTGCTTTTTAGCTTTTTACAGTCCCAGCAAAGTCTTTGGTATTTCTGAAATCTCATGCACAAACACCTTCAGATTTTTTTCTAACTTTTGTCAAATACCTTCGTTTTTGCAACATTTTTCAAACAATGAGCATGTCAATTCTTTGCAGTGCTTTTGCAACAGTTTTGCATTGAAACAACCCACTTTGTAGAAAAGTGACAAAAACCTCACCAAAACCACAGATGACTCCCAGGAGACATCCTGCCACAAGATCAGGTTTAGATCAGGAAAAAAAAATGCTGCAAAAACGCCTTGTCTTAACATAGCCTAAAGCGGGCTTTACACGCTACGATATCGTTAATGAATTATCATCGGGGTCACGTTGTTTGTGACGCACATCCGGCGTCATTAACGATATCACAGTGTGTAAAACTTAAGAGCGATCTGAAACGATCGCAAAAGAGGGCAAAATCGTTTGCCGCGGAGAGGTCGTCCTGAAATAAAAAATTGTTTTCTGCTTTTTAGCGATGTTGTTTGTCGTTCCTGCGGCACCACACATCGCTGTGTGTGACACCGCAGGAGCAACAAACATCTCCTTACCTGCCTCCACTGGCAATGCGGAAGGAAGGAGGTGGGCGGGATGTTTATGTCCCTCTCATCTCCGCCCCTGCGCTTCAATTGGACGGCTGCCGTGTGACGTCACTGTGACACCACACGACCCGCCCCCTTAGGAGGCTGTTTGCCGGCCAGAGCGACGTCGCAGAGCAGGTATGTGCGTGTGCCGCTGCCGTAGCGATAATTTTCACTACGGCAGCTATCACCACATATCGGCCGTACGACGGGGGCGGGTGTTATCGCGCTCTACATCGCTAGCAATTGCTAGCGATGTCGCAGTGTGTAAAGCCCGCTTAAGGCTGTAGATCCTGCTATTGAAGCCGTGTCATGTGCAGTTTGGTGTTTAACTTCTTCTGTTGGTTGTTTATCTTTTTGTTGTCCTCCTTTACTTGTGTTGTCTTATATACCTGTGTTAGCGTGCTGTGTAATAGAGCTTTTGATGTCCCCTGTGTGTCTATTTCTGTTGGGTTACCACTCTGGTCCTGGTCCTGGCCTTACCCTGGAGTGGGGAGAGGGGGTACTAGATCAGGGCTGGCCAGGAAGGCGGCCCAGACGTCCTCACCATCAGAGGTATCTCTGGAAGCAGGGATAGCTAGGGCCCCCTAGCCTGATGCCCTTATCCCTTGTTATCTCCATATACTCCATGACAGCAGGCCATTATACTATTTGGAGGACTGTGTCGGGGCCATAATACTCTTTGGTTAGCTATATGGGGGTCATAATACTGTTTGGAAAGCTAGTAGGGCCATTATACTGTATGCGGGCCATTATGCAGTATGGAGGTTTGTGTGGGGCTCATCATAATGTGTGATGGTTTGTGAGGGCCACTATACACTATGGAGAACCACTATGCTGTATGGAGGGCTTGTTTGCTACAGGCGAACTGAGCCTCGACGGAACCTCTCATCTCTTCTAAGACACCGTTTTAAACACTTAGGAAGCCTTTCCAGGTGTTTTCTGGTAATTATTTTATTTTTCAGAGATAATGACTTTTGGGTTTTCATTGGTTGTAAGTCATAATCATCAACATTAACCGAAATAAACACGTGAAATAGATCACTCTGTGTGTAATGACTCTATATAATATCTGCATTTCCCTTTTTGTATTGAATTACTGAAATAAATTAACTTTTGATATTTATTTAATATTATATTTAATTTATTGAGATGCACTTGTACTACATACAGATGATATCGGGTTAGGAATCACTTCTTCAGCAGGTCATAACAGCCAAAAGTGCTCCTAAATGCTAAAGATGCTTGTCATGAATAGGGTTGTAAGCCGTCAAGATATTTGAGGCCAATCCATCAAAATAGAGCATTTTCTTGCCCTGTCCATAAAAAAAAAAAGAAATGCAAGGTGTCCATGTTTTTTTGAAGCTTAAGAAATTTTTACAGATTATTTTGACTGTGTAATTATTTTACAGTGTACAATAAATGAAGCTAATGTCTTCATATTATAATTAGGGGCAGTAGAAATAGATCACTTATAACCAGAATTACTTATTATGGTTTTCCAATGTGTCTATAAAAAAAATATTGTCGGTCTGTGATTTTTATAGGCTGTCCAGAAAAAAATAAAAAGTCAGACTGGCAACACTGGTCATGAAAGGGTTTAATAATTGTAAGAATGTAGTAGTCATTAGGAGAGTCATTATGTAGAAACCTCTTGTACTATTAGTTGTGTTCAGCCTTTTATATTGTTTCCGTCTCATTGTAATAAGTTGAGTTTTTAAACCTTTCTCCACTATATGCGACTATATTCTCTATAGATAACACAAGATCTCTAAGCCTCCAAATGTCGCACATCTTCCTTTACCTTATACGCCACAGTCTTTTGCCAAGCAATAAGGTTTACTGTGAAGAAACTGAGCATACTACTCTTGCTGATCTAAGCTGAATCAGAGGAGGAGGACTGGTTTCGCTGTAGAAATGAGCCAGCCTGCCAGTTCTTTAGTCACCCTTTAACTCATCATTTTACAGTATTTGGAAACACATCTTGCAGTTCCACAGTTTATTTGAGACAATTTAGTTAAGAATAGATTTACATATGCAAAAAAGTTTTAATCCCAGTCTCTTATTAGTTTGTCTTTAATAACCAAATAAGGTCATAGTTTAGAAGCCATAAATGAGGTTTTATGCCATTGTTAACAAACAGCATGAAATGTAATAATGTGAATTGGATATATAAATAGTCAATTGGCCATTAATTGATGATTCAAACAACTGACTCCACAGATGTGTGTGGGTGGGGTTGGAGACTGTGTACAAAGTTATTTTTTTTTTCTTTGCTGAGACTCAAACCTTTAACCTCTTCCCGACCACCCACTGTACATAAATGTTGACTCTTGCTGGCCTATGTGCAGCACCAACGTCTCTCTAAATTTGGTGGTTAGGCTGGATCGGGACCCCCCAGAGTCCTGCAAATGACTGGATTCCTGTTCAGAACTCAAGTTCTGGCCGACTACCTCATTAGGACATGATTGGCTCAGGTCCCGATGATGTTAACACTTTGCTATCTTCCATATGCCGCGATCAATAGTGATCACGCCATATAAAGGTTTGTGAGCGGCAGTGGGTTATTTTTCTCAATCCTCCAACACCACCGTGACATGATCACGGGGGAGCCGAGCGCTCCCATGGCAGCCAGAAGTCAAATGATGAACTCAACTCAGAGTCTGCCATGTATGGTGGCCTGTTAGACCCAGCCAGAAGCAGGGTCTAACAAGTGATCTGTCAGTGCAGCACTGACAGATGTAATGTATTGCCATGCCTGTGCATTACAATACATTACACCAGCAACGAAAGTAATAAAAGATAATGTCCCTTACAGGGACTAAATAAAAAAGTAAAGAAAAATTGTAAAAATATTTTTTTAAAAAGGTCACAAAAAATACCACTAAATACATTTATTTGGGGCGCGGTCCCAGAAGTCGATGGAATAAGAAGCAAGGCAGAGTGCTCCCCGTGGCCACGGCTTCATTTGCGGTAAAATACTGGTCATACTCACCGCAGATGTTCCAGCGATGGTCCGGAAGTAGCAGCAGCGAGCCCCAAACAAAATGGTGCCCTCTCCGCCTCCCACCTAGACGTTAGGACTCCTGGACGCATATTTGCGCTCGGACACGGTTCAAGCGCAGGCAGGTAAAATGGGGCAGGGCTGCAGGAACAGGTGGAGGATGGTGCAGAGGTGTCATCACAAGGAGGAAAACCTTCAGGCGCTGGGCCAACCACACACTGTGAGGGGCCAGGGCTATCCTTAGGGATACGGAGGATGGAGGATTGGGAACTACTACCTCCATGCACTCTGCGGCAAAAGGGGGGAGGGAGATGATGCTAGGGAGAAAGGATTCTGGCAGGTACAAGCAGCTAGATTGGGGGCACAACAGAAAGCCCAGGTGAGTAACCCCATGAAGCCCGAGGGACTCAAGGCAGAAGCAATATAGAGAGGAGAATTTACATCAATCTAAACTCCAGGACCAGCTGGAGGATTTTTTCCAGCTGTATGACGGTTCTTTCTCCTCACTGTCGACCCTATGGGAGGCACATAAATCAGTCATGAGAGGTAATTGTATCTTCCTGGCATCCCACTTGAAGAAAGATGATAATGAGCAGCACCGAGAGCTTACTGAACGGCTTGAGTGGTTGGAGCGGGATATGCTTACTCACCCCTCCACTTCCAAGCTAAAATGCATTGTTTATATGAGGAACAGGCTGAAAGATCTGGCAGTCAGGAAAGTGGAAAAGCTATTAGTCCTCACCAGGCAACAATACTAGGAGTAATAAGGCTCCCTCCATACTCGCAGCACAACTTAGAGACTGTATGACGCAGACTGCCCCTTTTAGTTGTTAGAGATGCACAGGGACACCTGACTTATGATCCCCGGAAACACGTAGCTGTTTAGAGGAGGGACTTCCTGCTAAATGACTATCTTGCAGCTCGATCTTTTCCGGTACTGCATACTGAAGCCTTAAACATGCTCAATGCCCCAATCACTACTGAGGATCTAGCCTCTACTATTAAAGAGCTCCCACATGGGAAAGCACCCGGCCCAGATGGGTTCTCATACCTATATTACAAAATGTTTTAAAATACGTTTATCCCCCATATGCTGTCCCTATTCAACTCCTTCCTAAGCAGTGCACCAATCCCCCATTCGATGCTGCAGTCTCATATAACAGTGATTCCAAAGCCAGGAAAGGATTCAGCTGACTGTGCAAACAATCGTCCATTATTGATACGCAATGTGGACTTAAAAATATTTACGAAAGTACTGGCCACCAGATTATGAGTGCTTCTCCCACAGTACATGGAGACCAGGTAGCCTTTGTTCTAGACAGGCAGGCAGGGGACAATACTAGAAGAACGATAAATCTCATTGATACCCTGAATCAGCAAAAAGGGGAGGAATTACTCCTTAGACTCACCACAGAAAAGGCCTTCGATAGGTTAGGCTGGCCTTTTTTATTTGCCACCCTTAAAAGATTTCGTATGGAAGGGCCTTTTCTGCAGGCTATCCGTGCTTTATATAAAGGAGCTGAGGCAATAGTAAAACTTCCCACACATCATCATTACCTTTTCCCATATATCATAGTTCTAGACAAGGGTGCCCTCTCTCCCCCTTATTGTACTATTCATAGAGCCCTTGGCTGCTCAAATCTGGGAAAGTCCAGACGCACAGGGGTTTCATATTAAGGGGCATGAATATAAACTGTCGCTTTTTGGAGATAACGTCCTCCTAAGAATATGAAATCTCCTGGTGTCCTTGCCCAATCTTCACTCCATTCTGAATGAGTATGGATACCTTTCGGGATATAAAATCAATGCCTCAAAAACAGAAGCCCTGGCGTTAAACTTGAAGTCGTCAGTCCTCTCCTCATTACAATCCACATTTTCGTATGGAAAAAAGTCCCTCTATGCACACAATTTGCCCTCCTTCTTTGAGGAACTCAAAAAGACACTGGCTAAATGGGTTAAGCTCTGCCTATCTTTCTTTGGGAGAATGGCCTCCATTAAGATGACAATGCTCCCAAGGTTCCTGTATGTACTGGAGACACTCCCCATACCGATCCCAAGATTGATGGTCTGGCGGTTCCAGATGTGGTTTAATAACTTTGATTGGGCTCATAAACGTCATCGAATTGCTTAGGCATTGCTGTTGACCCCTAGTAAAATTGGCGGTCTAGCTTTCCCAGACATGTGGCAGTATTACATAGCCACACATTTAAGAGTATTCCTGCCTGGATCAGTTTAACCTCGTCAAGTAAATGGATGGAAGTAGAATGAGCCTGGCTAACCCCTATTCACCTTAATGCCCTGTTATGGACGACTTCCTTAGATCCTCCAAACACGGCCCTCTTAGCACCCATGGTGTTTACCAGGCATGTCTGGTGGATGGCCATTAAGATCTCTCCACTTACCTCAGCTAAATCCCCACTGATGCAGTTCTTCTATAATCCGGCCTTTCAGGATAGTGCCACTAACCGAGTGACTGCCCTATGGATTAAAGCTAATTTTTTCCATTTTGCGGACATAATTGACCCTTTTACAAACACAATCCTACCTTTCTCAATCTTACAGGAGAGGTTTGGAATCCCTATGGTAGCTTACTACACATAAGCGAGGATACGTCACCTGGCCATATTTACGATCACATCAACTTCATTCTCTAAGCTCACCTCGTTTGAGGGCCTCTGCAGGCAGAGCTGTTTGACGAGGGGACTTATTTCACGCATATATGACATACTCATCTCGCATGCTGAGGTGCAACACCCATACATGACAAAATGGGAGACGTTCTTGGGAAGAGAGATACCGAAACCGGTGTGGCGTATTATCTGGGAACGGGCAGCCAAGACTTCTTTATGTACCACATAAAAGGAGAATCAATATAAAATTTTGATGCACAGGTATCATACCCCAGAGGTCCTTGGTGAGCTTTTTACCAGTAAGTCGGACCAATGTTGGAGATGTATGAAAGACAAGGGGTCTCTCACCCATATTTTTTGGGACTGTGAGGTTATTTCCCACTTTTGGAGAGAGGTGGGGGAGCTGGTCCATGGAATTGTGGGGTATAGGGTTACTTTGGATCCTTTTAACTATCGACTTAATGTTCCACTCCCGGGGATCAGAAAAGATTCAGCCAGACTGCGTCTTCATATATGGACTGCAGTGAAATGCCTAATAGCCTCATTTTGGGGGAAAAAAAATCTCCCCCCTACTCTCAAGAACTGGAATTGAGGATTTGGGAAACAAGGCAGATAGAATACATGACAGCTTGCATCAACAATCAACTGGATAAGTTATAGCTTATTTGGCCACCTTGGGATCTTTATGTGGACAGTTGACAACTGGAAGTTAGAATAAAAGGTTTTCATACTTTAATGTCCTGTATGGACGTTTCACGTATGGCAAATGTCTGTCATCCCCTCGCTCTACCCCTTATCCCATCTCTCCCTATGTTCTCCCCTCTCTGCTGTCTTGTCTTCCCTTGTTGAAGTGATTTGATATGTAATTTTGTGTTTGTGTTTATATGAAAAAAATTCTTTAATAAACAGTTAAAAAATAACATTTATTTTCCTTTCGTCACGACAGCACCCACGAGAGAGGGATCCGCCCCCTTCAGGACAGGAAACCTACAGATAAAAAGGGGTGGTCCCCCTCCCTCATCAGTTGGTTTCCTGTCCTGCAGGGATCGGAACCTACAGTACCTGGGTCCAGTTGAGTCCGTGCGGTCTCCGAGGGAACGGCGGAGCTCAGGATCCGGAAGCACGGTCGGTGGAGCTCCCCTCGTGGACTCCGTCCTCCGGTGCACCTCGTCCTCTTTCTCTTGGTCCGGCTTTGCCTCCTGGGAAATGACGCCTGCAACAGCGGCGCGGCGGGGGGGGCCTGCCGCGTCGGAGCGCGCTTTCTGCTGCAGTGACCCGGAAGTGCACAGGAGCCCTTCCGGGGGAGCGGCCGGGCAGGTTCCTGGTGAAGCCCGCGGACCCCTCCGTCATGTGCCGGACGCTGGATGGTGAGTTGCTGCCTGGCCTTGGTGCCTCCTGGGTAGGTCGGGCCGGTGCCTCTTCATGTGTCGCGTGCCTGCGACTTCCGGCTGCACGGCAAGCCTGCCGCGTCCGCGCTCTGTCTCCACGGCGGTGGCCCGGCAGTGCTTCTGCTCCTGCGGCTCGGGGGGCTCGGATGAGGATCTCTGCCAGCCCTTCCCCCTGCCCTCCTGTCCGGGGTTGGTGCATCTCTGGATGGCGGTTCCTCTGCCTTCAGCGTCCCACATGCTGTGCTATTCCTGGCCTGTGCTCGGTGGCCTCTGTGAGCTCCTGGCCCCTGTGAACTTCTGGCCCCTGTGAACTCCTGGCCCCTGTGGTCTCCTGGCCCCTGTGGACTCCTGGCCCCTGTGAACTCCTGGCCCCTGTGGACTCCTGACCCCTGTGAACTCCTGGTCCTCTGTGGTCTCCTGGTCCTCTATGGTCTCCTGGCCCTCTGTGGACTCCTGGCCCTCTGTGGACTCCTGGCCCTCTGTGGACTCCTGGCCCTCTGTGGACTCCTGGCCTCTGTGGACTCCTGGGCTCTGTGGCCTCCTGGCCTCTGTGTCCTCCTGGCCCCTGTGGCTCTGTGACCTCCTGGCCCCTGTGGTCTCTGTGTCCTCCTGGCCTCTGTGTCCTCCTGGCCTTGTGGCCTCCTGGCCTCTGTGGCCTCCTGGTCTCTGTGGCCTCATGGCCTCTGTGGCCTCCGGTCCTCTTGACTTCTGTGGCCTCTGGGCCTCTTGGCTTCTGTGGCCTCTGGGCCTCCTGGCTTCTGTGGCCTCTGGGCCTCCTGGCTTCTGTGGCCTCTGGGCCTCTTGGCTTCTGTGGCCTCTGGGCCTCTTGGCTTCTGTGGCCTCTGGGCCTCTTGGCTTCTGTGGCCTCTGGGCCTCTTGGCTTCTGTGGCCTTTGGGCCTCTTGGCTTCTGTGGCCTCTGGACCTCTTGGCTTCTGTGGCCTCCTGGCTTCTGTGGCCTCCGGGCCTCCTGACGTCTGTGGCCTCCGGGCCTCCTGGCTTCTGTGGCCTCCGGGCCTCCTGGCTTCTGTGGCCTCCGGGCCTCCTGGCTTCTGTGGCCTCCGGGCCTCCTGGCTTCTGTGGCCTCGGGGCCTCCTGGCTTTTGTGGCCTTTGGGCCTCCAGGTTCTGTGGCCTCTGTGCCTGTTGGCCTCTGTGCCTCTTGGCCTCTGTGCCTTTTGGCCTCTGTGCCTCCGGGCTTCTGTGCCTCCGGGCCTCGGTCCTCTGTGCCCCCTGACCTCGTGCTTCCTGGCCTCGTGCCTCTGTCCCTCTGTGCCTCCGGGCCTGGCGCCTCTTTGCCTCCTGGCCTTGGGCTTCTGTGCCTCCTGGCCTTGGGCCTCTGTGCCTCCTGGCCTCAAGCCTTGGTGCCTCCTGGCCTTGGTGTCTCCTGGCCTTGGGCCTCTGTGCCTCCTGGCCTCGGGCCTCTGTGTCTCCTGGCCTCGGGCCTCTGTGCCTCCTGGCCTCGTGCTTCTGTGCCTCCTGGCCT
This sequence comes from Anomaloglossus baeobatrachus, assembly GCF_048569485.1. NCBI lineage: Eukaryota > Metazoa > Chordata > Amphibia > Anura > Aromobatidae > Anomaloglossus > Anomaloglossus baeobatrachus. The sequence goes on along the minus strand of NC_134358.1, from coordinate 221,817,001 downwards.
CGGGCTTCTGTGCCTCCTGGCCTCGGGCTTCTGCGCCTCCTGGCCTCGAGCTTCTATGCCTCCTGGCCTTGGTGCCTCCTGGCCTCGGTGCCTCCGGGCCTCGGGCCTCTGTGTCTCCTGCCTCTGTGCCTTGTGCTTCCTGGCCGCGTGCCTCTGTTGCCTCCTGGCCTCCTGCCTTCTGCCTCTGTGCTTCCTGTTCTTGTGCTTCCTGGCCTCCTGGCCTCTGTGCTTCCTGGCCTCCTGGCCTCTGTGCTTCCTTGCCTCCTGGACTCCGGCCTTCCTGGTCTCTGGGCCTCCTGTCCTCTGTGGCCTCGGTGGCTTCCTGGCCTCTGTGGCTTCCTGGCCTCTGTGCCTCCTGGCCTCGTGCTTCTGTGCCTCCTGACCTCGGGCCGCTGTACCTCCTGCCCTCTGTGTCTCCTGGCCTCCTGCCCTCTGTGCCTCTGTGCCTCTGGGCCTCTGTGCCTCTTGGCCTCTGGGCCTCTGTGCCTCTGTGTCTCCTGACTCTGGGCTTCTGTGCCTCTGGGCTTATGTGCCTCTGGACCTGTGTGCCTCTGGGCCTCTTGGCCTCTGTGCCTCTGGGCCTCTTGGCCTCTTGGCCTCTGTGCCTCTGGGCCTCTGAGCCTCTGTGTCTCCTGCCTCTGGGCCTCTTGGCCTCTGTGCCTCTTGGCCTCTGTGCCTCTTGGCCTCTGGGCTTCTGTTCCTCTGGGCCTCTTGGCCTCGGGGCCTTGGTGGCCTTTTAGCCGCAGGGGCCTGTGTTCTGGTCTTCCGACTTCCGCCTCTGACGCCTTGCATCTCCCTGGCCTTGCGCAGGGCTTGGCGCCTCGGGCTTCATGCTTCGCTTCTGAGTTTCGGCCTGATTTCCTGTCCTCGCTGGGCGGGTCCCTCTCTCGGGGCAGCGGGAGGACCTGGCTCTGGTGTTCCTTACTGCTCCCTTCGGGACCTGCCGTCCCTGGTCCTCTCTCCTGAATGGCGTGCCTGTCCTGGGCCCCTGGGTTCTTCCGTCCCGGCCAGCCCTCCTGTCATGGTGTCCCTTCCTTCCTCACCTTGCCGGTGCGTTTTTTGTCGGGGCGTTGCTGCTTTCCCGTCCTTGCTGCGCTGTAGGCCGCCAGTCCGCGCCTACCCTTGTGGTCGGCTGTGGATGCTCTTCCTGGCCTCCCTTCCTGTCTCCTCGTCTGCTGTGTTCCCGATGTCCTCTGTTCTACCGTCCTCCAGTCGGGTAGGGTTATGGGTCTCTCGGTCGGTCCCCTCCGGGTGCCTGTTTCTGCCTGGGCGCCCTGTTCATATCCCGTTTTGCGGGTTCTGGGGGGTGGGGTGCCCTTCCTTCCGGCTGCTGCCCGCTGCCAGCCGGTCCGTTCACCGGCTCTCCTCTCTGGGATCTTGCTCTAGGGTTGGGCGCCCTGACCCTTGCACCCTTCGAGCCCCTCTCCTCCTCGTCCGGTGCGTTGCTGTCCCTGACCCCCGCCTCTTGTCGCCCTTGCTTCTGCCGGGCGTATTCGCGGCCGTCTGGTCCTGTACGTTGGTCCTCCCTTCCTTGGGGTGTTCCGGATCGGTTCTTCTTGTGGCGGGCCCGGCTTCTGGCCCCGGGTGGCGTCCCTGTTTCCCGCGGTCGAATGCTCTTTCTCCCTTCCTTCGGTTCGCGGCCTTGCTTGGGGGGGCACTGTTCCCCCCTGGGTCGCTCGGTCGGCCCCTTGGCGGCTGGATGGGTCTTTGTTTTTTTTTTGTCTTTCAGGGTTCCGGCTGTGGTCCTCCGGTGACGTGACGTCCCTTGCCCCGATGGCTGTGGGCTACTGTGTCCCTCGCATCTGTGCTGCAGCGTGTTCCTCTGTCCTCCACGGTGACGGATCGTTCTCCGGGGCGGTGGCCTCCTCCTTGGTGGCTGTGGCGGCTGTCTCATCGACGGTATTTGTAAGGCTGCGTCCTGGTCTTCTCCTTCCATTTTTCCGGGCTCTGCCGGCTGGCCCTTTTGTTCTTCCACTGTCCTTCCATTTGGCAGCTTGTCCCTTCCCATGGTTATCCCGCCCTCAGTGTGTATTCTCTCTAAGTCTCTCGTGGGTGCTGTCGTGACGAAAGGAAAAGACTATATTACGTACTGGTAATGGGATTTTCCTGAGTCCACGACAGCACCCTTTACACCCCTGCCCTTCCTTTGTTTTTTTTTTCACGCTTCGGTGTCCTGGGATTGTCTGTTTTGTTTACTAATTCTTTGGCGGTTCCTCTCCCGGTCTCTGCAACCAACTGATGAGGGAGGGGGACCGCCCCTTTTTATCTGTAGGTTTCCTGTCCTGAAGGGGGCGGATCCCTCTCTCGTGGGTGCTGTCGTGGACTCAGGAAAATCCCATTACCGGTACGTAATATAGTCTTTTGTAAAAACAAAAAATACAAAAAATAAAATAAAATATATATATATATATATATATATATATATATAAAAAGCAATAAAAAAACATTTTTAGTGTCTGATAGTTGCCCCCTCCCATCTCTAAATTTACTGGGTGTCATGGCGTCTTTTGACTCTGTTCACACGTTCTCTGTTCTCTGCTGACACGCCACTTGGTGCTATGTGAGTTGCTCAGAGCCAGGCATTGACCAGTTGTGAGTTTACTGATGGTGGGTCTTGCAGGAGTTAATGCCCGCTGGCCTGTGAATTGCTGCTTGGGTCACAGGTTTCTGGAGGCCTATCACGGCCACCTCCACCCTTTAAAAGATGGTTCCATGCTGATAATAGTTTATGTGATTCCGGTCATTGTGCATAAGGATCCAGCTTCTGGTGTACTGCTGTATGCAAGTATGCTGTGTAGTGGAAATACTTAAGGCCCCGTCACACTAAGCAACATTGCTAGCAACATCGCTGCTAACGAACAACTTTTGTGACGTTGCTAGCGATGTTGCTGTGTGTGACATCCAGCAACAACCTGGCCCCTGCTGTGAGGTCGTTGGTTGTTGCTGAATGTCCTGGGCCATTTTTTAGTTGTTGATGTCCCGCTGTGAAGCACACATCGCTGTGTGTGACAGCGAGACAGCAACAACTAAATGTGCAGGCAGCAGGAGCTGGCTTCTGCGGAGGCTGGTAACCAATGTAAACATTGGGTAACCAAGAAGCCCTGTCCTTGGTTACCCGATATTTACCTTTGTTACCAGCCTCCGCCGCTCTCACTGTCAGTGCCGGCTCCTGCTCTGTGCACATGTAGCTGCAGGACACATCGGGTTAATTAACCCGATGTGTGCTGTAGCTAGGAGAGCAGGAGCCGGCACTAAGCATTGTGCGCTGCACCCTGCTCTGTGCACATTTAGCTGCAGCACACATCGGGTAATTAACCCGATGTGTGCTGTAACTAGGAGAGCAAGGAGCCAGCGCTAAGCTGTGTGCGCTGCTCCCTGCTCTGTGCACATGTAGCTGCAGGACACATCGGGTTAATTAACCCGATGTGTGCTGTAGCTAGGAGAGCAGGAGCCGGCACTAAGCATTGTGCGCTGCTCCCTGCTCTGTGCACATTTAGCTGCAGCACACATCGGGTAATTAACCCGATGTGTGCTGTAACTAGGAGAGCAGGGAGCCAGCGCTCAGTGTGCGCTGCTCCCTGCTCTCTGCACGTGTAGCTCCGTGCGCTGGTAACCAAGGTAAATATCGGGTTGGTTACCCGATATTTACCTTAGTTACCAAGCGCAGCATCTTCCACGTGGCGCTGGGGGCTGGTCACTGGTTGCTGGTGAGCTCACCAGCAACTCGTGTAGCGACGCTCCAGCGATCCCTGCCAGGTCAGGTTGCTGGTGGGATCGCTGGAGCGTCGCAGTGTGACATCTCACCAGCAACCTCCTAGCAACTTACCAGCGATCCCTATCATTGTTGGGATCGCTGGTAAGTTGCTTAGTGTGACTGGACCTTTAGTCATTTATTATCTCCTCCCTTTTCTTTGTTTACCTACTGAGCACAGTTTATCTATACCTCTGTGAGTGTTTGCTGTGAGTTTGAGTTTTGATTTTTCTCTGTCTATTTTTGTGTGGGATTAACCACTCCAGTCCTGGCCCTCTCCTGCGTTGGTTTGTGAGGGGATATTAGACCAGGGCTATTCAGGAATTAGGGCTATGCTGGCAGTCCAGACCTCGCCACCATCAGCCGTACCTATGGGATAAGGGACAGATAGACTCCTCTAGCCTGAGTTCTAGTTAAGGAGTCCCATTCCCAGTTCTATGTCACTCATCATGACAAATTAATTGAGAAGTGTAGTTTGTAAAATGAGGTCACTTATGGGGGGTTTTGCTGTGACATGGCACCCACAAACTATAAAAGCAGAATCTGTGCTATAATATGTGCTCCTTCCCTTCTGATCTTTGCACTTTGCCTTAAAAGTAGTTTCTGTCAACATATGTGGTACTGGTGTACTCAGGAGAAATTGCACAACAAAGTGTGTGGCCCATTTTTTTTTCCTATTAGCCCTTTTAAAAATTAACAGCTTGGTGCTAAACAATATTTTAGTGGGAAAAAAAATATTTTTTCTTCATTGCCCAATGGTATAAAATTCTGTGACGCACCGTGGTGTTAATTTGCTCACTGCACCCCTAGATGAATTCATTGAGGGTTGTAGTTTGGAAAATGGCATGAATCATGGGTTCTGCCAAAGTGTTATGGCACTCGCAAACCATTCCAGCAAAATCTGAATTACAATGTGGCGCTCCTTCCCTTCTGAGTTTTGCACTGTGACTCAAAAGTAGTTTTCAACCACATATTGGCTATTGGGGAACTCGGGAGAAATTGCATAACACATTGCACAGTTCTTTTTCTCCTATTACTTCTTTTGAAAAATAGAAATTCAAGAGGAACAAAAGTTAGAAACAAAGAAAAACATAGGGGTGTTTTAGATGACAATACAGCACAGATTAGCTTAAAAAAATGTTGGAGTTTATGGTCGGACAACTTCTTTAACTCTTCTAATTAAAATCTTCTAATAAACAAAAATATGTTTTAAAATTGTGCTGAAGCAAAGTAAACATGTGGGAAATGTTATGTATTAATGCTTTTGTGTGACATAACTCTCTGGTTTAAGGGCATAAAAATGAAAAGAATGAAAATTGCAAAATGTTCAAATTTTTTATCAACATTAGATTTTTTCATACTGAAACGCAAATATTATTGACCAAAATTTACCACTAACATTAAGTACAACGTGTCATGAGAGAACTTATGCAGAAATCACTGAAGCGTTCTAGAGTTATTACCACATAAAGTGACAGTGGTCAAAATTAAAAAATTTTGGCCTGGTCAGGAAGGCAAAAACAGGTTATGGAGCAAAAGGGTTAAATAAATTGTATTCAGGTATAAATCACCATAGGTATGTTGTACAAATGCAGTAAATGATGGGCTTATTTGAACATAACTAGTTGTTTGTGAAATTAGTTAAGAATTAATCAATTTACGGGAACACTGTAGACACAGTGGTACATCTAAAAGAGGAATATGTGTATTTCTAGCTCATTATCTACAAATAAAACATATACAGCGAACTCTGGAATGATTGGCATGCAATAGCAAATCATATTTAATAAAAAAAAATATATTTAGTTAGTGACCAAAAATAGGCTTAAAAGGTATCTGTCATGTCCCCAAATGCTATTAACCTACAGAAAGAGTTAATCTGCAGGTTAATAGTGTTCTAAAGCTGTGGAGTTGTCATACAGAAAGTGCAGCTGTCAGGAGGAAAGTAACTTTGTTCCTCACAGCAGCCTCTGGCTTTCAGTCATGAAGGCGCAATTCAGTTACTGCTCAGCGCACAGCTGTTTCTGGACTTATGCACTACCGAGACTGCTGTCAGTCAATGTGCCAGTATGTGTTTACAGCCATCACTCATTATATACTGAGTAGTAACTAAAGCTATTCTGTGCTCTGTGCACACCTCTATGACTGAAAGCTGTCAGCCGCTGGGAGGAAAAATGTTCATTACCTCCCAGTAGCCGAGCTTTCAATGCGATGGTCGGACAGTTTTATAACTCTTTTAACTTGCAGATTAACCCCATAACTGTAGTTTAATACTATTTGGGGACATATGTTCACCTTAAAAATTTTATAATCATTAGCACATTGCCTCATATAAACAGGTGATGTGATATTTATAACATGATATTCTATGGGCACAGAATGATTGTATTAATGACCATTCGGTGTGCATGGAACAAATCATTGACCGGTCTACGCAGGCCAGTAAAGACCTCTGAAATAGCCGATTGGCGGTCGTTTAAAAGCATGTATCATGCCATGTAAGCCCAGCATTACAATTAAAAATGAAAATCCATTCTCCCGTTGTGTTCTGTGGACTGGAGAGTCAGGCAAAACATTTTGTTCATCTCCACTTCTAATCTTCACGTGTGCTTATATAAAACTGCCCAGTGTCCTTGAGATAAAGCTTGAAGCATAGGAGAGACGCAGTTAATCTGATCTAGTGCTGGTTGTCTGGCTTTTAGCCTAAGCTGATTATTCTCACCTGACTTTTGGCTGGAAGAAGAGATCCAGATGGGTAATCGCTCCCACAGGAGAGCTGAGGATTTGGGTCTTAGAAGAGTAAAATAGTAAAGAAAGATTTCCTCTGCTTGTTACAAAAGAAAAGTATTGTTAAGCCACAGGAAAAGATTTTTAGACAAAAAGTTACATTTTAGGCACAATTTTTAGCAATATTATGTAAATCATATTCAGAGCTTAAATTTAACATTTTTATTTTTAACTTCTGCACAATAAAAAAGTCACCTAATGGCAACTATTGTCACTGCAAATCTCCCTTTTGAGTGCTGGGCCAATACAAAGATGTGGTAAGCTAATGAGATTGGCTATAAGGCACTAGTTGACTATTGCAGTGTTAGAGTGCGTGCCCACGATCAGTGTTTGCAGCGTTTTGGATGTAGCATGCTTCAGCTGCGTCCAAAATGCTGCGTTGTGCAGTACAAGCATAGTGGATGGGATTTCTAGAAATCCCGTGCCCTCTGCTTGTTTTTTCCGCAGCAAACACTGACCTGCAGTGTATCTTTCCAGACAGCAGCATGTCAATTGTTTGCTGTGGATTCGCATGCATCCTCCGTAGGGAGAACACAAGCGAGAGACCTCAGACCACACTGAACCCTCATCGTGGGTACGAGTCTCCTGCATTCTCCTGCAGAGGAGACTCGCAAACCCGCAGGTCAGGACTTGCTGTGTCAAGGACACGGTGAGTCCTGATCGTGTGCACGTACCCTAAGTCACAATGTTATGTGGTATAGGAAAAAAAGAGATCATTTAGATATTCAGATATAGCAGAGTAGAATTTGTCACACCACTCCAGCATTTTTCTAAATTTCACTGCTGTAGTGGTGCTTTAAACCTAAGTCTACTCATCTTATGGCATCTTCATCTGTTATCTGCACCTCTCTGGCTGCTCCAGTGTTTCATGGAGTGAGCCGGAGGTCACAACGCAATAGCAATCTATTAGAGCCTTGTAAGAGTGGTAGACAATGGTGGTCGATCCTAATCTTGAAGACACCAATCGCGTCATGTAATGTAGTGTGAATAGTGTCTTGTGTATTTTGTAAATACTGTGATGTACTGTGTCCTGTGAATTGTATTGTAATGTGATGTTCCTGTGTAATGTCAGGTATAATGAATAGTGCAGAATGCTTACTTTGTAGAAGTGTTAAAAATGGAGTGAATCAATTCTATAGTGGCCGCACTCCTCGTAGTGATGATTTTGAAACCTCTTGTCCACAATTGGAATTTATTGTTCAAAAAACATTAAACATACAAGAATAAAAACAGATACAACGCGTTTCGGCGGAAACAACCGCCTTCCTCAGGTATCTGATACCTGAGGAAGGCGGTTGTTTCCGCCGAAACTCGTTGTATCTGTTTTTTATTTTAAACCTTTTTACCTGTGATAATCTGTGGCTGGATGAAACACAGGATCAATTCAAGGCAAGCAGCAGACCCGGATAAACATTAGAAGCGTGAAGAAGCTTTGGAAAATCATGTATGCTTGAAGTTTTGTGGCAAAAGGTGAGTGCATAAAACTTCATTTAAAGGGCACCAGAGAGTCGCTTTGATAACGCACTGAGATTGGCACCGCGTGTTTGTTTTTTATTATATACCCTGCATGGAATCACCTCACTTTGTAGAAGTGTTGCTAATGTAATGAAAGTGTAATGTATACTATTTATGTGAGAATGTTTTGTAAGGAAGTTCTGCTCAACAAGAGACCACAGAATTAGAAATAGTTAAGTTTTGTAACTAACCCACCCCTGCAGGGGTTAGCTTACAGGGAATGTGAGGATTCATTCTAGAAGGACTCAGTGAAGGCCTAGTGATCAAATGTAACAGAGGTATAGTCTGAGAATGAACCGCACAGTAAAGAGCTATGGCTTAATGAGTGCTGATTGTCTCCTTGTGTGTGTAAGTTGTAAGTTGTCATCTGATCCTAGCCAGCCGACACCATTGGCAGTTTGCAGCCTGCAGTGGTTCCAAGCCCACACGGCCAAAGTTGCACACACAGCCAGGACCAGGTGTTTCATGTAGCATATTGGGGCATCCAGAGTCAATCCTTTGCCCTCAACTACGGCCCCGCACCACTCAACAGCCTCGATCTGACTTTCATAGACTTGTATTGAGTGCTTGTGACGCAACCTCAGACTTCTCACCAGACAGAAGATGCGGTTACAAAATGCTGCGCGGGACCAGAGAGACAGTAAAAAAAGGTTAAGATGCCAGAAGGTGAGTATAAGAGTAGGGACAGGAACCTTAGGCTAAATGCACCACTCCAACACTTAAACCCCCCTCCTCACCCTCCAAAAAAAACCCCCAAAAAAACAAAAAACCCACTGGAGTGGTGTTTTAGTTGATTTAATTGAGGAAAAAAAACAGCAGAAAATTGTAATTACCTCCTGTACTAGCAGCACTCCTCAATAATGATGAGCGGACCTGTGAAAGTTCAGGCTCTGGGGGTTCAGCTGAACTTTTTAGAAAGTTCTATTCTGGACGAGAATTTGACCTGAACTTCATTTGAAGTCAGTAATTGGAAGTTTGGGTCTCCGCCCACATGCAGCCAGCCATAAACAGATTACTTCCAGGGTCGAGTAGGCAGTGTTTTTTCATTTTTTCTATGTGTGCACACTACATCTGATCATGCAGATTTTACCCCCGGTGCGAGGTGTTCAAACATTGTAAGCGGCTCACACTGGGCTGAGCATCAAGACGCGTACCCAAGCACATCGCTGCTCGATTGAGTGGTTTGCATAAGTAATTCCTGCAAACTCTGTTTTTTGTTTTTTTTGGTTTTTTTTTAAAAGTCTGTGTTCTGTGCAATCTCCAAATACCAAACATCTGTTCGTTTATCTCTACTCCTCAGCATTGCTTATTGTAGTCTTCAAAGATCTTTTGGCATAAACAATGTCATTGATGACTGTAGCCAATCAGCTGCTGGCTGCCTGCAGCCTCTACATTCCATCTAGGAAAGTCCTCCTGTTTGGTCAGAACATAATGGCCTTACCAGATCAATGGCCACTAATTGGCTGAAGTCATCACATGACATTATTTATGCCAAGACGCCAGAGAAAAGAGTACAGTATTTTTTTCTTTGTATTCCCATGCAGAATACTTTTTAAGGCCGGTGTCACACTCGCGAGTGCCTTGCATGTATCTCACGCGAGTCTCGCGTTACATCACCCATCACACTCACACTCTCTGGACAGGAGCGTCTCAGCTGCATAGAGATGCATGTAACCGACCCGCTCCTGTGAGGAGCATGTGTTTCCAAGACGGGTGATGCAACACGAGACTGACGCGAGATATACGCGAGGCACTTGCAAATGTGACACCGACCTAAAGGAGGAAAAAAACATTGCTGAACCAGATTTCATAGGTCAATCATTCCTGATCATAGGTCCTTAAAATTTGCCACTAATCATTGAACAAATGAAATGCTTGTTCTTTGCCTGACTAGATTTTTAGATGGCTTATACAGTATATCATTAACCAAAAGAAACTATTTTACCTAAAAAATCATTTTTATTCACATATATGCCACAAACAAGGTACACATATTAAAAATATTAAAAATTGATGAGAAGAAAAGGTGGGAATCAATACACCCTACTCCTCACCCTTCCTGTCATACAGTGGTCGACATCCTAAGGTTTACTGACGCCCCTGTTCCTCGTCGGCTAGAGTCCTATATCAACCCTCCACTTACACTAGGAAAGTACCGTGTGCCCTAATTTAAAGTGGGTAAGGTGAAACACCCAAAGTCAGACCCATATAGATAGTATGTGACATTAGTTTAGTCCAGATAGTAAGTTTCTGTCAGTAGATGTCATAAATTATCTATGGGGGAATTTTGACTCAGTCGACTATCAGTCAAGAGTTTTAAACCATAAAAACTGCTGTTGCATATGTCCAGGATGCACCCTACGCGTTTCGCCCTCTTATCAGGTCAATAGGGCTCATCAGGGGTATAGAACATAGATCCTTGACAATTATATCACAGCTTCAACCTAGAACATAAACATAAATATAATAATACACTGTTACCAACTTCAGAAATCCATAGTTATATCAAAATATGATTGAAGAAAAGAACAAGGACAGTACTAACCGGTAATAATGAGTTGTACCAGAACAATTTTATATATTGTTAATAATTTCTCCTCCAAAGGTATAAACCAGGATAATGCATCTATCAATACAAACAATACATGGTATATATACATACGTATACAGATATACACATATGGGGTATCTATTAACTCCATCCCTCCTAAACAAAAAAGGGATACGCCAATAGCCAGGCACATAAATGAGGAACATAATGGTTGTTATGATGATGTAAGATTTAAATCCATCGAATCTGTCCCAGAACCGGAGAGAAAAGGGGACTGGGATAAAATTTTGTTACAAAGAGAGGCGAGGTGGATTTTTTGGTTGGGGTCCGTGTATCTGGATGGCTTGAATGAGCATATAAGCTATACTTGCTTTATCTAACTTGATAAAAGTGAATTCAACCATACCTTTAAATATATTTGGCCCGTAGTAGGCCTGATATGAATTAATGCCCACCTATTAATCTTGGATATTGGGCATTACTATTGGTGTTTAAAGATATGACACAACCAGGTAGCCAGTGTTTTATCTGTGACTGCCTATATGTTGCTTTTGTTTCTGAACACTGTTACCTTCTTTGGTTCTTTGGGATGGTTTTGAATGGACAGCCCCTTTGATTTCAATGCTTTTAAAATCATATATTTACTTTTCGTTTTTGACATGGCGGGGCCTACAGGGTCCTTATGGTTAAATATGCCATCCCCATTTTGGGAATATATACCCTTGTATATTAGAGATTTGTGGCGGTTGCTGAGATCTATCTGACAGCCTCACCTCCGGGATCGTAATAAGCGCGCACGGTGATTTGCCCGCGCATGCGCGATTGTTGTTAGGCTCTTTTCATTCTAAGTGGTATAATCGAGAGTGTGCGCATGCGCGGGTTTTTTGCGCATGTGCGGTGGACTAGGAACGTTCTGTTATACGGAACCATTCCTTGTAGTCCTAGACTTGGTGGGACTTTTTTCTGTGCCGCAAATCCCGGAAGTGACGATACGGGAGTGGCTGATCAGCTGCTTTTTTGGCACGCAATATGAGATTTAAAAGCTGGCTAGGGCTGCTATGTCTTAAGCACACCCGTACTGGATACACATCGCTACCCAGGTGACATTGATCGTCCAGGTATTTCCGTTTTGCCTTGTCTATAGCAAAGTAATTTTCTGCTGTGTTGTCATCTTGTGATATACATTGTTTATAGTGGTTATATAATGGGACTGAGTTGTGCTATACCTCTTTCTACCTAGGCACTAATAGAGGTGTTGCCTATACCGGGATCCGGATTTACTTGAGGTATGTGTGGCACCTCCGATGGTCCTTAGAGCTGTCTTTCTTTGGGGCGTTGTTATCTGTTCATTCTTATGCCATGTATATATATATATATATATATGATTTTTTAAGGGAAGACTGGCTTTCCTGAGGACATTTGTACCATCACATAGGTGAATGAGCCTGTATTGCGGGATGAATCCTCTAAAGTGCTGACATCTATCTTTATTTAGACCAGGTATTGTCTGGGCATGTATTGTTTTTGTATACATGTATGTACATTGCTTACGTCCTGTGAACTGGCAGGGACACCTGAATGAAGTGTACGTCCATATTGGGTGTACGGATATACGTATGGAGATGTGTGGTTTATTTGCATTTTTAAAGCAGACATGGGGGATCTGACTTGTATATTTTGATTTGATCTCTCATAGACCAGCACGTGCACATATGGGTGTGCTTGAACCTCGGGATAGCTCCCAGATTGGTTGAGGGATATGTTTATAGCCCTGGTCTACTCCAACAGGTATATATATATGTCCATATGTCTATCCTTTGTTGTTATGTGAGCCCCCCTTTTTTGTTTAGCAGGGATGGAGTTAATAGATAATAGATTTATGTTTATGTTCTAGGTTGAAGCTGTGATATAATTGTCAAGGATCTATGTTCTATACCCCTGATGAGCCCTATTGACCTGATAAGAGGGCGAAACGCGTAGGGTGCATCCTGGACATATGCAACAGCAGTTTTTATGGTTTAAAACTCTTGACTGATAGTCGACTGAGTCAAAATTCCCCCATAGATAATTTATGACATCTACTGACAGAAACTTACTATCTGGACTAAACTAATGTCACATACTATCTATATGGGTCTGACTTTGGGTTTTTCACCTTACCCACTTTAAATTAGGGCACACTGTACTTTCCTAGTGTAAGTGGAGGGTTGATATAGGACTCTAGCCGACGAGGAACAGGGGCGTCAGTAAACCTTAGGACGTCGACCCCTGTATGACAGGAAGGGTGAGGAGTAGGGTGTATTGATTCCCACCTTTTCTTCTCATCAATTTTTAATATTTTTAATATGTGTACCTTGTTTGTGGCATATATGTGAATAAAAATGATTTTTTAGGTAAAATAGTTTCTTTTGGTTAATGAAATAATATACTTACCTTGATATTGTATTCGGTTCATGCTTATACAGTATATCCCAAAAGTGAGTACACCCCTCACATTTTTGTAAATATTTTATTATATCTTTTCATGGGACAACACTGAGGATATGATATTTTGATACAATATAAAAAAGTCAGTGTACAGCTTGCATAACAGTGTACATTTGGTGTGTCCTCTAAATAATTTAACACACAGCCATTAATGTGTAAACCGCTGGAAACAAAAGTGAGTACACCCCTAAGTGAAAATGACCAAATTGTGCCCCATTACCCATTTCTCCTCCCCGATGTCAGGTGAGTCATTAGTGTTATAAGGGCTCAGGTGTAAATGGGGAGCAGGTGTGTTAAATTTGGTGTTATTGCTCACACACGCTCTCTTACTGATCCCTGGAAGTTCAACATGGCACCTCATGGCAAAGAATTCTTTGAGCATCTGAAAAAGAAAAATATTGGTCTACATAAGGATGGCCTAGGCTCTAAGAGGATAGCTAACACCCTGAAATTGAGCTGCAGCACAGTGGCTAAGACCATACAGCGGTTTACCAAGACAGGTTCCACTCAGAACAGGCCTCGCCATGGTCGACCAAACTGGTTGAGTGCACGTGCTCAGCGTCATATCCAGTGGTTATCTTATTTAAAATAGACATATGGGTGCTTCCAGCATTGCTGCAGAGGTTAAAGGGGTGGGGGAGGTGGGGTCAGCCTGTCACTGTATCAAATTAGCGATCTGCATAACTGTCTTTCCAGAAGGAATCCTCTTCTAAACATGTTGCACAAAAAAGCTTGCAAATAGGTTGCTGAAAACAAGCAGACTAAGGACATGGATGGCTGGAACCACATCCTGTAGTCTGATGAAACCAAGATAAGCTTATTTAGTTCAGATGGTGTCAGGTGTGTAGTGGTAACCAGATGAGGAGTAGAAAGACAAGTGTCTTACCTACATTCAAGCATGGTGGTGGGAGTTTCATGGTTTGGGTCTGCATAAGTGCTGCTAGCTGTGGGAAGCTACATTTTATTGAGGGAACCATGAATGCTAACATGTACTGTGGTATACTGAAGCACAGCATAATCCCCTCCCTTCAGAAACTAGTCCGCAGGGCTGTATTCCAAGATGATAACCCACAAACACACCTTCAAGATGACCACTGAGGGCAAAAGGTGCTGGATCTGCCAAGCATGTCTCCAGACCTAAACCCTATGGAACATCTGTGGGCCATTTTCAAAAGGAAGGTGAAGGAGCGCAAGGTCTCTAACATCTACCAGCTCTGTGATGTCATCATGGAGGAGGATTCCAGTGACTCCTGTGAGGCTCTATTAAGGCAGTGTTTGAAAAAACGTAAATACCTACCGGTAATGTGTTTTTTCTGAACCCATGATGGCACCACGAGAGAGAAAGAATCCTTTCAAGGACAGGAACCTACAGGATAAAAAAGGGTGGTACTTCTCCCTGCATCACTTGATTACAGAGAATGTAAGGACCTCTAATGGAAAAAGGTTAATACAACATATGGCCAACACTAGAACACTTCTGTGTGAAAAAAGCAAAAGGTGAAAACTGACTAAAATGAAACACCCAGTGCAGGGAGGGAATGTAAGAGTGCCGTCATGCGTTTAGCAAAAACACATCCAGTAAGTAATTACGTATTTTTCCTTCACCCTATGACGGCACCACGAGAGAATTACAGCAAAAAAGAAAACACTAGGGAGGGACTACAGCCTGCAGAACGCTTCTCCCAAAGGTGAGGTCAGAAAAGAATAGATCTAACCTATAATGTTTGTAGAAGGTCGAGGGCAATGACCACATAGCTGCCATGCAGATCTATTCAATGGAGACTTCAGCTCTTTCTGCCCATGAAGATGCCACCGCCCTCGTGGAATGTGCTTTCAGGCCTGCCGGTACTTCCTACCTCTAGCTGAGTAAGCTAAGGCTATGGCTTCACTGATCCACCTCTCTAGAGTGGATTTTGAGGCCCTAGCCCCCTTCTTTCTACCTTGAAAGGAGATAAATAAAGACATCCTTTCTCCAAGTACTAGAGATTAAAAGGTATTGTATCAAACACCATAGAACATCTAGACAATGCAATTGCAATTTCTTCCAGGTCTTGCAATAAATGTTTGTGGTCTTCAGCTTTCTACTCAGCAATAAGGTGGAAACTAAATTTGGGAAAAAACCTCTGCTACTCAGTAGGGCCCTCTCAAATTCCGGGCCGTCTGGTGTAGTCTGCCTGTCAGAGGAGGAAAAGCCGGACCCTGAGAGAGGAGATCCGGAAGAACCCACAGACTGGAAACTGACATCTGATTCAGCCAAAAAAAACCACGGTCTCTTTGCCCAGAAGGGAGCTATCAGATTCATCCTCTTTCGGTCGTCTCTGATCTTCTTCAGGACTGTCGGAATCAGAGATAACGGGGGAAAAGCATAGGCTAGGTCGAAGTCCCATCTTGTCAACAGGACATCTACAGTGTACGGTTGCTCTCTGGGGTTTAGAGAGCAAAACTGCCAAACTTTCCTGCTCTGTTTGGTAGCGAACAGATCTATGACCGGAGTACCCCATTTCACTACTATTTGTTCGAAAATGGACTGTTTAAGAACCCATTCCCCTTGTCTTAGCCAGGTGTGGCTCAGAAAATCTGTCGTATAATTGTCTTTCCCTCTTATATGTACTGCGATAGCGACCTTAAATGTGTCTTTGCCAACTGCAGGATTCTGTCCACTATTGCCATCAGGGACCTGGGTCCCATGCCCCCCTGATGATTCAGATAAGCTACAGTCACCTGATTGTCCGACAATATTTTTGCATGATGACCCAACAGTAAGGGCAGGAGATTCAGCATTGCACACTCCATAGCTAAGAGTTCCCTAACATTCGAGGAAGACGATGACTCTTGTGCTGACCAAACCCCCTGAAATAGATGGTCTTGTAGGAGAGCCCACCAGCCCATGACACTTGCATCCATGGTAACCACTTTGGACACAGGAACAGACCACGGAACACCTCTTGTCAGGTTCTTCTGGTTCAACCACCACTGTAGGGACCTGATGTAGTCTGGTTGCAGTGTTATCTGTCTGTCTAACCTGTCTCCCAGAACCGCCTGATTCATCAAAATGTCCCACTGAAGAACTCTGGTATACCAATGGGCCTAAAGGACCGTTGGGATAGTGGATGTCAGGGAGCCCAGGAGAGACATAGCATCCCTGAGAGACATCTTTGGGGATGTTACTGCTCGTAGCATCAGACTGTGTTTCTTTTCCACTTTAGTGGATGGAAGACGACATTTTTGCACTAAGGAGTCCAGCGTAAGTCCCAAGAAAGTCTGCACTGTATTCAGTTCCAATCTTAATTTGTCCCAGTTCAGAATCCAGCCCAGATATTCCAACTTGGAGCAGACGTCCTGGAGGATGTGGAAACAACAGCTTGGCAACCTGCCTACTATAAGGAAGTCATCAAGATATGGGATGACAAGGACCTTTTTTTCCCGCAGGTAGGCTGTGATCTCTAGCACGATCTTTGTGAACATCCTTGGAGCAATTGCCAGGCCGAAAGGCAAAGTACTGTATTGGAAGTGCCTGATTTTTCCGTCTATCCAAACCGCCACCTTGAGATATTTTTGTAAGCAATAGTCTATGGGGATGTGATAATGCGCATCTTTCAAGTCCAGAACTGTTATGTGGCAACCTGGAAACAGAGTTTTTATGGTGGACTTCATGGACTCCATCTTGAAGGACATAACCTGAGATGTTTGTTTAGCCCTTTTAAATTTATAATGATGCAAAAAGTGTTGTCTGGTTTTCTCACCAAAAAGAGAAATACTTTGCCTACTGGCATTTCCGTTGGGGAAAATTTTTCTAACAGATTTTTTATCACCATCTCTAGAGCCCCCTGTTCATGAGGGCAATACCTTGGGGGTGTCAGGAGAAATTTTTGGAGGAGGGCCCTGAAATGGCAACTTTAGACCTGATGATGCTGAGAACCCAAGAGTTTAATGAAATCTTTTCCCAGGCCGAAAGGAAATGGGTTAGTCTCCCTCCTACCTTTGAGTGTGAGTCATTGAGAGGATTTTTTATCTTGGGAAGGGCCCTTGAACATGAAGCCCTTTCCTTCCTTCTTCCAATCCGACCAAGAATTCCTGTTTCTTGATGGAATTTTACGGTTGTACTGTCTCCTACGAAAGGACTGTTTGAAAGAGGGAAAGGACGGGGCCGGAAAGTTCTTTTTTTCGCCCGCCTTCCCGAGTACATCATCCAGTACTGGTCCGATGAGAAACTCTCCTTGACATGGATCGAGCAGAGTCTGGACATCATTCACAGATCTCCTGGGCAACATTTCAGCCAAAAGGCCCTTCTAACTGAATTATAAAGCGCCGCTGATTTAGCATCCAGTCTTTTAGAATCTGCTGATGCATCAGAGAGGAATGCAGATGCTCCCTGCAATAGAGGTAAGGGGGACAAAATATTCTCCCTTGGAACCTTCCTTTTAAGCTTATGTTCCAGCTGAACTAGCCATACTGACAGGGATCTCGCTGTACCTGTTGCTGCTACTGCTTGGCGTAATGCACCTGCTGATGACTCCCAGGCATCTTTAAGGAAGAGATCCGCTTTGATGTGGTCTTTTAGTGATGCCATGTCCTTGAACGGGATTGAGAATTTCTTAGATGCCTTGCAAACTGCCACATCCAATTTAGGAGGCTTATCTCAGGAGGAACATGCAGCTTCTTCAAAAGGGTATTTACGTTTAAAGGTTCCAGGTGAAGACCCCCTCTTATTGGGCCTCTACCACTCTCTGGAGATTAGGGAATGCACAACTAGCGGAGAGGCTCGACTTTTCTTTTGCTCTAGTCCTCTAACCATCGAGTTTTGGACAGAATGTTGCGGCTTCTCATCTGTCATGCCCATCGTACTCCTGATTGCCTTAATCAGGTTGTCTGTGTTTTCCGCAGGAAAACATTGGCGCTCTCCGACATCACTATCAGAAGAGACGGGGAGACTCAGTAACAAAGGAACCACATTCCCCTTCTGATCTACTTGAATCTGCTGAGGAAGGGGGAAAAAACCTGCGCTTCTTATAGGGAGACTCTCTCAAAGACAGGGATTGAAATGAGCTTTTGACTTCAAAAGTAATCATGGATCTGAGATCCAAAGCAAAACCCGGGGCTGCCTCAGAAAGGGTCTGCTGGATACAATCCCTGCAGAGCCTCTTGGTCCAAGTATGGGCCAGCCCTTGCTTACAAAGGGCACATTCTTTGTTCTTAGTTTTGGAAGAACATTTCCTCGGCTTCTCCACCTAACACAAACTGGGAAGGAGGGGAGACATAAAAAAAAACCTCTTTACAAAGTGAACTTTCCTGAAGATCACTCACCACTCTGATGTAAAGAGGCGGTACCGAGTCAGGGGGAGGAGCGCTGCCATCTGACAACTCTTCCCTGGAGGCTCCTCTGCTGTTGGGTTTGGCACGCTGCTGGCTTTGCTAACTGGACCTAGTAGCACTCTTACTAGAGAGTCTTCCACTGGATCCAGTGCTGCTCCAATGACGCTGAGGCTGTTTCTGGGGCTTCTGCTGTGACTCGGACTTTCTAGCAGCAGAGGGGGAGGATGGCTGCAGCACCTGTTGCTGCCCCTGATCCTGGTCCATCCTCCTGGAGATGTCAGACTGGAGCAGATGCCACTGACCCGCGGACCCCCAGCCATTTTTAAATTGACGGGACGCTCAACAGCCCCTTCCAGCACCTTCTGGACCCATTTCCGGGTGCAAAACGTCACCGGCTGGCACAGCGTCATCTCTGCACGTCCGCGCCGCCGAATGCTCCCTTGCATGCATCAGAACATACGTCACACCAAAGATGACGCCGCCCGACACTGATGCACCATGCTACCGGAGGCACACGGCAGTGGCTACCACCAACCAGAGGGGGTCGCAGCCTGCGCTCGCTCACAGTCGAAGCCCCCGTGAACTCACTGTGGCGCATCCAGAGGACTTGTGCTGGCTGAAGCAGGACCCGTGCCACTGCCATAACTGACCACTGGACTCGAATGAAAACAAGGGGGAAATTATGCAAAAGTGAATTTATTGATACACTGCAAAAGGAACCTAACCAGAGCAACAGCACCAACGTTTCGGCATAGAGCCTTTCTCAAGGTTGTTGCCTGAAAGGTGTGAAGACAATAACAATAATGAGTGCATTATATACAGGTGATACACACAATATGTACAGAATAATACAAATATACATGAAGATATACTGTGGAACGTACATCACTGGTCAGAGTAAGGAACCACGGGTCTCGAAGGACAACCGGGGGTTTGCAAATACTGGCAAGGTTCCACACGTTTTTGCAGGGTGTTTTCGTTATTATACCTGTACTAATCATCTCCTTCTCCATATGATTAAGAAAACACCCTGCAAAAACGTGTGGAACCTTGCCAGTATTTGCAAACCCCCGGTTGTCCTTCGAGACCCGTGGTTCCTTACTCTGACCAGTGATGTACGTTCCACAGTATATCTTCATGTATATTTGTATTATTCTGTACATATTGTGTGTATCACCTGTATATAATGCACTCATTATTGTTATTGTCTTCACACCTTTCAGGCAACAACCTTGAGAAAGGCTCTATGCCGAAACGTTGGTGCTGTTGCTCTGGTTAGGTTCCTTTTGCAGTGTATCAATAAATTCACTTTTGCATAATTTCCCCCTTGTTTTCATTCGAGTGCTGGGACTCTTTTTACTATATGACTCCTTATCCCATTAGCACCTCCAGTATATGTGGTGAAGCCTGCAATTTCTATACATTGATATAACTGACCACTGGGACTGGGTAAGTAAGTCTTCTTTCATGGCCCTGCAGGGCCACCATATGCTGAGGTTCCCCATTCAAGGACAGGAAACTAGCTGATGCTTGGAGAGGTACTGCCCTTTTTTATCCTGTAGGTTTCCTGTCCTTGAAGGGTGGTGCCGTCATAGGTTGAAGGAAAAATAATGGTGGCCACACAAGATATACAGTCATATGAAAATGTTTGGGCACCCCTATTAATGTTAACCTTTTTTCTTTATAACAATTTGGGTGTTTGCAACAGCTATTTCAGTTTCATATATCTAATAACTGATGCAGGCATTCAAGCAGAGGAACAATTACAATGTTCTGGAATTTCCATCCCAGTCCCCAGACCTGAATATCATTGAAAATTTGTGGGCTGATTTGAAGCGTGCTGTCCATGCTTGGCGACCATCAAACTTAACTGAACTGGAATTGTTTTCTAAACAGGAATGGTCAAATATACCTTCATCCAGGATCCAGGAACTCATTAAAAGCTACAGGAAGCGACTAGAGGCTGTTATTTTTGCAAAAGGAGGATCTACAAAATGTTAATGTCCCTTTTATGTTGAGGTGCCCATACTTTTGCACCAGCCAAATTTTGTTTAAATGCGGATTGCACATTTTCTTTTAGTACAATAAACCAATCATTTCAATCCAGAAATATTACTCAGTCCATCAGTTATTAGATATATGAAACTGAAATAGCTGTTGCAAAAACCCAAATTGTTATAAAGAAAAAAGGTTAACATTAATAGGGGTGCCCAAACTTTTTCATATGACTGTATTAACACTTTGTGCACAATTTGGCCATTTTCACTTAGGGATGTGTTCACTTTGTTAGCAGCAGTTTTGACATTAATGGCTGTGTGTTGAGTTATTTAAAGGGCTTAGTTAGGAGTTATACAAGTTGTACACTGACTACTTTACATTGTATCAAAGTATCATAGCTTCAGTATTGACCCATAAAAAGATATAATAAAATATTTACAAAAAAGTGAGCTGTACTCACTTTTGTGATCTATTGTAAATGATCTTTGTCAGTAGTATGATTACTCACTGCCCATACTGTTTATGAAAAGAGGCATCGATTGGTGATCATTGGGCAGATGTCTGCCAGCGTAAATGTACCTCAGTCTGCTGTAGTGGCTCACAGAATTCAGTACAAATTTTTATTTACTCGTGTACATTTATTAACTAAAATGGATTGGATTTCTCATACACTTGCCATAAATGTAATGGTTTTCTGCATTTTTTGCACCTCGAAAGGATCTGAAAAAGCATTGTGACTCACTGAATTTCTTACAGGTGTGCTCCAGCTTTTTTAGCTTAAAAGTGGTCAAATAGTAATCTCACCAAGAGCTGGTGTAATATTAGTCCAGAGTATCTAAAATACACCAAATCTATCATCCAACATTAGCCATTGTGATAAATTTGGCATATTTTAAAACTGAAGTCTAAAGCGGGCTTTACACGCTGCGACATCGCTAATGCGGAGTCGTTGGGGTCACGGATTTTGTGACGCACATCCGGCCGCATTAGCGATGCCGTTGCGTGTGACACCGATAAGCGATTTTGCATCGTTGCAAAACCGTGCAAAATCGCTAATCGGCGACACGGGGGTCCATTCTCAATTATCGTTACTGCAGCAGTAACGAGGTTGTTCCTCGTTCCTGCGGCAGCACACATCGCTGCGTGTGACGCCGCAGGAGCGATGAAGCTCTCCCTACCTGCCTGCCGGCCGCTATGAGGAAGGAAGGAGGTGGGCGGGATGTTACGTCCCGCTCATCTCCGCCCCTCCGCTGCTATTGGGCGGCGGTTCAGTGACGTTTCAGTGACGTCGCTGTGACGCCGCATGGACCGCCCCCTTAGAAAGGAGGCGGTTCGCCCGTCACAGCGACGTCGCCGGACAGGTATGTGTGACGGCTCTGGGCGATGTTGTGCGGCACGGGCAGCGATATGCCCGTGTCGCGCAACAGATGGGGGCGGGTACTCACACTAGCGATATCGGGACCGATATTGCAGTGTGTAAAGTAGCCTTTAGTTTACGCTGTCTAACAAGTACACGGGAAAGAATTTGTTTTGTTGTGTTCATACTTAAACTTTTCGTGGTCAATTGGCAAGGGATTCTCAGGAGACTTTGGTAGACCAGACATAAAAAATGTGTACTTATTGCCATGGGTGTGTGTTGATTAAGCGAGTGCCCATATTTTAGACAGAACTTTCCAGGTCATCAGTTATTTATTTGCCCACTGGAGGAAATGAGTTTCACCATCAGTAATTACTAAATGCCTAAGCCGATCTTTGTTTTTAATTATTGCATTTTATAGGAAGACCTAGGCATAAAACTCCTGACCCGCTGCTATACAGACAATAAGCTATTAGTGTTTTCTAGGTATATTATAACCAGCACTTTGAAACTGTTCTCACATGGCTACAAGAACTAAACCAGAGGCAACTGTGTACTGGGTGAACCGTATTGTTGGAAAATTGAACTAAGTCAAGCATGTATCCTCTGCCGTCATTTGTATAAGCATTTTTATAGCCTTATTCTATCTAAATGAAACAAATTATCATATTCATGGTACAAGTTCAAGGGAGCGATAATATATAAACAGCAGGTCAGGTCAGGTTGAGAAGTGAAATGTTCTAATATTTCGAAATTATATAAGATAAACTAAATAGAGTCATGGCCAAAATTGTTAGCACCCCTGAAACTTCCAGATAACAAACTATTTCTTCCAAAAAATAATTGCAATTGCATATTTTTTTTATGCACATGTTTGTATTTTGTTTTGTCTTTTGCTGTTTTGGCATGTCAGGGGATCTTCAAATGAGATATGACGTCTGCAATCTGTTACAGCCAAAATAGCACTCCTTCCTTTCTGAGCCCTGCCTTGCGCCCAAACAGTAGTTTTCCAGCATACTTGGAGTATCTCTGTACTCAGGAGAAATTGCACAACAAATTGTATGGTCCATTTTATTATGTTACTCTTGTAAAAATGAAAATTTGCGGTTAAAGCAACATTTTTGTTGCAAAAATGTATTTTTTCATTTTCACAGCTCAACATTATAAAATTTTGTGAAGCACCAGTAGGTTTAAAGTGCTTACCACACCTCTCAATTTTTTTCATGGATCTAGTTTCCAAAATAATATGACTAGTGGGTAGTTTCCATTATTTCGGTACATAAAGGACTCTGCAAGTGTGAAATCGCTATCGATTCCAGTCAATTTTGTGCTGAAAAATTATCTTCCATGCCCTGCCTAGCACTCAAATAGGAGTTTTTCACCACATATGGGGTATTTTCGTACTCAGAAGAATTTGCACAACAAATTTTATGATCTTTTTTTTCCCCTTATTACCGTTATAAAAAATGAAAAATTTGGGACTGAAACTAAACTTTTCTTTTTTTCCTTCCACATTGCTTTATTTCATGGGAAGCACCTAAGGGTTAATAGACTTATTGAATGTGATCTTGAGCACTTAGAGGGCTGCAGTTTTTAAAATGGTATCTTTTTTGGGTATTTTCTGTCACATACGCCCCTTAAAGTCACTTCAAATGTGATGTGGTCCCTTAAAATTTGGTTTTGTGAATGTTGTTGGAAAAATTTGAAATTGCTGATAAACGTTTAACCCATTTAACTTTCTATATAAAAAAAATGTTGCTTCTGTAAAGTAGACGCCTGGCAAATATTTGTTAATGATGTTATGTGATATAACTTTTTGGCTTAAGGGCATAACAATTCAAATTTCAAAAATTGTGAAATCTTCCCTTTTTTTATCAAAATGTTATTATATTTTTAATTATCTTCATAAATAAAATCATAAAATCATATCCACCAAAATGTATTAACAGGGAGTACAATGTGTCACAAAAAGAAGAAATATTGAAGTGTTCTGAGTTATTACCACATAAAATGACCGTAGTCAGATTTGTAAAATTTGGCTGCTCTGGAAGGGGAAGAAAGACTCAGGGGTGAAGGGTTTAATGTCAATATGCATCAGGGACCCACCTGCATGACTTGTATACAGTGTGGCTAGGTCCCCAGCAGCTATTAAAAGTATGTTATTCTCTGAAACCCCTTTTTTGCTCTCATTTCACTTATTGGGAGCTTGTGAATGGTGAGTTGTCCAGGTCCTTTCACACAGTGTTTGTTTTGTCTTGCGGCCATTGTTGCGGCGGTTTTGTGTCTATGGCACGGTGTGGCCTGGAGTCTTGGGGACTCAGCCTTGCAGCATGGGTTTTGTGAGGCACCAGGTCACCTGCCCTGTGGTGCATTCTTGCTGCAGTGGTGGTTGAAACACAGATCCACACCTTTAAGGCTTAAATAATTTAGGGATTCACTCAGAGGTTCGCCGTGACGTGGCAGTGGGTTTCATAAATATGATCAGAATGTTAAACCAAGAATCTCATGTTTATTTGTATAATTTTTGCCTAGCGGCATTAGATCAACTTATAATTTTTGGATGTGCAGTCCATCTCTATTTCTAAAGCTATAGTTTATAGTGAAACATATCTGGCTGTGATCATACAGCAAGTAACAGATACATGCTACCCACAATTTGGACAGCACGTATCAGCTGACAGGTTCCCATTAAGGTTGATTTTGGACAGTGGCGTAACTAGAGTCCATTGGACTCTCATACAAAATTTGGACCTTGGTCCTCACCTGCAGGTTGGTCAGATGTATGGGGCCTTGCAGAGTTATTCACACATGGTCAAAATTGTTGTTACCCCTTGTTTAATAAAAGAAAACCCCACAATGGTCACAGAAATAACTTGAATCTGACAAAAATAATAATAAATAAAAAAAACTATGAAAATGAACAAATGAAAGTCAGACATTGCATTTCAACCATGCTTCCACAGAATTTTTTAAAAATTAAAACACATGAAATAGCCCTGGACAGAAATGATGGTACCCCTGAAAATAATGTGACAAAAGGGACATATTAAATCAAGGTTTGTCCACTAATTAGCATCACAGGTGTCTAAAATCTTGTTGTCAGTCAGTGGGCCTGTATGTAGGGCTACAGATACTCACTGTGCTGTTTGGTGACATGGTCTGTACCACACTGAACATGGACAAGAGAAAGTGAAGGAAAGAGTTGTCTCAGGAGATTAGAAAGAAAATGATAGACAAGCATTTTAAAGGTAAAGGTTATAAGACCATCTCCAAGCAGCTTGATGTTCCTGTGACTACAGTTGCACATATTATTCAGAAATTTAAGATCCATGGGATTGTAGCCAACCTCCTTGGACGTGGCCACAGGAGGAAAATCGATGACAAATCAAAGAGACGGATAATACGAATGGTAACAAAAGAGCCCAGAAAAACTTCTAAAGAGATTAAAAAGTGAACTTCAAGTTCAAGGAACATCAGTGTCTGATCTCACCATCTGTCGTTGTTTGAGCCAAAGTGTACTTAATGGGAGACGAGAAAGGAGGACACCATTGCTGGAAAAAAAAATCTTAAAAAATCCAGACTGGAATTTTCCAAACGACATGTTGACAAGCTACAAAGCTTCTGGGAGAATGTCCTATGGACAGATAAGACAAAAATGGAACATTTTGGTAAGGCACATCAGCTCTACGTTCACAGACGGGAAAATGAAGCATATCAAGAAAAAAACACTGTCCCTACTGTGAAACATGGAGGAGACTCTGTTACAGTTAGGTCCAGAAATATTTGGACAGTGACACAATTTTCGCGAGTTGGGCTCTGCATGCCACCACATTGGATTTGAAATGAAACCTCTACAACAGAATTCAAGTGCAGATTGTAACGTTTAATTTGAAGGTTTGAACAAAAATATCTGATAGAAATTGTAGGAATTGTACACATTTCTTTACAAACACTCCACATTTTAGGAGGTCAAAAGTAATTGGACAAATAAACCAAACCCAAAAAAAAAAATTTATTTTCAGTATTTTGTTGCAAATCCTTTGGAGGCAATCACTGCCTTCAGTCTGGAACCCATGGACATTACCAAACGCTGGGTTTCCTCCTTCTTAATGCTTTGCCAGGCCTTTACAGCCGCAGCCTTCAGGTCTTGCTTGTTTGTGGGTCTTTCCGTCTTAAGTCTGGATTTGAGCAAGTGAAATGCATGCTCAATTGGGTTAAGATCTGGTGATTGACTTGGCCATTGCAGAATGTTCCACTTTTTTGCACTCATGAACTCCTGGGTAGCTTTGGCTGTATGCTTGGGGTCATTGTCCATCTGTACTATGAAGCGCCGTCCGATCAACTTTGCGGCATTTGGCTGAATCTGGGCTGAAAGTATATCCCGGTACACTTCAGAATTCATCCGGCTACTCTTGTCTGCTGTTTTGTCATCAATAAACACAAGTGACCCAGTGCCATTGAAAGCCATGCATGCCCATGCCATCACGTTGCCTCCACCATGTTTTACAGAGGATGTGGTGTGCCTTGGATCATGTGCCGTTCCCTTTCTTCTCCAAACTTTTTTCTTTCCATCATTCTGGTACAGGTTGATCTTGGTCTCATCTGTCCATAGAATACTTTTCCAGAACTGAGCTGGCTTCATGAGGTGTTTTTCAGCAAATTTAACTCTGGCCTGTCTATTTTTGGAATTGATGAATGGTTTGCATCTAGATGTGAACCCTTTGTATTTACTTTCATGGAGTCTTCTCTTTACTGTTGACTTAGAGACAGATACACCTACTTCACTGAGAGTGTTCTGGACTTCAGTTGATGTTGTGAACGGATTCTTCTTCACCAAAGAAAGTATGCGGCGATCATCCACCACTGTTGTCATCCGTGGACGCCCAGGCCTTTTTGAGTTCCCAAGCTCACCAGTCAATTCCTTTTTTCTCAGAATGTATCCGACTGTTGATTTTGCTACTCCAAGCATCTCTGCTATCTCTCTGATGGATTTTTTCTTTTTTTTCAGCCTCAGGATGTTCTGCTTCACCTCAATTGAGAGTTCCTTAGACCGCATGTTGTCTGGTCACAGCAACAGCTTCCAAATGCAAAACCACATACCTGTAATCAACCCCAGACCTTTTAACTACTTCATTGATTACAGGTTAACGAGGAAGACGCCTTCAGAGTTAATTGCAGCCCTTAGAGTCCCTTGTCCAATTACTTTTGGTCCCTTGAAAAAGAGGAGGCTATGCATTACAGAGCTATGATTCCTAAACCCTTTCTCTGATTTGGATGTGAAAACTCTCATATTGCAGCTGGGAGTGTGCACTTTCAGCCCATATTATATATATAATTGTATTTCTGAACATGTTTTTGTAAACAGCTAAAATAACAAAACTTGTGTCACTGTCCAAATATTTCTGGACCTAACTGTATGTTCTGAGGCTGCTTTGCTGCATTTGGCACTGGGTTTCTTGAATCTGTGCAGGGTACAATGAAATCTCAAGACTATCAAGGAATTCTAGAGAGAAATGTGCTGCCCAGTGTCATAAAGCTTGGTCTCAGTCGCAGGTCATGGGTCTTGCAACAGGATAATGACCCAAAACACATGGCTTAAACACCAACGAATGGCTAAGAAGAAAGCATTGGACTATTCTGAAGTTGCCTTCTATGAGCTCTGACTTAAATCCTATTGAGAATCTTTGTAAAGAACTGAAACATGCTGTTTTGAAAACCTTCAAACATGAGACAACTGGAGCAGTTTGCTATTGAGGAGTGGCCAAAATACCTGTCGAGAGGTGCAGAAGTCGCATTGACAGTTACAATCGTTTCATTGCAGTGATTGCCTGA
Source organism: Anomaloglossus baeobatrachus (assembly GCF_048569485.1). Lineage (NCBI taxonomy): Eukaryota > Metazoa > Chordata > Amphibia > Anura > Aromobatidae > Anomaloglossus > Anomaloglossus baeobatrachus. The sequence goes on along the minus strand of NC_134358.1, from coordinate 221,789,410 downwards.
AAAGGTTGTGCAACAATATATTAAGTTAAGGGTACCATCATTTCTGTCCAGGCCTATTTTATGAGTTTTATTTTTTAAAAATGATGTGGAAGCAGAAAAGCAATGTCTGACTTTCGTTTGTTCATTTTCAAAGATTGTTTATTCAATATTACTTTTGTCAGATTCAAGTTATTTCTGTGACCATTGTGAGTGTTTCATTCATTAAACGAGAGGTACCAACAATTTTGATCACGTGTGTATATCCTATACAGACATATGTGTTTGACCCATGTAGTAATGTCCTTTACTTGGCCCCTTCCTGTAATTAGGTCTCCATTCAAGGCCCATTGCTGTAATAATGTCCCCCATGCTGGCCCCTTCCTTAAATAGTGTTTTTGTCCTGGCCCCCTCCTATAATAATGTCCCCATTCCGAGCCACATCCTATAAGTAATATCCCCATTTTGGGCTGCATTATGTAAGAAATGTCCCCATTCCTGGGCCTTTTCCTATAATAATGTGCCCAATTCTGGGCTGCATCCTGTAAGAAATATGCCCTTTCATGGGCCCCTTACCATTTTAACATACCCCTCATGGGCTGCATCCTGTAAGCAGTGTCCCCCTTCCTGGGCCTCATCATAAATTAATGTGCGTATTTTGGCTGCTTCCTATTATAAAGTACTCACTTCCTGAGCGCCTTCTTATTAAAATGTTCTGCTACTCTTGTACAACTCCCTTTTTTTAAAAAAATATTTTTCTTACCTTCCCTCACTCCCATGTCATGCTTAGAAGCCAGCAGCTGGAGTTCCACCCGCTAGCGACACATGACGTTACTGCCATGTGCTGCCTGTGAGGAGCTCACTGACATCAACTGACGGCCTCTGATTGACCAGCAGTGTATACTGCAGTTCCTCTGATGCATACTCAGTTGAAATATGCGCTGATGTCAGCGAGGGCTCCTTTCCCTCCCAGGCTCGGTCATGGTCACATCCTCAGCGACTGCGATCATTATGCCCCTGGTTGTGGAGGTGTACATGCTTGTTTTCTACAGGAAAACAAAAAAGGAGCTATGGGGCACATTTACCAATGCTATTAATTTACCCGAGTAAATGTAGCTCAGTTGGTCTGTTGATGCGACAAATGTATCACAGTGGCTCATGCTTTGTGATAGATATAGTGCATTGTACTGTAAATTAGGCCTCATTCAGACATCAGTGACTTTTTTCGTGTGCAAAAAATAGGGTATTTGCACTGTATTATAAACCAACGACAGATTTACTGGGGCTCACAAAACTGGGCGGCTCTTTTCTACCTCCAGCACAGGTGGAATTGTTCATTATAATGAGCTATTGAACTGCAAAGGGCTCATGTAATGTTCTTGCACGGGGGCCTCTTCTGTCTGTGTCTGCCAGTGATACACTATAAACTACAGTATAATGGATTCAAATTGTATCAGTGGAAAACACAAATAGAACAAGTACATGAAAAATGGGCCCTGGATGGCCTAACACACATCTCTCTTCTATATGGCAAATCTTTTTTGCATTTGCATCGCTTGTCCTTGGACAAAAACCCTCATATCAAGGGATTACACCAATAATATAACATATAAACAAGAAACCACTAGGGACGGTGTATAACCTTAAACGACTAAACTTTATTGTATTCAATATAAAACATCCATTAGCAACCATGTGTGTCTATCAAGAATCATCAAAAATACCACACTGGACATGTCATCATACCAAGGTTTACTCCACTAAAGCCCACCGCCTAAACCATTATCATGTATATAGAGCAACTCCCTGTTAACATAATTGTATTGCTGGTGTCTGCCTGTCATATCATGTAACCACCATTCATTGCAACCGAATTGTTTTATTTATATCCATGCTAAGGTAATCATATTTACATAATACTGCAATTGACATAGTCAAGGATCGATTTGTAACTCAGTGGATAATCAACCCCACCAAGTGCTCAAGGTTAGAGCATCACCGAGTCCTGGTTAACTCAATTGCAGATAATGGAGTCACAGACTGGACTCAGCGTCTCACGTAGCAGGACCGTACCTCCACATGAGAAGCTGAATCCAAGGTGATTGTTTACAGCGATAGACTGACCTGACTGTTATGTAGACTTGACTTGGCGTGACTGTACTTAATCCCGACGCGCGTTTCCCACTTCTTCAGGGGACACACGTCCCCTGAAGAAGTGGGAAACGCGCGTCGGGATTAAGGACAGTCACGCCAAGTCTACATAACAGTCAGGTCAGTCTATCGCTGTAAACAATCACCTTGGATTCAGCTTCTCATGTGGAGGTACGGTCCTGCTACGTGAGATGCTGAGTCCAGTCTGTGACTCCATTGTCTGCAATTGAGTTAACCAGGACTCGGTGATGCTCTAACCTTGAGCACTTGGTAGGGTTGATTATCCACTGAGTTACAAATCGATCCTTGACTATGTCAATTGCAGTATTATGTAAATATGATTACCTTAGCATGGATATAAATAAAACAATTCGGTTGCAATGAATTACATTCATTGTATGAATTACATTCATTCGGTTGCAATGAGTTACATGATATGACAGGCAGACACCAGCAATACAATTATGTTAACAGGGAGTTGCTCTATATACATGATAATGGTTTAGGCGGTGGGCTTTACTGGAGTAAACCTTGGTATGATGACATGTCCAGTGTGGTATTTTTGATGATTCTTGATTGACACACATGGTTGCTAATGTATGTTTTATATTGAATACAATAAAGTTTAGTCTTTTAAGGTTATACACCGTCCCTAGTGGTTTCTTGTGGATATGTTAAATCTTTTTTGCAGCAAAGAGACTGGCACATGGAAATAATAACTCTGGAAGAAATTTTAACTACTTTGATTTGCTCACTTTCCAGCTGAAAAGTTTGTGTTCAGTAATATTTTTGGTGCAAAACACAATTCCACCCACCACCCCCCTTCCAAAAAAAGAACCTCTGGTGCCGATTTATCAAGACTGCTATAGCGCACCTCCACACTTCGTCAGTCTTAATGGCATAGAATAGGTGCTGAATTCATTAATACGCACATGCCTCTCAGTGAGTTCATCACTTCTTCTGAGTGGCATTCTTGGCGTAATGGATCATGAATCAGATGAGTGATTCACGGCTCCTACCCAGTTGGACCTATTTTGGCGGAGCTGATCCACAGTGCCATCTGTATAAAGCTTTTAATATGTTATACTTAATGGTCAGTTTTGCCAAAAATTTGTGATTCGTATTAAATAACTGCATATTGCAATGTGACGTTACACACATACAATACATGTTACATGTGTATTGATGTTCCCGAATTTCTTCCACATAGACTTTTACAGTATACAAGTCAGTTACACTCAATTCCTCATATAACCCTAAATAATAGACATGTGGAGCCGTTGCATGTCAGCAGAGAAAATAAGCCGAAAATGAGCATAGACTCCGATATGTTGTGCTAGATTCCGTGATCCTAGACTAGAAATATCCATTTGGCTGCCGAAGATTCTTTCCAGAATTAGTCCCTGCTGAATTTTCTCTCAATTGGTAGCATTCGTTCTACAAATCATACGAGTGAGTCAGTATTCATTCCATAAATAAATAACATATGGTCGTCTTATTACTTTCTGAAACAGAGAGTATTTGTGGATGAACAGTAAAAATATTAACAAAGAATACTGAAATAACACAATACTCAGCAATTAAACGGATCCCACCCAAGAACATCTTACCACCTTAAAGCAGCACCATGGAAGGAAATAGGCGGCAAGTCTTATTTATTAACCCTTTCCGTATTGTTTCTTTGTAAACATTTTTTACAGCACTGAATGCACTAATCTAAGGAAGAAAACACGGGCAGTGAGTAAATATGAATAGTGTTAGAGAGATATTTAACAAACATTAACAAATTGTGGCAGCCAGTCATCTGGTAGAAACATGTCCGCTTCCATGAGTATAGAACCTAACATTTTTTGAAAAATTCTGCCAGAAACTGTAGATATAACCTAACCTATATATAGAAACTGATATAACCTAATGTGTAGTGCGTGACTTTAGTGTGGAATAATTGACTATAAAACCAATTAGCACATAACCAGGACTACATTACTAACAAATTATAACTTTTGTCTATACTATATGTCACATGTCCCCAAATGAATATGCCTTCTTTAATGGGTTTTTTTTTTCACTTGTATATCATTCTGATAATATCTGGTTTTCTGTGCACTGCCCATTATTCTAAATAAAGACATTGTCATGTACTTCAGAATTAGCTGTGTAGATGTGTTATTGTTTTCTATAAGCATATCTGTACATCTACTGTTCTATTTTTATATTGGGTCACTCCTGGACACATTATGTTTTTTGTGTGATATCTTAAACAGACAAGGAGTAGATACCAACATTTGCTGACAATGACATTTTACTTGATATAGGAATGATATCATGGGCAGAAGAGCAATCAGATTGGCTTCTATGGTGCCCTTGGGTTAAAGGCTCATTTAGATCAGAATTTTATATGCAACACATCTAAAGGGTTATCAAAAGGCTGGAAAATTAGGTTCTACTAATGAAAAACAGCTGTAGGGTCAAGTTTCAACTAAGTCAAATGACTGTATCAAAAGAGCATATTAGAGGCAGAGCATCTCAGAAGGAGAGATAGTCAGAGGTTCACCAGCCTGTGAATAATTGTCTAAAAATGGTGAAACAATTTCAGAAAAATGTTCCTTAAAGGGAACCTGTCAGGTCCCATATGCATTCTAACCTACAAGCAGGGTGATCTGTAGACTAGAACACCCTTCCTACCCATCCCTATGTTGTAATATTGTGTAATATGAATGTATAAAAAAAGTTTTATTACTTACATGTTCCCTATGTAAATCATCAAAGGGTCTAGTCCCCAGGGTGTCGCATCGCCCCGTGGGCATTTGCATGCTTTCTGTGGTATCACGAGCCTGTGGGTGTGATACCATGGATTTACATGAGCGACGTCACCGTCAGCACCTTGAAATACCACGCGTGTGCGCTTGCCATTCCCGCAGCCTTCTTATCCGGGTGCTTGCTTTTTGGCTTTAGACTCGCTCTGTGCATGGTCGAAACCGCAGAAGTCTTCTGAGCATGCGCACTGCGCGTCTGAAGCCAACAAGCAAGCACCCAGATAACAAGGCTGCAGGAATGGCAAGCGCACACGCTTGGGATCTCAAGGAGCTGACGTTGACGTCGCTCATGAAAATCCATGGTATCACGCCCACAGGGTGTGATACCACAAAAAGCATGCAAACGCCCATGGGACAATGCGACGCCCAGGGGACTAGACCCTCTGATCATTTACACATTTACATAGGGAACATGTAAGTAATAAAACATTTTTTTAAACATTCATATTACACACTATTACAACACAAGGATGGGTAGGCAGAGGTTACTAGTCTACACATCACCCTGCTTGTAGGTTAGAATGCATATGGGACCTGACAGGTTCCCTTTAATGCAAAATTGCAACAACTTTGAATCTACCAACATCTACGGTACATAGAATCATCAAAAGATTCAAATATTCTGGATAAATCTATTGGCATAAGGGACAAGGTCGATGATCAATATTAGATGCTCGTGAGCTAAGATCTCTAGAGCAGCACTGTATTAAAAACAGGCATAGGAAATCAGTGCACGGCTCAGGAATACAGGAATATAGTACTTCTAGAAATCATGTCTGTGAATACAGATAACTGTGCAATCTACAATGCAAGTTAAAGCTCTATCATGCAAAGAAAAAGCTATATATCAATCCAGTCCAGAATTGCTGTCATCTTCTCTGGGCCAAAGCTCATTTAAAGAAGACTAAGGCAAAACAGAAAACTGTTCTGTGATCAGATAAATCAGATGAATCAAAATGTGAAATTCTTTATGACAACCACAGATGTCGTGTCCTGTGGACTCAAGGGTGGAGGGACCATCTAGTTTATCGGTGCACAGTTCAAAAGCCTGGGTCTCTGATGGTATTGAGTTGTATTAGTGTCTGTGGCATGGGCAGCTTACACATCTTGAAATGTGCTATTAATGCAGACAATGTCTATTTCAGGAAAGGCCTTGTATTTTTCTACAAGACAATGGTAAACCACATACTACATCCATCACTACACCATTGTTTTGCAAAAGAAAAGTTTGGGTGATGAACCGTCTGCAGTTCAGACCTTTCACCAACTGAAAACATTTGAAGCATTATGACACCAAAGGTCCAGCAAAGACGAACAAGCAGCTAGAATCCTAGAATCCTACATCAGACAATAATCTGTCAACATTCCTTTCTCAAAACTCCAGCACTTGTTCCTCTCACTTCAGAAGTTTACAGACTTGTAAAGAGAAGAGAAGATGCTGCACAATGTCAGATATGGCCAACTCTCAACTTTGTTGGGATGTGTTGCAGTCATCAATTTCTAAATATGGTATTCTTTTCAAATTAAATGGAAACTTGTTTAACTATCACCTTCTGATCTGTTTTCTTTGTTCTGTTGTGAATAATATTTGTCTAAAAGACCTTTCCAAATAATTGATTTCTTGTTTTCTTTACATTTTAAAAAAACAAACTTTTTTTTAATTGGGGTTATAGTTCATATGAACATTTTTACATCACTGGTTTGCATGTCAAAACATCACAGATTGCACTAGTCTGATCCATCCATATGTAATCAGTTTTTTTAACAAATTCATTGCAATTATTAACATACACTATTTGTTCTTTTGTGTTTCAATTGTTAATGTATAAAAAAGCCATATGGATGTCATGCAGATGGGAAACAACAGATATAAAGATTACAATATGGATAGAAAAAGTCCCTTTTTTGCATGAAAAATTGAATTTTTTTTCCTTCTTAACTTCGCCTAAGGCCCGTTTCACACGTCAGTGATTCTGGTACATTTGTGCTTTTTTTTAAACGTACCAGAATCACTGACATACGCAGACCCATTATAATGAATGGGTCTGCTCACACGTCAGTGATTTTTCACTGCACGTGTCTCCGTGCGGCGTACCCGCGTGTGCGTGATTGCTGCACGGAGACATGTCCATTTTTTTCTGGCATCACTGATGTTCCACGGACCACGCAGTGGTGTGGTCCGTGAAACACGTGCCAGAAAAAAACGTGCATTTAAAATAATAAACATTTTAACTCACCCGGCGTCCAGCGATGTCCTCTGCAGCCCGTCCTCCCTGCTGCTTCTAAGCCGGCTGATTACTGTCGCGCATATTCATTATGCGCGACACAGCCGACCCGGAAGCAGCTGCTGCGGGGGTCACCGCCGGCCGGATGCTGCACCACGGGAGCGATCAGCACCATGGAGAGCAGGAGCGGGCGCAGGTGAGTTGATTTCTAAGTGCAATCACGGGCCACGGATAACGGAGCCCGGATTGCACTTAGACAACCCACGTGTGCCGTGATTCATGGCACACGCAGGGACATGTGCGTGTTTTACACGCCAGTGAAAAACGTCACTGTTTTTCACTGACGTGTGAAACGGGCCTAAAGCTGAATGTATGCATCTGTATATCATGGCCCATGTCCGAATCACAATGTATGAGACTGACCACGCAACTCCTGATCTAAACTATATTTGAACACATATATGCTTATAAAGGTGAAAATTCAGATTAGTAGACCCGCGGATGATTGGTCATTACAATATACATATGTGAATTCAGCCTAAGGGGACCTAAGCCAACTGGCACCAATTTCAACTTTTGCCTTCAAGACACAAATACAGTTATATACAAGAGTGGAGCAGCAGTGAGTGTTGTGCCCCCTGTTCCAGTATGCACCTTATATTAGTTATCATGTAGAATGCTGGCATGTAGGAAGTGGCCAAATTGCTTCACTCCTACGTTGTTTACATATATATTGTCTGATGTGTTTTACTATTGCGTTTTACTATTATGTATATTTTATAGTAAATAAAGTATAAGCTGTTATGTGTGATTAATGTGTTAACAGTGTAATGTACAGTATGTTAGCAGATGGGGAATAGAGTAAGTGAAGGTTTTAGTATGTACAGTAAAACAGGTACTTACCGTTTGCTGAGGGCATGGAGAGCCAAAATGGGAGTAGTGACAGAGCAGAGGGATGGCTGGTAAGACAGGTCTGGGAAAAGTTAGTTCCACAGTGGGGTTCCTGGTTTGTGGACAGTGCTTGGTACCTTGGGCCCGTCGAGGAACATGGAGGTATCCTCCAAGTGTGCGGAGCCTATGGCTTACCTTAGGACAAGCCTAGTGACACCTTCCGAGGCAATGTTTGGACACGGGTAGCCACGGAGATAAGAATAGGGTTAAGTAGAGGCTTAGGCTCGGCAGCTGGAAGATTAATTCTCAGGCAGTGGGCTAGGCCAGAAGAAGTAGCCCAGGGAATAATGGCAGCAGAACTGGATAGGAATGGCCATGTCTGTCAAAAAGCTTGACGAACAAATGAATTGTTCCATGTTGTGTTGTATAGAGACTCTCTGTGTGATGTGTTGCCCTGCCACATCTATGAAGGTGACTGGCTGCAGAGAGGTGGACGCTCGTTTGAAGACTGAAGTAATTGTAGCTCCCCCTGTCCAGGATGGATCACAAACACAGGTTCTGTATGGAGAAGGTGAGCGGAGCCCTGTCGGGCCGGTGTTTGCTCCCCTCCACAAGTGGTTCTGTGAGTAGGGTCGTTCCTCGCACAATCTGTCAAAACAGACTGTGGAAAGACACCTGAGAAGAACAAGTTATGGAACATGGAAACAAAGTTGACAAGACATGTCCAGTAGACAAGCGTGGGAAACACCAAACGTGGGTGTAACCGAAGACAGCGCAAAACGCTATCTGGCATGCTCGGAAGCTAGGGATTAAGAAATGCCCCGTGTGCAGTGGAGCCCGCCCCTGACATAGTCACCAGGGGGTGAGTAAAAGAGCATGATATGCTGCCTTGCGTATCCAGAAGCTGTCAGAAATGCCCTGTGTCCAGTGGTGTCCTCCTCTGGTGGGTGCACTATAGAGAGAGTCCGCCCTTCCCGCGATGCTGAAGAAATGGGTGGAGTAGCCAGAAGAGGCCCCACCCTGCAGGGTGTGGTCCAGAAAATGGAGACTCTCCAACCAACCTGTGCAGACCAGTGCCATTGCAGTCTTGGAAGATGGAGAAGGATGACTTTATGGAGCTTTTTCTGGCAAGAGAGGGTGGGTGGTACAATCTGCAGGCCCGGAGTAACCGTGGCAGCAGAACTGAATAGGAATGGTCATGTCTGTCGAAAAGGTTAAAGTAAGTGTCACACCTGCTGTCTAGGTTGGATCACAAACACAGGCGTTGTCTGGAGAAGGACAGCAGACTCCTGTCAGCCCGGTGTTTGCTCCCCTCCACAGGCATAATGCAGTGACATCGTTACAACAATTTATGTTAAGTCTTCAACTGCAGAAGCCAGAAGAGGCCTTGTGAATTATTTGCTCTGTTCATCATAAGAGAAGAGGCTAGGTCACAAATAATTATGTAGTTTAGTTTTTTTTTTTTTTTTATTTGATATGCTTATATAGCACCATTAGATCAAGCGCGCTAGAGACATCATTTATGGTTTCCAGAGAAAAATGGCACTTTGAATGACTATCAGGACATTCAAATGTACTATTACTGTGTGTGCGGCTCCAAGATAGGGAGGCGCTGTTACTATGTGGGCTCCAAGACAAAGAAGTGTCGCGGGCGGGGAGGACGCCGCTGCCGCGCGCTCGCTAACGCTCGGGTCCGGCGCTGCTGCGGCTGCTCGGTGGCTCGAGCGGTGGGCCGGATCCGGGGACTCGAGCGGCGCTCCTCGCCTGTGAGTGAAAAGGGTGGTTGGTTTGGGGGATTTAGTCCGTGACGCCACCCACGGGTCGTGGTGAAGATGGGCACCACCGCTGCTGGTGATGGGTATCCCGGGAGCGATGGTAGGGAGCAGCTGGGATGTTGTTTTCCCCCTCCGTGGGTAGGGGTCGGTGGTCCCGGGGCCCAGTGGTGTAATGGGGAGGCTGGATGGCTGGGGTGCAGGGTTGCAGGGGCAGCGCGGCGCGGTGCCGGATGGCACTGGTGTACTCACTCAGGCAGTCAATGACAGAGTCTCTGGTAAACCAAACGGCTGGATGGACAGGTCCCGCAGCCGGCTGCTGTGGCTTCTCCCGGACGGTTGGTGGTGGCTGCCTTTCCCTGCTCCTCTGTGTATGTTCGGTCCCGATGGATTCCCACCGGTAACCCGCTCCCCAGCGTTTATATGTGCCGGAGGAGCCCTTTTGCCCGCAGGCTCTGGCCTTTGAAACTCTAGCTGTGGCGGTAGCTGTATTTCCTTCTACTGGTCGGACGGTTGCCTTCAATCGGGTCTTGGCTGTTAGGAAACCCCTGGTGTTCTGGTCACTGACGGATTTGACCTCTAATGGCGGCTCCAAGCCTGGTCGGGGTCCATAGGCCATGCCTGTGTGTGCTGGCTTCACTTCGCTCCCTGGTTCAGTATCGGCGGGCCACCGCCCGTCCCCGGTCCTACGGTTCCGCGTTGATCTGCCTCTCCTGCAGACGGCCACCACGGTCTGCCAACCTTGCTCTAAGTGCCCGGGTGACACACCCAGACACAGTCAGTTTGCTCCACACTCCTCTCTGTTCTCAACTCTCCACTGAACTTCACTGAACTAACTTCCTTTTCCCGCCTCCAGGACTTTGAACTCCTCAGTGGGTGGGGCCAACCACCTGGCTCCACCCCACCTGGTGTGGACATCAGCCCCTGGAGGGAGGCAACAAGGATTTTGTGTCTGGCTGATGTGCCTGTCTCGGGGTGGGGGTGTGTGTTGCAGTACCTGTGACGACCTGGTTAGTCCAGGGTGCCACATTCCCCCTTGGTTAAATGCAGACCGTCCGCGGGCTGCCCGTCCATCACCGGTTTTATTTTTCTTTTTCAACTGTAAAATATAAAAACATCAACAGTTTATGCATTTTAAATCTTCCCTTACGGGAGGCAGGTCACTTGAACGTTACAAACCACATATATAGACATTTTTAATAACAACGGCCGGACGGCTTCCGCTCTCCCAGCCAAGCAACCTAGCCCTGATGCTGCCCCTAAGAAGTGGGCAGCACCCCTTGACCCCAGTCCAGATCCAGGCTGCCCGAGCGGGAACGGGTACGGTGCCTCGCACCTGGCTGTCACTTCAGGGGACCCCACGTCCATGGGGGACCCCTGACTCCCCCCCGGAGGATCACAACCGGTTGCGGTAGTGGCGGGCCTGGGCCATCACTTTCCTCCAGGCCCATCCTCCAAATCTGCCTCTCCAGAGGCGGCAACGGAAAACATGCCCCAACATATTTACAATCCCACAAGTTCGTGGGTGCCCTGCAAGTTATCAGGCATGTCCATGAAGAGTTCCTCATGCAACGGTAGCAAAGGGTCCCTACGGGGACTACTTGCCGGCAACGGCCGGATCAATCACGGTGTCAATCAGGTGAAACTTCGGTTGGATTATTTTTCATTCATTCAAACACTTATGTACACAGTCAACAAGTTGCACCCCTAAATGTCAGTCTCTCTATACCTAAGCGGGGGTCGGCCTAGGTTGGAGCGCGTGGACCTTCGGGGCCCAATGTGAGTGGTGACAGGCAGTGAGGCAGAGGAAACAGCTGGTTCCCCTCCCCGGCTATCGTGTGGGGCAGGCGGAGACATAGGGGGGCTGGGTACAGGTGCATCCCTGGGCACTGGTTCATTGGCGGCTACTTCCATCTCTTTTTCCTCCACGGGTTGTGGGAACAGTATCACATGAAGAATCACTGCGCTGTTCTGCGTAGGCCAATCTGCCGGGAAATCGCCCATCATGGTGTGAATTACCTCTTTCTCTTTCTCCCCAGCCGGTCCGGGGGCCGGAACTTCAGTCGCCACCCTCAACGGTGGTGGGCACCTCTTCAGATGGTCCCTGGAAACCGTGGCCAAAGTCTTCCCCTGGTCACGACTAATCTGGTAGGCCTTCCCATTCTCCCATTCAGTGGGTTGTATAACATATGGGGTCTTCTCCCATTGGTCATCCAGCTTATGGGTTCTCCTCTTTCACTTCAGCACTACATCTCCCGGCTGAAAGGTACCCGCAGGAGCCTTCCTGTTGAAGCAATGTTCTTGCTGTCCCCGACTCCGACACAATTTCTTTTCTACATATTCTTGGACCTGTCGGTACTGCGCCCTCCGCCGGGCGTCCCAGTCAGCAGTGGAAGGAAGGGCCTCTGGGGCCTCCAGATCCATTTCTAGGTCCACCGGCAACCGGCCGGCCTGATTGGGCTCTCATTAGGTACGCGGGCGTGCACTTGGTAGAGCTGCTAGGGATGTTATTGTACAGGTCTACCAGATCAGGCAGCTTTTCCGGCCATAAATTCCGTTCTTCCAACGGCAGGGTCTTAAGGAGGTCCAAGACCAGATGGTTCATCTTTTCACACATGCCATTAGTCTGGGCGTGGTACGGGGTGGTCAGAATCTTTTTACAGCCATACAACTGGCAGAATTCCTGAAACACTTCTGCTTCAAAAGCTGGACCCTGGTCGGTCAGTACTCTCTCCGGGTACCCATGTGGTCGGCAAAAGTATGCCTGGAAGGCTCTGGCTGCAGTGCGCCCGGTCAGATCTTTAACTGGGACAACCACCATGAATCTCGAATAGTAGTCCACGATGGTCAAAGCATAAGTGTACCCACTTCGGCTAGAGGTGAGCTTAACGAGGTCCAGGGTGACCAGCTCCAGCGGCTGATGGGTAATTATTGGGCGTAGGGGGGCCTTCTGGCTGGCTTCGTCCCTTCTTCTCAGCGTGCAGTGACCACACTCCCGGCACCAGGCCTCCACCGACTCCCGCATCCCACTCCAATAGAACCGCTCCCTCAACAGCATCTCCAGCTTCTTCCACCCAAAGTGCCCGGTACCGTCATGTTATGCTTGCAGAACAGTGGGCACATTAGCCTGGGGAACCACCAGCTGGCGAACCTTCTCATGGGTCTTCGGGTTGATCAATTCCCGGTACAACTTCCCCTGGTGCAGGTACAGCCGGGCTCGTTCCCTCCACAGTTGTTGGGCCTCGGAGGGGGCGGCAGGGTCTATTCCGGCAGAGCCTTGTTCCACCAGGGTCTTGACCAAGCGGACAGCAGGGGCCTGGTCCTGGGCTTCTTGCCATCCTTGACTGGGCAGCGGGTCTAAGTTCACTTGTTGTTGCTGGACATGCAACTTCTCGGCTGGCGGCCGGTGGAACGCAGGCAACTCGATTTCTTCGAGGTCATCATCATCCGTCCCCTCTCCCAACAGGTGGGGCATCCGGGAGAGTGTGTCTGCGTTAGCATTTTTACGCCCGGCTCGGTACTTGATGGTGAAGTCATAGTTAGCCAGCCTAGCCACCCACCGCTGCTCCAATGCACCCAGTTTAGCTGTATCCAGATGGGTCAATGGGTTATTGTCTGTATACACGGTGAACTTGGCTGTCGCTAGGTAATGGCGGAATTGCTTAGTGATGGTCCACACCAGTGCTAAGAGCTCAAGCTTGAAAGAGCTATAGCTCTCAGGGTTCCTTTCCGTAGGTCGGAATTTCCGGCTAGCATAAGCAATCACCTTCTCCCTTCCGTCCTGGACCTGGGACAACACGGCTCCCAAGCCCACATTACTGGCATCAGTGTAAAGGACGAACGGGCGGCTGTAGTCCGGGTATGCTAGGATCTCTTCCCCGGTCAAGGCCGTCTTCAGCCGGCGGAAGGACTCTTCGTGTTTCTCTTCCCACACCAGCGGGGACACTGGGGCTCTGCCGCTTTTGGTCTCTCCCACGAGGAGATCTTGCATAGGGGCAGCTATCTTCGTGTACCCTTTAATGAAGCGGCGGTAGTAGCCTACCAGACCCAGGAACTGTCTCACTTCTCTCACTGTGGTTGGCTGGGGCCAGTCGTGGATGGCGGTGATCTTTTCAGGATCAGGGGCGACGCCCTCTGCGCCTACCACATGTCCGAGGTACTGCACCCTGGGCTTCAATAAATGGCACTTGGAGGGCTTCAATTTCATCCCGTACTTGGCCAGGGATGCAAACACCTCAGCCAGGTGCTCCAGGTGGGCTTCATACGTCTGCGAGTAGACAATTACATCATCCAGATACAGCAAGACGGTCTCAAAATTCAGATGCCCCAGACAGCATTCCATCAGCCGTTGGAAGGTTCCAGGGGCGGTGCACAGCCCGAACGGCATGCTGTTGAACTCGCAGAGTCCCATGGGTGTAGCGAAGGCAGTCTTCTCACGGTCTTCGGGCACTACGGCCACCTGCCAGTACCCACTGGTGAGGTCAAGGGTAGAGAAGTAGTTAGCGGTTCTCAGCGCGGCCAGTGACTCTTCAATACGGGGCAGAGGATAGGCATTTTTTTGCGTTATCTGGTTAATCTTCCAGTAATCCACACACATTCTCATGGTGCCATCCTTTTTCTTGACCAGCACCAGAGGGGCGGCCCAGGGACTGCAGCTATCCCGAATAACCCCCTCCTCCTTCATGTTCCTCAACATGTCTTTGGCGCATTGGTAGTGTGCGGGCGGGAAAGGTCTGTATCTCTCTTTAATGGGGGGATGCTCGCCGGTGGGGATGTGGTGTTGGATGAATCTAATCTGCCCAAAATCTAGTGAGTGTTTGCTGAAAACCTGCTCGTACTCTTGTACCACCCGGTATACCCCTTCTTTGTGATGTGTGGGGGTATCATCAGTGCCTACGTGTAACTCTTGACACCCCTCATCTAACAGTTCAGGGGATGTGTGGTGACTGTCAGAAGGCGGGGAGGTTGGGGGAACGGCCTCCTGGATGGTGTGGGGGTCTAGGGTAAGCAGCTTGGCAAGGGTAGCGTACCGGGGAAGCCTGACCTCCTCCTCCCCACAGTTTAACACCCTTACAGACACTCTCCCCTTCTTAACGTTTACTACCCCTTGGGCGGCCATTACTGTGGGCCAGTGTTCAGAGGGCATGGGCTCTACCATGGCTGGGTAATCACGCCCCTGGGGACCTACCACTGCCCTGCACCAAATCATCATTTCGCTCCGGGGAGGCACAATCAAAGGGGCCGCATTCATCACTCTCACTTCCCCAATCTCCCCTCCCGTTGAGTTCACTTGCTGCCGATACATCAGGGCCCGGATCTCACGCTGCACAGCCCTCTGTCGGCCTCCTGCTGCGGTGGCGGCCAGCTGCTGCAGTAGGGTCAGCACCTCACTCATGCAGTGCTCCATCACATTAGTCCCTAGCACTACCTTCGGGTTATGGTCGCTGGGTTCATTCATTATCACAATCATTCCCTGGTGCTGCAGCTCAGCCCGTCCTACGGTCATGGCCACTTGTTTGTACCCCACTTGGGTCAAGGGGAGTCCATCAGCTGCGATCAGTGTCATGCTACCGTCTGGAGGGGCAAGTTCATCATCCCCCCAATACCGCTGATACAGTGTGTATGGTATCGTGGTTAACTGGATTCCAGTGTCCAGGAGCGCCATCAGCGGGATGCCGTCTACTGCCAGAGGGATGATGGGACGGGCTCCGATGTACCGGTCTCGCCAGTCTGGGGGGCCACTGGGTTCTACTCCTGAGCATTGGCCCTTGGCCCCAGGGGTTGCTCGTTTAACGGACACCGTCGGGAGTAGTGGCCGGGCTTGCTGCACCTGTAACAAATTGGAGGCCCATACCGTGAGTCGTTGGCCCTTCTCCGTTGCATCCAGGGGACGTCCTCCGGGCTGTCGGCGAGCTGCATCCTCCCCGAGGGTTTGGATCTCGTCGGAGACTGGAGTGCGGCGAGGATCTTGGCGAGGTCTCCATCCATGCGACGGACCTGGGCAGCCAGCTCCTCCATCATTCCGCCAGGGGCTGCAGGGGCCGAGGGAGCTGGGAGAGGAGGGGCTACCAAGATGGGAGCTGTCTCAGCTGGCCATGGGGCCGCTTCAGGGACGTCTTACGCTGGGGGCTGCAGAGCTTGATGGCCCGTTCTTTCAGCACGGCAAAGTCCACATTAGGGTGTTCTAGGGCCCACAGCCGGAGCTGCTTACGGTCCTCCGGGGATCCCATCCCCTGCACGAACTGCTCGACTAACATTTTGTTGCTGTCCGCATCATTAATGGTATCCACCCGCTTCAGTGCATGGAGGGAAGTTTGCAGGCGCAAGGCATAGTCTCTAATACTATCTGCAGGCCGTTGGCGACATTGATAAAACTGCATCCGCAGCTCTGCTTCGGTGCGGGTCTCGAAGGCAATCTGTAGCTTTTCAAAGATAGTGGCAACGGAGGACCGGTCCCCTCGGTCCAGGTCTCCATCTCCTGCTCAGCCGCGCCGGTTAGCTGCCCCAGCACTACCGCTGCCCAGTGCTTGTCGGTCAGGGGATACAGTTCAAGGACCGGGTTAAGCTTCTTCCGGAAGACCTGTAAAGCGTCAGGTTTCCCGTCGTACTGCAGCAGCCAGGTAGCTCCGGGCACATAGGGCAAGGAGAACGGCATCACCTGAGCAATGGCGGGGGCCACGGCCTCCCCTGCTCATGCGGCCGGAGCACGGGTGGGCCCATTTCCATCCACGGGTGCCGCTGCGGCTGCGACCGCCACTCCTCCAGCGGCTCCGTCGGGTGCAGACATCTTGTTACCACCCCCCTTGGTCTTTTCTCGGCACCACCTCTTCAGGGGCGGGGCTTCGGCTTTCGCGCCTACACTGCTCGAGAAGACGCTCGAGCGGGAAAATCTTTGCGCCCAAGATGGCGGATTCTGAAATTTTTCGGTCGGACACCGCCGGCGGGGCACAAGGCGCACTTCTACCAGCCGGTAGAACGGTAAGATCCTGTTCGTGATGCCAAGTTGTCGCGGGCAGGTAGGACGCCGCTGACGCTCGGGTCCGGCGCTGCTGCGGCTGCTCGGTGCCTCGAGCGGTGGGCCGGATCCGGGGACTTGAGCGGCGCTCCTCGCCTGTGAGTGAAAAGGGTGGTTGGTTTGGGGGATTTAGTCCGTGACGCCACCCACGGGTCGTGGTGAAGATGGGCACCACCGCTGCTGGTGACGGGGATCCCGGGAGCGATGGTAGGGAGCAGCTGGGATGTTGTTTTCCCCCTCCGTGGGTAGGGGTCGGTGGTCCCGGGGCCCGGTGGTGTAATGGGGAGGCTGGATGGCTGGGGTGCAGGGTTGCAGGGGCAGCGCGGCGCGGTGCCGGATGGCACTGTTGTACTCACTCAGGCAGTCAATGAGTCTCTGGTAAACCAAATGGCTGGATGGACGGGTCCCGCAGCAGGCTGCTGTGGCTTCTCCCGGACGGTTGGTGGTGGCTGCCTTTCCCTGCACCTCTGTGTATGTTCGGTCCCGATGGATTCCCACCGGTAACCCGCTCCCCAGCGTTTATATGTGCCGGAGGAGCCCTTTTGCCCGCAGGCTCTGGCCCTTGAAACTCTAGCTGTGGTGGTAGCTGTATTTCCTTCTACTGGTCGGACGGTTGCCTTCAATCGGGTCTTGGCTGTTAGGAAACCCCTGGTGTTCTGGGCACTGACGGATTTGACCTCTAATGGCGGCTCCAAGCCTGGTCGGGGTCCATAGGCCCTGCCTGTGTGTGCTGGCTTCACTTCGCTCCCCGGTTCGGTACCGGCGGGCCACCGCCCGTCCCCGGTCCTACGGTTCCGCGTTGATCTGCCTCTCCTGCAGACGGCCACCACCGTCTGCCAACCTTGCTCTAAGTGCCCGGGCCACACACCAAGACACGGTCAGTTTGCTCCACACTCCTCTCTGTTCTCAACTCTCCACTGAACTTCACTGAACTAACTTCCTTTTCCCGCCTCCAGGACTGTGAACTCCTCAGTGGGTGGGGCCAACTGCCTGGCTCCACCCCACCTGGTGCGGACATCAGCCCCTGGAGGGAGGCAAGAAGGATTTTGTGTCTGACTGATGTGCCTGTCTCGGGGTGGGGGTGTGTGTTGCAGTACCTGTGATGACCTGGTTAGTCCAGGGTGCCACAGAAGCACTATTACTGTGTGGTCTCCAAGATAGGAAAGCGCTATTACTGCATGAGCTATAAGATAGGGAAGCGCTATTACTGTGTGAGCTCCAAGATAGGGAGGTGCTAATATTGTGTGGGCTCCAAAATAGTGCGGCGCTATTACTGTGTGGGTTCCAAGATAGGGAGGCGCTATTACTGTGTGGGCTTCAAGATAGGGAGGCGCTATTACTGTGTGAGCTCCAAGATACAGACGCACTATTACTGTGTGGTCTCCATGATAGTGAGGTGAGGTGCTATTACTGTGTGGACTCCAAAATAAGGAGGTGCTATTACTGCATGAGCTACAAGATAGGGAAGTGCTATTACTGCGTGAGCTCCAAGATAGGGATGTGATATTACTGTGTGGGCTCCAAGATAGTGAGGCGCTATTACTGTGTGGGCTCCAAGACAGGGAGGTGCTATTACTGTGTGAGCTCCAAGATAGTGAGGCGCCATTACTGTGTGAGCTCCAAGATACAGACGCACTATTACTGTGTGGTCTCCATGATAGTGAGGTGAGGTGCTATTACTGTGTGGACTCCAAAATAAGGAGGTGCTATTACTGCATGAGCTACAAGATAGGGAAGTGCTATTACTGCGTGAGCTCCAAGATAGGGATGTGATATTACTGTGTGGGCTCCAAGATAGTGAGGCGCTATTACTGTGTGGGCTCCAAGATAGAGAGGTGCTATTACTGTGTGGGCTCCAAGATAAGGAGGTGCTATTACTGTATGGGCTCCAAGATAGGGAGGCGCCATTACTGTGTGGATGCCAAGATAGGCAGGTGCTATTACCGAGTGGGCTCCAAGATAGGGAGGCGCTACTACCAAGTGGGCTCCAAGATAGGGAGGTGCTATTACCGAGTGGGCTCCAAGATAGGGAGGCATTGTGTTTGCAAACATTTTTTTGAGTACTGTATGTATGCTACTATTTTTGCAGTAGTTGGATATTGTTTAACACTAGAACTACTGAGGTAGTCATTTTGACTACTTTGCACCATGTATTTCTATATAGGTGTCACGAGTCCAGTGGTTCTAGTGTTAAAGTATGATTGAATTTGTGTTCGCAGGTGCTGGTAAAGCAAAGTGTTGACTTCATCTTGGCTGTTTGGGTCCAATGTAGAGATAAATAATTGTAACATAATCGCTTAACTGTTTTCTTTTTAGAAAGTGTGTCCTTGCCTTAATGTCACATAGAGCTGGTAAATCGTAATGCTCGGAGGCTGATGGCTTTCAAAAGTTTGATAAGGAACCCGACCTTTTCTAGTTACGCCCCGAGTGGTCATTACTGAAGTGTAATTTAGCATTCCTGTAATATAAAAAACGATGTATAAATATGGGTTTGTTGCCTTTCTATTTCTGCCTCAGGTCTTAGAATGTGTGCTGAGAAAGTAATCTGCCTTATAAGTAAAATCATGTGTTGGATTTTGTGTTCTGTACTTTTAGAACTTGTAAGGTAGAGGCTACACCATTCCCATGCTAATGGGCAGCACTTGGAATGGCCAATGGCCAAAAACTGCTCTCACAGAACCACTGCTCCAGGCATTATATAACATTCAGTAAAATGGAAAGAGTGAACAGGGAGACATTTAACAAAAGTAAGTAGCACAGTATTTGCTGACTTGGATTATATTTCTTGAAAAGCTCCATCCAGATGTTTTATTTTATTGCACCTTGTGGTTAAACAGTATACTATGTTATGTACTATATTAACTATCCACAGTTCACTGATGTGCAATAAGGACATAATCCTCAATTCATAGTATTCACTAAATATGCATTCTTCACTCCTGTATCATATACACGACTGGTTTTACCATTAGGCACTAGCATTCTATGGGTGGTCCTGCAAGAAATGGTGACTGATCTTCCAGCTTATGCCTGGAGTTTAATTTATATAGGGTGTTGGTACAGCGGTTTCCATTAATTTCTATACATTTATTTAGTATAGCTCTAAACTATAAGCAATAAAACAGAAGAATAATTATATTCCACTTCATCATATCTTTTTATAGTTTGGGCATCCATAATGGGATAGCTTTTTTACTAGATAACATTTGATGATATATAAATCTAGTACCGATTTTAGAATATACATTATGTTCTAATACCCTAGAACCTCTATATAGCACGTCCAACCGTGTTAAAAAATTTTAGTGACTCAAATGTTCCTATAACCAAGAAAAAAAAAATTACAGTATAAAAAAACTATCTTGAAACTTCGCTAAGTGTGCTCTACTTCTTATAAATTAATACTTGTCAATTAGTGAATTTGTTTGTGACATTCAATGGCTCAGTGAACCCCATGTTCAGCCTTCTATCCAGTCTCTGGTGCCAAGTATACTGCCTTTAAGACTTGTGTCCAAAGGCTTGGTACTACACAACTGAGAATTGATTTACTCCTGTAAATTTCCTCCTTTGGTCCATTAGCCATAGTATTCTATGATTGCTCGATTGGAGTTCTGAGAATTTCCTAACCTCCTGGCATTCCAAGCTCCTTTTTTGATTAGCCGGGCTAATGAGATTACATCATTGCGGCATGATGAACACATGACATTGCACCAGCCCAGATAATCAAAAGAAGAGCCAGAATTTCCAGGAAGTAAGTTGAATCACTGGCTGCCTATCCAGTGGTCACAGATTACTGGCTTGGCTGATTGACTGTAGTCCTGCAAATTGATTATCCCATCTCTACTTGGTAATTAAATCTATCCTCTGGGATATTGTCATACCCCGACCCACAGGTCCGACCCCTACTCGGCAGGGTTTTTAATGCCCAGCACGCGGCTCCGTACAGTCTGCCCATCCCACTGTCTTTCCATACAGGGTACTCACTCGCATCACAGTTCTGGATCCTCCTCCAGCTCTCTACCTGTGGCCTGCTTGTCCAGAAACATGCGTGCACTGAACAGGTCGTCAAGGACCTTCCTTAGGTGATGCCTGTCACATCCTACTGTGATTTAAAGAGCCAATATTCCTTAACCTGGAAGTGCTTCTCAGCCTATTGGAGAGAGGCGCTGGATATATAAGGCATCCTCCCCTTCTGAGAGGTGCCTGAGCATCATCTTCCTGTCCATTAGTGTAACGTTGCTTTCCGTCAGGTCCCTGTTCCCTGTTTTTGTTGTTTAACATTGATCCTGTTCCTAATCTCTGTACCTTGCCTCCGCTCAGAGCCGGCCCTTCCTGTCTGCTGCTCCAGTCCTTACCTGGGTCTCTGTGCTCTACATACAGAGTCCATATCTGCCAGGCTGCGACCATTCCGCTTCAGTCCGCTGGATCGGATCAAGCACCGACAGAGGATGTCCTTAACAAGTCACCTGTGTCAATATCCTTCCTACTACTGGATCAAGGCCTGGCTCAGTGTTACCATCTACCTCCACTTTGGATAGTACTTTGCTGATGCTCAGGTCGTACTGGCTGTGCATTGCTACTCGGTAATACCTACGGGTATTAAGTCTATTCGTGTATTAGCTGCTGTAGTTGCACTCTTGACTCCACTCTAGCTCCTTTTGTTGTTTGGCGCTGGTCACACTCTGATCGTTAAAGTCCTTTCCTTCCCTCAAGCTTTGTCCGAGCCCGTCTCTGGGGTCAACTACCACAATCCCCTGTGGTCCTGTGGGTTCACTACCTCACTCACCCATGGGTAGCGCAACAGCTAGATGGTTAGATGCCCCACTCTATTACTTATTCTTAGGATGGACATACATTATAGTTAAGAAAAGTTAGATAGTCGAACAGATGTTGAAAGTACAATTGCCTTGTGAACGTTTGTTACACCTATTCAGACATCACATTTTTTTTCATATTTGCTCTTGAAGTTGCTCAGCTGACTTTGTATGATCAAAGATTCTGAAAGACACACAATATTTCTGGAAATATGCTTGGGTCTGTGGACCAAATCCCACCAAGGACAACATTGTCAATGAGATGGCATGTTCCTCCCCATATTTGTGTGGGTTTCCTCCCAAATTCCAAAGACATACTGATAGGGAATGTAGATTGTAAGCCCCAAAGGAGATGAATAAGATCGCTTGCAACCCCCTAAAAATTGCACTGCTGTTACTTTTTACCATGTGCTATATTAAATTTCTATTGTGCTATAATAATTTAATGCAAGTTTTGAGTGTTGGTGCTTTCAACACTGGTTACTACAAGGCTCTAATGCCATTTCATGAGATTATGGTTAATACAATCTTCAATAAATGCCCTAGTTTACATTGAAATTTTGGACACTTTTCTTATTTCTCCAATTGAAAGGATGTTTGGGGATGATGAAATCATTTATCAAGATGATAATACATCCTGCCATAGAGAATAAACTGTGAAACCATTCCTTGAAAGAAGACACATAAGGTCAATAACATGGCCTGCAAATAGTCCAGATCTCAATCCAATTGAAAATTTTTGATGGAAGTTTAAGAAAATGGTCCATGACAAGGCTCCAACCTGCAAAGCTGATCTGGCAACAGCAATCAGAGAAAGTTGGAGCCAGATTGATGATGAGTACTGTTTGTCACTCATTAAGTCCATGCCTAAGAGACTGAAAGCTGTTCTAAAAGCCAGAGGTGGTGCAACAAAATACTAGTGATGTATTGGAGTGTTCTTTTGTTTGTTTGTTTTTCATGATTCCATAATTTTTTCCTCATAATGAGTGATTCCATAATTTTTCCCCGTTTGGTCTTGAAAAGTAATCGTTATTGGCTAGCACATTATGTTTTCATGATTTTTTTTGTGTTTCTTAAAGTTAGAAAGTTGACACTTGAAATGACTTTAGCTTTGTGCTATGTACATCCTCAGAGCCAGGTGAGTCCATAATTTTTGCCAGGGGTTATATAATAATGATACATAAATGTAAGATTTTTTTGGGGGGGGGTTGATATTTAATATTATTGATTTGGAGCCATGACTACAGCAGTGTAAGAACTTCTTAGGTCCATTCATCACTGGGAAGATTTAGGCCTAGATTACTGTACATTCCATTGTCTTCCATAAAGATTTTCAATAAAGAACTTTAAGTAAGAACTTTAAGCAAAATAATAAGATTTTTCTCTTGAGTTCAGGCCATATCATATCAGAGGCTCCCAAAAGATCAATTGATTAAAAGGAATGGACTGTCAGAAGTGAAATCATCTCTGGGGTTTACAATGTTCATTTTTCCATAATCACGTTTTATATAATGTTACCCAATTTGAACTTAACCTCCTAGTAGAAATGATATAATGCTAGGGGAAGCTCTGGCACATGATAAAACAAATGTTAGTATAAAGCTCTTTAATTAAGCTCTATGTAGAAAGGCACATGCCGGCATACATGGTTGTTATCCTGCTGAGTCTCCTTCTGATTAGCTAGCAAGTGCATCTGTTGTCCCCCCATCCATCTGCAATAAAGATCCATTAGAATGACGTCAGTATATGTGTCTATGGGGGCATTTATCAGTGAGACGCAACAATTAATTTCCAACTAGAAATGCAAACATTATCCCATTTAAATTACATATTCTGGACAACAGGTAATGTCCTCTTCCTTTGGAAATACTAACCATCTGGACAAATGTTCAGAAACATAAATATCGCAACCTTTCAACTACAACACCAAGAAGGAAAACTCAAGAAACTATGGAATTGCAGGATCTATAGATATGTAATGATATACATATGATTAAGCAATATAAACAAATTTTTCAAAACATTTTGAATTATTCAGTTCAGAATATGAGCACCATGTGTTGAAATACATGCACTTATACTCCTAGGTTGCTATCAATCTATCAATGACATTATTAATGACTGTCTGAGGTATGTTCTGTCATGAAGAATGCAATCATCAAGATCCGCTGCTGGCAGCTCCATTTACAGTTGCCGACCTCCTTTGAAATCCCAGATGTAGTTGGCGTGGGGCAAGTCTGTAGGAAACTTAGGTTGCTCACAGTAGCACAAGCAACATGTAGCCAGGGACTGACATGTTGTAAAATAGGTTCTGGGACACTTTGAGAAATGGCAGTACCACTGGTTTCACAACCAAATCAATACAACAGCAAGATGTTAGTGTACCTGGTCTGAAGACTAGAGGGTGCCAGGTCCTGGAGATGATGCCACCCCACACCATGATCCTGGGATTAGGACCATTGTGATGTTATTATGTGAAAGCGCCTTATGGCTGGTACAATTTGTATAGTTTTTTGCGTCTCAAGCTGACGTTTTTATTGATACCATTTTTGCACAGATGCTATGTTTTGATCTCCTGTTATTGCATTTTGTATTGTATTGAATTTTCTTTGCCACTTCCCGTTTACCGATCAGATTAATTAATTTTATATTTTGATAGTGCATTTCTGAATGCAGCAATACCAAATGTATGTATATTTTTTATTTGTTTAAACCATTTCATTTTCAATGGTGCGAATGGGGGTGAATGTTTTTTTTATTTTTTGAAAACTTTTTTTTATTTATTTTACTAGCCCCCTAGGGGGGCTATAAGGATCAGTTGTCTGATCGCTCATTCATTTCTGTTGATCAGAGCTGTACAGCTTTGATCAGCAGAAATGCAGCATTCCTGTTAGAGCAGCTGCTCTGTCAGCTGTAACAGGAACTACGTCATGATAGAGACAGGAGTCCTCACATGATCCGTTGCTACCATGGCAACCATCGGCTCCCTGTGATCGCATCACAAGGCATCCGATGGCGGCGGGGAAAGGTGATTTTCCCGCCGCGGACATTTAAATTGATCTGTCACATTTTGACAGCACGATCTAAGGGGTTAACAGACACGAGTGGATCACAGTTCCACCTGTGCCTTTTAGCTGCACATGTCTGCTGTTCAAATCAGCAGACATGTGCAGAGATTGCCCCAGGTCACCACAGCAGCTGGTGGTGAATACCCCTTCATGATTTAGGATGTACTGGTACGTCCTAGGTTGTGAAGGCATTAAGCCCTCTAAACCTACAAAACACTCTCAAGGTAAAACGTTACAAAGTTTAAAGGATCCTGTTATGTTGAAAAACGTTATTAACCTGCAGATATGGGGTTAGTTTTCAGGTTCTAAAACTACCCGGCTGCTGCACTGAAAGCTCGGCTACTGGAAGGAAATTAACTTTTCTCTTCTCAGTAGCCTCTGGCTTTTAGTCATAGAGGTGAAGTGATGGCCCAGGGGCACCTCCGGCTGTGTAGTCGTGGCACTGGTACTGAGGCAGACCCCTGGTTCCACCACTTCTTTAACTTCGGGGGCTGACTTGATTGTGCAGTGTGGGACGTCTCTTTCACCGGCCGATGCACAAAGAGTCTTCAGGCAAAAGTTGAAATGCATAAAAACTGACATTTATTCACACAGAAAATAACACTCCGGTCAGCAGATTCCGGCAATATTGGTGGAGCTGGGGACAACCTGCCCAAACGCGCCCTCTGGTGGGGATATGCCCTAGATACTCCTCTTCTCCGGGCTCCCACTCTCCGGTCAAGCACACACTGGACCCACACCAGCGGAATAGACTCTGAGGTTGCGTCCACCTCCTTTGCTCCGGTGTCCCCTGGTGTTCCGCTCACACACTCACACTTGCCGCTGCAGATGTTCACTGCCTGCTGTCCCGGATCCTTCTCCCCCACACACACTCAGACCTTCCCTAGATATCCGGCCGACTCCTCCTTCCCCGGTGGCAACAGCCGTCCCACCCGGCCACTAGGGGGTGCCCTAACACAACACATACAATAATAAAAATCAACACTTTTAATAATCACAATGCCGGGTAAACTATGCTAAACTAGTAGGGGGTAGGCCCACCCACTACATGCCTCCCCTCTTAAAATCCGAGCCTCCCGGCAAGGCTCTTAACTATAAACACATTAAAACAAAAACCTTTCAGGTCAGTCCATGTCAACAGCGGCACCAGTTCAGCGGCGCTCCCGGTCTTTAGGGGCGCTTAGAGGCGCAGCAGCGCTCCCGGTCTCTAGGTAGCGCCCGGAGGCTCAATAGCGCTCCCGGTCTTGGATGGGCGCCCGGAGGCTCAATAGCGCTCCCGGTCTTAGATGAGCGCCCGGAGGCTCAATAGCACTCCCGGTCTTAGTTGGAGGGCAACAGACCCGTAAAACTTTAACATAACTGCTGCCGGTTAAACAGCACCGGACTTAAACAACAGGTGGACAGTGGAGACTTACTCTGGGGGCCAGGCCCGCTTCCATTCCTCCGCTTGCGCCTGGATGTAGGCCCCCAGAGATTGTCCCGGCTGACGGCGGACCCGTCGGAAGGACAGAGGGGCGAAAGGCGGCTCTGCTGGCGTGGTTGCCTCGGCTCCTGGCGGCGGTGAAGGTGTCGCTCCCCTGGGTGGCGGTGGCGCGTCCAAAACAATGACCGGTTGATTGGTCACATGCTGACTCACGGTCACTACTGGAGAAATCTTCTCCGGGTCAACGGCCGGTCCAGACGCTGGTTCCGGGGCAGCAGTCACGGTGCGCCGGGGGTGAGAGGGCTCGGACGGGACCGGTCTTGCATGGCTCTGGCGCCGCTCTTGTTGCTCCTCCCACTCCAGTTCCTCTTGCCACTGAGCCGCTTCCCGGGCGGTCGGCATCCGATTCACGGCAACTGCAAATAGGCCGCGGCTACCTGCATCCGGCAGAAATTGCACCTTTTCGCCCGGCCAGAGTGTGTGGAGCCGTTTGGGCAACCCCTCCACGTCCAGGTGGACTCTGTTATAGAAATAATCATCGCCCGTGCTGACCTCGCGGATGAAGCCGTACCCCTCCTTCTGGTTAAATTTTACCACCACGCCGGTGGTAAACTGCAGGGCCAGCTCCTCTCCGCCCGGACCGGACAGCATCTCCCGGACAAGGGTTTCGGCCACAAGACGTTCCTGAACAGGATCGGGCTTCGGGGACGGAGCTCTGGGGTGCGGCTCGGCGGACGGGACGATTACCGGGTCCCAGATGAAGCCCCGGTGATCCTTCTCCAGACGCTCGGTAAACTCTTCAGCCGGCTCTGACAAGGGAACGGATGGTGCGGCGGCACCAAGCTGTGGGGTCTCCCATGGGAAGGCGGTAGCCCCCGAACGGCCTCCTGGTGGCGTAGCATACGTCGCCTTCACTTCGGTGATGGTCCTTCCGGTCTGTGCGTCCCAGGTAGTTTTCCAAGAAACTTTATCAGGGCGCGTAGAACCTCCCGGTCCCACTGGAAGGTCCACCATAGCTGCCTCACTGGCAGGGGCAAACCTGGGGCGGCCCCGGCCTAAGGTGATCAAGGCCATGGTTGTAGCCAGTTCTTCCGGTTGCCCAAAAGCTGCCATCACGGATCGCTGTGTTGTAACTAGCGGTGGTGTCAAAGTGCAGACTGAGGGAGAAGAAGGCGGGTCTCTGCTTCCCGCTCTTAAACAGTATCCTCCCCCAGCTTCATGCAATATCTTGACTCCTCCGCAGCGGTACTTCTTTCTCTTCAGTACACCGCCCACTCTGTATGTCTTCAATGCCCTGGGACTGGCGCCTCCCCTCTTTGGGCGGAGTACTCTGTACCTCTTCCTCGGCACCGGCCAGCCCCAGGCTCTTCTTTCGGCGCCAATTTTTCGCGCCTTTTCTTCTTCTTGGGCCCGGTCTAACGCTACGGGCCCTGCGTTCTCTTCCCACCAGAGAGCTGGGAATTTTCTTCCATAGTCAGGATCCTGTGCTTCAGGCACTACCTGATCTTCAGCTTCCTGGGTCCCCGGCAGGGAACTCGGATCCTGCCGACTACGCCACATGAAGTGATGGCCCAGGGGCACCTCCGGCTGTGTAGTCGTGGCACTGGTACTGAGGCAGACCCCTGGTTCCACCACTTCTTTAACTTCGGGGGCTGACTTGATTGTGCAGTGTGGGACGTCTCTTTCACCGGCCGATGCACAAAGAGTCTTCAGGCAAAAGTTGAAATGCATAAAAACTGACATTTATTCACACAGAAAATAACACTCCGGTCAGCAGATTCCGGCAATATTGGTGGAGCTGGGGACAACCTGCCCAAACGCGCCCTCTGGTGGGGATATGCCCTAGATACTCCTCTTCTCCGGGCTCCCACTCTCCGGTCAAGCACACACTGGACCCACACCAGCGGAATAGACTCTGAGGTTGCGTCCACCTCCTTTGCTCCGGTGTCCCCTGGTGTTCCGCTCACACACTCACACTTGCCGCTGCAGATGTTCACTGCCTGCTGTCCCGGATCCTTCTCCCCCACACACACTCAGACCTTCCCTAGATATCCGGCCGACTCCTCCTTCCCCGGTGGCAACAGCCGTCCCACCCGGCCACTAGGGGGTGCCCTAACACAACACATACAATAATAAAAATCAACACTTTTAATAATCACAATGTCGGGTAAACTATGCTAAACTAGTAGGGGGTAGGCCCACCCACTACAGAGGCATGGATGAAGCAGTTTCATCACCACTTAGTATATAGTGAGCAGCGGCTGTAGCTACGTCCCAACACTGACTCACACACGGCTCTGTACTGACGCACTGCAGTGCCAGCTGTCAGTCGGTGCCAGGTGGTGTTTACAGCTGTCACTCACTGTATACTGAGTGGTGACTAAAACTGTTCTAGACGTGCCTCTATGACTGAAAACCTGAGGCTGCCTGGATGATATGATCTTTATTTCTTTCTGGTGCCCATCCCGTATTACCATAGATAAATGGGAAGTCTGGCTCAACCACCAGATTATGGGTGCTCTAGAGTAAAAAAGTATCGTAATAATAAAAATATAACTCTGGGACACCAGATATGGATATGAAATGTCCAGAATAAAGAGTATGAGAAACTTGCTTTCTTTAGTGATGCTTTAATTTGAAAAAAGTTAACAACAAAACTATATATATACACAGTCCATTCAGTCCGACGTTTCGGCCTATCAAAAATTGGCCTTCATCAGGGTGAAATTCTATATGAATAAGGTAAGAGGGAGATATTCATACATAGCATAAGATGCAAAGGAGATCTGTAGACCTCTAACCAAGATGAAATTGAATATATGATATTGGTTGGTCAGGGATCCATTTTGAGACCTGTGTGTAAACAGGAACACAGGCAGAGACTGTTCACTCTAGATTATGATGCACCAGCGGAGGGTTATTGAGATAAGTAAGGACCTATGAAAGTATTAATGACGCATGATATGCATCCCACTGTGTGCCAAGGTGTAGGGGAGATTTCATGCAAATCGTAATTCCAATGCAGTAAATGTAGTTGTAGTGCGGATCCTTTTCCAGGAAATAATCTCACCAACAGATATGTTATTGAGGCATAACATGCATCCCACTTTGTACCAAGATATGGGAAGGGTATAGTGCAAAATGGAGTATGTAATCCAACAGGTACTGTAGCGGTATTGGAATCTTTCACTCACCAGCGCAGACTGCACGGACCGGCAGGAGGCTTTCTCACGTGTCTCGCCACCACTCCAGCCCAGTATAGCATTCCCTGAAGTTTTGCTTGGACTTACCTCATTTTCCCTAACCTTTTGCTGATGGCTGAGATCTATTGTGAGATCATTCCCTGAAAAAGAGGACCCTCAATACCTCTACAGCACCTGCATTGGAATTACAATCTTCCATTACTTCCTCTTGTGGTAGGGCATTCTGCAGTCTCGCTGCTCTAACTGTAAAAAACCCTTTCCTATTTAGCTGCCGGAATCTCTTTTCTTTCACTCACAGGGAATGCCCCCTGGTACTTAGTATTGCCTTTGGAATGAATAAGTCATGTGCCAGTCCTTTGTATTGACCACACATGTATTTATACATATAAATGAGATCTCCTCTGAGGCGTCTTTTTTCAGCTAAACAAATCCAACTTTTTCAACCTCTCATCATATGGGAGGTCTTCCATTCCTAGCAATAATCTAGTTACCCGCCTTTGAACTGACTAACTTTTGAATGTCCTTTTTAAAATGTGGAGCCCAAAACTGAATCACATACTCTAGATGTGGCCTTACAAGTGATTTATAGAGAGTAACAACACCTTGGGATTACAAGATCTAATCTCTCTTTTTATATACCCTAAAATCTTGTTTTCTTTTGCAGCTGCTGCCTGACATTGAGTGCTGCTGCTCAGCTTATTTGTAATGAGAATACCCAAGTCCTTCTCCTGTTCTGTAGTCTTAAGTTTACTTCCATGTCATGTATATACAGCTATAGGATTACTCCATCCTAGGTGCATTACTTTACATTTATCATCATTAAATCTCATTTGCCAAGTGTCTGTGTGAAGCTCCTGAACTAGTCAGGGTGTCACAGGGTACTGCACTTCCTTTTATCTTTTGGTGCAGGACTCAACCCCCCATGGTTCTGGGATCCTAACTTTTGGTATTGCTCCATCAGCATGCAAATCCTAGTCACACCTCACACCACACCCTGTCAGGCACACCAGTGGGTGGTCTAGCTGGAACAGGGCCACCCGCCTAGGGGTCAGACAGACTGGTGGGAGGGGCAGAGTTAGTTCAGTAGTAGCTCCGAAAGAGTGAGAAGCTGGGAGTAGCAGCTCCGTGGAGTTGAGTGGTAGCCCTCAAAGAGTGAGGAGCTAGGGGGAGTTGGAGCTCCCTGGGAGAAGTTGGCTAGGTCACAGATGGTTATCTGGGACCAAAGGAGTCAGAGACCCGGTCACAGGGTATTGGAGAAAGATGCCAGGTTTAGTTTAGGGGAACGGTCGGTCCCGGAGTACCTAGTAACTGAACTAGTACTGAGCACGATGGGGTACTAGACCCTAGATCAGGGAGTAGCTTCACACAACCTGATAATTATCCTGCGGAGGATAGAATCTTTATGAACTTTCCCCAAGAGCTCAGAGATAGAAGGCATCAACACAACAAGGGGGATAGGGCTTTCCAGCTCATGCGGCCCACTGAAATCCCAAGTGTCAGCCATCGAGAGCACAGCTTCACTACTTAACAGTGGAGAGCGGGACCTCGACAGCTTCAAGCATAGGGGTCACAACGAACACTAGAATTCAGTGCATGGAGGCAAGGTACAGATCATCAGCAACACCAAAGGGAGCTGACTCCCGGACGAGCTCCCCTAAAGCGGCAGCGGCACCCAGAGACTTAGTTTACCTTTGTGTCAGAGTCTACTTTGCGGTCGCATCACTACCAACACCGCCTGAGTGAGTACGCGGTCCTCCCCTGCTTCCAACCTGCACCACGCTCCCCTACACCTCCACCATCCAGAGTTCCGGGGCCTCCCCTACCTGTGGAGTGAACATCATCTGGCTGCCCCCACTCCATCTCCCCTGGGTACTCCTATTGGCAGCAGCGGTACTCCCCTTACGGTGAACCACGGGTGGCATCACAAACTCTTATTCCCTGTAAATCCCCCCTTTTCATTTGAAGTGGCCGCAAGCCCCCGGGTACGGAGACCCTTGAGCTACAGGAAACCCTGGATCCAAGCAGTTCGACCGCTGCAGGCGCGGCACATCTGCCCATTCTAACATCTTATCCAGATTGTTTTGTAATATTGTACTATCAAGGTCCGTTTTTAATATCTTGCATAGTTTGGTGTAGTCAGCAAAGACTGACACTTTACTATCAATCCCATCCACAAGGTCATTAATAAAGAGATTAAAAAGAATTGGTCCTAGCACAGATCCCTGCGGCACCCCACTGCTGACTAGAGCCCATTTAGTGAACATACAATTCATGACAACTTTTTGTTTCCTATCTTTTAGCCAATTCCTTACCTATTTGCTTTTAGTTTCCCCTAGTCCCTGCTTCTGGAGCTTTAGTATAAGGCTATTATGTGGTACAGTATCAAATGCCTTTGCAAAGTCCAAATAAATCACATCAGCTGCATTACCAATATCCATATTTGTACTTACCTCCTCATAGAACCCCAACATGTTGGTTAGACATGACTTGTCTTTCATGAATCCATGCTGTCTGTCAGTTATATTATTTTCTGCAATATATTTTTGCATGTCATTCCTTAAAATGACCTAAAAAACTTTGCATACTACTGATGTCAGACTTACTGGATGGTAGTTGCCTGCATCCACTTTCTTATCTTTCTTAAATATAGGTACCACATCAGCAATCCTCCAATCCTGAGGCACCAATCCTGTTACAAGTGAGTCTAAAAAGATGAGATACAGCGGTCTGTCAATTATTGAGCTCAGTTCCCTCAATTTTCGTGGATGAATGTCATCTGGCCCGGGGGATTTGTCAATGTTTAAGTTACTTAAACGCAGGCGTACTTCTTCTTGTGTTAAATTAGTTATATCAAGTGGTGAACTTTGATTTTTAACTATTGGAATAATCCCTGAAATCAGTTCCTTGGTGAACACAGATGAGAAGTGCCTGTTTAATATCTCAGCCTTTTGTGTGTCCTCTACAATTAACTTATTATATTTTAAGGTGCCAATACCATCCTTTGTTTTCCTTTTAGCATTAATGTATTTATAATTTTTTTGGGGATTTATTTTAATGTCCTTGGTGATTTTTGTTTTAGTAGCTAATTTTGCTTGCTTGATTTCGTTTTTACATTTTCTATTGATATCTTTATACCCCTGAAATGCTATTTCTGTATTCTCAGCCTTTAAGATTTTGAATACCCTTTGTTTTTCTTTTATTTTACTTTGTACTTTCCTATTTAACCAGAGTGGTTTCTTTTCATTCCTGGACATTTTATTACCAGAGGGTATACATTTTTTACAGGACTGTAGGAGTATATCTTTAAATTTACCCCATTTATGTTCGGTATCCCCAGTTACCATAACATTGTCCCAATCTACACAATTAAGCTTCTCCCTTAATTTGTTGAAATCAGCTTTCCTAAAATTTCAGGTTTTAGCATTTGCCCTTTTAAATGTTCTATTGAATATTACTTTGAAGCTCACCATATTATGATCGCTGGTGCCCAAGTGCTCCTGGACCTGTAGATCTGAAATTGTATCTGGTCTATTTGACAGGACCAGATCCAGATCTAGCAAATTATCTCCCCTCGTTGGTTCATCTACCATCTGAGAGAGGTAATTGTCTTGAATTGCAGATAAGAACTTACAACTTTTAGCACAACCCAAAGATTCTATGTCCCATTGAATGTCTGGATAGTTGAAATCCCTCATAATATGGACCCGATTGTTATTATTATTTGTTGCCTTTTCAATTTGTTGCAGCATTTCACCCTCTACCTTTTTAGGTATGTTAGGATGCTTATAGCGAACTCCAATTAGTAGCTTTCCATTATTCTCCTCCCCATATTCATTTACCCATACTGACTCTACATTGTCACAACTCCCCCCTACGTGGCCATTGAGCACAGGTCTTAGTTTAGATTTGGTAAATATACATACTTTTCCACATTTTTTGTCTTTCCTGTTTTTCATGAATGTAGTATAACCCTCTACATTTGTCACCCAGTCATGGCTCTCATCCAGCCAGGTTTCCGTAATGTCCACCACATCATAATCCATGGTTGACATAAAATTCTCCAATTCATTTATTTTGTTTGTAAGACTTCTTGCATTAGGCAGTAGACATTTAATACTATTAACACATTCTTTACTCCTTGCCTCCCTACATTCCTTGCATGTCGCAGCCCCCCCTAAACCTTCATTGACCCCTACTGTCTCACTGTCTCTATCTGCTCTTTCTATCCCCTTATTTTCTCCATTACCCTCCCTCCCCCCAGATCCTAGTTTATAAGCTCCTCCATCCACCAATCTGTCTATCCGATCCGCAATGTGACGAACTCGAGCACCCAGCAGACAACATACTGTTCGGCATTCATGGTCTCGGTGACAGATGACCCTGTCTATACGACTAATTATAGAGTCCCCTACCACCAACATCTGTCTGGGCTTTGCTGCACTCCTATTTCCCTCCTTCGTACAGCAGTCGTTTTCCTGGTTGCTTGGAGCGACGTCCTGCTGTAGTGATCCTAGTCCTGGTCCAGCATTCCTAATATTAGCCAAACAGGCATATTTACTAGGTTGTGCCAGATCAGGACTAGGCTCCCTGACACTTTTCTCCCTACCTCTTCTTCTGTTACCCAGCTACCTACCTCTGAGTCCTAACCTTTCCCACCTCCACCATCTTCCATAGCACTGGCCCCAGCCAGAACATGCTCAGGAGCTCTAAACTCCTCTCCAGGTTTGCAATGCTCCTGAGTGTTGCAAGTTTCATATTTAGATCAGTTACAGGGGCTTCCAAATATGTAACATGCTGACATCGAGCGCAGACATGTTCATCCTCGAACGACTGTTCAAGACATGCATACATCTCGGAAGATGCACACTTGGTAGCATTGTCCATGGAGCACCTATTAAATAGGGATAAACAGTACAGATAAAAGTAGAAAAACAAAGAAAAAAACAATGGGAAACTTATAAGGATAACTTCAAACCCTGTGTCAAACTATGATATTGTGCTTAAACTATGCACTTCACTGCACTGTTGGATTTCACTGCACCCTCGCAAGCTCAGTCACCCTCGCTTACTGTGTGTTACGTCACCACCGGAGTCCGCTCCAGCGACTTCTGCTCTGATCGCCAGGCGATGCCGTGTTCCTGCCGTGGATGGTGCTGGTGATGGGAGAGGAGTCAATGCCAGCGGCATCGGTGGGCGCAGGCTCCGATCATCCACTGGGCTAGGCTATCTTGGGATCTGCAGTACCACTGGCTGACTGTGGGTGGCGTGTGTCTTCCAGTCTTCCAGCTGAAGTTGCCAGCATTCAGCTACAGCCAATGGGAAGACACCACACCCTTCTTAGTTCCCCTCCTGTCTGCTGACCTCTGCCAAAGATAGTTCTGATTTCCCGGCTCCTGATCCGCCCTATTCTGTTTTGTGATTCCTGTGTGCTGACTTCTGCATGTTTTCTGACTACCCTTCTGCCTGCTGTTTTTGTACCTCACTGCCCGATCCGGATTTGACCTCTGCTACGTTTTCTGATTACGTCCTTGCCTGCCGATTCTGTCCCTGTTCTGCTATTTCTGGTTTGACCCTGCCTGACAACTACTCTCAACGGACTGCAGCCTTCCACAGGTAGTGATCAGGGCCCTGTGTAATTCCAAATCCCTGTATAGGGGTTAAAGGGTTTCAGGGTTCTGGGGGTCCTGCTTGGTGAGTAGCTTCCCTCTAGCTTTTCCATTACATCCCATCTGAGTCTGTTGTTCCAGGCAGGCGTTACACTGTGGCCTGAATATGTAGCTCAGGCATAATCTAGCTGTTCCCCTTCCTGTTACGGATCCTGTAATGTGTCATCCTGGCTCCTATTTTGTAATAATGGCCTTGGCATTCTTCGCACGCAAATTAAAAAACACAAGCAATTATTCTCACCTGCTCCCTCTCCCATGATGCTCAGCGTCCTCTTCCTCCTCCCTAGCTGGGGCAGGTGGGTGGAAAAGCGCATTGAAGTGATGTAATATGTAGCACCCCTGAAGCCATCAGGGAGCTACAAGGTACTGCATCTCCACCAGGATGCAGGGCCTACCCCCTAGGGACCCAGAAAGACCAGTGCCGGTAACAACACAAACACTCCAGATAATCCCTGTTTTCCCCAACATCCCCCATAAAATGGAACCGGGCTAGGGTTGGACCAATGGATGGCCACCTAGAGGTGGAGCCAATCCAGTCCACTAGATGACCAGGTGGGAAGGGCAGACAGTAGACAGACAGTGGACAGAGAGACGGTGAGTAGTATTAGTCGAGAGGTGACAGTGAAGTAGAAAGGAATAACTTTCATGAGTGGAACAGTAGTGACCTGAGGGCCCAGGCGGTTTGTTGCCGCTTGAGTACAGTGGAGTACTCCCGGAACTACGCACCAACGGGGTACAGAATCCTAGGTCAGGCAAACGCTCCAGGCAGACCTGATAAAATCTGCACAGTGAGGGGACCATCAAGGACCCTACTGACCTTGAGGTTCGGGACACAGTAGCAATGGGAAAACCAGGGACAGGACCAGAGAATCCTACCCCACAGGGTTCACGTTACCGTCATATGGACTGGTGTAGAAGACAACCAGCAGGGGACCCCCAGATGCTCCAAGCCACGGGGACCCACCAACCAAAGACAAGTAAGGGGAAAGAAGCCACCAGGTCAATAAACCAGCTCTGGGACTAAGGGGACCTGCGGTTAAGACCAGCCAGCCTCGGGTGACTAGTTACCAGCTTGCAGTGAGTAAAAGAACTAGTTACAGTGAAATCCCTTGTGTGACCTACTTTCATTCAACACCCTTCTGCATTGTCTATCCTCTGGGGCCTGGCCCTGCTTGCAGAGGGCCTAACATCCAGGCTGCCACTAACACCAGCCCCAGTAGTGGCTCCATCCCCATAACCGCAAAACTGCAAGTGGCGTCAATGTGAACATTATTCAAATCCCCTGTAAATATTCCCCCCTTAAAAAAAAGCACCCAGGGCCCGGGACCGGGCAACGGCCACCAAAGTGACATTCCCCAGTTATACACCGCCCAGGACCGGGTATCCCATAACCCTGGGCGACACATAATGCCGCCCACACCCCCCGCGATGGGTATATTCGCTGTCAGCCTCTGATAGGCCTGTGCTTTTATAGGTGTTGTGGTGCAATGAGCCAATAGCTGAGGATACACATGCAGCTGAAAATGTTGCTGTCATTGGCAGGTCCTCTTCTTCAGTGGATCCTGTTGTCACACCCTCTGCATCCTCAATCATTATGACCATGGAGACAAGTCAAGGGGGTGCACATGCTATTTTTTTTATGTGTGTAGAATCTAGAAAAGTCTCATTTTTGCTCTGGATATAACAGGGCACGTAGCATGCAACCGTCCTTTAAAATAATTTTATGCCTTCGTTGCTGAAACACAATGTACATATACTTTTCCTGTATGCTTTTGATTGAAGGTGCAGATGGTAACATTTGGCTGGACTTCTGCCAACAATTATCTATCAATGTTTTACAAGTCAGGCAGAGATTAATGTTTAGTACTTTAACGTGTCTCTAATACAAGGGTTCGGGGATGCATTAAATTACCACCCATGGTTTCTTCATTTTCCTCTAGCTACTAATGCATCATATGTATGCAAGAAAGTGAATGACAGCAGCATCTTGACATGCTCACTGTTTTAAAATACTATTAAAAAAAAACATGTCTGGAATAATGATCAAGTTTTCTCTCTGGGCTGATAGTGGTGTCTGAGCACAGAGCCTTCTTTATGTCTTTTATCCAACATTCATCATTGACAATCACACTGCAAGCTTTATGTTTTATCCATGTGAATCCAAGGAGAATTGTTCCAACTTCTCATTTTATAAGTAAAGCTAAAAGAAAAATCACTCCACAATGCCCTCTTTTGTCACCCTTTGGAGCATCAATATAAGCAATGTTATCTTCAGGAGGAATGCATTAATGAAAAGCTGTCCATGAATCCCGAATTCTCTCACTGCCGCCCAACAATCTAACTCCAAGTTATGCCCTGTCATATAAATCACATTTCAGGGGAAGATGGATTTCTGCGGTAGTTTTTGTACTTTGGATACATATATTTTGGCTTGAGGCCAGGTAGTTTAATGTTTGTACCTTGTGTATTTATTACAGATTTACAACAGTAGTAGTGTAGCTGAAATTGTGACGCCTATACAAGGTATGTGGGCCTCAAAACTATTCCGAGCACGAATCTGAACTGTTTTTATCAAAATATCTAGCGTTAAGTTTGTCAATAGTTTTTTTTTTATAAGACACATTTAAAGAATGGGGGAAGATCAGTGGTGTTGTAGAATGCATTGATGAATGGGCAAAAGTGGCACAAATGGCATCATATTTAAAGAGGCTATTCAGTCACTCCATATTGATGATATCTAGATATCAGATCAGTAGGCGATTGGTGGAACAAATTGGTGGAGGTTAAATGGAACACTTTGACTGAGGCTACTCTGCACAGCGCCATTCCATTTCTACTGGTCACTATCAGGTACTGCAGGAAAGCTCCTATTTCCATCAAGGGTCATCAATATATGGTGACTGGACAATCCCTTTAAATAAAAGACACTGGTGACCTCATAAAATTGACCAAAGTGTCCTCACCAAGCGCTAACTCCTCTTATCTACCATCTTTTCTCTTGACACAGATAGGGTGGGAGTAACATTGTGTTAACCAATTAATTATACATAATGATTGTGTCTACAATTGCTGACATATTTGTGCTCCATCTCTGCTCGATACAAATTTTATGCTTTTCCATCGAAAAGAAGAAAGGAAAAAGTATATAAGCTCACCACCTGAAGTCCAATGATGGCAGGTTAGCGGATTTTAAAGTCCAATGCACGAATCCTCATGGCCGGCATAAGTTCCAAGGAAAAAGAAAGAAATTGGAATCCAGCACTGTATGTAATAAAATATTTCTCCTTTGTTCCGTAAGTTTAAAAAAAAGTTGATTACTTTTGGGCAAGTGAAGAAATCTGTGTTAAAGTTTAAACATGGAGACTTCAATTCATCAAAGTGTTTCATTCTGAATTCTGGCATAAAACACTTTGAAAAATGTAGTCTTTTGGCAGTTTCATTAGATTTTTGGCCAATTCCACCAATGTGGGAGGAGCTGGGGGTAGCCCGGCCATGGCAACACCCGCCATACAAAGTCATCAAAATTGACAGTGTACATTAGAGTGCTAAATATTACTCCATTCTCTGACTGGAGTAAAACGTCTTGTCAGGCACACGGAGGTGAACACTACTGATAAGCTGTGCTGGATTTATAAAGTAGCATGTGCCTCTAAAAGAATTTGATGAATCTTATTCCTGCATGCCCCAATAGTCTTAATGAATCGGGGCCACAGTGTTTAAGTAATAGCTTTATGTCAGCTGTCAGCTTAGATGAGACAGGATAAAAGTCAACAATAGTGCATGTGGATTTTGCTTGGGAGGCATAGTCAATTGCTGCAGCTTACCTCCTAAGAAATAAACTACAGTACCCAGGAACTGCCACTACACAGTGTACTTTTCTAGCTCCATTCACAGCTGATTTTATGGTTGTCTAGTATCTAAAAAGGCTTTCCTCAAACTGATCCCACAAAGGTGGAAACATAAAATTGACCAAAACGTTCTGATGCCTCCTCCACCAAACTTTACAGATGGCACATTGCAGCAATGTTCTCTCGGCATTTGCCAAACTCCGCCTTTGGTGGGACAGTACACCGGCAAGGTATGCACGTAGCATTCTATAAATGTTTTGTACAGTTGTTTCTTCAATATGTAACGAGTTGTGACTTCATGAGCCCTAAATATGTGAATGTGGCTCATTTCATTTTCTCCAATACATTTTGTAATGCTGTGGTCTTTGTAGACTTTTTGCTGATGTAATTCAACCATAATTGATGAGGGTCTAAATAACAATGAAGTTAACTCTGGCAAGAAGATACGGACTTGAAAGATATATGGCCGTTTTGTTTTGTAAGACTTTGCATTACCAAAGATAGAGAGCTTCATTAGTTTCAAGCTGAACACTTTTTTGCTCTTTGTATTCTTTGTTCCAATAGAATCCCACGTGGCCATTATCTTTAGAACCGGACATAATGGCTAAATCGCATACCCTGCACCGGTATCTCTGCCATTGGGCTTTCAGCGGCTCTTTCCTAGCAGGTGACAAATAACCATCCTCATCATGGAGCATTGTTCTGCAATTACAAGGCAATCATTTCTAATGTCACAATGGTTTTTGCATTTTTAAGTCCTGCTTGTTGTAAAAGGTTTGCTTTTTTTATTTTATAGCTTGGTTTGACTTGCAATCTTATGTTCAGACATAATGAAGAGCATTCTTCTTGGAGAACATTTCAAAACTCATTGTAATGTAGACTCCTGATTTATCAAGAAGCTTTTGTTATAAAAAGTGAAGTTCTATCCGTTTAATAATGTATAAACCAGGATAGATAACAGGGATGTTCTACAGATGTGATATGTTATGTGATTTGTAGTGGTCATTCTCATGTGTTGCAGTTTAAACCCTATTGAAGTGCATAGGAGCAGACAGTGGTGTAACTAGAGTCCAATGGACCCCATTGTAAAATTTGGACCTGGACCTCCACCCTCCCCCTGCATGTTAGTCAGGTGGTCCTTTAAATCCTATAAAGACATACATATTGACCCCCCATGATGTAGTAATGTCCCACCTCCTGGGCCTCTTCCAGGTATATATGTCCTCCTGCATTCTGGTATATGTGTGATGCCCCTGGACTAGTCACGCACTGCATGCTCTTTATCTCTTAGTGCAGGACTCAACCCCCCATGGTTCTGGGTTCCCAACCTATGATACTGCCTCCATCAGCATCCAAATCCCAACCACACCTCACACCACACCCTGTCAGACACACCAGTGGGCTGCTGAGCTGGAATAGGGCCGCCAACCTAGGGGTCAGGCAGACTGGTGGGAGCGAAGTAGAAGAGAACATAAGTAGCTCCCAGAGAGTGAGGAGCTGGGAGTAGTGGCTACCTAGAGAAGAGTGCTAGCCCTCAATGAGTGAGGAGATGGGGGAGTGTGTGGCTCCCTGGAGTTAAAGGTTGGGTCGCAGACGGTGGTCTGGACCGGAGGAGTCAGAGACCCGGTCGCAGGGTATTGAGGCTGGGTGCATGGACCCAGTCTCTGAAAACGGGAGGCATCTGAGTCTAATAACCGGTCTGAGACCGAAAGCACGGCGGGGCACTAGATCCTAGGTCGGGGAGTAGCTTCAGGCAACCCAGCAATTAACCTGCGGAGGATAGTGACTTTATGGACTGTCCCCAAGAAGCTCAGAGATCAGGGGCACTAGTGCAACGAGGGGGATAGGGCTTTCCAACGCAAGCAGCCCACAGAAATCCCAAGCATGAGCCGTTGAGAGCACAGCTCCACTACCAACAAGTAGGGAGCGGGGCCCGGACAGTTTTATGCCAAGGGCCACCAGAACACTTCAAATTTGTGCAGGGAGGCAGGCTCCGGACCACCCGGCAGTACTATAGGGGACGGATACCCGGACGAGCTCCCCCAAGAGGGCAGCGGTACCCAGGACTTGGTTACCTTGTTTTCAGAGTCTGCTTTACGGCCGCATCATCACCAACACTGCCTGAGTGAGTACATGGTCCTCCCCTGCTTCCAATCCGCACCACGCTCCCCAACACCACCATCCAGACTCCCGGGGCCTCCCCTACCCATGGAGGGAAACATCATCTGGCTACCTGCACTCCATCTGTCCCGGGTACTCCCATTGGCAGCGGTGGTACTCCCTTTACCGCGAATCACGGGTGGCATCACGAACTATTATCCCCTGTAAATAGTGCAGGGGCGGCACATATGTGTGGAGCCCCTGAGGCTTCACTCGCCACAGAGTATTGCAGCTCATTTAAGCTGTAGTATTCGCCTTGGGTAAGGAGGGAGTTAATCACCGGTGTTCCACTCTCGCACTCTACATACAGCACAGGAGCCTTCTCTCTGGGGAGCTGGACTAGGGTAGGCAGGGGGCTGGCCAACACAGAGCTTGGGACTGCCCCGGTCAGTAGGACAACCACCTGGGGGGCGGGTTCCACTTGGGATAGAAATAGGAGCAACCTCACACAATCACTAGTCAGTCTACCCGGGACACAAATTCTGGGACACGACACTGCCTCTTTCTTCTCTTCACGGTTCCTGGGCCTTGGAGCGGAGCACTCGGCCCAGGTGCCTCACAGCGGGAAGGGCAACTATAGAAAAGGACTTTCTTCTGCTTTCAAACACCGGTGGCTTCTCCTAACCTTTCTGGGGTCGACGGAGCCCATCACAGCAGGTGATCAGTATTACCCGGATGAGCGGCACGAACTGTGAGTAAAGATACCTGGAACTGCAGAAGCAGACTCGGACTCTTTATTACTGGTGCCCCGTACCTTGGCACCAAACGCCATCACTACTCCTTTCATCATCTTCCCCGGGGCCCGCTCCACCGGTGGGGAGCGATACTATCTCTGGCTGCTACTACCATCTGCACCGGAGGACAGCGACAGCAGCTGCAGCTTTTCCTGGCCGCATACCACAGGTGGCGTCACAACATTCATCCTACTACTACCCCCATCATTTTCCCTCCTTATTGGTGTACACCTCGGGGCACGAAGCCGGGCAGGCCACTGCGACATCCCAGATCATCACACTAGCCCAAGGACGAGTAACTCGAGATCTATTGTGCCTGATAACCCCCTGCCCCCTGGGTGCTACATATATATGTCCCTCCTACCGGGCCCTTTCCTGGTATATATGTCCCCTATGCTGGGCCCATCCTGCTGTAAATGTCCCCCATCCTGGGCCTCTTTCAGGTGTAAATGTCTCCCCTTCTGGGCTCCTTGCAGGTATAACTGTCCCTCGTCCTTGGCCTCTTCCAGGTATATTTGTCCCTTATACTGGGCAACTTTCTAGTGTATATGTCCCCCATCCTGGTATATACGTTTCTCATCCTGGGCCCCTTCCTGGTTTATATGACACCCATTCTGCCGCTGTTCTCTAATGCATAAAGAAAATTAACATTTTTCACACCTTCCCCTGCTGATGTCACTACTATGCGCCGCCTATGACTGGCCCCCTGATGTCAGCTGCTGGTTAACTGGCGATGTGTATTTTGCTACAGGGACCATTATGCAGTAATGTACCCCATTATGTACTAATGTCCACCAGCCTTGTCCCCTTCCAGGTATATATGACCGCATTCCTGTTATATATGTCTCCCCCCTACTGGGTCACTTCCTGGGATTTAATATATCTCCTTAATCTTCGGCCCCTTTCTTGTATATATGTCTTATATTCTGGTCCCCTTCCTGGTATATATGTCCTCCATCCTGGTGTATATGTCCCCCATCCTGAGCCCCTTCCAGTTGTAATTG
This sequence comes from Anomaloglossus baeobatrachus, assembly GCF_048569485.1. Taxonomy (NCBI): domain Eukaryota; kingdom Metazoa; phylum Chordata; class Amphibia; order Anura; family Aromobatidae; genus Anomaloglossus; species Anomaloglossus baeobatrachus. Next base: position 221,746,644 of record NC_134358.1, on the reverse strand, counting down.
ACCCCCATCCTGGGCCCCTTCATGTTATATGTGCCCATCCTGGTGTATATGTCTCCCATAATGGGCTTCTTCCTTGTCTATATGTCACCCATTCTGCCGCTGTTCTCTAATGCATAAAAAAACAAAACATTCTTCTTGCCTTCCCCTATTGATGTAACTGCTGTGTGCCAATGTTAGCTGCTGGCCTCTGATTAGCTGGCGACGTGTGTTTTGGTGCAGGGGTCAGCCGGGTCTCTGTGCCACAATTAATTGAATGTGCATCCTCGGATGGACATCCAGCTGACATAGGCATCGGCATTGGCAGGCCTCCCTCCCTCACAGGCCAAGTTATAGTCACATCTTCTATGACCACGATCATTACGCCTCTGGTAGCTGAGGTGGTTCACACAAGAGCTTCCACCACACACTGAACTGAGCTGTGTTTTTTTGCCTCCCTTCACTGCCTACATCTAGCCTACACCAAAACTAAAAACAGTTAATCATGAGGATACTTGATGTCCTACTCCCACCAGTCTGATATTGATGATAAGAGATGAGCGGACCCATTGAGGTTTGGTTCAGCGAATTATGAGTTTGGATTGAGACCAAAACTTGACCTGAACCTCAATTGAAGTCACTAATTGGGCAGTTCAGGTGCAGCCAGCCATAAACAGATCACTTCCGGTGGCGGGTAAGCAGGTTTTTTTCTATATTAATTTTTTGGTGCACACTACATCCGATCACCTTTTGTGCCTCCCCTATTTCCTCATAGACTGTAAGCTTGCAAGTGTGGCGCCCCTGACCTGGTCAGGCACCACTGAGTACTGCAAACATGCTGGGGGCAGTACAATACAGGTGATCCAGAAGGCTGACCAAGGTGTGACTACACAGGCACATAGTAATCAGGTCTCACACATCTACCTTTGGGAGGACCCCTGGGGCATCCAGGAGGGGGCGTGGCCTCCATGTCCACTCAAGGGGTGTGGTAGAGAGCCTGGTTGCTAGGTTGCGTAGGCAAGAACAGGAGAGGAGGAAGTAGTGAGCCAGTTAGGAAGTGCAGCTTAAGGAGAGCAGACGTGAGGAGCAGACCCTGCAGGCTGTTACAAGGTGACAGCATACGCGCAGTGACTACTGAAGGGGGTGATCGGTCACCTGGTAGTGCCACCCGAAATCCACCCAAGGCTAGAGAGAGCAAAGGGGTGGCAGAGTAAGGGGTCTTGCCAGGGAGGTACCAGGCCCGCAAGGGTAACAGGTACAGTGCAGAGATAGATTCACCTTTCTTCTGCCAAACCTGCCGGTGGAGGCACTCCAGATCCCTACCATACCACCACAGAGTCCGCAGCCACGTAGCAAAGAGAGGCCCATAGTTCACAGGAGGCAAACAGCCAGAGTGACCTGGTCCAGGCTACAAGCAAACGTGCCAAAACGAGGGGAGAACAGGCAGCAGCAACTTCCCTGGGTGACCCCCGTAGGGACTTCAAGTTGGGGTCACCACAAAACCACTCAGGGCTAAGGAAGGCGAGTTGGTAGTCACCCTCATCAGCCAGCCAGAAGGATACATGGTTCCAGCCTGGTTCATCCCAGCTACGCCCGGGTTACTCACCTGCCATCTACAGTACTGTGAGTAAAAACCCTGAAAGACTGTCTGGACTGTGCCTGAGTTATTCTGTGACCTGTGGTTCCACACACTTACACAGGGACCTGGGGCTTGCCTCACTCTCAGGAGGCCACTACAACTGACTGCACCGACCATCAGCCCCAAGCACCCCTTAATCTGCAGTGGTGGTCACCCTGACCACAATACCGAGAGTGGCGTCACAAAAATCCTAAAAGAAGGTTCCCTACCTGTGACCAGACTGTTCCCTCCACGTGGAGTCCCTGAAGGTAATGCACCGACACAACACCTGTGGGGCTTCACACAAGCAGGGCCCTCACTCCTCTTGGTATCTGAATTTTGTTGTTTTGTAATGTCTCATATTGTCTGTACATGTCCCCTCTGAATTATAAAGCGCTGCGGAATATGTTGGCGCTATATAAATCAAAATTACTATTATTATTATCACGCTGATGTGCGAGTCATTCAAACACTGCAAGTGGCTCACACTGGGCTGAGCATCGAGTTTACCTGAGTAGAGATGAGCGAACCTTCATTCTTGAGGCTTGGGTTTCGGGCTCGAAAAATGACGTTAAATTCAGTAGTACCTGAGTGATGCGCAGCATCGTGCTCCCTGCGGGATGTGTGTGATCAGCTGAAATTTTACTAAAGTGGGCTTTTCACGCTGCGACATCGCTAGCCGATGCTAGCGGGATAGCACCTGCCCCTATCGTTATGCCGATATGTGACGATCGCTGCCGTAGCGAACATTATCGCTACGGCAGCGTCACACGTACTTACCTGCTTGGCGTCGTTGCTGTGATCGGAGAACCGCCTCCTTTCTAAGGGGGCGGTTCGCTCAGTGTCACAGCGACGTCACTAAGCGGCGGCCCAATCAAAGCGGAGGGGCGGAGTTGAGCGGGACGAACATCCCGCCCACCTTCTTCCTTCCTCATTGCTGGCGTGTGGCAGGTAAGGAGAGGTTCCTCGTTCCTGCGGCATCACACGTAGCGATGTGTGCTGCCGCAGGGACGAGGATCAACTTCGCCCAAACGACAGCAGCGATAATTGGGAGAGGACCCCCATATCAACGAGGAGCGATTTTGGACGTTTTTGCAACAATCCAAAATCGCTCCTAGGAGTCACACACAACGAAATCGTTACAGCGGCCGGATGTGCGTCACAAAATCCGTGACCCCAACGAGATTGCTGTAGCGATCTCGTAGCGTGTAAAGCCACCCTAAGACTCTGCATTCTAAAATGTTTTGTTCATGGAGAAATGTAGAAAAAAAAAACACCACCGCCCATCCACCTACAGAAGTATTTTGGTTATAGTCCACAGTGAACGGTGCCCTATGCAAGCCACTAGTGTGCATTTTATCATCCAGCAATCGCCCCCTCCATATTTTGGAGGTGTGTGTGTGTGTGTGTGATTTGCTCCTCTTGCACCTGTGATGCCTCCACCTACTGGGGGTTTGGCTGCATTCTGTTAGTGCATTAGGTTTTTTGGCCTGGGCAGTTCACAACTGCTCTTGTTGCTGTAAATATTTCCTAATCTATGGAGGATATTTATTCCTCTTTTTGTTGTTTATATGTATATATTAGTGTAGGGACCCACAAGAATGAGGATCCGTCCCTGTATGGTGCACATAAGTGCTGGGGCAGCCCGCCTGGTCCAATAGTATGAGTGTTTAATAGGCTGCTGGCCAGTTACTTTGCACCTGCATGTGTGAACAGTGCACCTGTGATGCCTCCACCTACTGTTGGTTTGTCTGCATCCTGTTAGTGCATTCGTTTTTTTTTTGGCCTGGGCAGTTCACAACTGCTTTTGTTGCTGTAAGTAGTTCCTAATCTATGGAGGATATTTATTCCTCTTTTTGTTGTTTATAGCCCACAGCATAACACTTCTGGAGGTGGGTGGGCGGTGCTTTTTTTTTTTTTTTTAATTTCTCTGTGAACAAAATATCTTAGAACGCAGAATGAAACTCAAATTTGAGCTGATCACACACGTTCCGCAGCATGCACAATGCTGCACTTCACTCATACACGAGTGCAGCGTGATAGTCACCACAGGGTTATTCACGTCATTTTCCAAGCCCGAGCCTTGATATTGAAGGTTCACTCTTCTCTATACCTGAGCACAGCGATGCATGCTCAAGTGGTTTGCACTTAAAGCATATTAACTCCAAATCTGAACAGTTTGTTGTTTTTTTTTGTAAAATCTATGTTAGGTACGAACATGGAGCCTCAGGTTTGCTCATCTCTAATGATGATATTTAATAAACCCCTCCCCCTTTGAAATACAATACCCAGAAGTCACATATCATACCCGCCTACAATCCACTTTATGACAGTGTTCTTTAAGTCTAAAGGGTACTTTACACGCTGCGATCGTACCCGCCCCCGTCGGTTGTGCGTCACGGGCACATCGCTGCCTGTGGCGCACAACATCACTAGGAACAGTCACATATACTTACCTGCCTAGCGATGGCGCTGTGATCGGCGAACTGCCTCCTTTCTAAGGGGGCGGTTCATTCGGCATCATAGCGACGTCACTAAGCGGCCGCCCAATAGAAGTGGAGGGGCGGAGATGAATGGGACGTAACATCCCGCCCACCTGCTTCCTTCCTCATTGCCAGCGGCTGCAGTTAAGGAGATGTTCCTCGTTCCTGCGGTGTCACACATAGCGATGTGTGCTGCCGCAGGAACGAGGAACAACCTCGTTACTGCACATAAAACGATATTTGGTGTTTGAATGATGTCTCCAAAACCAACGATTTTTACCACTTTTGCTATCGTTGAAAGTCGCTCGTACGTGTCACACGCTGCGATGTCGCTAACGACGCACGGATGTGCGTCACAAACACCGTGACCCCAACGATAAATCGTTAGCGATGTCGCAGCGTGTAAAGTATCCTTTTGTTCAGGAAAAGTCACAGGCAGTGTGCAAACTCCAGTATGTTAATCTACTGAAGATAATCCACAGAGTATTGATTTTCGAATAACCTTTTATCATAACATCCAACAGCATCCTGGAAGACATTGGGAACAACAGAATATTTAGGGCTGTAGTTCCAGCGTCCCGTTCCCTGCCCTCTCTTATCCCCCTGTATGGCCAACCTCGTGCTGTGTGGTCCTATGCTCACCTGCATGGCGCCCACTTGTCACATGGTCCTCTGCACTCCCACATGGACATCTTCGTGCTGCATGGTTCTCTGCTCTCCTGCATGGCCACCCATGTGTCGCATAGTCCTTTGCATTGCCGCATTGCTATTCCCTTCTCACCCTCATGTGGATGTCTACTTGTGTGTGAGTCTCCAGCTTCTGTCTAGGTCACAGGTCCTGTGTATGTTGCTCAGGGTTTCCTTGCCTCCAGCCTAGGGTGCACACTTTTCCTCTCCCTTTAAGGGATATGCCTATCACTGTGAGTCACCAGGTATCTAATGCTCCCTCCCCTGATGGGTAGGTCCATAGCAAGCCATTAGATTTCTAACATACAACTTGTCTGTTTTCCCAGCCTGCGCTCTGGTTTGCCAATATCCAGCTCCAGTTCTGCATGTAACTAGTTCTGAGTCTGCTGTATCTTCCCTATCTGTGTCCCTGACAATGCCCTGCCTTTACCCTTGTACCAACCTATGTCCTGCACCTGTGTCCATACCCACCTGCACATGTTGTCCTGTCTATCATAGCCATTCCGACTGCACCTGCCTGATGTCCTGTATCCTGATGACTGATGTCATATGGCTGGTGATCCGTGCCTGTTGACCTGTGTCCGATGTTCAGTCTAACTCCTGATATTCCATACCTGAATTCTGAACCTGAAGTCTGAAGTCCTGAACCTGTTTTCTGATGACAGGAGTCTCTCCTGATGTTTTGTGCCTGTTGACCTCAACTTTATTTCCTGTACCTGTGCTGCTGTTCCAGTCCAGTCTGTGTTCCTGGTTCTGCCCTGTTTGTCCTGCCAGTGCCCATCATGTTCATGACCTGACCCTGTTCCTGCTATCACCCCCCCAGCTCCGCTTAGCTGCCAGTGTCCCGGTCACTGCCCTGAGAATGGCACCTAGCGTCTGCTTCGGTAGGCACTTAGTTAAGCCCCTCCCACATCAAGGTAAGCCCAGACCCCCCTATGGCTCAATGGGTCCACTCCTGCTCGCTGCGTCATCAGTGGTGGGTGTTACAAGGGCTAAAACAGTTTACAGTTCTCATCCAGTTTTTTCTTGGATTGTTCTGTAGATTGATCCACACACATTTAAACATATTTAAAAAACTAGAGGTTTTAGAAATGTGTCAATGTACTAGAATGCTACAATCACACCAAGATGTGGACTCTCTAAGTAGTAGTTCGTTTGACACTGCCTAAACTGATGTGTGCAGTCTATGTAGTTCCCTAATTTTCCCCCTTAACCCCCAAGATAATCATGACTTTGATACAGGAATATTCCCAAGTTGCATTTCCCAGAATACACTGTGTGCAGAATTATTAGGCAAATGAGTATTTTGATCACATGATACTTTTTATACATGTTGTCCTACTCCAAACTGTATTAGCTTGAGAGCCAACTACCAATTAAGTAAATCAAGTGATCTGGATCTCTGTAATGAGGAGGGGTGTGGTGTAATGACATCAACACCCTATATAAGGTATGCTTAATTATTAGGCAATTTCCTTTCCTTTGGCAAAATGGGTCAGAAGAGAGATTTGACGGACTTTGAAAAGTCCAAAATTGTGAGATGTCTTGCAGAGGGATGCAGGAGTCTTGAAATTGCCAAACTTTTGAAGCGTGATCACCGAACAATCAAGCGTTTCATGGCAAATAGCCAACAGGGTCTCAAGAAGCATGTTGGGCAAAAAAGCGCAAAATAACTGCCCATGAATTGAGGAAAATCAAGCGTGAAGCTGCCAAGATGCCATTTGCCACCAGTTTGGCTATATTTCAGAGCAGCAACGTTACTGGAATATCAAAAAGCACAAGGTGTGCCATACTCAGGGACATGGCCAAGGTAAGGAAATGCTGAAAAACAACCACCTTTGAACAAGAAACATAAGATAAAACGTCAAGACTGGGCCAAGAAATATCTTAAGACTGATTTTTCAAAGGTTTTATGGACTGATGAAATGAGAGTGACTCTTGATGGGCTAGATGGATGGGCCAGAGGCAGGATCAGTAAAGGGCAGAGAGTTCCACTCCGACTCAGATGCCAGCAAGGTGGAGGTGGGGTACTGGTATGGGCTGGTATCATCAAAGATTAACTTTTGGGACCTTTTCGGGTTGAGGGTGGAGTGAAGCTCAACTCCCAGACCTACTGCCAGTTTCTGGAAGACAACTTCTTCAAGCAGTGGTACAGGAAGAAGTTGGTATCGTTCAAGAAAAACATGATTTTCATGCAGGACAATGCTCCATCACATGCATCCAACTACTCCACAGCATGGCTGACCAGTAAAGGTCTAAAAGATGAAAAAATAATGACATGGGCCCCTTGTTCACCTGATCTGAACCCCATAGAAAACCTGTGGTCCCTCATAAAATGTAAGATTTACAGGGAGGGAAAACAGTACACCTCTCGGAACAGTGTCTGGGAGTCTGTGGTGGCTGCAGCATGCAATGTTGATCATAAACAGATCAAGCGACTGACTATGGATGGTAGGCTGTTGAGTGTCATCATAAAGAAAGGTGGCTATATTGGTCACTAATTTTTTGGGGTTTTGTATTTGCCTGTCAGAAATGTTTATTTCTAAATTTTGTGCAGTTATATTGGTTTACCTGGTGAAAATAAACAAGTGAGATGGAAATATATTTGGTTTTTATTAAGTTGCCTAATAATTCTGCAGAGTAATAGTTACCTGCACAAACAGATATTCTTCTAAGATAGCCGAATCTAAAAAAAAACCCACCCCAACTTCCAAAAATATTAAGCTTTGATATTAATGAGTCTTTTGGGTTGATTGAGAACATAGTTGTTGATCAATAATAAAAAAAAATCCTCTAAAATACAACTTGCCTAATAATTCTGTACTAGTTTGGGTGCTCAGGTAATGTCCAATTCCATGTATAGAAAAAAGCACCAGGCACTCCAATTTGTGTAAAAAAGAATAAATTTTGGTGATGGCAGCCAAGCCACCACATCCCTTTAACAGGCGGCAGATACCGCATGTTTTATTTCTTGCCATCCTGGTGACGGCAGCTAGGTCACCATACCATTACAAGCGGTGGATACCGGATGTTTCTTTTCTTCCTTTCCTGGTACAGATAGACAGTAACCTACATTTACATTTGCATCCATTAGTGCTGGATTCCACATAACACCCGTCACACGAACTTACCTTCCCTGTGACGTCGCTCTGGCCGGCGATTCGCCTCCTTTCTAAGGGGGCGGTTCGTGCGGCGTCACAGCGACGTCACACGGCAGCCGTCCAATAGCAGAGGAGGGGCGGAGATGAGCGGCCTGAACATGCCGTCACCTCCTTCCTACCTCATTGCCGGTGGACGCAGGTAAGGAGATGTTCGTCGTTCCTGTGGTGTCACACATAGCGATGTGTGCTGCCGCAGGAACGACAAACAACATCGTACCTGCAGCAGCAACGATATTTGGAAAAGGAGCGACGTGTCAACGAGCAATGATTTATCATGTTTTTGCGCTCGTTGATCGTCGCTGTTTGGTGTCACACGCTGTGATGTCGCTAACGGCGCCGGATGTGCGTCACTAACGACGTGACTCTGACGATATATCGTTAGCGATGTCGCAGCGTCTAAAGCACCCTTAACTCTCAATTAACCATAAGACAGGTTCTCTATCTCTTCACATTCACAGGTCCAAACAGCAACCGAAACATTGAACTGTTTGAAGCTGTCATAACATGTATTCTTTTTTCACACAAATTGGAGTGCCTGGTGCTTTTTTCTGTATTTCCCAGAATAGTCACCGACTGGTGGATGTGGTGCTGTCAGAGTGAGGTGTAGACTCAATACAAAAGTCCAAGTGATGAACTAGTGATAAGGGAAAAAGTCTGGCTACAACTGCTGTAGGTATAGGTGCTGCAGGGTAATAAATTAATCACAAGTAGCAAATCCCGAGCACTCAATAAGGAAGAAGAGAAGTATTTGGATCCAAGTGTTTTTGTTTATTTACAACCGACAAAATGCAAAATGTGAACCCTGACACATAGCAACAAACCAACATTTCGGTTTATCAGACCTTTCTCAAGGCAGTTGCTTATTATAGATATGCTAGGGCATACGGGTTGCAAGGACAGCTGTCAGGGTAGAGAGTAAAGGCCGCTTTACACGCTGCGATATCGGTACCGATATCGCTAGCGTGGGTACCCGCCCCCATCTGTTGTGCGACACGGGCAAATCGCTGCCCGTGTCGCACAACATCGCCCGGACCCTTCACACTACTTACCTGCCCGGCGATATCGCTGTGACTGGCGAACCGCCTCCTTTCTAAGGGGTCGGTTCGTTCAGTGTCACAGCGACGTCACAGCTGCGTCACTGAACCGCCGCCCAATAGAAGCGGAGGGGCGGAGATGAGCGGGACGTAACATCCCGCCCACCTCCTTCCTTCCGCATAGCGGCCGGGAGGCAGGTAAGGAGAGGTTCCTCGTTTCTGCAGTGTCACACGGAGCGATGTGTGCTGCCGCAGGAACGAGGAACAACTTCGTTACTGCAGCAGTAACGATATTTGAGAATGGACCCCCATGTCACCGATGAGCGATTTTGCACGTTTTTGCGACGATGCAAAATCGCTCATAGGTGTCACACGAAACAGCATCGCTAATGCGGCCGGATGTGCATCACCAATTCCGTGACCCCAACGACTTCGCATTAGCGATGTCGTAGCGTGTAAAGCCCCCTTAAGTGGAGGCCATCACATTCAGCAGTATGCGGTATCAGGATGGGGGTGATGTGGTGAGCACACACAGAAGCAAGGGAGAGAAGGAGAAGACGCCTGCTAATGAAGGACCATGAGGTGCTGAACAGCGGTGGCAGTGGTAGTAGCAGTTGCTACTTTTGCATTTTGTCGGTTGTAAATAAACAAAAACACTTGCATCCAAATACTTCTCTTCTTCCTTATTGAGTGCTCTGGTTTTGCTACTTGCAAGTGATGAACTAAGACCAAAGTTTGGATAAGCCAGAAGTCCGGATCAGGTGTAGCACATCAGGAACCAGATAAATAAACCAAAAAACAAGGCAGGACTGTGGTTATTTAAGCAAATAATTATCATGTATGTCCAAGTAACTGTTTTAGACCTGTTTCACACATCAATGATTCTGGTATAAGTATGTGCTAGTTTTTATACGTACCAGAATCCCAGACATTGATTAAAATCAATGGGTCTGCTTACACATCAGTGATTTTTCACTGACCATGTCTCCATGCGGTGCACATGCGTGTCGCATGCGTGTCGCGATCGTCGCACGGAGACATGTCCATTTTTTTCTGGCATCACTGATGTCCCACGGACCACATTATGGTGTGGTACATGAAACAAGTACCAGAAAAACACGGACATTGAAAATAAAAAACATTTTATACTCACTTTCTCCAGTGATGCTGTGTCAGGGCTCTGCATGCTGCTTCAGAGCCTGTTGCTTATTCTCATGCATATTCATGTATGCAGCCACAGCCAACCCGGAAGTAGCTTCAGCGGGGGGTGGAAACACAGCAGAGCCATAGAGTCCAGCACCATGAACAGCAGGAGCGGGGACAGGTGAGTATACGTCCATGTGCAATCACGGATGACGGATAACGTATCACGGATTGCACATGGACAACCCTCGTGTGCCGTGAATCATGGCACATGGAGGGACATATGCGTTTTTAACACGTCAGTGAAAAACACCTGTGGCCTTAGGATGAGCATATTTATTTAAAAAAAAAAAATCATATGGAGTTTAGATTGTGAGCCCCAATGGGGCAATGATAAAGCACTGTGGAATATGTTGGTACAATATAAGAAAGTATAATAAATGTACCTCATAGTAAAAGCAAGTGTATGATATACGAGGGGGCTGCTGATAAGTGTTTGGGGTTGTGATCTTTGTTGGTTTCTATGGTAATGAATGTTACATCACATGAAAGCCTTATGTGTCTCATATAGGTTTTCAAAATTTTGTATTTGTTGCTTATGGCAACAGTGTTCTATGCACGCGGGAAAACAAAATGCGGAGTCTAATGCGATATTTACAGCAACTGAGAGCAAAGGAGTGATAAAATTCTTGTTTCTGCAAGGAAAGTCCGCCAAGGATATTCATGGGGATATGTCGCAGACATTGGGGGATCAATGCCCTTTATATTCCACAGTTAAGAACTGGGTTGCCACATTTAAAATAGGCCACTTCAGCACCAATGATGAGTAACGTCCTGGACGACCGAGAGTGGTGGTTGTTCCGGAGATCGTCGATGCTGTGCACAACTTTATACTGGAGAATTGACAAATTTCAGCTAAAGCAATAGCAGACATCATGTGGATTTCCTGTGAATGTGTTTGTGTCATTATCCATGAACATTTGGACATTAGAAAGCTATCTGCAAAGTGGGTCCCCAAATGTTTGACAACAGATCAGAGAAGCATGCAAGTAAAAACTTCCCGGTCTATTTATCAGCGTTTTAAGACTGATAACAAATTCCTGGACCGACTGGTCACTATGGATGAGACCTGGATTTATTTGTATGACCATGAAAACAAGGAGCAGTCAAAAGAGTAGAGGCACAGTGGTTATCTTCGTCCAAAGAAGTTCAGGGTGCAAACATCAGCCACTAAGGTGATGGCGTCTGTGTTCTGGAATAAGGAGGGTGTGCTGCTAGTGGACTACCTTCAAAAGGGTTCCACCATCAATGCAAGGTATTACATTGAACTTTTGGACCAATTGAAGGCAGCTCTGAAGGTCAAAAGGCGCGGCAAGCTGTCCAAAGAATCTTGTTCCTGCAACACAACGCCTCCGCTCACACTGCACAAGCGACCACAGCAAAACTGGTAGAGCTGGACTTCCAGCTGGTTGACCACCAACCTTATTCACCAGATCTAGCTTCCTCCGACTATCATCTGTTTCCAAACCTAAAGAAATATCTCAAGGGTACAAAATTTCACACCATTTCTGATACCATGGCTGCTATGGATGCCTGGTTTGAGGCACAACCTAAATCCTTCTTTTTTGCTAGTCTTACAGAACTTAGAATACCGATGTAAGAAGTGTGTTGACATCTGTGGATAGTATGTGGAATAAATGTAAAGTTTCATCATCCGATCTAGTTTCTTTCTGTGTAAAGCCAAAGACTTTACAGCAGCCCCTCGTATGTAAAGTGGTCTCCATGAAATCTTTAAAGTCTAAATAATAATGTTGCAATATGTTCTCTGCTTACAAAAAGCCTTGCTCAGTTATGGTTTACCAGAATTTTTTTTCATAGGTTTCAGGCCTCTATTTAAAACATTCACTATCCGCCTCCTCCTATGGTAAAGGGTTGTCAGCTGTGTATTTTTATTTTAATGGAAAACTTGATCATCCATGAAAATTTACGATAAAGGAGTGTCGTTACAAATAGTCAGTGTATAGGACCATGAAGTAGCTTGTCACACGTGGCTTTGGAGATTTCCACATTCTGTGTAGTGTGAACACGCTGATACAGTCATATGAAAACGTTGGGGCACCCCTATTAATGTTAACCTTTTTTCTTTATAACAATTTGGGTTTTTGCAACAGCTATTTCAGTTTCATATATCTAATAACTGATGGACTGAGTAATATTTCTGGATTGAAATGAGGTTTATTGTACAATAGTAACAGAAAATGTGCAATCTGCATTTAAACAAAATTTGACCAGTGCAAAAGTATGGGCACCCTTATCAATTTTTTTATTTGAACACTCCTAACTACTTTTTACTGACTTACTAAAGCACTAAATTGGTTTTGCAACCTCATTGAGCTTTGAACTTCATAGGCAGGTGTATCCAATTATGAGAAAAGGTATTTAAGGTGGCCACTTGCAAGTTGTTCTCCTATTTCAATCTCCTATGAAGAGTGGAATCATGGGCTCCTTAAAACAACCCTCAAATGATCTGAAAACAAAGATTATTCAACATAGTTGTTCAGGGGAGGGATATAAAAAGTTGTCTCAGAGATTTAAACTGTCAGTTTCCACTGTGAGGAACATAGTAAGGAAATGGAAGAACACAGGTACAGTTCTTGTTAAGCCCAGAAGTGGCAGGCCAAGAAAAATATCAGAAAAGCAGAGAAGAAGAATGGTGAGAACAGTCAAGGACAATCCACAGACCACCTCCAAAGACCTGCAGCATCATCTTGCTGCAGATGGTGTCAATGTACATCGGTCAACAATACAACGCACGTTGTACAAGGAGAAGCTGTATGGGAGAGTGATGCGAAAGAAGCCGTTTCTGCAAGCATGCCACAAACAGAGTCACCTGAGGTATGCAAAAGCACATTTGGACAAGCCAGTTACATTTTGGAAGAAGGTCCTGTGGACTGATGAAACAAAGATTGAGTTGTTTGGTCATACAAAAAGGCGTTATGCATGGAGGCAAAAAAACACGGCATTCCAAGAAAAGCACTTGCTACCCACAGTAAAATTTGGTGCAGGGTCCATCATGCTTTGGGGTGGTGTGGCCGGCACCGGGAATCTTGTTAAAGTTGAGGGTCGCATGGATTCAACTCAGTATCAGCAGATTCTTGACAATAATGTGCAAGATTCAGTGACGAAGTTGAAGTTACGCAGGGGATGGATATTTAAGCAAGACAATGATCCAAAACACCGCTGCAAATCTACTCAGGCATTCATGCAGAGGAACAATTGCAATGTTCTGGAATGGCCATCCCAGTCCCCAGACCTGAATATCATTGAACATCTGTGGGATGATTTGAAGCGTGCTGTCCATGCTCGGCGACCAGCAAACTTAACTGAACTGGAATTGTTTTGTAAACAGGAATGGTCAAATATACCTTCATCCAGGATCCAGGAACTCATTAAAAGCTACAGGAAGCGACTAGAGGCTGTTATTTTTGCAAAAGGAGGATCTACAAAATATTAATGTCACTTTTATGTTGAGGTGCCCATACTTTTGCACCAGTCACATTTTGTTTAAATGTGGATTGCAAATTTTCTGTTAGTTCATTTCAATCCAGAAATATTACTCAGTCCATCAGTTATTAGATATATGAAACTGAAATAGCTGTTGCAAAAACCCAAATTGTTATAAAGAAAAAAGGTTAACATTAATAGGGGTGTCCAAACTTTTTCATATGACTGTATAGAGGTTCTGGGTGGTTTCACTGACATCTATTGACACAAAAAATCCACTCCACTCTTTCCTAAAAGACCTTCTGAGTCTATTATTTCCTATTTCCAAGTTGTCAGGTTATATATGAAAAGAACCCACCACAAATTTATAGCAGGAGTAAAAGAAACGCTCAATATATCTTTAAAAAAAAAAAAAAAAAAGATGTTATCTGTGTGCTAATGCATTTTTTGCTTTGCATTTGAAAAGGGTGCTATCAAGTACTGAATAAGCAATTCCGAGGTGCTATTGATTGCTCCGTAGCAGAATGGTTGTCTCTAATCTGCCATATCATCGTCACCTGAGGCCACTAGAACCCATCAGCTGCCAAGCTTGAATAGACCTTTAGTTATATTGTTCAATTTATGTAGCAGAAGCAATTGCATTTTTGTGCTAGTATACGGTATATGTGTATATATGTGTCTTAAAAGCTGTCACTTTATTGAAAGGACTACTGTGTAAATGTTGCTTGAGAGTTCTTGTCGTAAGAAACTATCATTTCCAACAAAGCAAGAGGAAATGTTTTGTAAATGGGCTTATTTAATTTCCTCGTTGGTGCGCATATGTCCTGACTGCCTTCAAGTTCTGTTGACTGTGAGCTTCGGATGAATGTGTTAATACTACTACTTGAAGATGAGTATCTAGAATAAATCTCTAGGCAATATGCCGCAAGCTTCTGACACGCCGAAAGGACAAATTATACTTTTTTTGTCATTTTAAGATAAATGGATTTAGGCAGACAAAACAAAATTTATTGCACTTGCAAAATTCGAGCTGGTCATTTTCTTTTTCCTCCATGGCATCAATAGATTCAAGTGAAACAGCAGCCGACTTCTCTTTTAGCACGCTTAAACTCAACGGAAAGTGAAAGTCTCCAGTGACCTCTAAAAACTAGTTTATTGCTTTATGCATTTGAAACCAAATACATGTGTAGCAGTCCTATGAATGCTCATGAGTGATCAGGTTCTCCATCCAAACCAAAGCAGCAAAGTCCAACTATAAAAGTCAGTAGAGGAACAGGATATCCTAAAGTGAATGTTCACCTAAAATCACCAGTTTGTTTGCTAATTAAATAGGACCTAAATGTTGTGCAATGATTTCGAATTTCATACTGTCAGGGCCAGGTGGACGGGCAGACCCAGGAGGTGGATCCACTGGGCCGAACTCCTAGATGGTGGTAAGGGGTCCGGTAGCTGGAGCACTATAGGCAGCAGAACAGTCCGTGCACACGAGTATAACGGAGAAGTCCCTGGGACCACGGGGTCACTGATGGTAGTCCGGGTGACGCAGCTCAGGTTCGGAAGCCGAGAAGATGTCAGGCGGGGTCCGGAACCTTTGGAGCGAGATGACGGGTCACCGCAGGGATCCGAGATGGTACGGACTGTCAGGATGGCAGATGGACAGCGTTCGGGGTTCGGGATTCGGCAGGACCAGATGGCGAGGCAGGCACGGCTCTACAAGAGAGATAGGTGAGTATTTCACAGAGACACCAGGAGACCTGGCAGCAGCGGAGAAGGGACCAAGGACAACCGGCTTGAGCAGGGAGACGTGGAATGAGTTGGGTATCCTCATCGTGGCCGGGAGCTGTAGCTTGTAGGAGACCTCATTGATCTTGTTGAGGACTTTAAACGGCCCGATGTAGCGAGGACCCAGCTTGTAGGATGGTATCTTCAATCGGACGTACTTGGAAGCAAGCCAGACTAGATCTCCAGGAGAGAAACACGGAGGGTCCAGACGTCTCTTGTCTGCGTGTCTCTTCATCCGCAGGGAAGCACGCCCAAGGGACACCTTGACAGAGTCCCAAATGGTAGCAAAGTCACGGGCTACAGTATCAGCAGCAGGGACATCCGAAGAAGGGGATACAGGCAATGGGACGGAAGGCTGAAGTCCGTAAACGACATGGAAGGGAGAGCTGGAGGACGACTCACTGACGTGGTGGTTATGGGAGAATTCAGCCCAAGGAAGAAGCGTGGACCAGTCGTCGTGATGGGCGTTGACATAGTGACGTAAGAAGGAGGTCAAGATTTGATTGACCCTCTCCACTTGGCCATTAGACTGAGGATGGTAGGCAGAAGAAAAGTCCAGAGTCACTCCCAGATGTTTGCAGAGAGCCCTCCAGAAGCGGGAGGTGAACTGAGTTCCTCTGTCGGACACGATGTGTGATGGAAAGCCATGTAAGCGGAAGATGTGATGTATATAGGCGTCCGCGAGTTCCTGAGCAGAGGGCAGTCCAGCCATAGGGACGAAATGAGCCATTTTAGAGAACCGATCCACCACGACCCATATGACTGTGTGTCCAGAGGACAATGGCAAGTCCGTAATAAAGTCCATCGCTATGTGTTGCCACGGAACTGAGGGTATCGGCAGAGGCAGAAGACGGCCATATGGCAGGTGTTTGGGCGTCTTGTTCCTGGCACAAGAGGAGCAGGCAGAGACAAAAGCAGCGACGTCCGTGCGAAGGGATGGCCACCAGTAATGACGTACAATCGCACCCCGTGTTCTCTTCTGACCAGCATGACCGGCTGTTTTCGAGGCATGACCCCAGTGTAACACTTTTTTCCTGTCAGTCTCAGAGACGTAGGTCTTCCCGGGCGGTATCTGGGCCAGGGTGACAGGGGCCACCGGAATGATTTTGCTAGGACAGATGTTGGGTTGCGTGGTCTCCTCCTCCTGTTCCATGGGCATGAAAGACCTGGACAAGGCATCAGCGCGTACATTCTTGTCCGCGGGTCGGAAATGGAGCTGGAAATCAAACCTGGCAAAGAATAAGGACCACTTGGCTTGCCGTGGGTTCAGTCGCTGAGCGGACCGCAGGTATTCCAGGTTCTTGTGGTCCGTGTAAATAATCACGGGGTACACTGCTCCTTCCAGAAGATAGCGCCATTCCTCCAGAGCCAGTTTGACTGCCAATAGTTCTCGGTCACCGATGGTGTAGTTGCGTTCAGGCGCTGAGAAGCTCTTGGAGAAGAATCCGCAAGTCACCATCTTCCCGGAGGAGGACTTCTGCATGAGCACTGCTCCGGCTCCCGAGGAGGAGGCATCCACCTCCAAGGTGAACTGGCGGTTTAACTCCGGACGGTGGAGTACAGGAGAGGAGGCAAATGCCCGCTTCAGAGAGCCAAACGCGGCGTCGGCCGCAGGGGACCAGTCCTTTGGATTAGCCTCCTTCTTGGTCAAAGCGGAGAGAGGAGCAGTCAGAGCAAAGAAGTGAGGGATGAACTGGCGGTAGTAGTTGGCGAATCCCAGGAAGCGTTGGATTGCCTTCAGTCCAGAAGGAGGAGGCCAGTTGAGAATGGAGGAGACCTTCTTTGGATCCATCTGCAGTTCGGTATCAGAGATGATGTACCCCAGGAAGGGGAGAGAAGACTGCTCAAAGACACACTTCTCGTACTTGCGTACAGACGATTCTCTCTCAGTCTCTGTAGAACCAGCTGTACGTTCTCTCTGTGGGTCTGGAGGTCCGGAGAGAAGACAAGGATGTCATCCAGATAGACTACCACACAGACGTAGAGAAGGTCCCGGAAAACGTCGTTCACCAGTTCTTGAAAGACGGCTGGGGCGTTACACAGGCCGAAGGGCATCACGCAGTATTCATAGTGCCCATCGCGAGTATTGAACGCGGTCTTCCATTCGTCCCCAGAGCGGATGCGTACCAGATTGTAAGCACCCCGAAGATCCAGCTTGGTGAACACACGAGCTCCTCTAAGCCGGTCAAACAATTCGGGGATGAGCGGCAGAGGGTACTTGTTTTTTACGGTGATTTGATTCAATCCCCGGTAGTCTATGCATGGGCGTAAGTCGCCCTCTTTCTTCTTGACGAAGAAGAAGCCTGCTCCAGCAGGAGAGGAGGATCTCCGAATGAATCCCCTTGCCAGGCTCTCTGTGATGTAAGTAGACATGGCCCTTGTTTCGGCTGGAGACAATGGATATATCCGTCCTCGAGGTGGTGTTGTTCCTGGGAGCAGGTCGATGGCACAATCGTAAGGACAATGTGGCGGAAGTACCTCAGATTCCTTTTTATCAAAGACGTCTGCGAAGGACCAATAGGCCAAGGGCAGTCCTGGTAGGTTCTCTGGAACCGGAGGTCGTCGGATGGGTTGTATGGTCTTTAGACACCTCTCCTGGCACGAAGAGCCCCATCGGGTGATTTCGCCAGTGCCCCAGCTGACTGATGGTTCGTGTGTCCGCAACCAGGGAAGTCCCAGCAGGATTTGATGGGACATGTGTGGGAGGACGTAGAGAGCGATGTTCTCGGTGTGAAGGGCACCGATACGCAGTTCGACCGGCCTGGTGATCCAGGAGATGGTGTAAGAGAGAGGTCTCCCATCCACAGAGGCAATCACTAGGGGCTTGTCGAGTGGAATAACAGGCACCTGGTACTTGTCCACCGTGGCCTGCTGGATGAAATTGCCTGCTTCCCCGGAATCGAGGTAGGCCTCAGCCGTGAACCGCGTCTCTCCCGTTGTCACTGTCCACGTAACCGGGTCTGAGAGAGTCCCAGCACCTAGGGTGGCCTCTCCTACCAACCCTAGGCTTTGGAGTTTCCCGGCCTCTCTGGACAGGAGCGTAGCAGGTGTGTGCCCTCTCCGCAGTAAAAGCAGAGACCCTTGGCGAGCCGCTCTGCTCGACGTTCTTCAGACTGCCGCACTCGGTCGATCTGCATGGGCTCGTGGACGGGGGCCCCAGCTGTCGATGACTGAAGTACGGAGGGCTTCTGCGGAGGAGAGGAATGCCGTACCGGACGTCTCTCACGGGACACTTCCTTGGATCGCTCCTGAAAGCGAATGTCCACTCGAGTCGCTAGGGCAATCAGGGCATCCAGGGTGGTCGGTACGTCACGACCCGCCAGCTCATCTTTAATTCGCCCCGAGAGTCCTTCCCAGAAGGCGGCGGTTAGGGCCTCGTTGTTCCACCCGAGTTCCGAGGCCAGGGTGCGAAACCGGATCGCGTATTGACCCACCGTCAGAGTCCCCTGACGTAACCGGAGAAGAGACGAAGCAGACGCGGAGGCGCGTCCGGGCTCATCAAAGGTGCCACGGAATGCCTGCAGGAACTCCTGGATGTTCGTGGTCACAGGATCCCCCTTCTCCCACAAGGGGTTCATCCACGCCAGTGCCTCACCCTCTAGATGGGACATGATGAAGGCGACCTTGGGTTGGTCGGAGGCAAACAAATGCGGCAGCTGCGTGAAATGGAGGGAGCATTGGTTTAAGAATCCCCTGCAGGTCTTGGGGTCTCCGGCGTACCGGGGTGGTGAGGCCAAACGAAGTCTGGAAGTATCTGAAGAAGTCGCCACGGGAGCTGGAGCCGTGGATTGACTAGTGGAAGCCCGGGATGTTGAAGTCGTAACTGCCGCTTGTAGCGTGTTCAGGCGGGCGTCCACAGAAGACATGAATTGCAGCATGCGGGTCTGGACTTCACGCTGGCGTTGGAGTTCCTCCTGTACGGCTGCTAGTGCTGCAGCGAGATCCATGGCCTGATCTTACTGTCAGGGCCAGGTGGACGGGCAGACCCAGGAGGTGGATCCACTGGGCCGAACTCCTAGATGGTGGTAAGGGGTCCGGTAGCTGGAGCACTATAGGCAGCAGAACAGTCCGTGCACACGAGTATAACGGAGAAGTCCCTAGGACCACGGGGTCACTGATGGTAGTCCGGGTGACGCAGCTCAGGTTCGGAAGCCGAGAAGATGTCAGGCGGGGTCCGGAACCTTTGGAGCGAGATGACGGGTCACCGCAGGGATCCGAGATGGTACGGACTGTCAGGATGGCAGATGGACAGCGTTCGGGGTTCGGGATTCGGCAGGACCGGATGGCGAGGCAGGCACGGCTCTACAAGAGAGATAGGTGAGTATTTCACAGAGACACCAGGAGACCTGACTCCTAGCTTAAGAAACACGAAGATCAGGCCCCGCCCCCTTGGACATTAAACCCCTTTATACCCTGTACCTGTTTGCATCATTTCCTGTAAATGGACGCTGGCCCTTTAAGAAAGGGTCAATGACCGCGTGCGCGCCCTAATGCGCATGCGCGCGGCCCGAGTGCCAGAAGCCAGGGCAGGAAGCTGCGAGGAGGAAGCAGCAGGGCCGGGCTGGGGCTGGGAAGCCGACGGGCGCCGGGAGCGGGGACCAGGACGCCGGGGACGCGCCGGCAATGGCTGCTGGAGAGCGGGGAGCGGCGGTGACCGGACCGAGGACCCGGGAAGCGAGGCAGGAGAGCCGGGGAGCGTGACAGGTGAGCCGGAGGGCAGCGCAGGGGACCCGGGGAGCGTGACACATACCTATTGAAGCTCTGGTTTTTAAGAGTTCCAAATCCCCTATGCAGATATAGGGGCGGATTTACTTAGGATGATTTTTTATATATCAAACGTCGGGTTAAGATATTCGTACGAAAAATCATTTGTTTCTCATCCCCCCATAATTTAAGTGATTTTTAATCTGCATGGTGTTCCAGATTTATATTCACAATTTAAAAAAAATATATAAAAGGCCTAATTATTTTGTAGGTAATTTTTGCAATGGATCCATTAAAAACACATGCCATACCAACCCTTTGAGGTTAAATGGGATGGGTCAACATAAGATCAGACAAAGTCCAATATCTGAACTCACCATGATCATTTGATATCTGCTTGGGCAGCTGCCGGCTGTACACATATTAAATGGCCGCTGGGGAGTAAGGCGGCGTTAAACTGGCATATGACTTGAGTTGCATGAGTGCAATGTGAGAAAATCTCGCATTTCCCTTGGCCCAATGTTAATGAATCAGGCAGCTCACATCTGGGAGTTTTTCCTCAGCCCGAATCGTACTGAGGAAAAAAAAATTGCAGCATGCTGTGATTGTCTGTGAATGTCTGCTAACTGCACAAGTTACAAGTCTATGGGTGCAAGTGAAACAGCGGACTGCACTCAGATGACATCCAATTGCAGTGCGATATATGCAGAGACAGGCAGTAGAGAGTACTCTCTCCCACTTCTATAAAGATGTGATCGATCGCAATGACACTTGGCTCACACTCGCAGCAGAGTCATTAGCTCTCGCATTGGATGACATATGCTAGTGTGACGCCAGTTTCTCACATTCACCTCAGATGACACAATCCCTATAGACAGACATTTAAAGGCTTAAATGATCACTGATTAACTTTATGCGTCTGTGATCATTCAATTTTATTCTATTTGACCTAGACCACCATGATGACTTCTTGATGACTTGTCTAAAAAGTGTATCCTTTAAATTCCCCCCCTTCCCAGAAAACAAAAATTCAGACAGTGCAACAGACAACAATTGTGAAGGATAGATGCAAACCAGACTGTAATAATGCACCTCTTATACCCTAAACAGTGTCATCGTTTACCCCCACACACACACATTAATGGCGACTCCATGTGTTCACTAGACATAAATAGTTACCTCTCCTTTGTGTCCCCATGTGCTCCATAGAAAATAATACTGACACCATTGGCTTACTAGATAGTAAGGCTGGAGTTACCCTTGCGTGTAACTCACGCATTACTCACACAAGAACCGAGTACGGACAAGAGCGTGCAGCTGCTTGTATTTCTAGGTAGCTGACTTGCTGCTGTCCGCAGAGCGGCAAGCCATGCCGGGTGATGCAACTTGATCTGCGTGAGTCCCCGGCCTAATAGCGTTACCACTATGCTTACAGTAATAATACCCCCTTGATTGTCAATTCAAGTAATAATGGCCTGTCAGTGCACCCTTATGTAATGATTTCTCAGTTTCATCTAAAAATAATTATACCCTTGATGCCCCATTAAATAAATGCAATTTTGTGCCAGAACCCCACACAAAAAGGTTAAGAACCTGATCGGATCCCCAAAAGACCATATATATATTGATTCCTTTTGGTGGAGAAATACAGTGATATCATTGTGCTATCTGCATTGAAATTCTGACAACTTATAGCCTACCGGAGTGTAAGATGGAGTGTGGTAATGAAGGGAACTCATGGCTCCTTGCTCCACCACAGGATTGTTCTATTTTGGCATCACGTCGACATTGATACAGTTTGAAATGGTGTTTACTGAATAATTAACAATGTGAAGAAGATTATGTCCCCTTAGAAATCGGCACCTGAGCAAGTGCCCCAGTGCCCTACTCCCACTAAGCTGTTGGATCATTGCTCATGCCTAAAGGCCCAGTCACACTAAACAACATCGCTAGCAACATCGCTGCTAACGAACAACTTTTGTGACGTTGCTAGCGATGTTGCTGTGTGTGACATCCAGCAACAACCTGGCCCCTGCTGTGAGGTCGCTGGTTGTTGCTGAATGTCCTGGGCCATGTTTTAGTTGTTGCTGTCCCGCTGTGAAGCACAGATCGCTGTGTGTGACAGCGAAACAGCAACAACTAAATGTGCAGGCAGCAGGAGCCGGCTTCTGCGGACTCTGGTAACCAATGTAAACATCGGGTAACCAAGAGGCCTTTACCTTGGTTACCCGATATTTACCTTCGTTACCAGCGTCTGCCGCTCTCACGCTGCCAGTGCCGGCTCCTGCTCTGTGCACATGTAGCTGCAGTACACATGGGGTTAATTAACCCCATGTGTACTGTAGCTAGGAGAGCAGGGAGCCAGCGCTAAGCGGTGTGCGCTGGTAATTTACCTTAGTTACCAAGCGCAGCATCGCTTCTACGCGGCGCTGGGGGCTGGTCACTGGTTGCTAGTGAGCTCACCAGCAACTCGTGTAGGCACGCTCCAGCGATCCCTGCCAGGTCAGGTTGCTGGTGGGATCGCTGGAGCGTCGCAGTGTGACATCTCACCAGCAATTTCCTAGCAACTTACCAGCAATCCCTATCAGGTTGGATCATTGTTGGGATCGCTGGTGAGTTGTTTAGTGTGACTGGGCCTTAAGGCAGCCAGCGGAAGACCAGATATTAGGATTGTAAATCAAAGCCATAAAAATCATGCATTAAAATGTTATGTTATTTTTTACCTAATGGAGGTAAACAGTAGACAGATCAAGATTTATACTTCTATAGATTTGCATAGTATGTTGAAGAAGAGAAAACCCCCCGAATACAAACAAATTAGTTTCTTGTTTGAGAATACAAACAAGGGGAAAGAGCGTTCTATTACCCACACAAATACGGAAAAACGTACACTTGCTCATCGTGTTATCCAGGGTCAAGCATATGCTTACTCGTATAGACATCCAGGCTCTGGAGGACGCTCACACATGCACACATTAAGAATTAGGACATCCATTCACTTACACATAGCGATCTCCTTGTCTATATCAATTGGAAATGTGGTAAATAATGGAGCTAAAACCACTTGTATACTATTCCTTTTCTGCAATGGTGTAAAGAAAAAGCATATATACTACACATCCAGTAAATTAGCATAAGCTTCTGTATTGTAATTAGTGTAAGGGAATCTTGATTTATGAAGTGCTGTAATAATCTTAGGCCATATTAGACACTTTCTTAAAGTCCTTAAGCAAGCAATGAATCAATAAACATCACAACCGTCTCGCTTAAAGCTGTACCTGACACAAAGAAATGATTATTTGGAAAAGGTGCTGGCATGGTGTAGTGACTGGTTGTGAAAACGGACAGAGGATTGTGACTATAATTAGATAGAAACACACAGTTTAAACCTGATTCCTAAATCCTAGTAAATTACTTTTTTTTGTAGGGGTAAAATGGGTGGTGTGACGGTGAATGCTTTATCCTTTTTTATACCAAACATTTATACAATTGATAATTGTATAGGTTGCAAACACAACATTGTTGAAAAGTTTTAGGTGGGTGTAAAACAAAAAAATGTAGCAAAGTAAGAATGGTATAAAAAAAGAGAAAAGTGTTTATAGTATATTTTTAGCAATTAAAAATGCAAAGAGAATGAACAAAGGAGAAATTTACATCAAATCAATATTTAGTGGGACCAACCTTTGACTTCAAAACAGCATCAATTCTTCTAGGTACACCTGTGTAAAGTAAGGGACTTTATAAAATTATAGTCAGATGTATGAGAAACCTTGACTGGCCTACTTTGGACACATCATACGAAGAGAGCAATCACTGGTGAAGGACATTATGGTTGGAAGAATAGAAGGAACAAGGCAAAGAGGAAGACCAGGAACCCGATGGCTTGATACTATCAAGATAACGGCGCACAAGACCCTGGTGGACCTATCTAGGCTTGCACAAAATCAATCTTCCAACAGAGCATTCATCGATCAAGTTAACATGGCTCGAGATTGAACTGAAGGCCGTTAAAAGAAAGAATGAGTAACTAATTATTCCAAACAGTTAATAAGGATCATTATTTTCAAATGCAAGTTGAAACACAGTCATCAACGGACACAGAAACAGCTATGTAGGAGGCTAAAAACTGGGTAAGACACATTGTGTCAATGGTGAGTGTATAGAAGATAGTTTTATGCTACAAGTCATACTTCATGTCAAGCACAGCAACAAGATACAGTGGGGAAAATAAGTATTTGATACACTGCTGATTTTGCAGGTTTTCCCACTTACACAAAATAGAGAGGTTTATAATTTTTGATTGTAGGTACAATTCAACTGTGGTAGACAGAATCCCCCCCCCCCCCAAAAAAAAACCCCCCAAAAAAAAACAAACAGAAAATCACATTGTATAAGTTTTAAATAATTAAATTGCATTTTATTGCATGAAATAAGTATTTGATCACTTACCAACCAGGAAGAATTCTGGCTCTCACAGACATATTTTTTTCTTTAAGAAGCCCTCCTACTCTGCACTCATTACCTCTATTAATTGCACCTCTTTGAACTCATTACTTGAATAGAAGACACCTTTTCACACACTCAATCAATCACACTCCAACTTCTCCACCATGGCCTAGACCAAAGAGCTGTCTAAGGACACCAGGGACAAAACTATATACCTGCACAAGGCTGGAAAGGACTACAGTACAATAGGCAAGCACCTTGATGAAAAGGGAACAACTGTTGGTACAATCATTAGAAAATGGATAAAACATAAGATGACTGTGAATCTTACTTGGTTTGGGACTCCATGCAAGATCTCACCTAGTGGCATAAGGATTATTCTGAGAAAGGTCAGGAATCAGCCCAAAACTACACGAGAGGGCCTGGTCAATTGCCTGAAGAGAGCTGGTACCACAGTCTCAAAGATTACTGTTAGTAACACAGTTTGCCCTCATCGATTAAAATCCTATAGGACAAGCAAGGTCCCCCTACTCACACGAGCACTTGTCCAGGTCCGTTTGAAGCATGCCAATGGCCATCCAGAGGAGGCATGGGAGAAAGTCAGATGAGATGAAAATAGAACTTTTGGTATCAACTCCACTTGCTGTGTTTGGAGGAAGAAAAAGGATGAATGCAACCTCAAGAAAACCGTCCCAACTATGATGCATGGGGTGAAAACATCATACTTTAGGGGTGCTTTCTGCAAAGGGGACAGGACAACTGCTGGTTATTGAAGAGAGGATGGATGGGGTCATGTATCGTGAGATTTTGTCCAACAACCTCCTTCCCTCAGTAAGAGCATTGACGATGGGTTGTGTCTGGGTCTTCCAGCATGACCGAAACACACAGCTAGGGCAACTAAGGAGTGGTCCTGGAGTTGCCTAGCCAGTGTTCAGATCTGAACAGCCCCAAAACTTCAAAGATCTGGAGAAGATATGTATGGAGGAGTGGGCCAAAATCCCTGATGCAGTGTGTGCAAACTTGGTGAAGAACTACAGGAAACATCTGACCTCTGTAATTGCAAACAAAGGTTTCTGAACCAAATATTAAGTTCTGATTTTCTATTACATTAAATACTTATTTCATGCAAAAAAAAAGCAAATTAATTATTTAATAATCATACAATGTGAGTTTTTGGATTTTTTTTTATTCAGCCTGTCACAGTTAAAATGTACCTATGATAAAGATTACAGATCGCTGCATTCTTTGTAGGTGGGAAAACTTGCAAAATTGTCAGTTTATCAAATATTTATTTGCCCCACTAGGTAGTTACACTGCATCAGCAAGGTCTCACAGCAGATGGGTTTCAAAATGTGCTGTTCCAGCTCTTGTTAAGAAGCATCATGAAATATGGAACGTTGAGGACAGTAGATGCAGTTGTTGGCCAAGTAAACAGTGGGGCAGAAAAACATTCTAGATAGTTGAAAGAAGGTTGCACAAACCATTGCATATTTAAGAGGGACAAAAATACAGGTACTGTGTTAGATTTACGCAAAGAAAATAAGCAATGCCAGATGATTCTGGCAGTGGCTTATACCCTCTCCCTATTGTGCTATCACTTCTATATTACATTCTACAGAGAATATAAATATAATATCATGTAGCAGTTGACATTAAGCAGAACTACATCTACACTCTTTAGTTCCATTGTGCTTCATTTATATGGTAAAGAGTATTATATCACAATATCCCAAATTTCCTTTTGCACCTATTTTGAGTTTTATGACCTACTATATGACCACAAAAGCACATGTAATGAATACTTTCATACCGTGACTTCTCACCCATGAGCCAACGGTAAATCACTTTCGTCTCAGGTGACCAGTGGAAAGGATTAGGAATCTAAGAACTCTGGACTCTTTTCACTACGGATGAGGTTTCTGATCTGTTTCGGAGAACACAAGATGGGATCATAAAACTTAAAATAGAACTAATCCTCAAAGAGAAGCTTATTGGGTCAAGAGAGAACAATATAAATAACATTCACATACACATTTAAGGAGTATGATTGTCCAAGATAATATTGCCCTTTGGGGGAAAATATATTTTTATGTTAAGTTGTCTTTTTGCATGAGAAATGACTGCAGAAAACCACTCTTCCGTTTCTATTTAAATCTCTATAGCAAAGTTAGGTTGCTGATATATTTCCCTCAGTGATAGGTCTCCAATACCATGTATGTGTTACATAGCTTTAGCCTATTTACTCTTGTAAATAGTTAACTTATAGTCAATGGTGCCAAAATGTCTTGAATGGAAGAAACTGCAGTACTTGGCTGTGGACACTAAACCATGCACAAATCTGCGATGTTCTGCTTCATACATTACTTACTCCAGCTGCTGGCAGAGCAGATATCAGCTGATCGATGTGCATGCCAGACCCCCACCGGTCCCACATTCATGACCTGTCCAGCAAATAGCTCATCATTATGTTAGTTCTAGACAACCTCTTTAAATCTGGGTTTCTTTATAAAGGTTGTGCTAAGGGGATGACAAATTCTAGAACCTTTTTTGCAGTAACTCTGTTTTCTGCTACCCAAATATTACATTTCTAGACCATTATTATGCTGTTAACAGTTCTTTTAACCCCATTCACCCCCAGCCTGTTTTCACCTCCCTGACCAGGCCATTTTTTTTCCAATTCTGACCAATGTCACTTTATGAATGTTATAATTCTGGAACGCTTCAACGGATTCCAGTGATTCTGAAACAGTTTTTTTGTGACATATTGTACTTCATGAATTGAAAATAGAACAGCGTGGACTAAAAATGCCATTAATAAAAAATAACTTATTTGGTGAATTAAAACCCCCCCCACAGACAACAAGGACAACAAAAAGTGTGAATGCCAGTATATAAATCAAACGCAGTTATATTGCAGTGCAAATTGAATTACAGGGAAAACTGTACCATGTGATAAATAGTTGTAACAGAGTACAAAATTTGAATCACATTATTTGTAGTAGCAATACATAATAAATTATAAAAGTAGTACCAATCAATTAGTAAACAATATACATACACCAGGGGTAACCCCCTTTAGCCACATAATGCATTAGATAGATACAAGAAATCCAGCGCTATAACTCAAGGATTGTCCCATAAATGCTCAAGTGACAAGACACTACAGTGCAGTGAAGCGATCAAATATTGGTGGCACAGGGGAGCCCTGAAAAAGTACCCCAACGCACATTTCGCCTGGTACCGTGCTCGCTTTGTCAAGGGGGGTAATCGTATCTGCCAGGACCTTTTAGTACATGTGCCCGTGGTCACATGTCCCGCGAGGACCAATTGAAGTGGGCATAGTGGCGCATGCACATTACCCAGGCTGATTCATCCACCGCAGTTGCTGCGTCACATTTCCAATGTGCATGTCAGGGAGCGAGAACATGTTGCCCTGGTTCCCGGACATGTGCAACATTGCATAGGATGCCAAGAGAGGTGGAGGAATCACCAGATAGGGCGCAGGCACATATCCATGCTGCCGGTAAACAAGGAAAGACCCCCAATATTTACAGTAAGTTGCAAACATTAACCCATTATGGGAAAGTCCATCATTGTCCAAAGATTCACAGAGCAGTATCCATCATTTAGGACAAGATGGAAGGGGGACTCCAAGTTATCCAGTCCTCCTTGTTCAGATTTCACTGGCACAGATGGTGTCCATAGCAGCAACAGGATTAGCAATGGGTACTATTGTAAGAAAACAATAAATTATATATATACAATAAAAAGTTACATGACAAAAAATTAGAACATGTTGAGAAAAACCTTGTTACACAAATATGGAAAGTAGCAGCAGGCAGGAATAATCACAAGAAAGGGGAGAAGCTCAGAGACTCATTTAATCCATTAGGTGTCAGGGTGCCAAGGGAAACAATCCATTTAGTTTCCCTTTGGGCTAGAACTTTTCTAAGATTGCCCCCTCTGATACACCCCTGTACCAGGTCAATGCCTCTAATCTTTAGAGATTTCGGGTCACAGTTATGATATTCTCTAAAGTGGCAGGGTAATGTTTTCAAAGAGGCCACATCGATCTCTGTCCTGGCTGCGACAATGTCCTGCACATGCTCTTTGACTTTGACCCTCAGCTCCCTGGAGGTCAGGCCAACATACTGTAGATTTTAGAGCAACCACTCATGGCATAATATACCATGCAGGTGCTTTTTCATGTTATATAATGATTGATTTTATAAAGATGAGAGCCATCAGTTGTATCAAACTTGAAACTGCGCAGGACATTGGGGCGGGCAGCACAGCGACCGCATGGATAATAGCCCAACATATGGCCTCTCGTGCCCTAATAGTGGAATGTTGGTGAAAAGTGAATGCATGTATAAGGGAATTTACCTATGTGATTTTCCTATCAACGTCAGTCTTAACTGTACCCCTCAAGTCCACTTCTAACTGAATGTCCAGAAAATCAATTTTTCTATGGTCATATTTGTGTGTTAATTTGATATGATACTCATTATCTTTTAAGACTAAGAAAAAAAGCTACCAAGCTGCTCCCACTGTGCCCTCCCAAAATATCAAAATATCGTTGATGTATCTTATCCAACAATGGATGTGGGAAGCGGCCTGTGGGCCCTCGCCCCCAAACAAACTGCACTCCCAGTACCCCAGAAAAAGGTTTGCATATGAGTTCACACAAGCTGCCCCCATCACAGTACCTCAAAGTTGCAGGTAAAAAAAACTTCTTAAAAACAAAAAAAAATTATGTGTCAGGACAAAGCCAATCAGCTCAACAATCAAATCACAGAAATGTTTGTCCCGGTTGGTTGCCCTGAGAAAAAAAGCGGATTGCCTGCAGCTCATGCTGATGGCCAATGAAAGTATACAGAGATTCTACATCAGCTGTAACCAACACATTATCATCCACAAAGACCCCTTCAACCCTATTCAGGACGTCGGTTGTGTAGTTAACATATGATGGAATTGTTTCAACCAATGGTTTCAAGTAATAGTCAATGAATTTGCCAATAGTGTCTGGGATAGATGGTCTTTGTGACCCTATCAGACACCCCAGAGGGTTAAGGGAGTATTTTGTGAATCTTAGGAGTATCTAAAAGGTGGGTATCTTTGGAAAGAGGATTGTAAGGCCCTCCAATACCTTTTTTTATTAATAACACCTTCATCATATGCTTTAATAAGAATGGCCTGTAATTGTTTGGTAAAGAAAGGTAGAGGATTAGATTGTAATTTGGAGTAGGTGTCAACATATTTAAACTGTGTAAAAACCTCCTTCTCATACCGGTCCTTCCACCAAACCACTGTATTCCCTTTCTGCATTTTTAAAAATTACATCATTCATGGTCCTACGTTCTCTCAAAGTTTCCCTCTGGGCAGTGGTGACATTATGAAATTTGTATTTTGTCCGGACTTGCCTTAAGTCTTCTGTGACAAGTTTGGTAAAAATTTCCAAACTGGGGGGGGGGCTGAGAGACAATGGGGGGAGGCTAATAGATCTGGGTAGGATACAGGAGGAAAACATACCTTCCAATTCTGAGGATTGCTCATTTAGCAAATCCTAAAGAACTGCCAGTGCCTCCCTTTCAGTTTCACTCTCTAGATGTAGTGGATACTCAAATTTGCTAGGTAGTGTTCTTAATAAAAGCTTCTTTGAAAAGATGTGAAGATCTCAAATCCATTAGTAGGTGAAAATGTCACACCATTGGACAGAACACTTAACCGGCTTTCAGATAAACTTTGTGACGAGAGGTTAATCACCTGAAGGGTTGTATCATTGCTGTTCCTAGTCATAAGTCTAGTTTGTACAGAAGAGGCTTTCTGTTGTTTTCCATGCATTGGTGGTCTCATCAGATGATGAACCTCTCTGTCAACAGTATTAGAAGATGGACTGCTCCTAGAGTCATCCCCAAAGGCAAATGTTTAACAGAGGTGGATCTTGAAAAGAAATTTGAACTTGATAGTGAGCGTGGTCTAGAACTATTGTTCTGAGATCTTCCCTGTTGTAAAACTGATCATTTGTATCCTGATTTTTTTTTTATTGAAATCTACCTCGTGTCTCCTTCTGGACATTCAGTTAAAATTGGACTTGGGGGACAGGGGAGTGCAGTGCAGAATGAAATTTATAGGAAAATCACATTGGTAAATTCCCTTCTGCATGCATCCTCCTTTCACCAACGTTCCACTATTAGGGCTATCCCGGTTGGTCAAATCCTGAGGATCAGGCAGCTCTGTTCTACTGATGTGCGATTTGAGTTTCAATCTGATGACTGTAAGACCTGCTTCTTCCAGAGGGGCAACAGTAGGTACGTAAAGGGTGGGTACAGACGGGTCAAATCCACCCTCTTGATCAGCTATTACAGCCATCCAGGAGGAATCAGTCTAATCAAAAAGTGAGATTTATTTCCACTTATAACCATGAATGGTCAACCATAAGGGCCATTCTTTTAAAGCATTGGCCATTTCTGCAGATGGAACCTTCCTTGAGCCAATATCTACCTGAAAAACCTCTCATGACCTCTAGGCGATGTAAGAATTTGGGAATGTCCTCATTCCGAGCCATTATGTACCTAAAGTGGTCAATCCTGTTAGAA
The DNA here is from genome assembly GCF_048569485.1 of Anomaloglossus baeobatrachus. Lineage (NCBI taxonomy): Eukaryota > Metazoa > Chordata > Amphibia > Anura > Aromobatidae > Anomaloglossus > Anomaloglossus baeobatrachus. Next base: position 221,715,507 of record NC_134358.1, on the reverse strand, counting down.
CAAAAGGCCTTATGTTGGCCTGTTATCCATGCGGTCGCTGTGCTGCCTGCGCCAATGTCCTGCAAAGTTTAACGTTTGATAAAGCTGATGGCTCTCATTCTTATAAAATCAATCATTGTATAACAAGTAAAAGCACCCATGTGGTATATTATGCCTCGTGTGGTTGCTCTAAAATCTATGTTGCCTGACCTCTAGGGAGTTGAAGGTCAGAGTCAGAAAGCATGCGCAGGACATTGTTGCGGCCAGGACAGAGGCCGTTGTGGCCTCTTTGAATATATTACCCTGCCACTTTAGAATATAAAAACTGTGACCCGAAATCTCTAAAGATTAGAGGCATTTACCTGATACAGGAGGGTATTAGAGGGGGCAATCTTAGAAAAGTTCTACCCAAAGGGAAACGAAATGGATTGTTTCCCTTGGCACCTTGACACCTAATGGATTAAATGAGTCTCTGAGCTTCTCCCCTTTCTTGTGATTATTCTTGCCTGCTTCTACTCTCCATATTTGTGTAACAAGGTGTTGGTCAACATGTTCTAATGTACTTTAACAGTGACAGTGCTGGCCGGGGGAGGGGTGTGCAGGGCTGCCCAAGACTTCCCGACCCCTGGCCGTCACTTTCACTGGTAAAGGGCTGGTGAGGTGCTGGGCACAAATCGCCATGTTGGAGGTCAGATTTAGTTGGAATGGTTTGCGGGTGCCATGTCACATTGGCAGAGCCCCTCAGGTGCCATAACCGCAGAAGCCCCAGACAAATGACCCCATTTTACAGACTTCACACCTCAATAAATTTATTCAGGGGATGTAGTGACACTAGAGGTATGTCACACAATTTTATACACTTGGGCGGTGAACAAAAAATAATTAAATTTTTCCCCACTAAAATGTTGTTTTAACTCCAGATTTCTAATTGTCACAAGGGAAATAGGTAAAAAAGGCCCCATTGTGGGTTGAGTTGAATGCTATTTAGTGGCGATTTTGGTACAGACAATTTTGGATCAGTTCCCACTTGCTCTATGCTGAGCACTTACATCGGGGTTTCCATATATAACTCAGAAATACGTGACTCAGGTGAAACCACTGACAGATCCATTCACTGACTAGGCAGCAGAGTTACTCCAGACTCTCTTTGGCCTCTGCTCAGCAGTGTACATCTTTTCAAAAATACACAAAACTGTTGATCCCTCTCCCAATCACCTAGGAGCTGCGATCATATTTATCACGACATTTAGGGTGTTAAACTGCCAAGAACGACATGGGCACCGTTCCTTGCTGTGAGGTCAGGCCTCGGCTGTCAGGAAAGCCGATTCCCTGGCAGTGATCACGGCGGGCACAGCACTAATGCCTGTGCGATTGCCAGGATGTATCTATACGTCCTTGCACGGGAACCACTTTCCTTCCAAAACCTATAGGTACATCCATGGTTGTGAAGAGGTTAAATATGATGAATGATGAAGTGATGTATCAGTTAGTTTACTAGGTGCAGCCATTCTGACACAGAGTTTTAGGTTAAGCAATGCAGCAGAGCTGAAAAAGCTAACCCACCCACAGCAGGCTTTCTATATACAATGTCTATAGACAGTGAGCTGCTAATCACAGCAGGGGGTGTGTTTGACTAAAAGGCACAGGTTACTGTAATCCGAACAATACTAAGGTCCTGGTGCTAAACCCATCATTGCAAGTAAATAACAGCAGGGAGCTTGATAAGAGATGCATAGTTGAATTCTGTGTAATCCCTGCAGATTGCTGTCTTCAGATTACATAGCAAAAACCTGCTGACAGATTCCCTTTAACCCCTTCACACCCAGGTCTTCATTTTTGCTCGTTTTTTCCCCAAGAGCCATAACTTTTTTATTGTCCCATCATCACAGACATGTGAGAGCTAGCTTTTGCAGGACAAGTTGAAGTTTGTACAATGTACTGAAAACCTGAAAAATAATGTACCTCACCGGTGTTAGTTGGGCTGCTCTGATCCAGGATAGTGGCTCGAGGGGGTCGTCTGGATCCGGCTTAGCAGACACTTTAATCCGTAAAAGGGGGTATTTACAGGGGAGAAGTTCGTGATGCCACCTGTGGGTTGTGGTAATGGGAGTACCGCCGCTGCTGTAAAGAGTACCGGGGCAGATGGAGTTAAGCAGCCTGATGTTAGTCCCTCCACAGGTAGGGAAGGCCCTGGGCTCAAGGGTGTTGGTGGTTATTTGGGAGCGCAGGGATCAGGGTACTCACTGCGGTAGTCATGATGCTGGATGAGGTTTATAAAGTAGACACTCACACTGCAGGTAAACCAAAGTCTCGGTGTATCACTGTCACTGCGGGAGCCCGTCCAGGTATCCGCTCCCACTGGTGTCCATTGGTAATCCGGAGCCCGCCTCCGTGCACAATTTAGTTGTCTGTTTGTGGTCCCTTGGCTTGAAGCTGTTGGGGCCTCGCTCACTATGTGTAGTGTAGCTGTGCTCTTGATGGCTGGCACTTGGGATTTCAGTGGGTTGCTCTACTGGAAAACCCTATCCCCCACGTTGTGCTTCTGCCTTCAATCTCTGAGCTCTTAGGGAAGTTCGTGAAGATACTCTCCCTCTCAGGTTAATTATCAGGACGTTGAATCAGTTCCTGACCTAGGGTCCTCTACCCCGTCGTGCTCGGTACCGGTCAGGTCTTTTGGGTTTTCTGATGCCGACAGTCCTCCTAGACTATGTCCGTTACACCCTTTTCCGATATCACTGCCACCGCTCCCCAACTCCTCTGGTCCCGGACCACCGTCTGCGACCCAACCTCGGTCTAGCTCCCCGGGAGCTACCATTCTATCTACTCACTCTTTGAGGGCTGCCACTGAACTCACTCCTTCCTCCCTCCCACCAGTCTGCCTGACCCCTAGGTGGGTGGCCCTATTCCAGCTTGACCAACCAACTGGTGTGTCTGACAGGTCATGATGTGAGGTGTTGATTGGGATTTGTGGTGCTGATGGAGGTGACACCGGTTTCTGGGAACCTGGAACCATGGGGGATAGGTCCTGTACCCTGGGTGAAAGTATGCAGTTCCCTGTGGCACCCTGATATATTCAGGGGCGACACAATAACTCCATGCAGAATGAAGTGGTAAAAAAAGAAGGCAATTCTGACATTGTTTTTATGGTGTTAATTGTATGAAAAGGATGACCTAGCAGCATGATTCTCTATATTAGTATGATCACGATGGTACTATGCATAGATTTTGTTTTAATAATGTAGTGAAAAAAGAATTCGGAAGGGTGATTCAATTTTTTTCTATATTTTTAAAAACTTTATTTTATTTTTAGTTCCCTTAAGAGATTTGTACATGTGTTCTTCTGATTGCTTACATGAGATACTGCAATATCAATACAATGGGCTTCACAGGAGTATAAAGATGGCAGCAATGGTAACCTTTAATAGACCCCCATCTATCATGGTAACCCATCGGTACCCCATATTTGTGAGCATTCCATTTAACTGCTGCTTTCAGAGATTGACAGTGGCATGTAAATCATTAACAGCAGTGATCAGAGCTCGTAGCTGGTGCTGCTACTTGTAACATATCAGCTCTGTAAGATATCTGGCATCTACTGGGTAAAGAAAGAGCTCAGTTTTGCATTCACTCCACACTTGTAGACAAACAGTTATGCCTATATGCACTAAAATGTTAAATAACACAGACATGTAATAAACAGCCATTGCAGACGGGAGAGAGGGATGAGAGCGGGCCTGCACTGACACCTTGTACTCATTCCACTCCGGTGCTGTCAAGAAATGCCAGCGATTCATTCCAGGCAGCATTCACTCTGGGCAAGTGAGCCAAAGAGTGGTGTGTGGCATGCGGATTGAGAAAAAAAAACAGCGCACTGAGGCGTTGATCAGGACAAGGGTGAACAAGAGATTCCTCATTTGTGTATGAAATTATTTTTTTTATAGTCTCCAATAGGACTGTATGCATATGAGTAGTGCAAATCAAATCTTGATGTTCACGGACTCCATTTAAGATGGGTAAAAATGTAGCGTGAATGGAGCCTGATCAAAACAAAGACATTTTATCAAATTAAGGGTAAGTTCACAGTGTGTTTTTCGCAGTTTTTGGGTGCGTTTTTGCTCAGAAAACTGCATGACTTTGCTTCCCCAGCAAAGTCTATGAGTTTTCATTTTTGCTGTCTGCACACAGCGTTTTTTTTCAGCTGCGTTTTTGTGGTGCCACAAAAACGCAGCATGTCAATTATTCCCGCGTTTTTCACTGCGCTTTTCATCCATTGAGTGCAATGGGATGTTGAAAGACGCAATGAGAAACGCAAATAGGTGCGTTTTAGTGCGTTTCTAAGACCAAAAACACAGCTATAAACACAGGAGGTGGGTAGTAAAGTGACATGTACAGGAAGAGGATTCCTTCCGTCAGTAAATACAGAAGCGTGAATCCTCCCGGTACCGTCACCGCCGCTTCCACCTCCAGTCCTGTGTATGTATGCTGCCGTGCGGCACCATGTACGGGCAGGAGGTGGAAGCGGCTGCGAAAACAAAAGTGAACAGTAGGGAAAAAAATGTCATACTCACCTGTCTGCAGACTCCCGGTGCCATGCCCGCTCCCAGCTCCTCCTCCCGGTACCGCCACTCTGGGTGTGTGCAGTCTCCCCGGGTACGTATGCCTGCAGGATGCAGGACCTGACGATGGATCACCTGATGCAGTCACCTGACGCATCAGCTGATCGTAAGTCTCGGGGTGACGCGGGCGCCCGGCCAGTTTAACCTATCAGCGGATGCGTCAGGAGACTTCATCCCTGATTACCTGCAGCTCCTGCAGCGATCGGACGGGATCAAACTCCGCTCCAGGACACATAAGTGAGTTTTTTATTTTTTTTTTGCACCGATGCATCTGCTGATTGTATAAACGGCTTTTATACAATCAGCTGATGTGTGATGTGATTCAGGCACTTGAACCTGACACATCATCTGATCGCTTTGCCTTCCAGCAAACCAATCAGATGATATTGGATCCGGATTGGACGGTGCGGGACCCTTGACCCAGGATTACTGCGGAGGGGGGTTCTTTATTTCAATGAACATGGAGTCACTAATTGTGTTGTGTTTTATTTCTAATAAAAATATTTTTCTGTGTGTTGTGGTTTTTTTTATCTTTACTATAAATTCATGGTGGCCATGCCTAACATTGGCGTGACACCATGAATTTCGGGCTTAGGGCCAGCTGATAATATACAGCTAGCGCTAACCCCTTTATTACCCAGTGAGCCACCCGGCATCAGGGCAGCTGGAAGAGTTGGATACAGCGCCAGAAGATGGCGCTTCTATGAAAGCGCCATTTTCTGGGGTGGCTGTGGACTGCAATTCACAGCGGGGGTGCCCAGAAAGCATGGGCACCCTGCACTGTGGTTTCCAATCCCCAGCTGCCTAGTTGTACCCGGCTGGACACAAAAATTAGGCGAAGCTCACGTCATTTTTTTTTTAATTATTTCATGAAATTCATGAAATAATTACAAAAAAAGGGCTTCTCTAAATTTTTGGTTCCCAGCCGGGTACAAATAGACAGCTGGGGGTTGGGGTACCTGCCTGTGTACCCGGCTAGCATACAAAAATATGGCGAAGCCCACGTCATTTTTTTGTTTTGGGGGGCAAAGAAATCCTGCATACAGTCCTGGAAGGAGGATGCTGAGCCTTGTAGTTCGAAAGCTGCTGTCTGCTCTCCTGCATACATTATTGGATGGAGGATGCTGAGCCTTGTAGTTCGACAGCTGCTGTCTGCTCTCCTGCATACACTATTGGATGTAGGATGCTGAGCCTTGTAGTTCTGCTCCCCCTGCCTGTCCCTCCAGCATTCAGTCCTGGATGGAGCACGCTGAGCCTTGTAGTTCTGCAGCTGTCTGCTCTCCTGCATACACTAGTAGAGAATGAAGAACATATTGAAGAAGGAAATTACATCAGACCTTTTTTTTTTTTGTTCACTGATAAAAAAAACGCATAAAGACGCAGTGAGCAAAAATGCAGCAAAATGCAGCAAAAAATGCACCAAATCGCGGCAAAAACGCGTGCATTTATTGCCGCATTTTTTTGACGCGGGTGCGTTTTTTGTGCGGTTTTTGCCGCAAAAAACGCACAAAAACGCAGCGTCAAAAAAACGCAGTGTGTGAACCTAGCCTAATTATGTAGCCATGGAGAATAAGTAAACATTTATAGTCATACACAGGAGTACAAATGAAGGGGTTTATATTTTACATAAATTTAGAAACTTACATGTGACAGTTTTTTTGATGGCTAATCCCTTAGGCTAGGGCTACACCTATATGTCATAGATGTGGAGAAAGACATGAACCGCACATCCAAAAATCATAGCTTGGTGTAATGCCGCTAGACAAAAACTTATGCAACTGAACATGAGGTTCTTAGGGTAACATTCTGATCAGACTGTATGAAGCTCACTGCCACGTCATGGCACACGGGTCCCTTTTCTGAAAGGTGAGGCACGGCTTGCCAACCACCGCTGCAGCGACAGTACACCAGGTGCCCTGGTGCCTCACAACTCCAAGCTACGCCCCCATGACTCCAGGCCACACCGCCCCATTGACACAAAACCACCACTGCAATTGCCGCCACACAGAACAAACACACTGTGAAAGAAGCTGGAGAACTCAATTTCCACAAGCTGCCAGTATGTGAATCTGAGTACAAAAAAGAAAGAACCCTTCTTGCAGTTTCCTGCTGACTAAAAACACCTGTGCCAAATGGGAGGCCTGCTGGTCCAAGAAAAACAAGAAAAAAAAGAGGGGACAGACCATGCAAATACGGTATTAGGCCTCTGTCACACGTTCGTGCCTACGGTACATGTATTGACAGTTTTCTCACATACCGGAGACACGGGCACACGTTGACATATGTTTTCTTATAGTTTCGGGCACACGTAAGTATTTTTGCACAGAACGTGTGTTCGTTCCGTACTTACGTGTGCCCGTTCCGTACTTACGTGTGCCCGTGTGCTCCATACGCCGACATGTCCGTTTTTCTCCGGCATCACGGGTGTCACACGGAACGCAAACGTGTCACAAGGACCACACGGATGTGTTTCGTGTGACAGGCACCGGAGAAAAGACATGTGTCTGCGAGAAAAAAACCCAAACCTTTACTCACCTTCTCCAGCCCTCCTGTCTCTGCCGCTGCTGTCACTTGCTTCCGAGCACCGCTTATTATGCTCATTGAATATTCACTTCACTGCAGCCGGAAGTTGCAGCAGCGGGGAGTCGGCAGGACCGGGGACCGAAGATCAGCAGCACGGACAGCGACGCCAGAGACAGGTGAGAAGAAAGTTCCCGTTCTCTGTGTGTTATCACGGATAACACACAGAGACCACACGTGTGCCATACACACAGCACACAGAGGGAAATCCGCATCTTTGACACATCCATGAAACACGTGCATGATTTTCACGGGCGTGTGACAGAGGCCTTACAAGTTAGGGCCCCACTCAGAGGTTCGCTGTGACATGGCACTGGGTTTCATACAGTCTAATCTGAATAGTAATCTAAGAACCTCATAAAATTTTGCCTAGCGGCATTAGATGAACGTGTGATTTTTGGATGTGCGGTCCATATCTTTTTCGATAGTTCTGGTACATTGCATTACTGTTCCCCTCTGTTTTTGTTTTACTTGTGTAAGGGGTGGACGGACCCCTAGTGTGGAGAAGACGTTTTTCCCCCCCTGAAGATGCCACAGGAGTATGGTGGCACATTGTACAATGTTGTGTGTTATGTACGGTTCTCCCCCCCTAGGTGCCAGTGTAGTGAGTGGTTCCCCTGGTAACAGTGACAGGGAAGGAAGGGGCAGGGCAGCCTAGGAGGGAAGAGAAGGGGGGTTGGGCTCTGAATGCAGGGCAGTGTGCTGGGAATGTAACAGGAGAGTGAGCTGAGGAGAAGTGCCGGGGCAGAGTGCAGGAGTGGGTGCTGTGGCAGTGGAGCGGAGAAGTTGGAGCTAATCCGGAGCCGGTAGTGAGTACTGGAGCCGTCCCCTAGTTCAATACAAATCCCTGGGAAAGGGCTGGACTAGAATTGGGATAGGAGTACCACTGCTAGGGGGATAACAATTGGCCCCTGCAGGCAAAGGAAAGTGCCCGTAGAGAAAAAGGAAACCGTTTTTATAGAAAAGGACTTGTAACGTACTAAAGTAAGCCTGCTGCAAACAAAAAGATGGAAGCTTTGTTTAATAAATCGGTGTTTGGTTTATCTGCTGCCTGCAATTGTCTCTTTCCTGAAAGTGAAGAAGGAGCTGGAGAGCACAGAAAGAACGCTGTCATGAATGGGCCCCATGCATCCACACTCTGCCCCAACAACACACCTGTTTTGCAAGTAACGGCCGGGCCGGGGTTCAGCCTGCGGCCCACAAGGCGAGGGGACCCGACTACACCCCCTGAGGCGCCCCCTGCCCCCCGTTACACTTGGACCAGCATTTCTACCATTAGGCACAGGTTTTTTTAATTAGCAGGAGACTGCAACTTGAGTTCCTTCTACTTTTGCTTTTAGTTCACAGTCTGAGGCGAGCTTTACACATTGCGACATCGCTAGCAATTGCTAGCGCGATAGCACCCACCCCCGTCGCAGATGCGATATGTGGTGATTGCTGCCGTAGCGAACATTATCGCTATGGCAGCTTCACACGCACATTTCTGCTCGGCGACGTCGCTGTGACCGCCGAACAATCCCTCCTTCAAGGGGGAGGGTACGTTCGGTGTCACAGCAACGTCACCGCGACATCACTAATCGGCCGGCCAATAGAAGTGGAGGGGCGGAGATGAGCGGGACATAACATCCCGCCCACCTTCTCCCTTCCGCATTGCCGTTGGGACGCAGGTAAGGAGATGTTTGTCACTCCTGCGAGTTTACACACAGCGATGTGTGGAGCTGCAGGAACGACAAACAACATCGTACCTGCGGTCAAACCGACATTATGGAAATGAACGACGTTACACAGATCAGCGATATTGTACGCTTCTGTGCTCTTTCATCGTCGCACCTAGGATTTACACGTTGCGATGTCGCTACCGGCGCCGGATGTGCGTCACTAATGATGTGACCCCCGACGATATATCGGTAGCAATGTCACAACATGTAAAGCCTGCCTGAGAACTAGTGAAAGGTGAGTTTTACAGCTCTTTTCATCAGGTGATGGTAGCTGTATTTTGCTGTGGTTTTGTGGCTGTGGTGTAGTGTGTCATGGCCACTCAGCCTTTCAGAATGGGTGGTTTTTTACTCCCCTTCTTCCAATAGCCATAACTTTTTTTTATTTTCCCGGCAATAAATCCATATGAGGGCTTTTTTTTTTGTGGGACGAGTTGTACTTTTGTACAGCACAATTCATTCTGCCCTATATTGTACTGGAAAAAAAATTCCAATGTGGTGAAATGACAAAAAAGTGCAATTTTATGATTGTTTTTGGTGGTTTTAATTTACCGTGTTCCCTATTTTGAAAAACTGACCTGGTAGTATGATTCCCAAAGTTGGTACAAGTTCGTAGATGCTGAACGTCTATATTTTACTTTTATCTAAATGTTGAAAAAAAAATTCAGAAGTTTGTGAAAAAAAAAGAAATTTGCTTTTGTTGCCATTTTCTGAGACCCATAGCGTTGACATTTTTGGGGATCTAGGGCTCAGTGATGGCTTATTTTTTGCGTCTTGAGCTGGCATTTTTAATTTTTGGGTACATACGATGTTTTAATCACCTCTTATTACATTTTAATGCAATGTTCCGACGACTAAAAAAACGTAATTTTGACGTATGCAGTTTTTTTCTCACAACGACGCGTACCGATCAGATTAATTGATTTTATATTTTGATAGCTCTGGCATTTCTGAACACGGTGAAGCCAAATATGTTTTGTTTTTTTTTTAATTTTATTTTAATGGGGCAAAAAGGGGGTGATTTGAACTTTTAGATTTTTTTTTTTTATTGATTTTACTAGTGTCCCGAGGGACTTTATGCCTGCACACTCCGATTGCCTCTGCTTATCAGAGAGATGCTTCAGCATCACTCTGATCAGGAGAAATGCTGTGTTACTGAGAGGAAATGCATCATGGCAGCTACAGAGGTCATCATCTGACCCCATGCTGCCATGCCACCCATTGGTATCCATGATCTTGTCACGGGGCCACCAATGGCGGCAGGAAACAGTGTGATCCCCACCGGAAAGCTTTAGATCGCGCTGTCAGAATTTGGTAGCGTGTTCTAAGAGGTTAACATTCGCGGGTGGATAGGAGAGCTACCTGCGCCTGTTAACTGCACATGTCTGCTGATTGGATCAGCAGATATGTGCGGGGTATAATGCGGGACAGACGTAACCAAGAACGTATAGGTACGTTCTTGGTCGTGAAGGGGTTAAGATAAAAAAAAATCACTAGCAGCTTACTTGACTGGAGCAATTTTAAAGTTCTCAAGCAACTAAATTCTCCCCTTCTTACTCACCATGTTTGCCCTTGTAAAAATAAAAACACTTATTTTCACCTCCTGTGATGATGCCTTTCCAGTAGTGTCAGCATGTGCCCTCCGGGGTTTCTTGTGACGATTTTATGTCACACGAGCCTTGCGCCCAATCAGCATCGGCTTCACTCTCCTGCCTTTGAAAAAAATTGCTAGTGCTCATTTGTCGCAGGGCTCGCGTGACGTAAAACATCACATGATCCCTTGGAGAGTCTGCCAATATCACTGGAATGGCACCAGCATCGAAGGTGAGTTAGTGTTTTTATTTTAAAGGGGGTGAACATAATGAAATCAGAAGGTGTTGTCCAAGTAGTGGACAACTCCTTTAAGAGAGATAAGAAGCTTAGGCATTGCCTATGGCTTGGTGCAAAGTGAACCTACTTCCATAAATCTTGTATACATTCAAATATAGTGGTAATCTGTAGATACATAGCCTTTCAGCCATGTCTGACTGCCTTACTAGAGCAGCAACTACATATAGTAAATAAGGTGTATTCTGCCAGCAATCCCACGCTTCTAGTCATTAGAGTAGTGCAGGGTGTGTATACAGGCATTCCTCATTTTGCTGTTAGTGTGCTATAATGACTTTCAGGCACATTGTTTGACAGCCTCCATTGCAGGGTGTATGTGCATTGTATGTGCAGAGCTAGGTATTTTTTAATGTGTTAAGCTGCTGTCACACATCCGGTTTTCGCCTTCAGGCACAATCCGGCGAATTGCGGACAAAACTGATCCGGCGTCTGTTGGAAAAAACGTGTTGGATAATAAAAGCCCATGGGTGCCAGATACGTCGGAATGTGGCAAAAAACGCATTCCAGTGATGGATCCGATTTTTTAATCTGAGCATGCTCAGATGAGATGTACATTTGAGTCGCCCACCACAGCGCTGCAGCGGTCGCCGGCGGGGACTTCTCTGTAGGGACCCTTCTGGCAACAGGTATGTCAGGTTCACTTTCATAGGAGTCGTGACGCCACTCTTGGTTTCGCGGTCAGGGTGATGGGGGACCACCACTGCAGTTTAACGAGCGTCTGGGGATGATGGTGTCTGCAGTCTGGTGGTATGGCCTCCCAAGAGTGAGGCTGGCCCCAGGAGCTCGGGTGTATTTGCGTAGTACCACGGGTCGCAGAAGAACTCACACAGTCCAGAATGTCTTTCACGGTTTTTACACACTTTCAGTTGTTTTCTGTGAGGTAACCCGGGCGATACTGAGACAGACAAGAGAGAACCAGGTATCCTTCAGGCTGATATAGAGGTGACTGCAAGCTCGCCTTCCTAGCACTTCTTGTTTCGGATAACCCTTGACTTGAAGTATATGGGATTCATCCAGGGAAGTCGCATCTGCCTTTTCTCCCCTTTCTGGCCCATTTGCTGGCAGTGTGGACCAAGTAAAGATGGCTTCTTGCCCTATCTCACTTATGGACCCCCTCGTTGCTGATAATGCTGCGGACTCTGTGTGTTTGATGAGACACTTGGAGTGCCCTCACCGGCAGGTTTAGTAGCTAGTTAAACTTGAGCCTACTTGGGGAGCCTGTTTCCCCTGCGTGCCTGGTCTACCAGAAAATCCCCGTACTCAACTACCTCGCTTCTTCCTGAGGTGTCTTACAGGCTGACTGTGTGGCAACCAAACTCCCCCGCAAACAGCCACTACACTTGCAGGGTCTGACTAGCGTATCTGCATGCCCGCTCTCCGCTTCAGACTGGCATGTCCTCCTCCACTGCTTCTCTCTGACTCACTGCCGCTGCTCAACTCTTTCCAGCTTCTCCACCGCACCACTAGCTGAGATGTGGAGGCCATGCCCCCTCCTGGGTCTGAGATGTGTGTGAGACCTGGTTAAAGTGTGTCTGTGTGTCCACACCCTATTTAGCCTTTGGGATTACCTGTTTGTACTCACTTAGCGTGGGTGCAGTACTCAGTGGTGCCTGACCAGGTCAGGGGTGCCACACATTCATTTCTGGCCTCTCTCTGTCGATGTCGGTCTCTCTCTCTCTGTCGATGTCGGTCTCTTTGTCTCTCTCTCTCTCTGTCTGTCGGTCGGTTTCTCTCTCTGTCGATGTTGGTCTCTATCTCTCTCTATCTCTCTCTGTCAGTCGGTCTCTCCTTCTCATCCCCTCTCTCATACTCACCGATCACCGATGTGGCATGGCGCTGCACAGCTGTCACACTACTCCAGCGGTTTCTCCTGCTTTTGAAAATGCTGGCTGCTCATTATTCCATCTCGTATTCACTGCTTCCCCCGCCCACTGGTGCCTATGATTGGTTGCAGTCAGATGAGCCCCCATGCTGAGTGAGAGCTTTCTCACTGCAACCAATCACAGCTGCCGGTGGGCGTGTCTATATCTTGCAGTAAAATAAATAAATAATTAAAAAAAAAAAACGGCGTGCGGTCACCGCAATTTTGATACCAGCCAAGGTAAAGCCACGTGGCTGATGACTGGTATTCTCAGGATGAGGAGCCCCATGTTATGGGGAACCCCCCAGCCAAAAAAAATATCAGCCAGCAGCTGCCCGGAATTGCCGCATCCATTAGATGCGATAGTCCTAGGACTCTACGCGACTCGTCCTGAATTGCCCTGGTGTGGTGTCAATCGGGGTAATAAATAGTTAATGGCAGCCCATAGCTGCCACTAAGTCCTAGGTTACTAATGGCAAGCGTCTATGAGACACCTTCCATGATTTATCTGTAGTGAAAGTAAATAAACACAAACACCGAAAAATCCTTTATTTGAAATAAAAGACAAAAAAAACCCACCCTCTTTTGCCGCTTCACCACTTTATTAATCCCCAAACACCCCTCCAGGTCTGACGTAATCCACACGAGGTCCCACGACGCTTTCAGCTCTGCTAGAACAGTAGAACACCACCGCTCATTGTGAGCTCCACTGAGCAACTGAAGTGAGTCGCGCTGTCAGCGGTGACGTCACTCAGGTTACCCGCGGCCACAGCTGAATTCTCGGTACAAACTGCTACAGCGGATCTGTTTTTTTTACTGGATCCGTCACATCAGTTTTTTTTTTTTTTTTTTTTAAACTTTGAATTTTTATTGAGATTTTCAATTTACGTTTTTCATACATAAAATAAAACATAAAATTCACAATTCTTATCGAACCTAGACAAACAATGACAGGACAGGTGAGGAGGGTTAGGAGGGGAGAGGAGAAATAGGAGGGAAGAGGGAAGGGTTTCAAGAGTCCATGCTCCTTCCATAGGACCCATAGGCCTCAGTCTCACAGATCCTCCTGTCCCGCAAAGTAGTCCCATGGTGCCCACACGGCCTGGAAGCGGTCAACTGTGTCATGCAATAGTGCCGTGAGATGTTCCATGCGTCTAACGTCCAGTAATCTATACTTGAGGCTCTGGAGTGAGGGTGTCCCTGGCTGCCTCCAATTCTTTGCAATTAAGCATCTGGCCGCCGTAAGGATGTGGGACAAAAGCTTAGAGGCCGTTTTTCCCAATCCCCCATTCCCAAGACCCAGAACATAGATCAGGGGATCAAGATCAACCTCTATATATAGTACTTTATGGATCAACCCTCTAACCCGCTCCCAGAAGGGGACTATCCCTGGACAGGACCAGAATATGTGCAGAATGGTGCCCCTGCCTCCCCCGCATCTCCAGCAACAAGCCGGTATGGAGGGGTCTATGCCATGAAGGAAATCTGGAGTGTGGTACCAAAATAGCAAAATTTTATAGATATTTTCCTTATATAGTGTGCATATTGACGTTTTGGCGGCGTTTCCCCAGATTGCTGCCCATTCCTGAGGAAGTATCCGCCTTCCCAATAGAGACTCCCATTTCCGCATGTATGGAAAAGACCCCTCGGGCCCCTCCCGTGAATCAGAAAGCAAAATGTAAATTTCCGAAATCAGCCCCTTAGTATCAGTGCCCCTTCTGCAAATTTTCTCAAAATCTGTGGGAATCGAGGCCCCTGCCCTGCCAAACAAGGAGCCAGCCAAGTCTCTGATCTGCAGATATTGGAAAAACTCTCGATTAGAGAGAGAGAATTTATCTCTAAGGTACTCAAAGGAATGGATCTGCATTGTACTTCCATCTATAATGTCTGCAAATCTGAATAGACCTGCCTTGAGCCAGGGGTGCACCATGTCCGACTCCAGACTGCTTGGGAGCAAGGGTTGGTATATGAAGGACACCAGAGGGGAGCAGGGGGATGCCAAAGGAAATCTTCTAATGCAAAATGCCCAGAGGTCCCTAGTGAACTGCATCGGTCCAAGAAGAGGGGGGGCGAATCACACTGGGCCGGGGGCCACAGGAGCGCGTTTGGATGTATAGGCGCCAGCCAAAGTTTTTCAATCTCAGTCCACCTGTTGTATGCCCAAAGGGACACCCAACAGGGGATCCTCCTAAGATGGGCCGCCCAATAGTATTTTAGGATGTCCGGGACAGAAAGCCCCCCCCTGTTTCTCCGAGCCATCAACACCTCCCTGGCCACCCTATGACGTTTGTTACACCAAATAAATCTAAGGATAGCCGCCTGAAGGGACTTCAGCTCCTTTATTGGTACCTTAACTGGGAGGGTTTCAAAGAAATATAATAATTTTGGGAGCAAGCTCATTTTAACCGCCGCAATGCGCCCCATCCACGAAAGAGGGAGGGGCAACCACTTGCTCAAAAGAGTTCTCAGCTCTCGGAAAAGGGGGGGGAAGTTAAGGTTATAGAGGGAATCATAAGTAGATGTGAGGTTAACCCCCAGGTACTTGACCGCATCTGTCTTCCAACGAAACTTAAAATTCAAACGCAGGTAATCCAGGGCCACCGGGTCGAGATTCAAGGGCATTGCCTCCGTTTTGCTAGAGTTGATCTTATACCCCGAAAGGCTCCCGTACCTACCCAAGGTGCACATTAAAATTGGAAGGGACACATGGATGTTAGTAAGTGTAATGAGCACATCGTCGGCAAAAAGTGAGATTTTAAACGGTTTATTCCTGACCAGGACCCCCGAGATGTCTGGGTTGCTCCTGACCGAGGCCGCGAGGGGCTCTATGCATAGTGCAAAAAGGAGGGGGGACAGGGGGCACCCCTGCCTGGTGCCATTGGAGATGAGAAAAGGCTTAGAGATGTGGAGGGGGAGTTTGATAGAGGCCGTAGGAGCGCTATACAGGGACTTCAAGGCCCGCATAAAGCCACCCGAGATCCCAAAGACCTCCATTGTCTTGAAGAGAAAAGGCCACGCAAGGCGGTCAAAAGCCTTCTCTGCATCTAGACTCAACACCAACGCCTGTCGCTTCGTCCGATTTGCCACATCCACCAGGTCTATGACCTTCCTGGTGTTGTCCCCCCCCTGACGGCAAGGGACAAAACCCACCTGGTCTTTATACACGAGTTGGGGCAACCATCGATTAAGCCTGGCCGCCAAGAGCTTGGTGAACATCTTCAAATCGGAGTTCAAAAGGGCTATTGGTCTATAATTAGCACAGTCCAATGGGTCCCTGGGTGGCTTGGGCAGGAGGATTAAATGGGAGTGTAGCATGGATGGAGGGATAGGGTCACCCTGAAGGAAAGAGTTAAACAAGGCGGCCATGTGTGGGAGGAGCTCCGCCGCAAACACCTTGTAATAAAAATAAGTAAAGCCGTCCGGGCCCGGTGACTTCCCGCCAGGCAGGGCTTCCAGAACTTGCTCCAGTTCCTCTGTAGTAATCTCTTCATTCAAAGCCGCGGCTGCTCCGCAAGGCAGTGAAGGGAGCTCAAGGGCCGAAAAATAGTCCCCAAGTGCCCCAGCCCCGCGCGAAGCCATGCCCGGGGGAACCGGAAGGTTATAAAGCTTGTTGTAGTAATTGAAAAAAATGTCAGCTATTGAAGCGGGGTGATAGTGGATAGTGCCCTTTTCGTCGCGCAGAGCCTGAGGGCATGAGGATGTAGCGCGCTCCTTAAGCTGCCTGGCGAGTAAGGTATGAGCCTTATTACTCCTTTCATAGTATCTTTGTTTGGAAAAGGTTAGCAATTTTTCTGCTCTGCCAATTGCCAAGTCTCTCAACTTTTCCCTAAGGCTGATGACTCTCCTAAGAATAGTCAGTGATGGGGCAGCCGCCAGTCTCCCCTCCTGTAGCTTAAGATGGGCCGTTATAGAGTCCCGCTGGCTTGTGGCATTCTTTTTAGCCCTGGCGCCCTCTCTAATGCATAGTCCCCTCATCACTGCCTTGTGAGCTTCCCAGAGTGTTGCCGGCGACGTGACCGTGCCCGTGTTCAACTGAAAGAATTCGACCAGTTGCTTATTTAAAAAGGCCCTAGTGTCGGGATTTTTGATCAGAGATTCATTAAGGCGCCAATGCTGAGGCCTAGGTCGAGGACCATCTTTCTTGAAGTCCATTATGAGTGGGGAATGGTCTGACCACGTAATGGATCCCATTTCCACCCTCTCAAGACGCCCCAGCAGCTGTGAGTCAATGAAAAAATAGTCTATTCTGGTGTGCGTCTGATGCGGATGCGAGTAGAAGGAAAAGGCCTTCTCTCCCGGGTGGTCCACCCTCCAAGCGTCGTATAAAGCCCCTGATCTAATGAGCCTACGAAAGTCCCGGGACAAATTTTTCAAAGCACCCGATGGAGGGTGTCCACCCACAGAGAGTCTGTCGGCCACCTCCGAAAAAGGGATGTTAAAGTCTCCCCCCAACACCGTAGAGGCCGGTGCCAGTCCGCCTATCAGATCGAGTATTTTCTTAAGAAAGCGTATCTGCCCTTCATTAGGTGCATAAATGTTGGCCATTATGTGCGGGGATCCCCCCAGTTGGCCCTCCAGAATCACATATCTACCCTCTGGATCGCAGTGAGAACCCGTAATTTGTAGAGGACAACTGGAGGATATTAAAATAGCAACTCCCCCCCTCTTGGAGCCCGAGTAAGCCGAGTAATGGATGGGAAAGCGGTGGGACGCAAATTTGAAAGTGTTTGATTCCACAAAATGTGTTTCTTGGATAAAGGCTATGTCTGCACCTGATGTTTTCAGTTCCTGTAGCAGCAATTTCCTCTTACGGGGTGAATTCAGACCTTTTACGTTAAGAGAGATAATGCGGGTCATATCTAAAACTTAGAAGTAAGAAAAAGCTAATGGCACACCTATACCGTCGGGGGCATGACTTCCCCTGTGAAGCCGGCCAGAGGAGATGGTCCATACGACAAAGGGCCGCAGCTCCCAGGGACTCTAGAAGGGGTGGTACCTGAAAGGACACATAAGGAAAAAACATCGGGGAGGGGGGAAGACAAGGACAAACATAGAAATGAACATGAATTAAGAACATTAACCAAAATGCATAAACCTTAGGCATAGATTCCCGGGGGGTCAACCCGGAAGGGAGAGACCTAGAGGGAGGTTCCCCAACCCGTCTGAGCTAAGAGAGCCACCCACCTCACTCCCCAGTAGCCCTCCCACGGGGGTCAGTCCAGTGGGCACGGGCCCGTGCCAAAAGGAAACAAGGGAAAAAAAAACAAAACAAAAAACCTCAACCACTAACTCCAAGTAAGGGGACCGGGCTCCCGCCAACCCCCCTACCACCCACGGCATCATTGTGGCTACAGCCCCCCCCCTTATGCAGCTCAACAGACCCAGAGGGCCGCAGATGACACAATGGACAGTCAGAGGCTTGCTGTAGAGAGAGTCACAGTATCACAAAGCATGCTCAGCCACTGGAACTCAGAGGGTATAAGAAATAGGCACCAACCAGGTTAAGAAGTGTCCTCAACGGTGAGCCGGGGAGGGGGGCGACCCGCGGCCCCTACCTCCTCTCCTCCCCAAAGCCCCACGCCCTCCACCCCTCACCTTGGACCACACGGGAGGGGGCGGCCCTTCCAACCTTTGCAAGTCCCAATCTGGGATACAGACCGCTGGAATGTCCAGTGCTTCGCAGAACAGAGTGGTATCTGCTGGAGTGCGAAGGGTCGCCGATTTACCCCCTCTGCGCGCTGTTAGTGCAAACGGGTAACCCCAGCGGTATGGAACCTGGTGCTCCTTCAGGCTCGTGAGAAGGGGTTTGAGGTGCCGCCTTTTCTGGAGTGTGATGCGAGAAAGATCCGGGAAAAGCTGGATTTCCTTGCCATTGAACACAGGTGCCGTGCGCCTCATTCTAGCCTTAGCCATGATCAGTTCTTTGGTGGAGAAGTCGTGAATGCAACAAATGATGTCCCGGGGTTGGGTGGATAAATTCTTCGGCTGTAAAGCCCTGTGTGCCCTGTCCAGCTTGATGATGTTAGAAGGGGGAGCGTCCAACACTTCATTAAAGATGGATTGTAGTATGGAGTTTGTGTCCTCGGGCCCATCTGACTCTGGGACCCCCCTCACACGGACATTGCAACGGCGTCCTCTGTTGTCGAGATCCTCTATGTGAGACTGCATATCCTCCATTATTTTTTGTTGCGATGTTGCCAGTTTGTGTAATTCTGATACATGGGATCTGGTGATGTCATGCTCTTCCTCCAGGGATTCAATTCTGCTAGACAATTGCTGCAAATCTCTCCTCACTTCAGCTATTTCTGACCTGCAAGTTGCTTTAACCTCACGTATGAGGCATTGAAAGTCCTCTTTAGAAGGAAGTTTACTTATGAAATCATGCATGTCATTATAGAAGGTGTCTGGCCCTTTAAGGTGAGCACCTGCAGTAATAGACACTGGAGTTTTAGTCTGGTGCTGGGGAAGCTGGGAAGGTTGATCTCCACACCGAGGCCCAGAGGGGGGAAGCAGGCTGCTCTGTTCCCTGATATTACCAGCTGTGGCTGCAGTCCCTTCTCCCGGCAGTGGGGAGGGCTGCCCCCCGACCTCCACCTTATCTCCCACAGCCACTATGTGCTCCTGGACCTGCTGCTGCTGTGCCTGAGGATCCGATGCAGTGCAGGGCTGCTGAGCCAAGGCATTCCCTGTTGGAACTGCTGCAGAGATTCCTCCACTTTCCCCTGTGTCCCCGCTCACCCACTCCTCCTTCTCTTGCTGCTTAGCAGGCCGGGCCAGTGCCTCCATTTCCCCTCCATGCTCCTGGAAAGATGGCGTCCGGGCCTCCCCTGGACCCTGTTCCAGGCCCAAGAAAGTATCCAGCGCCGTGGTGTGCAGCGGGGGGGGCCACCGATGCCTGCTGCGATGGTTTAATCCTCCGTGGTCCCATCCTGAGAGCCGGTGAGTAGGTTTGTGCTTATGATAAGTGCTGATTTAGCTGAGGGTCAACAGGAGCTCCTCTTCCCCACGTCCACTCAGCTCAGCATCCTGGACACGCCCCCCCCCCGTCACATCAGTTTTACCACAATCTGCGCCCGATCCGTTGCATCAGGCACACACTGGATTGTGCCTGACTGCAAAAACCAGATGTGTGAAAGTAGCCTTAGAGAGTGATAACAGCACACTAACTGTGACTGTTACAGTCACCTGTACCATCCTCATAGCTGGAAGGGAGCAGCTGCAGGGAGAATAAAACTTTACTTTCTCCCTGTAAGAGCTGCTTCAGTAAGGCAACACTGTTAAGCTGCAAATTACCACTATATTTGCAGGTAAATAGCATTTCTGCAGGTAACAGATTCCTTTTAAGATTTTTAATTGACATTAAAAGTAATGACTAAATGTGTACACTCACATTAGATGAAAATTGACTGTGATAAGGCGGTCATGAATTTACTGTGATGCAATCTAATTGTGCATCTACCTTAAACCTGTCTGCATCCAAATTAGAGTCATTTGGTAGTAGCATGCATACTATTATTCCATTCAGACCAAAGACATGACACGGATCTGCAGAGAATAAAAATGACTGTTTAATACGGAAGTGGACGATACATTTAAAGGGAAATATTGGCTAGCAGCCAATAATACGTAACACGTCTCCTAAGGCTAAGTTCACATTTCCGTTGATTTGTATCAGTCACATGCGTCGCTTGACGCATGTGACTGATGCGCTGTTCAACGCTGTACAACGGATGACAAAGAACAGAATTCTTTGTCGGATTCCGTTGTGTGCGGGGGGCGGAGTTCGGGGGCAGAGCCGAGCGGGGGGCGGGGCCAGGCGCTGAGGATGTCAGTGGAAGTGCTGCGGTCTGCATGGCTGGGGACAGGTGAGTGTATCTGTGAGTGAGTGAGTGTGTGTATGTGCATGTATGTATGTATGTATGTATGTATGTATGTATGTATGTGTGTGCACATGCAAAGTGCGGGAGGGGGCGGAGCCGAGCGGGGGGCGGGGCCAGGCGCTGAGGATGTCAGTGGAAGTGCTGCGGTCTGCATGGCTGGGGACAGGTGAGTGTATGTGTGAGTGAGTGACTGTGTGTATGTGCATGTATGTATGTATGTATGTGTGTGTGTGTGTGTGCACATGCAAAGTGCGGGAGGGGGCGGAGCCGAGCAGGGGGCGGGGCCAGACGAGGGTGTCAGTGGCAGTGCTTGTCTGCATGGCTGGGGACAGGTGTGTGTGTGTGTGTGTGTGTACATACATGTGCGGAGTGCGGGAGGGTGCGGGGCCGAGCGGGGAAGTGTCGGCCTCCCTGCACACGTAACCAGCCTAAATATCGGGTAACAGCAAAGCACCCGATGTTTACCTTGGTTACCCGATATTTACCTTGGTTACGGGCCTACACCGCTTAGCGCTGGCTCCTTGCACCGTAACCAGGGTAAATATCGGGTAACCAACCAAAGCTGGTGACGTGTGCAGGGAGCCAGAGAGCATGCGCAGCGAAATCCGACGGATCTCGCTGCTCAAAAAACGTTACATGCTGCGTTCCCCCCGCCCGGCGGTCAGTCGTTCCACGACTGATCAGTCGGGCGGAGGGTGCAACGCAGCATCATCAGTCACAATCCGCTGCTCATACAAGTCTATGGGAGCAGCGGAATCCGCTAAACGGATTCCGCTGTTTACAAGAGCAGCGGATTGTGACTGATAGATTTTAGCGGAAATGTGAACTTAGCCTAATGGGTAAAGTCTCATGGAGCTTATTCTGTGATATACAATAAATGTAATGTGCTTGCTTCCTCATTATATTCAGCAATGTCAGCATGATTCACTTGTCACATGAAAGTCCAGCCTGTCTAAGTCTTATGTCTGAATGCAGATATAGGTGTGGTACAGTTCAAACACCATCTTAAATCCTGGTTTTTGGATATCTTCATATAACTCATATATATACTCCTAATATATCATAATCTTGTCTATAACAACTGAACCCTTCTTTTTTCTTGTATATCTTGGGTGTCATTTTTCTGATGGAAGTGGGATCCTTTGTTCCGGTGGGAGATTGGCTGTGGTATCGGCAGTGACTTT
The DNA here is from genome assembly GCF_048569485.1 of Anomaloglossus baeobatrachus. Classification (NCBI taxonomy): domain Eukaryota; kingdom Metazoa; phylum Chordata; class Amphibia; order Anura; family Aromobatidae; genus Anomaloglossus; species Anomaloglossus baeobatrachus. The sequence goes on along the minus strand of NC_134358.1, from coordinate 221,693,805 downwards.
TCCCCCTCTCCCTATTCTTGCATGTGCATGTCTATGGGAGAACTAAGAGGAGTAATGTTGTATGAGCAGAGGCTCATTCCTGATAAGTGACACAATAATCCATAATAACAGAGCTCCTGTCTGATCTTCAGTGTGAGGATTCTTCCCGTCTGTGGCCAATTAATTCCACAATCTGCATTTACAATGGTAATACGTTGTGTGTGGTAGAGATCTTAGTTAATGAGACTTTAAGCTTTTATGTTCTGTGCATGGTAAGGAAAGCTTTCAGATCAGTTACCGTTCACCTGTAGGGTTATTAAGTTCCTTCTATAACATGGTGAGAAGGGCAATTTCTCTTAAACATATAGCATTATTTCCCCATATTTCCATCAGATCAAAGTATCTAGACACGCTTAACCTTTTCCTTGGCAGAATCTGCTGAGCTCTTAATGACTTTAGATATATTACATTACAATGCATTGTATCAGCACAACTACAAAAGATATGAAACGACTCCATTTGATTTATAACGAGTTTCACTGAGTTTAGAGGAAAATAATTAAGTGACCATTGTAATGTAATGGTATCCTGTATTGCTTCCTTAATGTTACCAGATTACATTAATCATAAATGTCAGCAGTGTCATAGATGACTTCTTAACTTCTGACAAAAAGCCTTAATCTTGGCCTTTTAAATTCCAAGGTCAAGGAGACTGTAACATTCAGAATAATTATTAGCATTATTTTACATTGACATTTCAGCCCTGTCTGGAGTTTAACGTTCTGCCCGGGCAATGAAGACAGATGTCATCTTTCCTTTCACTGGAGGGATTTGCCCCAATTAAAACTGACTTTAAGGATATTTGAATCTCTTTGCTAATTTGCTGTCTTCTCCCTCTTTTTTTCCCCTACATTTAAATGGAAATAACTTCACGAGAAAGGGAACTTTCATTAAATGCATTAAAGATTTACAGTGACAAGAACAAGCAATTTTTAAAATTCATTTTCTCCCTGTGGGCTACAATAATCAGGGTTATTCAGTGAAAGGGACATGAGAGTGATAGGACAGAAGGATACATGTCACATTGCATGACGTCCTAAACAGTCACTCTCCACTCATCTCGATGGAAAGGTCACGTACATAGAAATGTATTGCTGCTGTCTGAGCAGGCAGGATCTTTTTCAACTGGAAAGTTTATTTACCATTTGGAGATACAAGATATGAGTCTCTAGAGGGAAAAAAAAAGGAACACATTTTTTAAATAAATATTTTGGCTTTCTTGAGTATTTAGAGATATCACAATTAAAGAAGTCCATACACCTTCAACGGCTGTCTGCAGAAAACACGTTAAGCCGGACGCTACTTATCCTGACCTCCCATAATGTGTATACTTGTGTTGGATGAGTGTGCGTGTATTTCATAGGTAGCAAGAGGGGGTAAAACCTGCAAAGGCATCTGTAGAGATTAGCGAACCTGTGGAAGTTCGGGTTCAGAGGAACTTTAGAGAAAGTTTAGTTTTGTAGTTTTGGACCTGGACTTGACCCAAACCTGGAAGTCACCGAGAAGGCAGTTCAGCTCTCCGCCCATGTACAACTAGACATAAACAGGGCACTTAAGACCCCGTCACACACAGAGATAAATCTTTGGCAGATCTGTGGTTGCAGGGAAATCATGGACATATTGTTCCATTTGTACACAGCCACAAACCTGGCACTGATTGTCCACAATTTCACTGCAATCACAGATCTGCCACAGATTTATCTCTGTGTGTGACAGGGCCTTAAAAAGAGAGGGAGGAATAGAGGGCGCAATTTATTTGTTTTCTTCTTTTTTTTTTTTTACATACTACAACTGATAATGTTGATTTTATACCCAGTGCGAACCATTCAAACACTGCATGCATCTCGCACTGGGCCAATCACTGAACGTACCCGGGTACAGCGATGCTCATTCGAGTGCTAAGCGTATGTAAAGCATTAAAGTCTAAACTTGAACACTGATTTTTTAAATGTTTTTTTGTAAAACCTGTGTTCGATACGAACACCAAACTTTACTGTTTGCTCAGCTCTACTTATCTGCTCTTTGAACAAATGGATCGGGACTAGAGATGAGTGAACACGAACAAAGTTTGGTGTTTGTACTGAACACGGACTTTGCAAAAAAAAAAAAAAATCAGTATTCAAGTTTGGAGTTCGGAACTGCTCAGACTATAGAGTCTAATACTCTGCCTGATACTTTCTCTGTTGTCTGTGATCAGCGCAGGCAGACTTGGACGTCAGCCATTGTATGTAGTGTGTACAAAAAAGAAAATGAAAAAAAACCATCATCCCTGGGCTGGAGAGCTGAACTGCCCAATCAGTGACTTCCACTGAGGTTCAGGTCAAGTTGGGGGTCCCAAAATGAACTGTATCTAAAGTTTGGTTGAAGGTTGAACCCGCCATACCCAAACTTCAACGAGTCCGCTCATCTCTAATTTGGAGCTGAGGTTCAGCATGTCTGATTGTTTCTATGCCAAACATCATCTAGCAGGGAGAGTCGTTTGCTTCAATCTTAAGTTTAATTGCTATTAATATTATGTTAAGCTATCCAGGTAAATCTAGCTTTACAAGAAAGATACCGGTTCTTTTTTTTCAGTGTGTTTAGACACTCGATCCGAAAAATGGCCTCTATATGCTTTATTCAGGAATCTTTTGCCTTCAATGTACAAATGACCTTTTGGTTTTCTGTAGTTTGTCCTTTCCATTGATGTTTTCCTACAGTGCCTGTCAATATGTGTGACATTCCTGGTGTCACTGGTGTGCACTGAGATAAGCATTGAAAATGCATGGCTTATACTAATATAATGGCCTGATGTAACACAAGTATATCCATATAAAATAAATTCCTACCAGCAGGGTGTCAGTATAGATATGGATACAGACTACAGAACAGGTAAGATAACATACAGCCTCATATATGCAGTATCCCACTTTTATTGTACTGTAAAACCAACAATGATGACAAGACAGACAAAGGCATTGACAATGAAAACTAGATCTGGCTACATGTTGCTAATTGCTACTGAGTATTTCCCATACAGCAAAGAAACCAGAACTACTCTTTAATAAAAGTTTACAATATTCCACAGATTATATCTAAATATATATAATAGCTTACTTTGCTTATGTGCCACCCCCGCGTCAGCAGCCGGGGCTGCTCGGATCCGGATCTGCGGTGGCTCGAGGGATCTCCGGACCCGGGGGTCGGGGTCGCGTGGCCACTTGGAATAAAAGGGGGGAATATTTACAAGGGAGGAAGTGGAAAGTTTGTGACGCCACCCGTGGTGTGTGGTAAGGTGGAGTACCACCTTACCAGGTACCTGCAGAGTACCACCTGCAGTTGGGAGTACCCGGTGGCAATGGTGTGGGCAGCCAGGTGTTTAACCCCTCCCCGGGACTCGATGAGGGCTGCGGGGAGGTGCCGTTGGGATGGTAAGGGTCACTTATGTACTCAGTCCAATAATGTTGAAACCGACAACTATGGTAAACTAAAGTTCTTGATTGACACCGCTGCCGCTTGGAGGGAGCATGCCTGGATCCCGTGCCCGTTGGTGTTGCCTGTTAGCCTGTGGCCTTTTCCTTGGCACCTTTTCTTCCTAACTGGTCCCTTTAGCATAAAACTATTCGGGTCCCGCTCACCAGTGTGGCTAACTGGGTGAGCTTGCTCTCAGGGTTCACACTTGGGATTTTCTGGACTATGTAGTGGGAAAGTCCTATCCCCTCGTTGCGCTAATACTCCAATTTTGGAGCGGGTGGAGAACAGATCTTGAAGGCTCCGTCCTCGTCAGGTAAATTACCAGGATGGCTTAAGCTACTTCCTGGCCTAGGGTCCACATACCCCGTCGTGCCCTGGCCCCTGCTTGGTGATGGCACAAGGCCGCCGGCTGTCCTCCTCGACAGTCCGTGCCCCTTTTCACAATCCCCTGCGACCAGGGTCCAGCTCCTACCAGGCCCAGACCAACTTCTGCTAACTAGTAGTCTCAAGGAGCCCAGCTCCTGACCTCTCCTCTCGAGAGTCACTGCTCAACTGACTTGTGACCTCTCCTCTTGAGAGTTACTCCTCAACTGACTGTCTAATGACACTCCTGACCTCCCCTTAACCAACCCCTAAGTGAGCGACTCTATTCCCTTCAGGCTGTCCACTGGTGCATCTGGTGTGTGTGGTGCAGAGTGTTCCTAGGATTTTGATTAGCTTGTTCTTGGCAACACCAAAGGTCAGGGATCCGTAACCAAGGAGGAGGTGGATACTGTGCAGAAGGGCAGATTGCACAATACCCTGTGACGACCTGATAGGCCAGGGCGTCACACTTACCTTGTACAACTTTGTATATCTATTGACTTTTTACAAAATACATGAAATTCAGAAGTCTGTTTAAATCCTGTTACTATAGAACAATTCCAATGGAGGCGGTTTCAGTAGGTTCTTATGAAACTCTCACAAACCTTGACCCATGATCCTCGACGCACGGAATTTGATGACCCCAGAGTGACTGGAACACAGTATGATGCCTCAACAGTGCTCACATGATGACCCTAAATTTCCATCAGCAACAGTATGATGTCGCTATAGTGCGCCCACCTCAGTATAATGCCTCAACCATGTTTCAATATCGTGTGATGCATCCATAATTCCTCGACACACTCATTACCCCACATCACCATACTGGCTGGCAGAGTAAAAAGAAACAAAAATCTCACCTAGCTCTGTACCTCAACAAGCTGCTCTAGTCTTTGTTGTCTGTGGCTCTTTTTGCACAGGTGCCCCCAACTCATGGGCTTCATAGCAGCCATGGGTTTTACTGCTATTAGGGTTGCATTACTAGATCCTTGGATCAGACAATAATCATTGGATGGAATTATCCTCAGTGTGGAAATCCTTTGTAATTTGTGGCCGATATCAACTCATTTAGATGAAATGAACCCATATAGTGTATTTTATTTTTACAAGATTATGACTAATGAAAAACTCTCCAGTGATGGATGCAGTCGGGGCTGCCAGGGGGAATGCTTTTATGCATTATATAAGAATATCCAGTGATTCAAGTCTTTTCATCTGGGGTCCATGTTTTTCTATTCTAAATATTTTTGGTTTACTCTCATCTAATCTGCTAACTTTCAAGTAACTTTTATTGACCCTTTACAATTTGGTTTCCACTTGACAGAAAATGTCTCTTACAATTTACTAACAGCTAAAGTTAATAGCGGCTACAAACCGGTGATTCGCTTGGATCTCTCTGCAGCATTTGAAATTGTTTTTACTAGCTCATACTCACTAATGTTCACAACTCAGTCTCAAGGATACTACTCTCTTAAGGTTTCCTTCATGACTCATTGCTCCTTCACTGTATCTTTTGCTGGCTCTTTTTTTCCTTTTCATTTCTCCTTACTGTTGGGGTTCCTCAGGATTCAGTGTTTGGTCCCCTCATCAGTTTTCTCTACACCGCATCAATGGGAAAACCATCAGCAGATTTGGTTTTCAGTACCATCTGTACCATCACACATACACATTACTACAAAATACTGTGTTTCCTCGAAAATAAGACTGTTTCAAACAAGGAAATTTCACAGGGCCCCCATTCTCCTAGGGGTCCCAGGGTTTATATCCTGATAAGACAGGTTCAGGTCCTTTGTGACATCACATCATATGATTAAAGCGGGCTTTACACACAACGACTTCGCTAACGAATTGTTGTTGGGGTCACGGAATTCGTGACGCACATCCGGCCTTGTTAGCGTCATCGTTGCGTGTGAAACGCAGGAACGACCGTTAACGATCGAAATTACTTACCTTATCGTTGCTCATTGACGCGTCGTTCTAATCTCAATTATCATTGCTTTTGCAGGACGAAGGTGTGACACCGCAGGAACGAGGAACATCACCGTACCTGCGGCCGCTGGCAATGAGGAAGGAAGTAGATGGGCGGGATTCCGCCCGCTCATCTCCCCCCTCCGCGTCTATTGGGCGGCCGCTTAGTGACGTCGTTGTGACGCCACACGAACCGCCCCCTTAGAAAGGAGGCCGTTCGCTGGCCACAGCGATGTCGCTAGACAGGTAAGTACGTGTGACTGTTCCTAGCGATGTTGTGCGCCTCGGGCACCGATTTGCCCATGACACACAACCTACGGGGGTGGGTGCTTTCACCAGCGACATCGCTAGCGATGTCGCTGTGTGTAAAATGCCCTTAAGTTATCATCAAAAGGTCTCCTAATTGTAGGAATCTAAACCTGAAGAGGAGTGAGGAGTATGTACTGTATGTTCAGTATGGATGGATAGACAAGAGATACGTGTGTTACACAGGGTTTGGAGAGTTATGTTGATGTTCCAAAATTTGATATGACTATATTTGAATAAATGTTGATTTATTTTTTTGTTAAAGAAAAATGTGGATTTGTTGTTCTTGAAGGAAAAAAAATAAGACATCCCCTGAAAATAAGCCCTAGCCCAACTTCGGAGAAAAACAATTTAAGACCCTTAAAAAAATTAATTTTTGATCACCACGCATCCAGTAGTATTCTAATGGATACGCGGTGATCAAAAATTAATTTTAAGTGCTTTTATTTTTTGGAAATCTTACACACAGGGCTCCCTGTTCACTCGCAGCTCCAGTACTATAATAGCACCAGTGTTTAATTTATCTACTTTATAAGACCCTGTCTTATTTTCGAGGAAACATGGTATAACTTTCTATTAATTGGTCTCCCTCTTACCAAACTCTCACTTCTCTATCCTATTCTGAATGCAGCAGCCAGGGTGATGGCAGCCACTACACTAATGCCTCCACTCTGTGCCAGTCATTGCACTGGTTGCCCATAGTCCCATATAAACATATCACTCTCATCCACAACGCTCTCAACAGATCTGTAATACATTAAATCTCCTCTCTCATCTGTCTCCCACCCTACCAATCTTCTCCATTCTACTAATAATCTATGACTAAGATCCTCCATATCAGATCCTCACACTGCAGTCTCCAAAACATCTCTCGAGCCATGCCAGTACTCTGTAGTGCTCTACCCTAGACCATTCGCTTAATTCCCAGTCTGCTCAGTTACAATCACTCTTTGGCCTATCTCTTCACCTTACTAACTTAACCTTTCCTTGTTCTCCTTCTTAAATTTTCTTCAGAAAGTGGGTCTCTTATATCACCTATTTCCACATCCTCCATGCATTCAATGGTACTTTGCATATGGAGATATACAAATCCTAGCTAATGAGTTTTTATGGAGCTTTATTTGGATACCCCTATTTATTGATGGCTGGATCATACACAACTACCATTTTTTACCTTTTGTGTCGTGTCACTCCTATTTCTTGATAGATTGAAAGCTTCTTCTTGTTAATTCATGAATTACGTGTTCCTCGTTAATGTCTAATATTGCCTGTACAGATCTCCTCTGAATTGTAAAGTGCTGCATAATATGTTGGTGCTATGTATAAATAGATTATTTATTATTACAAACAAAACTGAGATTTCCAGGTATGCTCTCCAGTAAATAATATACTCAGTCTAGTTTTATGTTTAAGCTGTTTTAATTGAATATATCTAAAACACATTGAAACAAGATGGCAGGCATACAATTACAATTAGAGGTTGCAGAGAAATTCATTCTGTATATTAGAACTTGAGTATCAGCATACCTTCCACCATCTCAACAGAAAAAGAACCAAAAAAAAACCCAGTGAATAAAAGAAGGAAAATAAGCAAGATAGGAAGTAAGTCAGGTAAAAAGATAAAGAAAAATTAAAGAAAACAAGAGGGAAAAGAAGAAGAGGGGGGAGAAGGAGAGTTACCTCTCACGCTCATGTCTTTTCAAATACTTCCCAGAATTCTGGGGAGTCTAGGAACATAATCCAAGGACCCCACACTCGAACAAATTTATCATATGACCTGTCTCTTTCTGTGGTGAGGTCCTCCATCCTGGCCTTCTCCCCTAACCAGTCCGCCAGGGAAGGTCAATTTGTAGCCCTCCCCAATCTTGGAATGATAATACACCCTGCAGTTAGGTAAAATCTCAACATATCGTTCTTCTGAGATTTAACAGAGCCCAGAAGCACAGAAAGAAGAGCTATCTGTGGAAGTTATCCACCTCGTTCACACTCATCCTTCGGTACACTGAGAATATTGAATCCCAGAAGGGCTGAATTTTAGGACAACTCCACCAGATATGTAGTATCGACACCGCACATCCAGCACCTGTCTGCGACCGAGGGGAAGACCGCATGGTGGGCAGTTGGGCAGCGGTACCATTGGGTGAGTAATTTTTCTCTTGCATCGTGCAAGCCATTGATAATTTGTCTGTCCAAAAAAATGCCCGTTTCCATTCCTCCTCTTTAATATCCCCACCAAGCTCCTCCTGCCATCTCGTGGTGAATTTGGGGCTGTTAGCGCCATCCCTCTGTATCATAAATTGATAGAGAAGTGAGACAGAATGAGCAGGCGGCAATCCCATAAGAAAAACCTTTTCAAACTGTTTAGAGTGGGTAGCAAAATTCTTCTCTCTTCCTCCGGATGAGAGGAATGACCTCAACTGTGCATATTCCAACCAAGACACCTCTCCCCTCTTGCAACCAAGAACTTTACACGGAGGCAACATATTTCCCTGGAGAATGTGATAGAACTGAGGTTCCTCACCCCGACTCCACCCCAAAAAACGTTTTGTGGTAAGACCAGGGGAAAATTGTACGTTATCAAAAAGAGGGGTTAGCGGTCCCCTGGCCGAATAGAGTCTGCCCCTTCTGACTTCAAAATCACACACTCTTAGGCGGGCTTTGCACACTACGAAATCGCAGGTGCGATGTCGGTGGGGTCAAATCGAAAGTGACGCACATCCGGCGTCGCAGGCGATGTCATAGTGTGTAAAGCCTTTTTGATACAATTAACGAGCGCAAAAGCGTCGTAATCGTATCATCGTTGTAGTGTCGTCATTTCCATAATTTTGGAAGGACCGATGTTACGATGTTGTACCTCGTTCCTGCGTCAGCATACATCGCTGTGTATGAAGCCGCAGGAGCGAGGAACATCTCCTTACCTGCGTCACGGCTGCAATGCGGAAGAGAGGAGGTGGGCGGGATGTTTACATCCTGCTCATCTCCGCCCCTCCGCTGCTATTGGCCGCCTGCCGTGTGATGTTGCTGTGACGCCGCACGACCTGCCCCCTTAGGAAGGAGGCGGATCGTCAGCCAGAGCGACGTTGCAGGGCAGGTGAGTGCATGTGAAGCTGGCGTAGCGATAATGTTCGCTACGCCAGCAATCACAAGATATCACAGCTGCGATGGGGGCTGGGACTATCGCGCTCGGCATCGCAAGCATAGGCGCAGCGTGCAAAGTGCCCCTTAAAGCTGCCCTCACGAGGTTCACCTCCTGTCCTAATTGACCCCTACTCATTCCACCAAGCCAAGGGAGATAATACATCAGTAATTCAGAGCTGATTTGTTACAAACTCACCCACTGTTTTGAAACTGGGTGGAACTGCCAATCCAGCAACTGCATCAGGACAGCCACCCTATGGTATAATCTGAAGTTAGGGAACCCAGCCCCTCCATTATCTTTTTGTCTAGATAGAATTTTGAATCTTTTTCGAAGTCTCCGACTTCCCCAAACGAACCTCGACAGAGCCTATTGGAGTCCAGAAAAAAAGCCCGGGGCAAATTTATGGGGATTGTCTAAAACAAGAACAAAAACCAAGGGAGGATGTCCATTTTGAATGCATTAATGCAACTAAACTAGGAAAGTCTACTTTTATAATATTTATTTAGTTCCCTGATTGTTCTTTCCAAAAGGGGCAAGAAATTAAAAGAGAACATTTTTATGGGATCCCTTGGGACCATTATATCCAGATACTTCAATGCAGAGTTCTGCCATTTGAATGGAAAGTTGTTCCTGAGATACTCCATTTCTCCATCAGGCAAGGTCACATCCAAGGCTTCGGATTTGGAAAAGTTCACTTTGAAATTGCTCAGGTTCTCAAACTCCTCAAAGTCCATAATCGGAGATGGAAATGAGATCCGCGGCTGAGCAACAAACAGGAGAAGGCCCTCAGCAAAGAGAGCCGCTTTACACTGCCTCTCGCACACCTCAACCCCGCTTATATGAACGTTATTTCTAATGGCCACTGCTAGATGTTCCATTATGATAACATACAACAGGGGAGACAGGGGGCAGCCCTGTCTGGTGCCATTATGGATAGGAAATGGATGGGACAAGAACCCATTCGCCCGCACTCTCGCTGTAGGGTTATTATATGGGGAAGCCACCCTCTCAATAAATCTGGAGCTGAATCCTATTTGATGCAGTGAGGCCAGCATAAACCTCCAGCTGACCCGGTCGAAGGCCCTTTCTGCGTTCACCGAAAGCGAACACATCGGTAACGAGCGAGCCCTCACCCAGGCCATGAGGAGAAACAGCGTGTTGGTATTATCTTCGGCCTCCCGACCTTTAACAAACCCCACCTGCTCTGTGTGTATCACTCCTGGGAGCAATGGAGCGAGCCCATTAGCTAGAGTCTTGGACTACAGTTTGATATCAATATTTATTAGGGAAATGGGTCTCTAGTTAGTTACTACAGTATAGTCCTTTCCTGGTTTGGGTATCACGCAGATGTCGGCCTCTAGAGACTGGGCGACTCAAGGTATACTAGCAGAAATGAAGTTAAAAACTTTTGTTAGGAATAGGGCTAATTACTCATTGAATAATTTATAGAATCTGGGGGTAAACCCATCAGGCCCTTTACTCTTCCTTGCTGGAAAGTCTTTAATGATGGATGCAATTTCCTCCTCAGAAAAATCCCCTTCCAATGCCTCTGTCGAGTCCACGGGGATAGTTGGGAGAGCGGTCTTTTGTATATACTCCTTTATTTTGTGCTCTAGTGCCTCCGGGGTCATGTCCCCAAATTGACCCTTAATATGGTATAAGTTCTTATAAAATACCTGGAACTATTCTGTAATTTGCACAGGGTTTTGGGTTGGGGTACCGTCCTGACGCTTGATCACTGGGATGTAGCAAGGGTCCCTCTATGGATGAAGGACTCTAGCCAGCGGTCTCCCGCACTTATCATTGAATTCATATAAAAATCTGTTAAATCTAGTCTTTTGGCGATCATACTGTTGGTTGACAAGGGTTGTGAGTTCCTTTCTCACTTTAGTGAGGCCCCCAAGGACATAGGGCAAAAGTGACTTCTTGTGAAAACACTCAAGGTTCGAGATCCTTTCCACCAGGCAAGAGATCGTCTGTGCCATTTCCCTCTTAAGTCTGGCCCCATTCTTTATTAAGTTTCCCCTTACCACACATTTAAGCGCCTCCCACTGTGTTGAGAGAGCCATGGAATCTGCTGAATGTACATCCATAAACTCCGATATGGTGCGCCGTATTTCTGTAACACACCCCTGGTCCCTCAACAAAGAGTCATTGAGACTCCACGTCCAAGGCTTCACGAACCCATCCGGAATAGTGAGACACAGAAATATTGGAGCGTTGTCGGACCAGAAGATATTCCCAATACTGGACTGAATCTGCCATGTCAGTGCATGCTGACTGATTAGGAACAAGTCAATATGGCTGTATGAAGAATATGCCGTAGAATAGAAGGAATAGTCTCAGTCCGTGGGGTGCAGTGTTCTTTACACATCCACCAGATGGAGACTCTGAATGGCTCATTTCACGGTTCCTAATTTTTCGAAGGGAACCCGATGAAGAATCTACCTTAGGGTCGAGGGTAAAGTTGAAATCGCCACCTGCCACCAGGATCCCTTCTGTGAAGTCAGCGAACGAAGATAGTAGTGAGGAGCACATGGACTTCGGATCTCTGTTAGGCAGATACCAATTCTCGAAGGCAAATATGGTAGAGTTAACACTAATTTTCAAAAAGATGTACCTACCCTCTGGGTCAATTACCATGTCCAAGACTGAGTGTGCCAGGGACTTATGAAGGCCTATAGAGGCCCCCTTTGATTTAGTGTCAGGGTTTGTACTGTGCAGCCACGATGTACAGTTAGGTCCAGAAATATTTGGACAGTGACACAATTTTCGCGAGTTGGGCTCTGCATGCCACCACATTGGATTTGAAATGAAACCTCTACAACAGAATTCAAGTGCAGATTGTAACGTTTAATTTAAAGGTTTGAACAAAAATATCTGATAGAAATTGTAGGAATTGTACACATTTCTTTACAAACACTCCACATTTTAGGAGGTCAAAAGTAATTGGACAAATAAACCAAACCCAAACAAAATATTTTTATTTTCAATATTTTGTTGCGAATCCTTTGGAGCCAATCACTGCCTTAAGTCTGGAACCCATGGACATCACCAAACGCTGGGTTTCCTCTTTCTTAATGCTTTGCCAGGCCTTTACAGCCGCAGCCTTCAGGTCTTGCTTGTTTGTGGGTCTTTCCGTCTTAAGTCTGGATTTGAGCAAGTGAAATGCATGCTCAATTGGGTTAAGAGCTGGTGATTGACTTGGCCATTGCAGAATGTTCCACTTTTTTGCACTCATGAACTCCTGGGTAGCTTTGGCTGTATGCTTGGGGTCATTGTCCATCTGTACTATGACGTGCCGTCCGATCAACTTTGCAGCATTTGGCTGAATCTGGGCTGAAAGTATATCCCGGTACACTTCAGAATTCATCCGGCTACTCTTGTCTGCTGTTATGTCATCAATAAACACAAGTGACCCAGTGCCATTGAAAGCCATGCATGCCCATGCCATCACGTTGCCTCCACCATGTTTTACAGAGGATGTGGTGTGCCTTGGATCATGTGCCGTTCCCTTTCTTCTCCAAACTTTTTTCTTCCCATCATTCTGGTACAGGTTGAATTTTGTCTCATCTGTCCATAGAATACTTTTTCAGAACTGAGCTGGCTTCATGAGGTGTTTTTTAGCAAATTTAACTCTGGCCTGTCTATTTTTGGAATTGATGAATGGTTTGCATCTAGATGTGAACCCTTTGTATTTACTTTCATGGAGTCTTCTCTTTACTGTTGACTTAGAGACAGATACACCTACTTCACGGAGAGTGTTCTGGACTTCAGTTGATGTTGTGAACGGGTTCTTCTTCACCAAAGAAAGTATGCGACAATCATCCACCACTGTTGTCATCCGTGGACGCCCAGGCCTTTTTGAGTTCCCAAGCTCACCAGTCAATTCCTTTTTTCTCAGAATGTACCCGACTGTTGATTTTGCTACTCCAAGCATGTCTTCTATCTCTCTGATGGATTTTTTCTTTTTTTTTCAGCCTCAGGATGTTCTGCTTCACCTCAATTGAGAGTTCCTTAGACCGCATGTTGTCTGGTCACAGCAACAGCTTCCAAATGCAAAACCACACACCTGTAATCAACCCCAGACCTTTTAACTACTTCATTGATTACAGGTTAACGAGGGAGACGCCTTCAGAGTTAATTACAGCCCTTAGAGTCCCTTGTCCAATTACTTTTGGTCCCTTTAAAAAGAGGAGGCTATGCATTACAGAGCTATGATTCCTAAACCCTTTCTCCGATTTGGATGTGAAAACTCTCATATTGCAGCTGGGAGTGTGCACTTTCAGCCCATATTATATATATATATATATATAATTGTATTTCTGAACATGTTTTTGTAAACAGCTAAAGTAACAAAACTTGTGTCACTTTCCAAATATTTCTGGACCTAACTGTATAATACTTGTATTTAAAGCAAGGGAGATGACCAGCCTTGAAGTGCGTCTCTTGCAACAATGGGATATGAACCTTTTTGTTATGCATATCATATAGCACCAGGATTCACTTTTGTGGGGTATTCAGCCCTCTCACGTTAAGGGATCCCCATTTTAGTTGCGTCATCTTAAGGAGATGAGGTAGCCTGAACTGGGAAAACACAGGTTAAGAGCAGGGAAAAAGGGAAAGGCTAGTAAGTGGGGTCAAAGGAAGGATTAGGCAGTACAAAGAGAGAAGAAAGACTTAGGGGTACTTTACACGCTGCGACATCGCTAGCGACGCAGGTAAGGAGATGTTCGTCGCTCCCGCGGGATCACACATAGTGATGTGTGATGCCGCAGGAACGATGAACAACATCATACCGGTGGCTGCAGCGATATTAAGGAAATGAATGACGAGTCAACGATCACCATTTTGGAACGATTTTGCGATCGTTGATCGTCGCTCATTAGTGTTACATGCTGCGATGTCGCTACTGTCACCGGATGTGTGTCACTAACGACGTGACCCCGACGATATATCGGTAGCGATAGCGCAGCGTGTAAAGCACCCCTTAGTAAAGAAGACAAGCAAAAAAGATATAGTGACCAAAGAAAAAAGAGAGTAAGAAAATAAGAAACACACCTATAACTGGTGGATACCGCAGTACCCCAGAACACTTTAGAAATTTAAACTGGCTAACGTACTGTTAGAATATATAACCACAAGATATAACACGGATATCACTAACTTGTGACGTATAATCCCAGTTAGGGAGTGCTATCCACTTCGGAGCTACCTGTCCGCATCAGTAAACAAAATAACAGTTATGTTCCAGATGTATGTTAATCTCAACTTAACAGAGAGAGGTGAAGTTCAGGTACTTGCCACAACATAAAAACGAATACCCAGGCAGGAACACCCAACCATCTCGGTATCCTCCATCAATACACCCAAGGAGAGAGTGGAGGGACCAATAATTATACTGCAAGGATAACTAAAACATGGTATCCATGTTCATACCCCTATGGTATCCATGTTCAGACCCCCATGGTATCCATGTTTTTTGTCTGTTTTGGATTTTAACAATTTTTGGAATAAAGATTTAGCAGTTATTGAATGCACTGGACTACAATTCGTCTGTTGCTTTCAACATCCTTCTGTCCGTGTAGCATTCCTGTGCTAAAGGGGTTGATGAAATACTTTTTCATATAATGTTTTGTTGTAATGCTACTGCAATTTTATAACTTTTAAAAGTAAAAATTAGTAAAAAAAAAATGTTAGTTTAGGTATTACGTACCTGTTAGTCGTTATCCCCGACCCCGTTATAGCGGACCACTGACTATAAAACACAGGCGGCTCCTGCACATCTCCTGTACACCATAACTGATGTATAATTACAATTACAGTAGTTGTTCTTTGGGGACAACAAGTTATCACCGATCTACAGGTTGGGTAGGTGATCACTTATTGATCAGTGGTACCAGACCAGTGGAAACCATCCTGATCAGAAGAATTGGGAACTTTTATCCATGACAGGGCACTTTTATTCCTATTATAAAATGTGAAAGGTGGAATGTGTGGCCGCAGCTCCATTCATCCTTTTTTGGGCAGTCAGAAAAAGTCAAGAACAGCACACGGCAGCCACTGAGGGAATGTATGGATCAGGGGTCAAGTAAGACATGAGCGCCAATGTGATGGGGATAAAAGTTGCACATTTTGCCGATCAGTGCAGGTCCCAGCAATTGGATCCCCACTGACGAATAAGTTATCACGTATCCTTAAGGGGGCTTTACACGCTACGATATCGTTAATGTTTTATCATCGGGGTCACGTTGTTAGTGACGCACATCCGGCGTCATTAACGATATCGCAGCGTGTGACACATACCTGCGACCTTAAGCGACCTCAAAAATGGTGAAAATCGTTCACCATGGAAAGGTCGTCCCAAACTCCAAAATCGGTAAGGGTTGTTTTTCGTTGTGGTTCGTCGCTCCTGCGGCAGCACACATCGCTGTGTGTGACACCGCAGGAGCGAGGAACGTCTCCTTACCTGCCGCCGCCACAATGCGGAAGGAAGAGGTGGGCGGGATGTTTACATCACGCTCGGCTCCGCCCCTCCGCTTTGATTGGCCGGCCGCTTAGTGACGTCGCGACATTTTTTAGGAAATAACTACCAGTTTGTCGTCAGGTGCAGTACTAGTAGTAACAATTCCGCTTATTTGTTTATATCTTCAAAATGGTTGAAAAAAAAAAAAGTTTACAGCAAAATCTTCTGTGACGCCCTGACAAAATCAGGTTGTCACAGAAGACTGCATCTATCTTCCAGATGCAGGATTCTCTCCTCCTTGGCCTTCCAACACAACCCTACACAGGTACATACACCAGCCACAAAAGCCTAGTCACCCCCCAGGACAATACGGACACACATGTGGACGGGGCCAGGCAGATGGTGACGCCCACCTAGGGGTTCTGAGGTGTTCTGGGAGGGGCAGAGACAGAAGGAGTTGAGAGGAGACAGTGGAAGTGAGAGGACAGTGAAGTGGTAGTCGGGGGTTGTAGCTCCCGGACTACTGGACTACTTGAGCTGACTAGGTGGCAGACGGCAGAGCAGGGCCACAGGCGGTGGAGATGCGGTTGCGGGAGACCTTAAGTGGACTGGGGCAGGGTTGTAGCACGCCGGTGCCGACAGCGGGAATCCGGTCCGGAGGCAGTGCACAGTCTGGGTACCTGGACCCTAGGGCGAGGACAGCTGCAAGCACCTTTCCAATTAAACAGCAGCGGACAAGATTCCAAGTTTTGTCCCACTAACAGTCCAGATAGAGCGAGACGGAAGCCCAACGAGGGGGATAGGGCGTCTGCAAGTGCCTGCAAATTCCCACGGGTCAGTTCTTGCGGGCCACAGCTCCCACGGAAAAGTTACCTGGAGTGGAGTTCGCCGTTTCATGTGGACTAGTCAACACACAAGACACCAACCTAAAGTGCAGGAGGAAGGGCCCCTGTTCTTTCCACCGGTGTGCGGGACCCGACCACACCCCTCCGGAGGCTATCAGTTACCGGCAGTTGGTTTACTATGTGGACTCTGTGTGACTTTATTCAAAACAGTGAGTACACCGGTATCATCTGGTCCATCCCCGCAGACTGCGCCTCATCACTCTGTCTCACCGACACCTGGGCCCCGGGACAACACCTCCCCTACCCGTGGAGGGTTTAGCATCTTGCTGCCCCACTCCATAAGCCCCGGGCACCCCATACCAAGGCAGCGGCGGTGTCACCAACAATCAGCGCAACCCACGGATGGCGTCATTGACACAACCTCCCCCATATAGACTTAACCCCCCCGCTATTTTACTTGCGGGCACCGGACGGCTGCACGCACCCGGGTCCGACTGCCACTTGAGCCACAGCAAACGCACGGATCCAAGCATCTCGAGCAGCCCCCCTGCCATGGTCTGTCCCCCGCCCGCAACACTTCTAATATGCAAAAATGTGGGGTGGGTTTAACATCCAGTATAATATTCTGTCTGCCTAGTGGTGGCTATTGGATTTGGAGTTTTATGGCAAAAAAGAGCCCTAACCTGTGAAATATACTGTTATTGGGCGGCACAGTGGCTCAGTGGTTAGCACTGCAGTCTTGCAGCGCTAGGGTACTGGGTTCAAATCCCACCAAGGACATGATCTGCAAGGAGTTTGTATGTTCTCCCTATGTTTGCGCGGGTTTCCTCCGGGTACTCCGGTTTCCTCCCACACTCCAAAGACATACAGCTAGGGACTCTAGATTGTGAGCCCCAATGGGGACAGTGTTGCCAATGTATGTAAAGCGCTGTGGAATTAATAGCGCTATATAAATGAATAAAATTATTATTATTATTATATAACTGGTATAAAATATATCAGTTTGTTTTAACAAACAAAAACAAAAAACAAAAAAACAGTGTTAATTTTCAAGTACTTTTAGCTGGAGAAATATTCTTCATGTAGTACGAAAGAAAGTAAGAAAACTGACTAAAACTACTAAAGGTGAGAGGGTGCCTTCATATATTGAGATGTGATACATCTAAGAGAACATAATATAAGGCCATATTGTATAGACGGGAGATTAGGGACCGGTTGTAGTTGCTCATATTAGAAGGGTATTGCGAACTTGTGATTTAGGACAGTATCTCAAATCCCTGCACAGCTTTAACATTCATCAGGTTCTTCTGTTGTCATTTTCAATTCCTTATGTTTCCCTATGGGATATCATGCCCTGTAAGCCGTCCTGACCTTCAGAACCTCTGTCACTTGGTGGTAGACTGATGTACCTTTTGGTGATCACCAGGCATCTTGGATTGACCTCTTGCTCTATGTTAGCATACTACAAAGTTAAAGCGTGTCACACATCTTCACACACAAAGATTTGGACATATGCAATAAATCCACAACTTCCAGAGTGTTATAGATATAATGCTACTTTTCAGATGCATCACCTTCACAATTGCCTGTTATATGTAATATAGTGGCGATTTATCTAGAGCGCTGCAGACACAAAATGCTTCAGAAAACATGAACAGCATACTGTATGCTTCAGCATTTTCTCACTTTTTTTGTTGAAAAAGATGGATCCTTTAAATTTTCATTTATACACCAACTGCATCAATTTTAGAGGATCAATGTTTTTAGTTTTTAGTCGATGGAACACAAATTAAAGAAAAAAATAAAATATTGTTATAAGTATGTTCTCTTAGTACTGTGTCTATGCTGTTCCATTTTTTAGGTTCTATACAAGACCCCAAGGCCTGAGGGGTTTTTTTGTAAATTTTTGAGCAAACCCTACGCCAACGTCCATGTGAGAAACCTCTTTTTCTTATGAATTTCAATGGAAAAAAACATGATCATAGTGATCGTTGTGCTGTTTTTTTTTCCATGTGGAAAAGTAAACCATGTGTCAGATTTTGAGGCATTCGAAAAAAGGCTTCAAATTAGACTTTAGAATTAATTGAAGCGGAAAAAAAACTGCCCCATACACAAACTGGGTCAAAAACACACCTGAAAACGAGCCAAAAAAGGTTTTTAAGTGTTATTTTTCAGGTTAAAAAAAACTTCATAAAAAAATCCAACAGAAATC
Organism: Anomaloglossus baeobatrachus; assembly: GCF_048569485.1. NCBI lineage: Eukaryota > Metazoa > Chordata > Amphibia > Anura > Aromobatidae > Anomaloglossus > Anomaloglossus baeobatrachus. The sequence continues at coordinate 221,675,014 of NC_134358.1, read as the reverse complement.
CCACAATTTGAACATGCCAGGGATCTACATGGTTTTCTTGCAGTAGACCCTTAAACTGTATACAGCAGATGTACGAGGAAAAGTAAGTATATACTGTATGTACTGGGAAGTTTGAGCTCCTGTCTGTCATCCTGACAATGAATTTCTGTACAGTGATTATATAACTTGGTATTTTTGACCTTGACTTATGGCAATTAACAAATGTACAGGTGTAACGCTTGGTCCCGCTGTCATCTTCTATACCGCCTATCGAGCCTGGCTCATTTGTGGCATTCTCTAGGAGCCCCTTGTCATCACTCCAGACACAATTAGATGAAAAAATTTGCATGGTAATGCTTATAATTATGCGCATTTTACTCTTATTAATCTGTGTAGCAGCCAGCATGGTCTGTGCCATTCAATGATTCCAATATACATGATGGAAAGCAAATAATTTTCACCTGTATAAGGGTTTAATGAATCACGCCAGAAAATCTGCATGCGCGCCACGGATTGAATTTTGCAAGTTCCACAAATTCGACTTTGATTAATCGAGTCTCTGTACCTGTAGGCTATAAATGTCACTTTTAAAGAGATGGCCACATTTATAATCAGAGATGTATGTCAGAGCTACAGGATAAATGCGGCTTAGGAATTTTACATATTTTTTTTATTAGGGTATTCTATAACTATCAAATTATGATCAATCCAGAATCATTCTACACGGCATCTGTTCTGCATGCAGGGCTCGCTGTCGACAGGCTGAATTGTCTTGCTTTACATGCTGAGCTGATAAGGACGTGAACCTCTTCTTCATTTATTTTCTATTTAACATACTCCCAGCCTGGTTTATATGCCATACTAAGATAATAAAATGGTTGGTAGCTACATATTGATGACTCCGTATTATCATGCCTTTGATAAATTCTAATTCTTACTAAATATAAGGTGACTTGTTTGAAAAACTTAAGTTGAAGATGATAATGGTATTCAAGCCCCGGATATTTTGGCTTTTTTTTTTAAGCGGAAGTATGAACTTTTATTCTCTTCTGTTGTGTCATCATCATTTTCTTCTGTATTTTATTGAGTATATACGGTAGGTCAGGGTTCCCCAACTCCAGTCCTCAAGGCCCACCAACGGTGCGTGTTTCCAGGATTTCCTCAGCATTGCAGAGGTGTTGGAATCATCACCAGTGCAAGTGATTAAACGGTCACCTGTGCAATACTAAGGAAATCCCAAAACTGTGCACTGTTGGTGGGCCTTGAGGACTGGAGTTGGGGAACTCTGCGGTAGGTGATGAACGAGCACTGAAATACTTGGTACTCGAATCGAGCAGCTAGGACGGTCTACTCGAGTAACAAGTATAATGGAAGTCAATGGGAAAGTCGAACATTTTTCTAGAAGACCTCCCCCCCAGAGGGTGGGAGGGGGGTGCAGGAAAATCACTGAAAGGAATGGAAACAGTGCTCGAATGGAATGGAAATAGCATGGGGAAGACGCCTGGATGCATCTCTGAGACCCAGGTCGCTACTTTGAATAATGTTGTCATAGGCTGTATGGACACGGTGCTTTTTTCTTAGCAAATTTTTTATGCATTTTTGAGTGAAGTTTCTTTACACAAAACCTGAAGGGAATTCTGATACAAGTAAAGTCAATGAGAATCCTGAAGTGTAGTGCACACTGAGTATTTGTGACTTGCAGGTTTGGTGCAGAAAATAATTTGCAGCATGTCAATAATTTCAGCAGTTTTGCAGCGTATTTTCACCCATTGACTTTAATGAAGTCAGTAAAAAAAGCTATAAAAAACGCATTGAAAACAAGACAACATGCTTTTTTCCTGCCAAAAAATACAGACATGGTGCAGAAATTTCAGCAACCAAGTACTAAACCTGTGCACATACTCATAGAGTCCTACTATAGTTATACTGCTGCTGCAACCTAAAAACAAAAGTCCTTTTCAGGACTACAGAAATTCTTTTGCCTATTAATACCGGAAAGGTATTTGCAGGCATATATTATATATCTAATTTAAAATGCACAATGGATACAGTAAAAGGACAGGGAAGTGGACGTGCTACTGATGGTGCATGCACAGGCTGAGGCTGTGAGCCAACTAAAACTGTGTCTGCTGCAGGCGCACAAAAAACATGCTCATCTATGAGACCTAGCCTCCTGCCACACTCTGAAGGGATGCGGGGCACACCACTTTTGAAGCCAGAACAGTGCAAACAAGTGGTCAGTTGCATGGTAGATAATGCTTCCAGTACGTTCGCTAGCACCACCCTGTCTTCCACACGGTCCAGTCTCACTATCCAAAAGTCCAACAATTCAAAGACAGGAGGAATGCAGGTTTAAATCCACGCCAAACCAGAGGAATCCAGTCGTAGTTAGTAAATCCCTTTTCTTTATTAACACAGGTCTACGCGTTTCAGGGACATATCCATCCCCTTCCTCAGGACAATGTACAGAGAATACTATAGCAAAAGACTAACGATGTGCTCCTATATATATGTCTAAAAGAAGCCATGTATCCACTGAATACGTCATGAGCTCATGACTCATAGATGCACGAGGTGATGGATAAAGTTGTGAACATTGACAACGAGGAATGGAAAAAAAGGAGAAAAAAGAAGGAAGAAAAAAAAAGAGAAAAAAAGAGAAAAGAAAGGAAAAAAGGGGGAAGAAAGGAAAACTGAGAGAAAAAAAGAAAACATGATAAAATGATAAAAAAACCGTGGGAATACAGTTATTAGAAAAACCATTAAAGAGAGGATTATTGGAACAATATGAATGTAAATTGTGAAGGATATATATATATATCCAAATAAAAATGTGGAGTGGAAATATAAAGAAATAGAAAAATTTAAAAAATAAAAATTAAAAATTAAATGACAAAAAATATATAATGAAACACCAAGTTCTGTTGCCATTTTAATTGTTAAGATTATTATTTCAACCTCCATACAGAGGAGGGAATAGAAAACAGAAAGTTTAATGTAAGATTGAACATAGAACTGCAAAATAATGCGGTGAAGTGCAGTGAGAATATAGAATTAATATTAAGGGGTGACTAAGATTTCACAAAATAAGCGTGACTATACAGATGAGCTGATAGGAGATTTATAACGGAACGAAGTGTTAGGAACAGGAGCAGGAAGAAACCTGCTTTAAGGGTCACTGGAGGTTGACAGCGTGAGAAAAAAATGAATGCGCTTGCGCAAAAGATGAAGTGAGGTTAAGCCCGTGAGAGATGAAAATAGTGAAGAGCGCCTGTGCGAGGGGTAACTTAAGGTTAATACCGTGGGACAGAACTGTGTGCGTTTGCGTGTAGAGATAGTACTGAGTTCAGGCCGCATGGAAAATAGCAATGCTAGCGGCTAGAAATGATATAAAAAAAAAAAAAAGTGAAAATGAAGCTGATATAGAACAACTCTTAGCTCTGTTGCCAACTTCATTACTAAGATAATTTATTACCACCTACATACAGAAGAGAGAAAAACGGAAAAATGGTGAAAAACTGGACGTGAAAGGATCCGCATTAAATTGCGGTGAAATACAGTGACAATGTGGGATTAATATTGAAAGGAGATTAAGTATTCACATAATAAGCGTGACCATAAGGATGAGCTGACAGGAGAATGAACACGGGACAAAGTGCTTGGAGCAAAAAGCAGGAGGAAACCCGCTTGGAGAGTTACTGGAGTTTGACAGCGTGGGAAAAAAATTGAGTGCGCTTGCGCAAAAGGTGAAATGAGGTTAAGCCTGTGACAGATGAAAATAGTAAAGGGCGCTTGCGCGAGGGGTAACAAGGTTGATGCCGTGGGAAAGAACTGTGTGCGCTTGCGTGCAGAGATAGTGCTGAATTCAGGCCGCATGAATAATATATTAATTTTAATTATAATATCCAAAAGTCCGGACTTTTTCTTCACCTCTAGAATGCAGGGACACAGAGATGCACTGCTGGGTACAGATATATTTCTATAGAACCTAAAATAATGTAGCCCCAAATTACCAATAAATAGAGGTGGGGATACAAAAAGAGAGGACCACGGATAATCAGAGTGAAATACAAATTTTATTAAATTTAAATGTAAAGGTGATACAGGACACACAGTGGTGGCAGGCTAGATGGAAACAGCCTGCCAGAAAACAACCCACAGCAGTACCAGGACACACCACCAGATGGCAAAAACCTGCTGACAGGCAGCAATATAATGGAGGATTGTACAGAGTGTAAAATGGCCCGTGAAAAGTCAAATAGGGACAGTGTAAAGTAAACAGTTTATATAGGAGATCTGTAGAATCCCATAAAAGTCCCAATGGCAAGGGGGCATAAGTAGTTAATCAGTATTACCTTGCATCATGTCAGAGCAGAGATGGTGGATGTGTCCGGGCGTGGGGGCGGGGTCTCGACGCGCGTTTCACCAAAGGCTTTGTCAGGAGGCGAGAGGCAGCCGGTGAAGATAGTGAGACAGAGGAGAGTACATGGTAGCTGGAGGTTGAGCCTAACTGTTCCCACAGTGCCAGCGGTGACAGGGTACAAAAGCCCTAGGGCAGATTATACTCTATGTTGTCTGCCAGGATCTGCAGGGGAAGGGGAATTCAAGTCCCATCGCCCACCACCCATTTTACCGGAGCACAGTGACACATAGAATCCGGGGTCGGGATTGCAGCCAGGCCCCACGACGAGGACCGTGCCACCTGCATATGGGACGGGACACTTAGCAAAGACACTGGGGTCCCTAAGGCGCTTCAAGCCACGGGGATCCACAACCAAGCGCAGGTAAAGGAGGTCTCACACTCCACAGACACCGGCGATTGCCTCTGCTTTACCCGGGACCAGCTGAGGCCCATCGCAGTGAATAGCGGCACCTCCAGGGCATCTTAAGAACTGTGAGTAAAAAAAACTTTGAACCGCAGCCCCCCTGTGTTGTCTCTGTCTTTGCCGGCGCTGTCGCCCCGCGCATCAATGCTCCCGTGGACTACTACCCTCGTCATCCACCCGGGGCCTTCTCCGCCTGTGGGGAGCGACACAATCCTGGCTACCATAACACCTGCTCCGGTGAGGAATTCTGCAGCGGCGGCTACTCCCTGGCCGCATACCACAGGTGGTGTCACGACATCATCTTACTACAATCCCCACCATCCTCCCTCCTGTACGCCTCGGGGTCACGACACCGGGTCATGCCAGCTTGTGACAATGCAGAGGATCGGCACCCTCGGCTCGGCGACGAGTCGGGTAAAACCCCCTTGACCCCAGGGTGTTACACTGTGCTTACTAGTCACATGTTCACTATGTGGTAAAACTTACCAAGCAATATGATTCTCCCGGTTAGAATGAGTACGCAGATACCAAACATGTATAGATTGTTTTCTTTTTATACCTAATTGGTGAAAAAATTGGATATTTGTATGGAAATGTTTCATAGGGGTCATCAGCAGACCACCAGCTGTCATGGCAACCCATCGGCACTGTCAGAGATTAACAGTGGGATTTAACATGCCACCAGCCCCCGGGGGAGCAATTGTCAGAGGCACATGATGCCTGATTACATCAGCTATCAAGTGCTGGGAATGATGCGGGCTTGGTGTTCAAACCTGCATCAAAGGCAGAGTCACAACTTTTTACATACTAGTACATCAAATGTTGTGACGGGGGTAATTGCTTGATACAGCTGTCTATATATAATATGGTAGCCTCTGCAGCCTCCTATATACTTCATTATGGCCCACACTTCTCCCTATGTAGTAATGTAGTAATGGCCCCACAACCTGTGTATACTTTTTTTCTGGATTGAAATGAGGTTTATTGTACTAACAGAAAATGTGCAATCCGCATTTAAACAAAATTTGACCGGTGCAAAAGTATGGCCACCCTTATCAATTTCTTGATTTGAACACTCCTAACTACTTTTTACTGACTTACTAAAGCACGAAATTGGTTTTGTAACCTCATTGAGCTTTGAACTTCATAGGCAGGTGTATCCAATCATGAGAAAAGGTATTTAAGGTGGCCACTTGCAAGTTGTTCTCCTATTTGAATCTCCTATGAAGAGTGGCATCATGGGCTCTTCAAAACAACTCTCAAATGATCTGAAAACAAAGATTATTCAACATAGTTGTTCAGGGGAAGGATACAAAAAGTTGTCTCAGAGATTTAAACAGTCAATTTCCACTGTGAGGAACATAGTAAGGAAATGGAAGAACACAGGTACAGTTCTTGTTAAGCCCAGAAGTGGCAGGCCAAGAAAAATATCAGAAAGGCAGAGAAGAAGAATGGTGAGAACAGTCAAGGACAATCCACAGACCACCTCCAAAGACCTGCAGCTTCATCTTGCTGCAGATGGTGTCAATGTGCATTGGTCAACAATACAGCGCACGTTGCACAAGGAGAAGCTGTATGGGAGAGTGATGCGAAAGAAGCCGTATCTGCAAGCACGCCACAAACAGAGTCGCCTGAGGTATGCAAAAGCACATTTGGACAAGCCAGTTACATTTTGGAAGAAGGTCCTGTGGACTGATGAAACAAAGATTGAGTTGTTTGGTCATACAAAAAGGCGTTATGCATGGAGGCAAAAAAACACAGCATTCCAAGAAAAGCACTTGCTACCCACAGTAAAATTTGTTGGAATGCTTTGGGGCTGTGTGGCCAATGCCGGCACCGGGAATCTTGCTAAAGTTGAGGGTCGCATGGATTCAACTCAGTATCAGCAGATTCTTGACAATAATGTGCAAGAATCAGTGACGAAGTTGAAGTTACGCAGGGGATGGATATTTCAGCAAGACAATGATCCAAAACACCGCTCCAAATCTACTCAGGCATTCATGCAGAGGAACAATTACAATGTTCTGGAATGGCCATCCCAGTCCCCAGACCTGAATATCATTGAACATCTGTGGGATGATTTGAAGCGTGCTGTCCATGCTCGGCGACCATCAAACTTAACTGAACTGGAATTGTTTTGTAAACAGGAATGGTCAAATATACCTTCAAGACTACCTCTTGAAGCTCATCAAGAGAATGCCAAGAGTGTGCAAAGCAGTAATCAAAGCAAAAGGTGGCTACTTTGAAGAGCCTAGAATATAAGACATATTTTCAGTTGTTTCAGTATTTTATTCCACGTATATTAATTCATAGTTCTGATGCCTTCAATGTGAAACTACTATTTTCAGAGTCATGAAAATAAAGAAAACTCTTTGAATGAGAAGGTGTGTCCAAATGTTTGGTCTGTACTAATATATATATATACACACTGTATATATACCGTATATATACAGCATACACATATCTGAAGCAATGAAGTGTATACTCACTTAATTCTGATCCCTGGCACAGCAGCCTCCGTCTCCTTTTTTATGGCGGGCCTGCAGAGATGATGCGATGCAATGACATCATCACACTTTGTGCGTGGACACGCTGATATCTCATAGGCTGCATGCCTATAGAAGCCTGTGGCTTAGGAGAGCCAAAGATAGAGGACAGAGATTTTTTCTTCGTGCTCTATCACAGGATTGAACTGTATGACACCAAAACAGTTCAATGCAGCTGTCGCATGAGATCCAGGGTTACTGGCAAGAAGTTCATGGCCGAAACCCCTGAGTGCTGATGCTAGCAACACCCCTACTCAGAGGACTGCATTGTGGACTAGTCCCAATACTTAACTACTTCTGACCCTGCTCACTGTTTGTTGCTGGGCACAACTCAATCTCATAACAAGACAGGGCACGACATTATACATGAAAACACTGTGATATGTTACATTACTACAGATTATTTTATAACCTACTAGAAGGTGGCCCGATTCTAACGCATCGGGTATTCTAGAATTTATTGTGTAGTTACTGTATGATTTTTGTTATATATATTGATGTTGTTGTGTGTAGTTGCCAGTGTTTTTGTAGGGCGCTGTAAATGTTCTAGGTGTTGTCTGTGTGGGGGGGTGAGAGCGGTGTTGTTTGTGTGTTTCGTTGTGTGTGTTGCGTTGTTTGTGGAGCACTGTGTGTCTGCAGTGTTGTCTGTGTGTGGTGATGTGTGTGTTGCGCAGTTTATGTGCGTGTGGGGTGCGTGTTTGTGTTTTGGGGGAGGTATGTTTTGTGCAATGTGTGTGTGTTGCGCGGTATGTGCGTATATTTGTGTGTGCCACGGTGTTTGTGTGTTGTGTGTGTGCGGCGTTGTCTGTGTGTGTGGGTGTCTGTGTAGGGGGGTGTTTGTGGTTCCCAGTGTGTGTGGTGTGTTGTGCGGTGCGTGTGTGTGTGTTTTGGGGGGAGGTGTGCACCCCCCATCGTGCTCCATCCCCCATGCTGCACACCCCCATCGTGCTCCATCCCCCATGCTGCGCACCCCCCATCGTGTTTCATCCCCCCATTCTGGGCACCCCCCATCGTGTTTCATCCCCCCCATTCTGGGCACCCCCCATTGTGCTCCATCCCCCCATGCTGTGCATCCCCCATCGTGTTTCAACCACCCATTCTGGGCACCCCCCATCGTGCTGCATCCCCCATGCTTCACCCCTCATCGTGCTCCATCCCCCATGCTGCGAACCCCCCATCGTGTTTCATCCCCCCATTCTGGGCACTGGGCATGCTTCACCCCCCATCATGGTCCACCCCCCATGCTGCACCCCCCATCATGCTTCACCCCCCATCGTGCTCCATCCCCCATGCTGCAAACCCCTCAGAGAGGAGTATAATAGGAGGACTATAATGGGAGGAGTTGTCCTGGGGGGAGGTGTACAGGTACCCAACGTGTGTGGGGGCGTGGCCTAGCGGCATAGTGGGGGTGCGGCCTAGCGGCATAGTGGGGGCGTGGCCTAGCGGCATACTGCGGGGGCGTGGCCTAGTGCCATAGTGTGAGGGGGTGTGACCTAGTGCCATAGTGTGAGGGGGCGTGGCCTAGCGGCATAGTGTGAGGGGCGTGGCCTAGCACCATAGTGTGAGGGGCGTGGCCTAGCACCATAGTGTGAGGGGGCGTGGCCTAGCGGCATAGTGTGAGGGGGCATGGCCTAGCGGCATAGTGTGAGGGGTGTGGCCTAGTGGCATAATGTGAGGGGGCGTGGCCTAGCGGCATAGTGTGAGGGGGTGTGGCCTAGCGGGATCATGAGGGGGCGTGTCCTAGCTGCATAGTGTGAGGGGGTGTGGCCTAGTGAGGGGGCGTGGCCTAGCGGCATAGTGTGAGGGGGTGTGGCCTAGCGGTACCGCGTGAGGGCGTGGCCTAGCGGCATAGTGCGGAGGCGTGGCCTAGCGGCATAGTGTGAGGGGCGTGGCCTAGTGGGATAGTGTGAGCGGGCATGGCCTAGCGGTACCGCGTGAGGGGCGTAGCCTAGCGACACCGCGTGAGGGGCGTGGCCTGGCCAAACGGCCAATCCATGCGGGGGCGGGGCCAGGCCAAGCCCAGCGGCCAATCCGTGTGGGGGCGGGGCCAGGCCGAGCCCAGCAGCCAATCCGACGGTTGTCACTGTAAGGACACAATTTTGGAGCAAGACAGACAGACAGAATAAGGCAATTATATATATAGATATCCTTGCTGTATATTATATAGGAACATATCATATATACCACATTTCAAAGATCACAGTATTTACAAAAGACTCAGAACACAATTCATGTTAGACTACATGACAATGAAATAACGCGTTTGATATTGTCGCATTCCTTTCCCTGAGAATACCAGGCTACCTCCTTACCATTATCTGTCCGATAAATTATAAGCATAATAAATAAAGACATACTAGATATATTAAAAGGTAGAGATAGAAAAAAAAAATACCATTAGATTTTGTATTCTGTCATAGAACAGTATGCCTGTTGTACATTTTTCTCCAGGAAGGAAGCAACAATCTGTTATATACTATTTTACAGTTCTGTCTTCTTAATAAAAACTGGTGCAAAAAGGGTGTGACGACAGCCTCGAGTGCTATTACATGAGATTTTACCAACGATAGCTATCGCAGGTGTATCTTAAAGCGGATCCCAAATCCTTTTGAGTCCCTTAGAATTATAATGGGGACCATCATGTTATCAACAGATCTCCTTTTATAAATGACAAGAATATTCCCCAGAAGTGTTAGAATGGAGAACAATAGTAACATGAGCAGAATGTTAGCCAGATGTTACAGTAAATCATCCACACCAGCTGTCATGCAACAGTTTCAAGAAAACTGTCAAAGGATCATGTATGTTATGTAGGAAAATGGCTGGTGGTAAATTATGGTCTTGTGCCAGGCCACATACATGGGAAATGTATGGTCCCTGCCACTGTGGCAGATATGCTGCTTCCAGATACATAGGGGCACTTTTATCAATGTATTTATTACAGTTTGCTGACCCCATAGTTATGAGCCCCCTGTTCAGTTGCTGAGTCAATTATTAAAAACATTGTTCCATCAGATCCCCACTTTCTGACTTTTCCTGTGTGTGGGGTGGAGGAGAGTGGGCATTCTTGCTAAATTCAAATTTCAGACCAGTAGCATTGTTATGCTGCTCGCCCAAACCGTGCGCTCTTCGAAGCTGCATCAGTGGAACACAGTAGCATTGAAGTGTGTAGTAGCAATCCCAACTCAATAGACACCAGGCAGACAGCCTGGTTTCAAGGATATGTCACTTACTAGACTGTGTGTTGTAGTTTCAATACAATCAGTATTTTATCAGCAGGATATTATCACTACAGGACTTTATCTTGGTAGATTTCCTTTAAACACTTGGCCAGAGGCAGGCATCTAGAGAGTATTTTCCAATTGAAGGGTTGGACTTTTTCTTCTACTGCATTAATGTCACGCTCCCGGGGCCACGGAGCCGCTCGTTACTCACTGATCCGGTCCCCGTACGCTTTGACCACGGCCGCTGCTCCCGCTTCCCCTCCTCTGTGTCCTCCGTGCCCCCTGCTCCTCTGTCCTGCCGTCTCGCTGTGGTCTGGGACTCTGCCTCCAGGTCTCCTGCATTCGTTCCTCGGCGTCCTGTGCTGATCTCCATCTCTCGGGCTTCGCACATGCGCACTAGGGCACGGGCGCGCTCTCTCACCTCTTCTGAAAGGGCCAGCGTCTCTGAAACAGGATATGGCTGATAACAGGTACAGGGTATAAAACACTTCCTTTTTCATTTGGGTGGTGCCTGTTCAACGTGTTCTTGTAGCTTTGTCTCTTGTGCAAGGTGTTCAGGTCCCTCTGTGTCTCGTACCTAGGTTAACCCCGCTTCTGCCCACAGATCCCGACTGCCAGGCTGAGTGCGTCAAGCCTTCCGGTTTCCCAGGAGACTCCCCGGTGACAGTCAGCTGTGGATGTCATCATCTCCTGCCAGCCTGTACCCGTCGCCGATTCTGGACTACTTCTGATACCACCAGTCAGCACCTGTTCCCGGTTCCAGTCATCCATCCTGATCCCCTTCGGTCCGCATCTACCATTGGACCAACAGCCATCTTCCGCACGGACATCTTAAGGACGCTAACCCGTATTCACTTGTGTCTCGGCTGCTGTGCATCTAGGCCCTCTGGGGTGGCTGCCAGACAGTCCCTGAATAGGGGCTCGCTCCTGCTGTCTCCCTGGGGGAGTCTGGTGCGCGGTTCCGTGGATCCTCCTCTGGACTGAACGTCACTCACAATTAATAAGGGATACTAACTAATGGGCAGCACGGTGACTCAGTTGTTTTATGTTCTCCCTGTGTTTGCGTTGGTTTTCTCTGGGTACTTCCGCTTCCTGCACACAAAAAAACATACTGATAGAGAATTAATATTGAGATATGGACATTTACCAGTATTGTAGTTCCAAAACACCGGGAGCACATAAACTTTATTTTATGGAATCTATTTACTGTATATTAGGCGATACTGGTGTTTTTTTTTATTCTGAAGAAAGGACCATCCCAGCCCAGTAATGCATAGATGACTTGACATGATGATAAAGAACCAATCCCCTGATCTTTTACCAATGGGGGCAATGATGATGATTTCTGCAAAGCGCTGTTTAAATTATTAGCGCCATTTAAGTAAAATAAAATAAAAATAACTAGGATCACTACTCATGCTCTAATTTCCTAATATAGTCTATATTACAATTTACCCTTAAAGGGGTATTCCCATCTCCAAGATATTATCCCAATATATAGTAGGTGTAATAATAATAATATTAGAAAATACATCCCACTAGAAATCAACAAGGAGAAAAAAAGAACATATTATACCAAAATATTTTATTAATAATTAAACAAACATATACACAACAAAAACATTTTTTATTTATTTTTTTAAATCAAAGACAATGTCACACTTACAATGTGCGGGGGAATGCCTGACCATGTTACATAAATATAAATAATCTATAGATATAGGAAAAAGTCCTTCATGGGGTATTCACATAAGTTCTCTTAGCAAAAAACATCTATAAATAGAGTAGAAATATTTGAGAATATAAATACACCATAAAAAACTAAATTCCCACATCTAACCCTAAAGCCTGCTTTACACGTGTCGATATGTCGTGCGATCGCATTTGCGATCACACCCGCCCCCATCGTTTGTGCGGCACGGGCAAGTCCTTAACCCCCGTCACACGTACTTACATTCCGAACGACCTCGCTGTGGGCGGCGAACATTCTCTTCCTGAAGGGGGAGGGACGTTCGGCGTCACAGCGACGTCACACAGCGGCAGGTCAATAGAAGCGGAGGGGCAGAGATGAGCAGGACGTAACATCCCGCCCACTTCCTTCCTTCCACATTGCCGGCGGCTGCAGGTAAGCTGCAGTTCATCGTTCCCTAGGTGTCACACGGAGCGATGTTTGCTGCCCCGGGTACGATGAATAACTGGAGCACAAAAGGACGTTCGATTTTTAGAAAATGAGCGACGTGCCAACGAGCAACGATAAAGTGAGTATTTTTGCTCGTTCACAGTCGCTCGTAGCTGTCACACGCTACGATATGTCAAACGATGCCGGATGTGCGTCACTAACGGCGTGACCCCGACGGCATATCGTTAGATATATCGTAGCGTGTAAAGCGGCCTTTTGACTCAATAAATATATTCAACAAATTGCACAAATGGCCAATTATAAATAGTATGTATAGTATTAAACTCTCTCCTATAAATAAATTAATAGATGTATTCAATACATAGAAACTCTGCTAAAAGAGATAGCATTAAATAAGTATCAAAATCTTTTTTTTATAAATAGGAATAATATTAAAGGAGCAAAGTGCATTGCTCAGCAAAGCAGGTTCAATACTTGCAAATGTATACAATGGTCAGTACCCCCGCTGTCTCGACGTACGTTTCAAGTATGTCTTTTCTTCAGGAGGCACCTGAGGAAATCCATGGTTACGAGCACAAGCAACTAACTAACCAACTGTGACTATATGTGTAGTCATAACCATGGATACCTAAGGTCCTGCAATGCCCTGCACATGAGGTAAGTGAGATAGTGAATCAGAAGAACGATACTATATCTCTAATTGGAGGTGTTTGATAATAATAATAATAATAATAATAATAATAATATTATTATTACTACACCTACCATATATTGTGATAGGATCTTGGAGATGGGAATACCCCTTTAAGTGTTGATGACTTTTTCATGGCTTGTGCCTTTGCCACTCATATGCATGTAAATGTTGCTATTTTTTATTTGCATCCCAAACATTTGTCATGAAAGTCCAAGGCACAAATATTTCCAACAGTATTCCCCTCCCCAATGTATGTATTGTATGTAGCTATATAAGTTTTTTCCTGCTAGCATAGTGAATCAGAAAAACATAAAGATTGAGATTTTTCCTTTTTATCTTAATTTGTATCCAGGCCTGTGTTATGTATGTGACTAGTGTCCGTTGTCGATTTGTATGACATCTTTATGTTACCATTTTGATCACAGTTTCATAGTTTTGCTGGAACTATTATAACATTTGTTGGCTAAATAATATGCCTTTAACATGTTAGTGTTGTTCCACATATGACAGATATTATACACGATTTAAGAAATATCCAAATGTCAAAAGCAATAGAAATCCTTTGGTAACTCTTTTTGATGGGAACATTTTTGCTGTATCATCGGGAATCTGAGAAGCCTAATTTTTTGAACCCGGCTAATCATATCAGCGGACAATCAACATTAGCTGACATTCAAGCCAGCAGCTGCTAAGAACAAGCAAAATTCATAAGAACTTCATTAAATCCTCCAAGTGATTGCTATTTTATCTCTCACCATCTCCCTTTTAAAACACGGTCATTGTTTACTTGTCCTCTGTTCTGGATGAAGGTATTTATATTATCTGACACCTTCATCTGATACTATCTATCATGTTGTTATAACCCTGGAGCAGGAATCCATGTGGACATTTCATTTTTATAGCAAAAAAGGAAAATTTAATATGGTCCTTGTTTGTGTTTTTTTATACCATTGTGAGGTAGATCTAAAATGATTTACACAAAAATAAAACAAAATAGGCAAAAGTTATCAAAACTAGTGCAAAAGTAAAATAGAGGGGTTAGGAACCAATGAAATTTCATTGGATGGAATGGTTAGAACAGACAATTTCTCTACTTTCGCCTTTTGATTAATTTCTCTCCAATGTTCAATTATAAATGGACTTTAAATAGATTTCCCATATATATAACAAAAAAAGAGAATGAGAGGAGAATTTTTTGTTTGTTTTTTTATCCTGCGGAAAGGAGCGTTCTAGCACCGTAACACGTAGATGACTCACCAAAAAATTATGCACGTACATAAATTCTTTCCCCAACTAAATCTGTGTATATTATTATTATTTATCATAGTGCCACTTATTCCATGGAGCTTTATATGTGAAAAGGGGTATACATAATAAAAACTAGTACTATCAGGGCTGGCTCCAGGTTTTCTTGGGCGCCAGGCAAAATAGTCTCAGTGGGCCCCATGCACACACAGAAACACACATACACAGATACAGTCATATGAAAAAGTTTGGGCACCCCTATTAATGTTAACCTTTTTTCTTTATAACAATTTGGGGTTTTGCAACAGCTATTTCTGTTTCATTTATCTAATAACTGATGGACTCAGTAATATTTCTGAATTGAAATGAGGTTTATTGTACTAACACAAAAATGTGCAATCTGCATTTAAACTAAATTTGACAGGTGCATAAGTATGGGCACCCTTATCAATTTCTTGTTTTGAACACTCCTAACTACTTTTTACTGACTTACTAAAGCACTTAATTGGTTTTGTAACCTCATTGAGCTTTGAACTTCATCGGTAGGTGTATCCAATCATGAGAAAAGGTATTTAAGGTGGCCACTTGCAAGTAGTTCTCCTATTTGAATCTCCTATGAAGAGGGCATCATGGGCTCCTCAAAACAACTCTCAAATGATTTGAAAACAAAGATTATTCAACATAGTTGTTCAGGGGAAGGATACAAAAAGTTGTCTCAGAGATTTAAACTGTCAGTTTCCACTGTGAGGAACATAGTAAGGAAATGGAAGAACACAGGTACAGTTCTTGTTAAGCCCAGAAGTGGCAGGCCAAGAAAAATATCAGAAAGGCAGAGAAGAAGAATGGTGAGAACAATCAAGGACAATCCACAGACCACCTCCAAAGACCTGCAGCATCATCTTGCTGCAGATGGTGTCACTGTGCATCAGTCAACAATACAGCGAACTTTGCACAAGGAGAAGCTGTATGGGAGAGTGATGCGAAAGAAGCCGTATCTGCAAGCACGCCACAAACAGAGTCGCCTGAGGTATGCAAAAGCACATTTGGACAAGCCAGTTACATTTTGGAAGAAGATCCTGTGGACTGATGAAACAAAGATTGAGTTGTTTGGTCATACAAAAGGCGTTATGCATGGAGGCAAAAATACACGGCATTCAAAGAAAAGCACTTGCTACCCACAGTAAAATTTGGTGGAGGTTCCATCATGCTTTGGGGCTGTGTGGCCAATGCCGGCACCGGGAATCTTGTTAAAGTTAAGGGTCGCATAGATTCAACTCAGTATCAGCAGATTCTTGACAATAATGTGCAAGAATCAGTGACAAAGTTGAAGTTACGCAGGGGATGGATATTTCAGCAAGACAATGATCCAAAACACTGCTCCAAATCTACTCAGGCATTCATGCAGAGGAACAATTACAATGTTCTGGAATGGCCATCCCAGTCCCCAGACCTGAATATCATTGAAAATCTGTGGGATGATTTGAAGCGTGCTGTCCATGCTCGGTGACCATCAAACTTAACTGAACTGGAATGGTCAAATATACCTTCATCCAGGATCCAGGAACTCATAAAAAAGCTACAGGAAGCGACTAGAGGCTGTGATTTTTGCAAAAGGAGGATCTACAAAATATTAATGTCACTTTTATGTTGAGGTGCCCATACTTTTGCACCGGTCAAATTTTGTTTAAATGCAGATTGCACATTTTCTGTTAGTACAATAAACCTCATTTCAATTCAGAAATATTACTGAGTCCATCAGTTATTAGATATATGAAACTGAAATAGCTGCTGCAAAAACCCAAATTGTTATAAAGAAAAAAGGTTAACATTAATAGGGGTGCCCAAACTTTTTCATATGACTGTACATACACATACAGGCATACATACATATACATATTTGGAGACAAATTCACAAAAATACATATAAACAGACATATATATGCACACAGTCATATACACTGACATATATAGATATACACGTTATACATGCACACACAGACACATTACAGATAATATTAAAATAGGGAAGCTGGCAGCAGCCTTACTCACCTCTCCCACTTGTCTCCTTCCAGCTCCTCCCGGGCATGGGGCTATGCAGGCCGCACTGCGTGATGGCCGTCACTAACAGACATGGCCGCGCACAATGCAGTGAGACTGCTGTATATACAACACAGAAGGAGTTGGTGGCTACAGTATATACATCACAGGAGGGGCTGGGGCTACAGTATATACATTACCGAGCGGCATACACATTACCATGGGGCATAGATGTTATCAGGGACATATACGTTACTGGAGTGGCATACACATTACTGGGATGGGGGGCATACAGCTTTGGGAGGGCCCTATACAGCTCTGAGGGAGGGCCCTATACAGCTCTGAGGGGGGCTTATACAGCTCTGGGGGGGCTCCATACAGCTCTTAGGGGGCCCATACATCTCTGAGGGGGGCTCATACAGCTTTGAGGGGTGATGCAGCTGGTGGGCACATACATATGGGGTTAGTATACACCTCTGGGCGGTCCATACATTTCTGGGGGGCCCAAAGAGCTGGGGGGTGGTATACAGCTCTGGGGGATCCATACAGTTGTGGGGTGGTATACAGCTCTGGGGGGCCCAAACAGCTAGGGGAGAAGGTAGGGAGGCACATACAGCACTGGGCCCGGTGATGCCTGTCACTGCAGCTCCTTTCTCTTGATCAGGGAGCGCAGCACACCATGCGGGAGCTCCGCCCACAGATCAACTTCTATACATATGCACACAGCGTTCAGCAGTGAACGCTAGGTGCAGGTGACGGGTTTAAAGGGCCAGCAGCCAGGATAGTGCGCTGCTGGCCTGAGAACTGCAATCCCCGGAACTATGCCCATCACCACTGCTGATGACTGTAATTGGGCCCCTCAGCTGTCCAGGGCCCTGGCACTCCATCGGGTGCTGACGCCAGCCCTGAGTACAATAATCATGAACAATACAAGGCACAGACTGGTACAGGAGGAGAGGGCTCACAGTCGACACAATATATGTCTATGTAGTGTATATGTTGATATACCCATTACTTCTAAATATTAATAAAAGCAAAATACAGAAGAACATACAGAATAGCAGTATTATTGTGGTATTGCAAAGTCAAATTTTACACAGTTAATTGCAGCCAAAGTTTTGATAGGGTCTGTTATATGATGACTATCACCTCTGGGTCAGGATCATATGCTTACTGGCAGCTGGAAACTCATATAGAGCCACATGTGCTGGTATAGAAACATCGGTCTATACATTTTATATTCCATAGACTTGGACCTCATGCACATGAACAAGTGAGTTTCAGAAAATACTACAATGCTGAATTTAAGTTTTTGATACCATGCTTTGCATACGCCCAATACAACTGGTTTTAGAATCTGTGCAATACTGAAAAATGTGTGTACAAGGCCTTATTTCACTGTGAAGACTTTCTAGGTGAAAGCACTGTCAGTGCAAATAAGAATATCGTTTGCTAAGACACTGAAAAATGTTTTCATTTTGGTTGAGATGTAATCAATGTAGTAGTAGTGACAAAATTAGGAGAAATAATTACAGAATTAGAGAACGTAAAGCCCTAAGAAGATTATCATTATTTTTTTAGAGCACCATTAATTCCATTGTGCTGTACATGAGAAGGGACTACATACATACAAAATATAAATTGCAATGAACATTTGATAGTGACAGACTCATACAGAGGAGAAGAGTACCTGCTCTTACCAGCTTATATTTTACAGGATGGGTTTCAGCAGCTCCCATGGTGGTGAGGTGGCAGTGTGACGCCCTGGCAAAACCAGGTAGTCACAGATGACTGTACCCCCCACCACGGGTACAGGAATCGCCTCCTCCTTGGGAATTAACACCACATCCCACACACAGGAACACCAGCCACAAAGCCTAGTCGCCCCCCTATGACAGCCAGTACACACCAGTGGGCGGGACCGGGCAGATGGGAACGCACACCTAGGGGTCTTGAGGTGACAAGGGGCAAGAAAGAGTCAGTTGAAGAAAAAGTTGAAGTTGCAGTTGAAATGGAGCTGAGTGGAGGTTGGAGTGAGGAGCTGAAGTGCAGTGTGGTCAGGGTTGGAGCCCTGGGACCACGGGAGAATCGACTATGTGGCAGACGGCAGTGTAGGGCCACAGGTGACGGAGATCGGTCGCAGGAAACCTGAAGTGGACCGGAGCAGCGTTGTAGCCTGCCAGTACCGACAAGGGGAATCTGGTTCGGAGGCCATGCACAGGCGGAGTACCTGGACCCTAGGACGAGGCAAGCTTCAAGCCCCTTGTTAATTGACCAGTGGGACAAGGTACCAGGCCTTGTTTCCGAAGAGAGAAGCCCAAAGAGAGCAAACCAGTAGCCCAACGCGGGGGATAGGGTGTCCGCTAAGAACGCATTAAAATCCCACGGGTCCGAGTTTGCAGGCAACGGCTCCCTCTGCTTACAAAGCTGCAGGGGAGCGGATTTCTCCCGTTCCAAGCAGGTTTAATCAACACACAGCAAGACACAAGTGCAGGAGGAAGGGTCCCTACCTTACTAACTCGTGTGCGGGACCAGAACACCTCTCCAATGGCAACCGGCATCCAGCCTTGGTTTACAGTACAGACTCTGTGTGGATTATTCCTAATTGTGAGTACACCGGTGTCACCCGGTCCAACCTGCCAATGGCATCCCAGTACTGCTCCCTACCTACTCCCGGGCCCCGGGACTACACCTCCCCTACCCGTGGAGGGGATACCACCTTCCTGCCCAACACCATCGGTCCCGGACACTGGCCCCAAGAGGCAGCGGCGGTGCCACCATCCCATCAGCGCAACCCACGAGTGGCGTCACAGACAAAAACTATCTCTCCTGTAGATACCCCCTTTCACTGTTGTGAGGACGGGCGGTTGCACGAGCCCCGAGTCTGGTCACCACTCGAGCCCCAGACACGATCCCAGATCGGAGTGCCCTCGAGCAGCCCCTTTGCCGCAGTGGAGGCAGCACCCGCACGCGACAGCAGCAGGGACAATGCAGGGTGTAAGCTTTTCTGAAGAAATGGTTTTTCAAGTTCCTTCTGAAGGTTTCCGAATGTGGTGGACAATTGGACGTGTTGGGACACCGAATTACAGAGGATCAGAGATGCTCGGGAGAAGTCTTGTGGCTGACCGTACAAATGTGGAGGAGAAAAGGAGGTTTTGGATAGACTTAAGATTATGTGTGGGAGCATAGTGGGAGATTAGTTCAAATATACTGTATATATAGGAGACAGAATATGAATGCTTTGTAGGTCAATGTTAGTAGCCTGAATTTAATACGTTAGGGAATTGGGAGCTATTGATGGGATTTGCAGAGGGAAGAGTGTGAATTTGCGAAGAGAGAGGTGAATTAGTGGGGCAAACTGGAGAACTGCTAGTGTGTTTGCAGGAAGGCTATAGTGGAGGATATTGCAGTAGTCAAAACTGGAGATGATTATAGCATGCACTTACATTTTAGTAGATTCAGGGTTGAGGAAATGACGGATTCTGGAAATATTTTTGAGTTGGAGACATCAGGACTCAGAGATAGTAAGAGATTGGATGTGCAGTTTGAAGGATATCTACTAGGAGACCATCCAATCTGTGCCAGAGTGCAATAACTGCTGGTCTGCAGAATGTTAACTGTTGCTTATAACACCCTGATTTTACATTGTATCAAACAGTTTATAAAAATGTGAAAAAGGAAACCACTGTATAATGCTGTAGGAGATTACACGACTGTCCCCAAAGTACTCCGTAAAACAAAAAAACCAAAACACTTGTGTATGTTCCTCCACGCTCAGCCCTGTGTCCCCTAGTGATCTCATGACAAACAATTCACTTGAGCGCTGCAGCCAATTGGTAGCTGCTGATTGGCTGCAGACTTCACAATTCCGTCACAGTTGATGCTTTTGTTTATTTTTAATGTTATGCAGCACCTTGGTGACATTAATAAGGGGTTGTCCAGTGGTGGACAATATAACTAAAGTGATCATTCCTCAGACTATGTAAAGGTAGTATAGTCTTAAGGTAAGTCCACTCTCATTTTAGCCAAAATAGCACAAAAACTTTTTTTCAGTTTGACTAACTGTACAGGTTTGGGAATACTGAAGACACAAACTTTGAGTGCAGGCTATTTGTAAGATCCCATATTGTGGTCCTGCTGTGTTTCCAGACACATGACAATCAATGTGAGGAGAACGAGAGAAGGCAGTAGAACGCTGCCCTCATGAATACACCAGAGTCATCACTCAGCGGCATGTGTAATTTTGCATAATTGCAGAGTAGAAGTGTCCGCACATTACAATGTCCCCACACATGGCGGCATACTCTGATGACACATCCACTTTCAGTGGTAAATGCAGATTGTAGGAATACAGAGCGCAGCTATTAGCAGCATGCCTCTATATAAATGTTTCTTTACAGACTCAGAAATTGAGTTATTAGTGATATATTAGAAATCATGGGGACAGTCCATTTTTGAACATCCTATTAAAAAATATTTTATGTGCTCTAAGAGCCTAAAGTTGCTGGTTATAGTCAAGTGTGGATAAAGTATCACCTTGCTGTAAATCTTAAGAATATCAGAAATCACTAAGGAGATCCTAGGTCACAAAATGTTCAAAACAGAACTTTTAAGGATCAGCACATCCATGAATAAAATTTCAGTCTTTATAACATGAAGTTCAAAAGCAGGGATATCCAATCATATGATATCTACACGGATGCGTTTCTGTCATGACTATATGCCAGAAACGCGTCAGGATTTATAATATGTTTTGTATGTTTGCATATCCCTGCTTTTATAATTCATGGAAGAAAGATTGAAATTTTATTCATGTATGTGCTGATCCTTCAAACTTCTGTTGTGTTTTGCTTAATAACGCTTGTCATGGCATGGATGGATGCACCCACAGATGAAACAGTCCAGACTACATACAGTTAGGTCCAGAAATATTTGGACAGTGACACAATTTTCGCGAGTTGGGCTCTGCATGCCACCACATTGGATTTGAAATGAAACCTCTACAACAGAATTCAAGTGCAGATTGTAACGTTTAATTTGAAGGTTTGAACAAAAATATCTGATAGAAATTGTAGGAATTGTACACATTTCTGTACAAACACTCCACATTTTAGGAGGTCAAAAGTAATTGGACAAATAAACCAAACCCAAACAAAATATTTTTATTTTCAATATTTTGTTGCGAATCCTTTGGAGGCAATCACTGCCTTAAGTCTGGAACCCATGGACATCACCAAACGATGGGTTTCCTCCTTCTTAATGCTTTGCCAGGCCTTTACAGCCGCAGCCTTCAGTTCTTGCTTGTTTGTGGGTCTTTCCGTCTTAAGTCTGGATTTGAGCAAGTGAAATGCATGCTCAATTGGGTTAAGATCTGGTGATTGACTTGGCCATTGCAGAATGTTCCACTTTTTTGCACTCATGAACTCCTGGGTAGCTTTGGCTGTATGCTTGGGGTCATTGTCCATCTGTACTATGAAGCGCCGTCTGATCAACTTTGCGGCATTTGGCTGAATCTGGGCTGAAAGTATATCCCGGTACACTTCAGAATTCATCCGGCTACTCTTGTCTGCTGTTATGTCATCAATAAACACAAGTGACCCAGTGCCATTGAAAGCCATGCATGCCCATGCCATCACGTTGCCTCCACCATGTTTTACAGAGGATGTGGTGTGCCTTGGATCATGTGCCGTTCCCTTTCTTCTCCAAACTTTTTTCTTCCCATCATTCTGGTACAGGTTGATCTTTGTCTCATCTGTCCATAGAATACTTTTCCAGAACTGAGCTGGCTTCATGAGGTGTTTTTCAGCAAATTTAACTCTGGCCTGTCTATTTTTGGAATTGATGAATGGTTTGCATCTAGATGTGAACCCTTTGTATTTACTTTCATGGAGTCTTCTCTTTACTGTTGACTTAGAGACAGATACACCTACTTCACTGAGAGTGTTCTGGAGTTCAGTTGATGTTGTGAACGGGTTCTTCTTCACCAAAGAAAGTATGCGGCGATCATCCACCACTGTTGTCATCCGTGGACGCCCAGGCCTTTTTGAGTTCCCAAGCTCACCAGTCAATTCCTTTTTTCTCAGCATGTACCCGACTGTTGATTTTGCTACTCCAAGCATGTCTGCTATCTCTCTGATGGATTTTTTCTTTTTTTTCAGCCTCAGGATGTTCTGCTTCACCTCAATTGAGAGTTCCTTAGACCGCATGTTGTCTGGTCACAGCAACAGCTTCCAAATGCAAAACCACACACCTGTAATCAACCCCAGACCTTTTAACTACTTCATTGATTACAGGTTAATGAGGGAGACACCTTCAGAGTTAATTGCAGCCCTTAGAGTCCCTTGTCCAATTACTTTTGGTCCCTTGAAAAAGAGGAGGCTATGCATTACAGAGCTATGATTCCTAAACCCTTTCTCCGATTTGGATGTGAAAACTCTCATATTGCAGCTGGGAGTGTGCACTTTCAGCCCATATTATATATATAATTGTATTTCTGAACATGTTTTTGTAAACAGCTAAAATAACAAAACTTGTGTCACTGTCCAAATATTTCTGGACCTAACTGTACATGGTGAGGCTTTTCTCCTCATCCTTTTTCTTAAACTTCACTCATAAAATGTTTAACTTCAAGATAAGTTCTAATAGTCTTAATAACTGATATTAGATGGCAATTAATCCCTTAATTCATTTCTGCCAAGGAAGTAGGGGATTCAAGTCAAGTCTCGTTGGCAAAATATAAACTACTTTAAGACAAGGGTCTAGATTACTGTGTTATAATGTAATTAATACTGTCCACCCAGAAAGTCCTAACTCTAATGCCCTCCCCCTATTGAGGATCTCTGTGCAAGAAGGTATATGGACCCGTGGCTTGTCCAACTGCTAACTGTAAGATAAGATACGAATCATTGCCTGCCTTTTTCATGACTCTAAAGGCCACGTCTCACTAAGCGACATCGCTAGTGACATCGCTGCTGAGTCACGGTTTTTGTGACGCAACAGCGTTCTTGCTAGCGATGTCGCTGTGTGTGACATCCAGCAATGACCTGGCCCCTGCTGTGAGGTCGCCGGTCGTTGCTGAATGTCCTGGATCATTTTTTGATCATTTCTCTCCCGCTGTGAAGCACACATCGCTGTGTTTGACAGCGGGAGCCAACGATCTGAATGTGCAGGGAGCCGGCTTCTGGCAGCCTGCGGTAAGCTGGTAACCAAGGCACATATCGGGTATCCAAGCAAGGCGCTTTGCTTAGTAACCCGATGTGTAGCATGGTTACGTGTGCAGGGAGCCGGCTTCTGGCAGCTGCAGATGCTGGTAACCAAGGTACATATCGGGTATCCAAGCAAAGCGCTTTGCTTAGTAACCTGATGTGTACCATGGTTACGAAGCACAGCATTGTTACACAGGTCGCTGGTGGCTGATCTCTGATCGCTGTGGAGATCTGCCTGATTGACAGCTTACCAGCGACCATGTAGCGATGCACCAACGATCCCTGCCAGGTCAGATCGCTGGTTGCGTCGCTTAGTGTGACGGTACCTTAAAAATCATCTGTTGATTGTGTCAATACATGCGGCTTTTCCTGGCAGACACTGTCACATGTTTCAATTTCTTAGATATTTTGACTGCATTGGTGATTTCGTAAGAGTAAGCAAAGTCACTGCTCTACTTCTGCACGTTTCTACCCAATCACAATTAGAATTCAATACTTGGCCATTTTCTTTGGGCTGCAGGTATCCATAGTTATGTGTAATTCCTTTACTTTTCAGTTAAAGGTTTTTTTTCTGCCAGAGGTCACTTTTTAATTGCACCAGCATTTTAACTTACATCATTTATAATGAATGATTCATTCTGAACTAGCCACATTTACAATGTGATTGCTGATAGCTGTAAACATAATCCAGACAGGATACACTAATTATAAACCGGATTTTTACAGGTAGACAGGAGAACTTACGATAGTGATTAAGCTGCAAATTGACAGTGACTAGTGTTGTAACATGATGCCATGATGGCAGCTGTTACAGTTGTGCCAACAGCCATGGAACTAACAGTTCAGAATAATTTGTTAGTTGATTTACTACAGAATCCCTTATTATATAGAGTTTTTATTTTATGGTCTGGGTATAAATGCTATATTGATTTTTTTTTTTAGCTAGAATGTCTTCTTAAGGAACTACTGTGTTTCCCCCCAAATAAACCCTACCCTGAAAATAAAGGCCCTGTCACACACAGAGATAAATCTGCAGCAGATCACACACTCTCACCACATCCGATGATACCGATTGATTCTGGCCTGCAGGGGAACCTGGAATGCAGTGCAGTGGAGCATGAGGACCTGCGGTGGATCACATTGATGCTTTCCACCCCAAGTCCTTCATGTCTTCCATCGGAGGTCCTCACGCACTACTGCACTGCATCTCAGGTTCCCCTGCCAGCTGCAAACAACAGGTATCACCGGATGTTTTGTATGTGCTATCTGATGTGTGTGTGCGATCTGATGTGCGTGTGTGTGTTGTGATTTGATGTGTGTGTGTGTGCAATTTGATGTGTGTGTGCAATCTGATGTGTGTGTGCGTGCGTGCAATCTGATGCATGTGAATGTGTGTGCAATCTGATGCGTACGAGAGTGGCGGCCGGAAGAAGAGAGGATTGTTGTGGAGCATACCTGCTGGGAGCTCCCGCCGAAGATCTCAGGAGGACCTGGAAGCGACGCAGACGCCCGGGGTATGATAAGTATGAGTCTCCTGGGAAGTGAGGTCTGTTTTTTTTTGGGGGGGGAACTTATCACTAACCAGAGTTTCCCAAGAATAAGTCCTTACCTTGAAAATAAGCCCTTTTTCAGGGCTAAAAATAATATGACAGTCTTAAGGCCGCTTTACAAGCAACAACATCGCTAACGAGATATCGTTGGGGTCACGGAATTCGTGACTATGTACAGACTGTGATTTCTTGACTGGTCATACACATAGACCTATGAGGCTGCTGCCTTTGGGTCATGAGACACTGAGCCAGTGTGGAAAATCACTGTCCATATACTATCCCAATCTTACAAGCCTCAGACATGTGTATGAGGATGTAGCCCCTCCCACTGCATGGCCAGGAGAAATTAAGAATGGCAATGTGAAATGTAAAGTAACAAAATGTCACATGAAGCTAAAATAATGATTATCAGAATTTGTTGAAAAGTTTTACAAATTTTGTTTGCAGCTATTAAGATCCTTTCACATATATCATTATTTGTTACAGCGTAGAAACGTTAGCTAGGAAAGGTTTTTAATATCTGATTGTTGGGGTCCCAATTTTTGTGATACATAATGATCATGAGGACAGGTTTTCTCTCTCCCCTATTTGAACAAATTGGTGGTTGTGCATGGTCAGGGCTGTTCTATTTCATGCCTATGGGACTATATGTTTGGTACTGAACACAAATGTGGAATGGATTGGCAGTGCTGCTACATGCAGCCAGGGACAGGGGACTCTTGGTTCTCATGATTGTTAGAGGTCATAGCGGTAAAACCCCCAGTAATATGACATTTATAGCCTACCCAATGGATAGGTGCTGCGTTTTGATTCTTTCTACGCCGCTTTAATAGGAAAATAAAATAAAAAAACACAATTTGTTCCATGCTAATTTTTCCTTTTTTCTGCCTTATTAAACTGATAATCTAAAGCTGATAGTACTTAAAATCCTCTCTTTTAAGGAATCTTATTCATATACTAGCCATAGCATGTGCTGTCTAAATTCATGACCTGATTTAGTGAGTCATGTCACGTATAAGAAAAATAGAGGAATCTTCTAAGATATATTTGTTGTAAGAGCTCCACATAACGACTACAATGGTACTCACTGCTTATGTACCATAAGTAAGACCTATGAGATCTTACTTGAACCATGTATGGACTCCATGGGCAGGTGGATAGTTGGTAGATAAAGAGAAAAGGCCACGTCTCACTAAGCAACATCGCTAGCAACATCGCTGTTGAGGCACGACTTTTGTGACGTAGCAGCGATCTTGCTAGCGATGTTGTTGTGTGTGACATCCAGCAACAGCCTGGCCCCTGCTGTGAGGTCGCTGGTTGTTGTTGAATGTCCTGGACCATTTTTTAGTTGTTGCTCTCCGGCTGTGAAGCACACATCGCTGTGTGTGACAGCGAGAGAGCAACAACTGAATGTGCAGGGAGCCGGCTTCTGCGGACGCTGGTAACCAATGTAAATATCGGGTAACCAAGAAGCCTTTTCCTTGGTTACCTGATATTTACCTTCATTACCAGCGTCCGCTGCTCTCACGCTGTCAGTGCCGGCTCCCTGCTCCCTGCACACATAGCAAGACTACACATCGGGTAATTAACCCTATGTGTACTCTGGCTAGGAGTGCAGGGAGCCAGCGCTAAGTGGTGTGCGCTGGTAACCAAGGTAAATATCGGGTTGGTTACCCGATATTTACCGTAGTTACCAAGCGCAGCATCGCTTCCACGCGTCGCTTCTGGCTGGGGGCTGGTCACTGGTTGCTGGTGAGATCTGCCTGTGTGACAGCTCACCAGCAACCCGTGTAGCGACGCTCCAGCGATCCCTGCCAGGACAGGTTGCTGGTGGGATCGCTGGAGCGTCGCTTAGTGTGACGGTACCTAAAGGCTTAAATTGGTTTTGGACAACTTTAGGACAACTTTTTTCTGTTGTGTCTCTTACTTTCTCTTAAAGAGCTTATCTCAGAAGAAGATAAAATGGCATCCCTGGTTTAATTCGACCTGCAGCCCATCCTAGTCACATGTCATTATGGGGTGAAGACTGAAAATATATAACTTGCAAGACCTGTGTGTCAACTGTCTAGAGCTGTATCACACATACCTCAGTCAGCAGTGGGTTGTAGTGTGTGAAGAAATATTTTAGCCCATGTTGTGCATGAGGAGGAGGGCTCCAGCTTCATTCCATCCTCAGTCAGTCAGATAGCTCTTTAGCAGTTCACAAAAACTGATTTCTCCCAACTGGAAAACAAATTGAGAAGAATGAACCTGGTGATCCTGGAGATAACCCAATTGTGCTCAGTAAGGAAGAGATATTTTTTCAAGTATGACAGCCGCTGACTGAGGTAAGTGGTACTGGTTACAGCTCTTGTCAGGCCTTGGGAGCTATATACTTGCCCGTACTGACCCCTGACTACTGACATGTTGGCTGCAATATGAATTATACAAAGGACGCCATTTTATCTAATTCTCCGAGAACCCCTTTAACATTGTAAGTTGCAGTAAATACCAGATACCATAACTTCATATAATGCCTTTGATAGAAGAAACAGAAAATTGTTTTAATTGGACACTTGGCCATTATCCTTTATTTTTATTTAGTGAGCGTTTCTCGGTTTGTCTTGGCACTATGAAACCATTCAGTTTAGTGGAATTTTTTTTTACAGGGCAGCTCTGCCAAGATGCCCAATGCTTCTTTGGTCTTCAGCAGCTTTCATTAGCACTGCTGACTCCAAATGCCCAAAACTACAAACAAGTTCAGAATGTTTTGGATGTCTAATCCTGGTGGTCCAAAGACAGCCTAATTACAGTTGCTGTCAGAGATAAAGGATATTATTTCTGGAAACACAGCAGGCATTTTATTAAACAATTGCACCAGCTGGAGACAAATTATTGCCTTTATTTCCAACAACCATTTGTAAGTCTAATGCTTTCATTTCAATTGGACACAAATGTTTGTGAAAATTAGAGTGCTTGTATTATTGCAGTGCAGTGGTCACTCAGATTACAAGTCAGGTGGTTAGCTGCCGCCGTTATAAACTGAAGGACTGTTATTATGTGGCAGTTAAGGCGAAAGTCCTACTGTTATTTTACCCTGTGCCTGACTTCTGTGAATGTCAGTGAAGGTACAGTCATAGTAAATGTACCAGATGTCAAACACAAAAGCTTCACAAGTGCCGCATAATAGCACCTTCCAAACTCCTAACGGTTTTCAATATGCTTCACATTTAAGTAGTCATTCTGTCAAACTTAGTGATGGGTCTGCTTCTGGAAATGGCAGATCAAGTAAAAATAGTAATAAAATGCAAAAGAGCATTGTTTTACTAAGAAGCATAAACAAAATATTGAGCATTGTTATGTTTAACGTCTGCAAAAAATGGTCATTGTCAGTGTTTTTCATCCGATTTTCATCAGTTTCAGTTGTTATTAGTGTTTCACTAATGATTACCACGTATGAAAAACTAAGTAAATTGCAAAACTTCTCCCATTCATTGCAATGATAATCATGGACAGCACAAGGACTGCATATTGATGTCATCCTTGTAATGTCTGTAATTTTCATGAACCCATAAGGTTTCTATTGGCAGCGATAATATCTCTGTTTTTTTTGTAGACATGGTCAGCAAAAAACAAAGATATGAACAGCTCCAAAGTTTAAGAACTAAAGGTGAAAATGAGAGCACAATAGGGTGAATCCTGATAAAATGGGGTGAGAGGGATGGATAAATCTCCTCACCTGGGGTGCTTGTGTGAGACACAACCACTTGTCACGCTCCCCGGGTCCTCGGCTCCCCTCCCCGGGTCCTCAGCTCCGCTCCC
Source organism: Anomaloglossus baeobatrachus (assembly GCF_048569485.1). Classification (NCBI taxonomy): domain Eukaryota; kingdom Metazoa; phylum Chordata; class Amphibia; order Anura; family Aromobatidae; genus Anomaloglossus; species Anomaloglossus baeobatrachus. The sequence continues at coordinate 221,645,767 of NC_134358.1, read as the reverse complement.
CGGCTCACCTGCCACGCTCCCCTCGTCCCAGCCTCCGGTGCCCGTCCTCCATAGGTCCTCTGGTCGCCGATCCCGGCGTCCGACATCTTCCCAGGCCCTGGCCGGCTCTCCTGCGTCCTCCTCGCAGCCTCCTTCCCTGGCTTCTGGCACCCGGGCCGCGCGCGTGCGCATTAGGGCACGCGCGCGGTCACTGACCCTTTCTTAAAGGGCCAGCGTCCGGTAACAGGAAATGAGGTTAGTCAGGTTCAGGGTATAAAGGGGGTTCTTGTCCAAGGGGGCGGGGCCTGATCTTCGTGTTCCCTGAGCTAGGAGTCAGGTCTCCTGGTGTTTATGTGCCTGTACTCACCTATCTCTCTTTGTAGAGCCGTACCTGCCTCGCCATCCAGTCTGCCGTATCCCGAACCCCGCACGCTGTCCGTCTGCCATCCGACAGCACCTGCCATCTCGGATCCCTGCGGTGACCCGTCATCTTGCTCCAGAGGTTCCGGACTCCGCCTGATATCTTCTCGGCCTCCGAACCTGAGCTACGTCACCAAGACTACCTTCTGTGACTCCGTGGTCCCAGGGACTCCTCCGCTGTCTTCACTTGCACGGACTATCCTGCTGCCCTTCAGTGCTTCAGCTGCCGGACTCCCTACCTCCATCTTAGAGTTCGGTCCAGTGGATCCACCTCCTGGGTCTGCCCGACCGCCCGGCCGTGACAGTAAGATCAGGCCATGGATCCCGCTGCTGCACTAATGGCCCTGCAAGAGGAACTCCAACGCCAGCGTGAAGTCCAGACCCGCATGCTGCAATTCATGACCTCCGTGGACACCCGCCTGTACACATTACAAGCATCAATGACGCCTGCGGCACCCAGGTCCCCCGCCAGGCAAGCCATGGCTCCCGTACCAGTGGCAGCCTCTTCAGATGCTTCCCGACTCCGTTTGGCGTCACCTCCTCGGTATGCTGGAGATCCCAAGACCTGCAGGGGCTTCATAAACCAATGTTCCCTTCACTTCACGCAGCTGCCACATCTGTTCGCCTCCGACCAAGCCAAGGTCGCCTTTATAATGTCCCACCTAGAGGGCGAGGCGCTGGCGTGGATGAACCCCTTGTGGGAGAAGGAGGACCCCATGACCAAGGATCTTCAACAGTTCCTACAGGCCTTCCGCAGTACCTTTGACGAGCCAGGACGCGCCTCTGCCTCTGCTTCATCACTCCTCCGCCTACGTCAAGGGACACTGACGGTGGGTCAATACGCCATCCGTTTCCGCACTTTGGCTTCAGAACTCGGGTGGAATAATGAGGCCCTAACAGCCGCCTTCTGGGAAGGACTCTCGAGTCGCATCAAGGATGAGTTGGCGGGTCGGGACGTGCCCTCCACCCTAGATGCACTGATCGCCCTAGCAACTCGTGTGGACATACGTTTTCAGGAGCGCTCCAAAGAGCTATCTCGGGAGAGACGCCCGGTACGGCATTCTCCTCCTCCGCAGAAGTCCTCCGTTCCTCAGTCATCAACAGCTGGGATTCCCGTCCACGAGCCCATGCAGATCGACCGAGTGCGGCAGTCTGAACGACGTCGAGCAGAGCGGCTCGCCCAGGGCCTCTGCTTTTACTGTGGTGAGGACACCCACCTGCTACGCTCCTGTCCAGAGAGGCCGGGAAACTCCAAAGCCTAGGGTTGGTAGGAGAGGCCACCCTAGGTGCTGGGACCCTCTCTGACCCAGTTACATGGACAGTGCAAGTGACCACGGGAGAGACGCGGTTCACGGCTGATGCCTACCTCGATTCCGGGGCAGCAGGCAATTTCATCCAGCAGGCCACGGTGGACAAGTACCGGGTGCCTGTCATGCCACTCGACAAACCCCTAGTGATTGCCTCGGTGGATGGGAGGCCTCTCTCTGATACCATCTCCTTGATCACCAGGCCTGTCGAACTACGCATCGGTGCTCTTCACACCGAGAACATCGCTCTCTACGTTCTCCCACACATGTCCCACCAGATCCTGTTGGGACTCCCATGGTTGCGGACACATGAACCATCGGTTAGCTGGGGTACTGGCGAAGTCACCCGTTGGGGCTCTTCGTGTCATGAGAGGTGCCTAAAGTCCATACCACCCCTCCGACGACCTCCGGTTCCTGAGACCCTAACGGGGCTGCCTTCGGCCTATTGGTCCTTTGCCGATGTCTTTGACAAAAAGGAATCCGAGGTACTGCCGCCACATCGTCCATACGATTGTGCCATTGACCTGCTTCCAGGGACAACCCCACCTAGAGGACGGATATATCCTTTATCTCCAGCCGAAACCAGGGCCATGTCAGATTACATCTCAGAGAGCCTAGCAAGAGGGTTCATTCGGAGATCCTCCTCTCCTGCTGGAGCAGGTTTCTTCTTTGTCAAGAAGAAAGAGGGAGACTTACGCCCATGCATAGACTACCGGGGTCTCAACCAAATCACCGTGAAAAACAAATACCCCCTGCCGCTCATTCCCGAATTATTTGACCGGCTTAGAGGAGCTCGTGTGTTCACCAAGCTGGATCTTCGGGGTGCTTACAATCTGGTACGCATCCGCTCTGGTGACGAATGGAAAACCGCGTTTAATACGCGCGATGGACATTATGAGTACTGCGTGATGCCCTTCGGTCTGTGTAACGCTCCTGCCGTCTTCCAAGAACTGGTGAACGACGTGTTTCGGGACCTTCTCTACATCTGTGTGGTTGTTTATCTAGATGACATCCTTGTCTTCTCTCCGGACCTCCAAACCCACAGAGAAAACGTACAGCTGGTCTTACAAAGACTGAGAGAGAATCGCCTGTACGCAAAGTATGAGAAGTGTGTCTTTGAGCAGTCTTCCCTCCCCTTTCTGGGGTACATCATCTCTGATACTGGACTGCAGATGGACCCCAAGAAGGTCTCCGCCATCATCAACTGGCCTCCGCCTTCTGGACTGAAGGCAATCCAACGCTTCCTGGGATTCGCCAACTACTACCGCCAGTTTATCCCGCACTTCTCTGCCTTGACCGCTCCTCTCTCCGCTTTGACCAAAAAGGAGGCTAATCCTAAGGACTGGTCACCTGCGGCAGACGCCGCATTTTGTTCCTTGAAGCGAGCATTCGCCTCCGCCCCTGTACTCCACCGACCGGAGTTAAACCGCCAGTTCACCTTGGAGGTGGATGCCTCCTCCTCAGGAGCCGGAGCAGTGCTCATGCAAAAATCCTCCTCCGGGAAGATGGTGACCTGCGGTTTCTTCTCTAAGAGTTTCTCAGCACCCGAACGTAATTACACCATCGGTGACCGAGAACTACTGGCGGTCAAACTGGCTCTGGAGGAGTGGCGCTACCTCCTGGAAGGAGCAGTGTACCCCGTGATTATCTACACGGACCACAAAAACCTGGAATACCTGCGGTCCGCTCAGCGACTGAACCCACGGCAAGCCAGGTGGTCCTTATTCTTTGCCAGGTTTGACTTCCAGCTCCACTTCCGACCAGCGGACAAGAATGTACGCGCTGATGCCTTGTCTAGGTCTCTCATGCCCATGGAACAGGAGGAAGAGACTATCCAGCCCATCATCTCTCCTAGCAAGATTGTTCCGGTGGCTCCTGTCACTCTGGCCCAGATACCACCTGGGAAGACCTATGTCTCGGAGACCGACAGGCTAACGGTCTTACACTGGGGTCATACCTCAAAAACAGCCGGCCATGCAGGCCAGAAGAGAACATGGGGTGCGATTGTACGCCATTACTGGTGGCCATCTCTTCGCACGGACGTCGCCGCCTTTGTCTCTGCCTGCTCCTCTTGTGCCAGAAACAAGACGCCTAAACACCTCCCACATGGCCGCCTTCTGCCTCTGCCGATACCTTCGATTCCGTGGCAACACATAGCAATGGACTTTATTACGGACTTGCCATTGTCATCCGGGCACACAGTCATATGGGTCGTGGTGGACCGGTTCTCAAAAATGGCCCATTTCGTTCCTATGGCTGAACTGCCCTCTGCTCAGGAACTCGCGGACGCTTTTATACAACACATCTTCCGCTTGCATGGCTTTCCATTACACATCGTATCAGACAGAGGAACTCAGTTCACCTCCCGCTTCTGGAGGGCTCTCTGTAACCATCTGGGAGTGACTCTGGACTTTTCATCTGCATACCATCCTCAGTCTAATGGCCAAGTAGAGAGGGTCAATCAAATCTTGACCTCATTTCTACGTCACTATGTTAACGCCCATCACGACGACTGGTCCGCTCTTCTACCTTGGGCTGAATTCTCCCACAACCACCACATCAGTGAGTCGTCCTCCAGCTCTCCCTTCCATGTTGTTTACGGACTTCAGCCTTCCATCCCATTGCCTGTATCCCCCTCTTCGGATGTCCCTGCTGCAGATACAGTAGCCCGTGACTTTGCCACCATTTGGGACTCTGTCAAGGTGTCTCTAGGACGTGCTTCCCTGCGGATGAAGAGACACGCAGACAAGAAACGCCTGGATCCTCCGTGTTTCTCTCCTGGAGACCTCGTCTGGCTTTCTTCCCAGTACGTCCGCCTGAAGATACCTTCATACAAGCTGGGTCCTCGCTACATTGGGCCGTTTAAAGTCCTCACCAGGATCAATGAGGTCTCCTACAAGCTGCAGCTCCCGGCCACGATGAGGATACCCAACTCGTTCCACGTCTCCCTGCTCAAGCCGGTGGCCCTTGGTCCCTTCTCCGCTGCTGCCAGTCCAGCTCCTCCACCTATTGCCGATGATGACATCTATGCGGTAAGGGATATCGTGGCCATGAAGACCGTACGAGGTCGGCAGTTCTTCCTGGTGGACTGGGCAGGGTATGGTCCTGAGGATAGGTCCTGGGAGCCCAGGGAGAACGTAGGCACTCCTCTTATCCGTGCCTTCATGTCCCGGTTGCGGGGAGGGGGGCGTGGGGGGGGGGGGTACTGTCACGCTCCCCGGGTCCTCGGCTCCCCTCCCCGGGTCCTCAGCTCCGCTCCCCGGCTCACCTGCCACGCTCCCCTCGTCCCAGCCTCCGGTGCCCGTCCTCCATAGGTCCTCTGGTCGCCGATCCCGGCGTCCGACATCTTCCCAGGCCCTGGCCGGCTCTCCTGCGTCCTCCTCGCAGCCTCCTTCCCTGGCTTCTGGCACCCGGGCCGCGCGCGTGCGCATTAGGGCACGCGCGCGGTCACTGACCCTTTCTTAAAGGGCCAGCGTCCGGTAACAGGAAATGAGGTTAGTCAGGTTCAGGGTATAAAGGGGGTTCTTGTCCAAGGGGGCGGGGCCTGATCTTCGTGTTCCCTGAGCTAGGAGTCAGGTCTCCTGGTGTTTATGTGCCTGTACTCACCTATCTCTCTTTGTAGAGCCGTACCTGCCTCGCCATCCAGTCTGCCGTATCCCGAACCCCGCACGCTGTCCGTCTGCCATCCGACAGCACCTGCCATCTCGGATCCCTGCGGTGACCCGTCATCTTGCTCCAGAGGTTCCGGACTCCGCCTGATATCTTCTCGGCCTCCGAACCTGAGCTACGTCACCAAGACTACCTTCTGTGACTCCGTGGTCCCAGGGACTCCTCCGCTGTCTTCACTTGCACGGACTATCCTGCTGCCCTTCAGTGCTTCAGCTGCCGGACTCCCTACCTCCATCTTAGAGTTCGGTCCAGTGGATCCACCTCCTGGGTCTGCCCGACCGCCCGGCCGTGACACCACTATATAAGCGTGTAGGCTGATGCCGATCCACGGGTGTGGAGACACCAAGCGGGAATATAATGAGGTAGATGGTGGTTCATCTGAACTGCCGTCTAACCAAGCCATGAGTCAGGTAAAATTCACACGTTTATCTATGCATTTCTAGGCAATCTGGAAGAGGCCAAATTGTATTGAAACGTGTAGATAAACTTGTTAATTTTATCAGACTTATCGCTTGGTTATTCGGCAGTTCAGATGAACCACCATCATCTACCTCATTATATTCCAGCCCCAATGATTAGAATGGGTTACATGTTATATCGGTGAGAATCACAGAATGAGTACAAGAAGAGGAGACATCTGAACAAGCCCTTAGAGAAAAAGGGGTACATTATCGATAATATTGGGGGACTATTAAAATCCCCAAAATTTAGAAGTTCATGATTTGATTATATTTTTATTTTACGTTTTTGCATATCTGAAAATGTATAACTGCTTCATGAAAATCTAAAGATAATACACCTGTGATCAAACCACTCACATAAGTATAAGGCCATAGTCACACTTGTGCAAGTCTCGCATCGCCGCACACTCTCCTGAGAGGAGCTGGTTGGCTGCATATATTTCTATGCAGCTGAGATGCTCGTGTCCGGAGAGTGTGCAGCCGTGCCAGGTGATGCGATGCGAGACTCGCACAAGTGTGACTATGGCCTAAGGAGTATCATCTCTCATTGTGGAGTGTGATATGCCTGACATGCCAGTGTAAGGTGACTTATAAGCCATGTAGTGCTCTTTTCGAGGTATTTTCACATACATTTAAGTATAGAACTTTGAGAAAAACGTATATTGCAGATTACTTTTTAATACATTAATACATTAAATATTTGACGAGTGTTAAGTATCTTATTATCTTGACTTTAACATATCCTGATACAGAAACCTGAATTGTCTACAATACTCATTTTTATTCATCAGTCCAATATTCTGATATAACCCTACTGATCCTCTGTTATTCTATCTCTTTCGGATGCATGTAAGGTCACCAGACTACTAGGGGCCAGACATGGGTCATGCAACTATATATTTTAGCTCATCTATAAATGTATGGATCTAAACAATTTAAAAACTCATGCGGTTAAATGCTATGCACTTTATGTGTTGTAGTGTTTATTGCTGGAAAATGTCATTCATTTTTATTACCTTGAGTTGTTTCAGAACACAGACCCTGTTGTGTGGGTTTTTCCATTACTTCATGTTAAATGGCCTTGTCTCATTACCAAATCATTATGCAGGTCAATAACAGAAAGTCAAACACAATGTTTAGTGAACTACATAGGTGTAATTATTCTTTGTAACCCGTGGCACATTCTTACAAATATCCCCAATAGCATAGAATAGGAAATGAAAAGTCTGGTGACTCTTCTAAATAATAGCATGCCCCCTTATTTGTAGAACCTACACAAGTCTACCTGCACTTATTTAAAGGGAATGTATTGAGAATAAATTATATTTTATTATATATATTCTTTAAGTTTGTAAGATTTTTTTGTATTTGTATGTGACTATCCACAGACAAAAAATAAATGTATTTGTTTCACACTGTCTTTAGAGCAGTCTCAAAAATCTGATATTTCCTGCTCATGTTCAGCTTTGCTGTATAGACTGATGCAGAATGAGCAGGATCATCTCATTATCTTGACATGGCATATAAGGTAACTATAGCTCTATTTTACTTCTGGAAATCTGGGTAACTGAAGATATACCGTATATATATATATATATATATATATATATATATATATATATATATATATATATATATATATATATATATATAAAAAGGTAAGGTTATACAGGAAGAGGCTGGCCTATGGAGGAGGGGGCTATACTACCTAACTTCCCTCACATATTGTGCAGCACTGACTATATAAGGAATATGACAAGGAAGTACATGTCTCAAGGATAGTCACCCTCAAAGGACGGTTTATGAACTAAAAAAAAGCTTAAACATTTTAAAATGAAGACCAGACACATTATTGTCTACATATTTAGATGGAATTAATGAAACTAAAATTAATTGCATTATATATTCTCTTTATATTATCTCTTTTATAAGAAAACTTAGAGAAAAAAGTCACATCATAGGCAAATATGAATCATTTAGAAATGGGAAGACAGCTGTGTCACCAAGAACCATGCTATGAGGTCAGTAATAATATAATTTAATGGGGGATAGATGAGGGGGAGATAGGAAAGATAATATCAACAAGGAATAAAACCTTCTTGGGAAAATATGTCAGAAGGCAGAGAAATCTGGACGGACAGCAGCAGTTTGGTAGCTAAATATTGTATATGTCATTCATGGATCATATATTTTTATGAATTTCGCTCTCATGTTGCCATAGTAGGGTAACAAGAATGTGACAATTAAAAAAAAATGTTACGACTTGTACTTTTTTTTTTAACAACTATACACCGGACAGGTGACAAAATTCCGATTGTTCGGGATCCACAGCTTTACTGTGAATAGGGGACCCAACGTCTCATGTAAATCGGGTCAAGCTACCCTCCTAGAGCTGTATCTGATTGCTAGTTTGCATTTGTGACCACCACTCCATTCACACAGGCAGCAAGGGACCCTCACATTTGTAGTCAATAGTGGTCCCAGTAGTCCAGTACCACACGGATCATGCATTTATCACCAAGCTTGTGGATATATTACCCTTTACCAACAATGAAGATAAAGGGTTTCTACAGATAATTTTATGGTTATAGTTATAATTTGTGTATATTTATATCAGTTTAAGAGTCATAAAAATAAAATAAGCCAGGAATGCTACAGGATTTCTGTGGAATGTTGGTAATTATAATTTTCCGAAATGTTATATTATTCCCAAGGGTGGTTTGACTAGATTGAGGTTTATAATATAACTAGAAGGTGGCCCGATTCTACGCATCGGGTATTCTAGAATTTACGTATTGTGTAGTTAATGTATGATTTTTGTTATATATATATAGATGTTGTTGTGTGTAGTTACCAAGTGTTTGTGTAGGGCGCTGTACATGTTCTGGGTGTTGTCTGGGTGTGACGGGGGGTGAGAGCGGTGTTGTATGTGTGTTGCGTGTGTTGCGTAGTTTGTGGAGCGCTGTGTGTCTGTAGCGTTGTGTGTGTGTGTGTTGCGCGGTTTGTGTGTGTGTGGTGTGTTTTGGGGGGAGGTATGTTTTGTGCAATGTGTGTGTTATGCGGTATGTGCGAATATTTGTGTGTGCCGCGGTGTTTGTGTGTTGAGTGTTGTGTGTGTGCAGCGTTGTCTGTGTGTGTGGGTGTCTGTGTAGGGCAGTTGTTTGTGGTTCCCAGTGTGTGTGTGTGGTGTGTTGTGCAGTGCGCGCGCGCGTGTGTGTGTGTTGGGGGGAGGTGTGCACTTCCCATCGTGCTCCAACCCCCATGCAGCGCACTCCCCATCGTGCTCCATCCCCTATGCTGCGCACCCCCCATCATGCTCCATCTCCCATGCTGCGCACTCCCAAACGTGCTCCATCCGCCATGCTGCGCACTCCCAAACGTGCGCCATCCACCATGCTGCGCACTCCCAAACGTGCTCCATTCGCCATGCTGCGCACTCCCAAACGTGCTCCATCCGCCATACTCCGCACTCCCCATCGTGCTCCATCCCCCATGCAGCGCACTCCCCATCGTGCTCCATCCCCTATGCTGCGCACCCCCCATCGTGCTCCATCTCCCATGCTGCGCACTCCCAAACGCGCCCCATTCCCCATGCTGCGCACTCCCAAACGTGCTCCATCCGCCATGCTGCTACTCCCAAACGTGCTCCATCCGCCATGCTGCGCACTCCCAAACGTGGTCCATCCGCCATGCTGCGCACTCCCAAACGTGCTCCATCCGCCATACTCCGCACTCCCCATCGTGCTCCATCCCCCATGCAGCGCACTCCCCATCGTGCTCCATCCCCTATGCTGCGCACCCCCCATCGTGCTCCATCTCCCATGCTGTGCACTCCCAAACGTGCTCCATTCTCCATGCTGCGCACTCCCAAACGTGCTCCATCCGCCATGCTGCGCACTCCCAAACGTGCTCCATCCGCCATGCTGCGCACTCCCAAACGTGGTCCATCCGCCATGCTGCGCACTCCCAAACGTGCTCCATCCGCCATACTCCGCACTTCCCATCGTGCTGCATCCCCCATGCTGCGCACTCCCAAACGTGCTCCATCCGCCATGCTGCGCACTCCCAAACGTGCTCCATCCGCCATGCTGCGCACTACCAAACGTGCTCCATCCGCCATGCTGCGCACTCCCAAACGTGCTCCATCCGCCATGCTGCGCACTCCCAAACGTGCTCCATCCGCCATGCTGCGCACTCCCAAACGTGCTCCATCCACCATGCTGCGCACTCCCAAACGTGCTCCATCCGCCATGCTGCGCACTCCCAAACGTGCTCCATCCGCCATGCTGCGCACTCCCAAACGTGCTCCATCCGCCATGCTGCGCACTCCCAAACGTGCTCCATCCCCCATGCTGCGCACCCCCCATCGCGCTCCATCCCCCATGCTGCACCAGCATCAGCCTCTCTACCCGCAGCATCAGCCTCTCTGCCCGCAGCATCAGCCTCTCTCCTCCCAGCATCAGCCTCTCTCCTCCCAGCATCAGCCTCTCTGTCCCCAGCATCAGCCTCTCTCCTCCCAGCATCAGCCTCTCTGTCCCCAGCATCAGCCTCTCTCATCCCAGCATCAGCCTCTCTCCTCCCAGCATCAGCCTTTTCTGTCCCCAGCATCAGCCTCTCTCCTCCCAGCATCAGCCTTTTCTGTCCCTAGCATCAGCCTCTCTCCTCCCAGCATCAGCCTCTCTCCTCCCAGCATCAGCCTCTCTCCTCCCAGCCTACCCCAGCCTTAGCCTCCCCCAGCATCAGCCTCACTCCTCCCAGCATCAGCCTCTCTCCTCCCAGCATCAGCCTTTTCTGTCCCCAGCATCAGCCTCTCTCCTCCCAGCCTACCCCAGCCTCAGCTTCCCCCAGCATCAGCCTCAGCCTCCCCCAGCATCAGCCTCTCTCCTCCCAGCATCAGCCTCTCTCCTCCCAGCCTACCCCAGCCTCAGCCTCCCCAGCCTCAGCCTCCCCCAGCATCAGCCTCTCTCCTCCCAGCATCAGCCTCTCTCTTCCCAGCATCAGCCTCTCTCTTCCCAGCATCAGCCTCTCTCCTCCCAGCCTACCCCAGCCTCAGCCTCCCCCAGCATCAGCCTCTCTCCTCCCAACATCAGCCTCTCTCCTCCCAGCATCATCCTCTCTCCTCCCAGCCTACCCCAGCCTCAGCCTCCCCCAGCATCAGCCTCTCTCCTCCCAGCATCAGCCTTTTCGGTCCCCAGCATCAGCCTCTCTCTTCTCAGCCTACCCCAGCCTCAGCCTTCGCCAGCATCAGCCTCTCTTCTCTCAGCCTCCCCATCCCAGCCTTCCCCAGGATCAGCCTCTCTCCTCCCAGCCTCCTCCAGCATGCCGTGCTCCTCTGCCGACACTCACAGATCCGATCGCATACACTCACACACACACACTCACTCACACACACCCGATCGCATACACTCACACACACCCGATCGCATACACTCACACACATCCGATCGCATACACTCACGCACACACACATTGACGATATTGCACATACGCGCTTATACTCACAACATCCGGAGATACCACATGCTTCTGGCCATGTGATCCTCCGGCAGGTCCTGGAAGCTCACAGCACAGTATCGCCGCCGAGAAGCAAGCGATATCCCAGGATGTTGTGAGTATGTGGATGCGATGGGATGTGTGTGTGGATGCGATGGGATGTGTGTGTGGATGCGATGTGATGTGTGTGTGAGGTGTGTGTGATCTGATGTGTGTGTGCTGTTATGTGTGTGCTGTTATGTGCGTGCGTGTGTGTATGTTCCGCCGCTGCAGGACCTTGATGCGCTGGTAACTATGCTAGCATAGTTACCAGCGTATCTTGTCCCCCGCTCGCACGGGAGCCCACACCAGCATACGCCGGCCAGCCCCAGGAATGCGAGGGTATGTGTCGGCTGAGTTTGCGGCGTACGCTGATGTGGGCTCCCGGGGGTACAGTACTCACCTGGGAGTCGTGGCTCCGTGACCACTGACCGTGTCCGTTCGGGGAATGCGTGGGGGGGCGGGGCCAGAGCTAGCGTGCATTGCGTGAGGGGGGCGGGGCGTGGCCGAGTTGCCAATGCCTGCAGGGTGCCGGGGCGAGAGGCCAATCTGTGGGGGGGGGGCGGAGCCTGGGCGAGCGGCCGGCCAATACGTGTGGGGGCGCAGCCTGGGCGAGCAGCCAATCTGTGCGGGGGGGGCGGGGCCATGGCGAGCCCAGCGGCCAATCAGCTTTGTGTCACCGTAAGGACACAATTTTGGAACAAGACAGACAGACAGACAGACAGATAGACAGACAGACAGACAGACAGAATAAGGCAATTATATATATAGATAATATAGCATTAGTAAGAAAATGTTTATATCACATAGTAAATATGTACTGTGCAAAATTTTTGTTAAAGGGAACCTGTCATCAGAAATTTAGCTTTAAACCTAAAAGTTTCCTCCTCTGCAGCTCGTGGGCTGCATTCTAGCAAGGTTCCTGTAATTTTTGGGCCCCCTTTGAAACCAAATTAAACACTTTATAAAGTTGTACCTTTTTGCCTGCAATTCTTGTAAATTATCCATGGGGGCGGGCTCTCTTGCGTCCATTGCTGTCCCTCCTGCAGATTGACGCCGTCCCCCATTGCTCCATTTCATACCTCAGGACGCCGCCCACTGCACCCGAGGTGCCGCGCACGCGAGGACCGCTGGTGACGTGGTCACAGGCATGAGATTATGGGCGGCGCTGTGATTGCATCGCAAGTGCCCGCCCATAATCTCGTGACCGCGATCTCCCCTCTGCCTCCAGCGTTCTGCGCAAGCGCTGGAAGATGTCCCGACGTCACCTCCTTCCCATCCTGTCCTGCAGCAGGAAATAGATGGGAGGAGCGGAGCAGCACAGCACAGGTTACAAAAAAACCCCCAAAAAAACGTTTAGTGTTTTTCACTTTTCAGAAGACAATGTGTGTCTTTGATTGATTTTACATGTTTTTTTTTACTGTGTACGTCGCTCAGATCCTCTCCGCGTCTCCTCGTATCCTGTGGTGGCCTGCTCCGCTCCTCCCATCTATTTCTTGCTGCAGGGCAGGATGGGAAGGAGGTGACGTCGGGTCATCTTCCAGCGCTTGCGCAGAACGCTGGAGGCAGAGGGGAGATCGCAGTCACGAGATTATGGGCGGGCACTTGCGATGCAATCACAGTGCCGCCCATAATCTCGTGCCTGCGACCACGTCACCAGCGGTCCTCACGTGCACGGGACCTCGGGCGCAGTGGGCGGCGTCCTGAGATATGAAATGGAGCAATGGGGGACGGCGTCAATCTGCATGAGGGACAGCAACGGACGCAAGAGAGCCCGCCCCCATGGATAATTTACAAGAATTGCAAACAAAAAGGTACAACTTTATAAAGTGTTTAATTTGGTTTCAAAGGGGGCACAAAAAGTACAGGAACCTTGCTAGAATGCAGCCCATGAGCTGCAGAGGAGGAAACTTTTAGGTTTAAAGCTAAATTTCTGATGACAGGTTCCCTTTAAAATGTTTTAGGCAGGTGCATAAAAAATGGTGTAAAGTGAGAATGCTTACAAATTTAGTTTTATTTTTTATTAATTAACAAAATGCAAAGTGGATGAACAAAAAGCAAATGTAAATCTAGATCATTATTTGGATATGACCAATTACATTGTCTGTATTTTTGGAGTCATTGTCCTGCTGCAGAATAAATTTGGAGCCAGACCTTTACCTTATGGTATTGCATGATGAATGAATATCTATATATATTTTTCAGCACTCAGCACCGCATTAATCCTGACAATATCCACAACTCCATTTTCAGCCCCAAACGTGCAAGGAAACTTCACCGGGTATCACTGTTCCTGCAGACACTTATTACGTGATGGTTCTACAGCCCCTAGGTAAACAACTGATTTCTGTTACATCCAAATACTAAAAATTTGGACTCATCAGTCCAAATATCCAGGAGCAATCCTCCAAAGGTGTCTATATGGGCAGGCAGGTCATAAAAGAAAGAATAAAATGTTACCTTGTATCTGTAACCAGATGTCTTATTCCGAGAAATACATATTTTTCTTAATATGCAAATGATCTATGGGCTCTACAGTGATCTCACCTAGAATCTGCCTTCAACGCTTTTTTTTAGGTGAAATGGGGCATTACCATTGTGAGACATGTAATGGCTGACCATCTGCTCCCCTGATCTCACTGTGGAGCTATCCATGATTATAACTAACACAGTACACTTACCTCCCAAATTTCTAAAATGTGCAGAAGACAGATGAAGGATTCAGTGTGTCCCAACATTTTAGGCCACACACTTAACAGCACCTAGTTACCATATTATTCCTCTCTGGCCACAAAAAGAAAATATTGGAAATGGGATGAAGGAATTCTATAAGACAAAACCCCCAAACCATAGCGAAATTGCTTATATTTCGGCATTTCATCCTACTTGTAATTTTTTCCCATTTGTTAGTACATTTTATGGAAAAACCCTCATGCAGCTATGCAAAGAGAAAAAAGTTCTGGTTTTTAAAAGAAGGGAAGGGAAAAATACAAACCATTAAAAGAAAAAGTAGCTGCAGAGACAACAGGTTAAAGGGGTAGTCCAAGCTTGGGACATGAGCTTGCAGACTCTCTATGACCCTGCCGTGTTTTGTCTGCCTGGCGTAATTCAAGAAAAAAAAGCAAACACCCCCAAGGAAGTTCTTTTGTATGTACCAAATTGTTTGATGAGAAAATTTGCATCTTTGAAATGTCGGGGAAAGAAAAAAAAAAAACTATTCTAGAATCAGGGCATGGAGTCTATTGGAGGAGATACTCTGTTTTAAATGAGAACAAATCCAGTGAAAGGCCTTCATTAAACCAACAATGCTTACCATAATGCTAGTCATTTGAAGCAAACATGCATCTGAACTGGGTATAAAATAATCTACACACCCCTGTTAAAATGTCAGGTTTATGTCATGTAAAAAAAACATCATGCCAAGAATAATTTTAGAACTTTTTCCACTTTTAGTGTAACCCATAATCTATACAACTTTTTGAAAAACAAAGGAAATTATTTTCAGTTAGAAAAGAAAAATAAACTAAAATAATTTGGCTCTATTAATATGCACTCCTTTAAACCAATACTTTGATGTCATAAATTCAAAGGGTACTTCAACAATCAGGAATGGGCAATTTTACCCATTTTTCCTTGCATTAGTGCTCCAAATTTGCAAATTTTCCTGTGTACCTTCATATCAACTCATAGATTTTTAATTGCATTCAGTTCTGGACATTCTAAACCTTTGAAATTCAACATCTGATGAAACTATTCATTTGCTGATTTGGAGATATACTTAGCGTTGTTGTCATGCTGAAAGGTAAAATTACTCTTCATCTTAAACTTTTTAGAAAGGGTCTGAAGTTTTTGTTGCATAATTGACTTATATTTGAAACTGTTCATTATTCCCTCCATGTGACTAAAGTCCTAGTTCCAGCAGGGAAAAAAATAGCTTCAAAGCACAATGCTCTCTCCACTACGCTTTACTATGTGTATGGTGTTCTTTGGTGATGCACAGTTTTGAATTTGCGCCAAACATAAATTGTGGAAATATTGACAAAAACTTTGACCATAGTCTCATCAGACCATAACACCTTCTAACCTATTCTTCTGACAGACTTGGTTAAATATAGACAGGCTTGGATGGTTTTCTTAGTAAGGAAGGACTTCCACATTGCTACCTTACCGCACAAGCAAGACTTTTAAAGAATTTAGGAGTATGTTGTCGCACACAACCAGATATTCCTACAGTTCCTTCAATTTTATAGGCCTCTTTGCAGCCTCCTGGACCAATTGTGTTTTCATCAATTTTTCTGGGAGGTCCAGTTCTAGGTAATGTCACTGTTGTGTCAAATTAAGCCACTTCTTGATAACCATCTTCACAGTGTTCCATAACATATATAATTTTTTGGAAAACGTTTTGTTTCCTTCTCCTGACTGATAATTTTCCACAATGAGATCCCTTTGCTGTGTTGTAAGCTGTTTATTGACCACAAAAGCAACTAAGAAAAATCAGGAAAATCCTACTAGAACAGCAAAACTTTATATGTGGTTAATCACAAGAAAGTTAAATAATGGCACCTGTGTACTGTGTACTATTTACATGAGTTTAAATGTGATTGTTTAATTCTGATCACAACCAAATCCCCAATTATATGAGGGTGTTCATACTTATGCAGCCACATTATTTTAGTTTTATTTTACCCCCAAACATACGTTTGATTCTCAATAGATTTGTACCGATTATTATGGGTCACAATAAAGGTGGAAATAGTTCTAAAATGATTCTTCTTGGTCTAATTTTTTACATTACAACAACCTGGCATTTTTACCCAGGGGAGTGTAGACTTTTTATTTCTACTGTGTTTCTACCTTTTTATGCTTTCAAGGTATTATAAATACTGTATATATACAATATATATATAATTTTAATCATCAACTTATTGATGTTGTATAAAGCAATGGACAAACATTTGTTTATTCATGAAACTAATTTACACTTCACTTGGTTTCCATGATTACCATAAAGAGAGAACATGGTGTTATCATCCAGGTACCTAAGGGTTCATTACCATAGTGATAATGGATGATTTACTAATTATTCAGCAACTTCTATTTCCTTCACTGTTGCTATCACAACCTATTACAAATAGACTTCAGACTAGCAAATATTGTAGTAAAAGAATAAAATGATCGATAATTTTTTGTGTCTGTTCTACTGCTGTGTTACATATACATACACTACTCACAAAAAGTTAGGGATTTTTGGCTTTTGGGTGAAATTTATGTGAAACGTAAAAAGCTCAAAATACAGTGATATTTTATCATGAAAGTAGGGGGCATTTAAGTAGAACCATGCAATGGTGATTTCCTCATCTCAAACTGTTTGTTAACACAAAATCCAACAACCGTGGTGGCTATATGCCCAAAAATTTCAATGTCTCAATAACTTGTCATGTGGCCTTGAGGATCAATTACAGCGTGACAGTGATGTCTTGTGCTGTTCACAAGCTGAATTATTGTGTACTGAGGCATGGCAACCCATTCTATTTGATGGGCAGCCCTCAGGTTATTGAAGTTCTGGGGTACAGAGTTACGAGCCTCTGTACGGCGACTTAGCTGATCCCATAGGTTTTGTGTGGGGCTCAGGTCTGGAGAAAGTGCAGGCCACTCCATTTGAGGTACCCCAGTCTCCAGCAGCCATTCCCTAAGGATGCAACCTTGATGAGCTGGAGCATTGTTGTCCATGAAGAATAAACTAGGCCTGTAGTGTTCATTTAGAAGCACAATGACTGGATTAATTATGGTATTCAAACAGTAGTGGCTTGTCACTACCATTCACAAAGTGTAGAGCAGTTCTGTATTGACTAGACACACCTTCCCCACACTGTCACACCACTACCAGCAAAGGTTCTTCTGGTGGCAACAATGGCTGATGCATAGCAACTATGAAAAAATGATGTCTTCCACAGAGTAGATTCTCTTCTTATGATAAAAACGTTAATTTTATTAGTAAATACCTAAATATGGTAAGTTTAAAATATCTGAAAACACATTAAAATTATTATTATTATTTTTATACTAAGAAGAGAATATGCTAAGTGGGTGCTAGGCATAATTTTTTCATTTTTTCTATTTCACTTGTTACCTGGGAGCCTGTCTGAGGACTAGTCAGTGCACCACAATCATTGAGTAATATATGTCCTGATTCGGTTAGTTGATTTTCACTTTTTTTTCTATTGCTAATGCATAGCGCTCTCCTTGATGTCTTCATCATCGTTGGCGCCCATATTTCTACTCAGCGTGAATCGACTTTTATTAGTCAACAACACTGAGGCCCATTGGTCCCTGATCCAAAAGGACAATGACTCCTGTGGCTGGTGGTGTGGTCAGGTAGCCATGCAGGTCATCTACCATGCAGGCAAAGCTGATGTAAAATGTTTGGAATGGTCTAACATGACACTTGGGTGCCTCTCACCTCCTTTAAATGTGCTTAGAGTTGTGTGCCATTCATCATCCAGTTCCAAAGGATATTGTTCACAATGAATCAGTGTGGGATGTGGCCAAAGGACATCCACTTCTATGCCTTTCTGTGACTTTCAGTCTCTTCGTTGCAACCTGCTGCTGACACTCTGTGACACTCTAAGGTCAGTGGCCACTTCTGTCTGAGAACATCCTGATTGAAGCCCTTCAATGATGAGATACTGTTGATCAGTTGATAGGTGTCATCTTGGTCTCATGTTGTCAAAATGTGAACAGCGTGATTGAGGAGGACTGTTTAAATACCAATTCTAATTGAATCCCAAAATGTATTGGGCGATTCATGAATCAAACGCCTATTGTGAATTTGGCCATTAAGTTCCCTGTTAAAGAACAGCAAGTTGTGCAAAAAGTACTGAAACATTGAACAGTTGGATATGTGCATTCAAAAGTTTACAGAAGGTCATAATTACACTCAAAAGTGAAATATCCTTAACGTTTTGTTTGTATTGTGTATACAGTATGTACACACACGCGCGCGCGCACACACACACACACACACACACTATATGTGTTATATACCCATATAAAAATTGTAAGATGGATGTTGAACATGTCATGTAGTGGTAATATGTATCATAGAGGTGGTTATCCTCTGTGATGTAAGTCTGGCAGCATATAGTACTAAGATGAATAATTGAACTGACAAGGGCCAGGTTTACGAGCAGTTAGAAAGATGAGTGGGACTGGCTGCTCACATATCCCCACTCTGGGGAGTGGTATGGTGGACATAATAAAGTCCTGGTGAATTCATTAGCTGTTTGTGTGCGGAGGTAAGAAATCCTCCTGTGTGAAGTCTCCATGCTTGGACTTGTATGCTGGTCTAATTCTGAAGTGCCATTATTAGGAGTGGGTGTTTTGCTTTATGAAGTTTTAATAAAGCTGCCTTGACGATTTGTTTACAACCCGTTCACACAATGACGTACATATACAGTGCCTACAAGTAGTCTTCAACCCCCTGCAGATTTAGAAGGTTTGATAAGATGCAAATAAGTTAGAGCCTGCAAACTTCAAACAAGAGCAGGATTTATAAACAGATGCATAAATCTTACAAACCAACAAGTTATGTTGCTCAGTTAAATTATAATAAATTTTCAACATAAAAGTGTGGGTCAATTATTATTCAACCCCTAGGTTTAATATTTTGTGGAATAACCCTTGTTTACAATTACAGCTAATAATCGTCTTTTATAAGACCTGATCAGGCCGGCACAGGTCTCTGGAGTTATCTTGGCCCACTCCTCCATGCAGATCTTCTCCAAGTTATCTAGGTTCTTTGGGTGTCTCATGTGGACTTTAATCTTGAGCTCCTTCCACAAGTTTTCAATTGGGTTAAGGTCAGGAGACTGACTAGGCCACTGCAACACCTTGATTTTTTCCCTCTTGAACCAGGCCTTGGTTTTCTTGGCTGTGTGCTTTGGGTCGTTGTCTTGTTGGAAGATGAAATGACGACCCATCTTAAGATCCTTGATGGAGGAGCAGAGGTTCTTGGCCAAAATCTCCAGGTAGGCCGTGCTATCCATCTTCCCATGGATGCGGACCAGATGGCCAGGCCCCTTGGCTGAGAAACAGCCCCACAGCATGATGCTGCCACCACCATGCTTGACTGTAGGGATGGTATTCTTGGGGTCGTATGCAGTGCCATCCAGTCTCCAAACGTCACGTGTGTGGTTGGCACCAAAGATCTCGATCTTGGTCTCATCAGACCAGAGAACCTTGAACCAGTCTGTCTCAGAGTCCTCCAAGTGATCATGAGCAAACTGTAGACGAGCCTTGACATGACGCTTTGAAAGTAAAGGTACCTTACGGGCTCGTCTGGAACGGAGACCATTGTGGTGGAGTACGTTACTTATGGTATTGACTGAAACCAATGTCCCCACTGCCATGAGATCTTCCCGGAGCTCCTTCCTTGTTGTCCTTGGGTTAGCCTTGACTCTTCGGACAAGCCTGGCCTCGGCACGGGTGGAAACTTTCAAAGGCTGTCCAGGCCGTGGAAGGCTAACAGTAGTTCCATAAGCCTTCCACTTCCGGATGATGCTTCCAACAGTGGAGACAGGTAGGCCCAACTCCTTGGAAAGGGTTTTTTACCCCTTACCAGCCTTGTGACCCTCCACGATCTTGTCTCTGATGGCCTTGGAATGCTCCTTTGTCTTTCCCATGTTGACCAAGTATGAGTGCTGTTCACAAGTTTGGGGAGGGTCTTAATTAGTCAGAAAAGGCTGGAAAAAGAGATAATTAATCCAAACATGTGAAGCTCATTGTTCTTTGTGCCTGAAATACTTCTTAATACTTTAGGGGAACCAAACAGAATTCTTGTGGTTGGAGGGGTTGAATAATAAATGACCCTCTGAATAAACTTTTCACAATTTAAACAAAAAATAAAAAAAGAAATAACATTCTTTTTTGCTGCAGTGCATTTCACACTTCCAGGCTGATCTACAGTCCAAATGTCACAATGCCAAGTTAATTCCGAATGTGTAAACCTGCTAAATCTGCAGGGGGTTGAATACTACTTGTAGGCACTGTACATATTTGCTCATGCATGGCTCTTTAATGTGAGCTTGTGCTGAAAGTGTGCATTATTCCCTGCACATGTTGGCTGATCTGATCAGAGATCCACCCACGACTGTTAGCCCGTTAGATTGAGCAGTCAAATTGTAACAGTGCAATCTAACACGCGCCGGTGGGGATTGCATCATTCACCACCACCATCGGCGCTCGTATGACATGATCACGGGGAGCCAATGGGTTGTCATAACAGTGTGGGGTCAGCTGATGACCCCTATCACTGTCATGATTCACTTCCTGTGAATGACAGCAGATCGACATAAGAACAGCATTTTTACTGATCAGAGGGATGTTGAAGCATCGCTCTGATAAGCAGAAGTGGTCAGACAGTGCAGAATTCAAGTCCCCTAAGGTAACTAATAAAATCAATGAAAACATAAATAAAGTGGTTTCAAAAAATGGTTTGGATGGTGAACGTTGGTGGACAGCCATTTTCAGGTCTCTCCAGAGATGCTCAATTGGGTTTATGTCAAGGCTCTGGCTGGGCCAGTCAAGAATGGTCACAGAGTTGTTCTGAAGCCACTCCTTTCTGAGCTAAGAGTCTGAATACTTATGACCATGAAATATTTCAGTTTTTCTTGTTTAATAAATTTGCAAAACTGTCTACATTTCTATTTTTTTCTGTCAAGATGGAGCGCACAGTGTACATTAATGAGAAAAAAAATTAACTTTTTTGAATTTACCAAATGGCTGCAATGACACAAAGAGTGAAAAATTTAAAGGGGTCTGAATACTTTGCGAACCCACTGTGTATATAACATGTAAACATAGACATTGCCAAAAGCACCTGTGTATTTGTTCCAGTAAATTAGCTATTTCTTCCAGAAAGTCATTAAATTGGACATAATTTCACACAAAACCCCCAGAATGGGCAGGACTAAATTATTAGCACCTTTCCAAAATTGTAGGCAAACATTCACTTGTTGCAAGTAAAGCCAGCTTTACACCTTACAATTAGGTGTGCGATCTCGTATGCGATGTGACACACCCAGGTCGCATATGCGATTTAATGAGATCGCACGTAGGTCGTTCATTTGCTGTCACACGTGCGTTAGTAGTCTATGTTAAATTGATCAATTTTGTGTGCGATCCTTTAGATCATGTGTTCTGTGACGTATGCATTGGGCACCCTTTTTTTTTTTTATTTATTGACTTGCCAAGCGTGTGTAATGTGTAGGGATGCGTTTTTACTATGTCATCTGCCATTCAGCTCTGCTACATGGCCGCTAAAAGCAGACACAGACAGCCATGTAGCAGCAGACACAGAAAGAGCCGCACAATCAGAATGAACTCGGGTTAACTTCACCCGACTTCATTGTCATGCTGCGGCTCTGTGTCGCGTCCTGATTAGCGGTCACCAGTGAAGGACTCACCGGTGACCGCTAAACTCCCGAGTAACCGAATTGAGCAGCCCTCTCTCATATATTCACTGATCCCCGATCTCTGGCGCGGCGCTGCACGGCATTCACACTACTCTGGCAGCTTTTACTATTTTGAAAAAGCCGGCCGCTCATTAAACAATCTCGTATTCCCTGCTTTCCCCGCCCACCGGCGCCTATGATTGGTTGCAGTGAGACACGCCCCCACGCTGAGTGACAGGTGTCTCACTGCACCCAATCACAGCAGCCGGTGGGCGTGTCTATACTGTGCAGTGAAATAAATAATTAAATAATTAAAAAAAATGGTGTGCGGTCCCCCCCAATTTTAAAACCAGCCAGATAAAGCCATACGGCTGAAGGCTGGTATTCTCAGGATGGGAAGCTTCACGTTATGGGGAGCCCCCAGCGTAACAATATCAGCCAGCAGCCACCCAGAAGTGCCTCATACATTAGATGCGACAGTTCTGGGACTGTACCCGGCTCTTCCCGATTTGCCCTGGTGCTTTGGCAATCGGGGTAATAAGGAGTTATTGGCAGCCCATAGCTGCCACTAAATCCTAGATTAATCATGTCAGGCGTCTCCCCGAGATACCTTCCATGATTAATCTGTAAGTGACAGTAAATAAACACACACACACCCGAAAAAATCCTTTATTAGAAATATAAAACACAAACATATACCCTCGTTCACCACTTTAATAAGCCCGAAAAAGCCCTCTATGTCCGGCGTAATCCAGGATGGTCAAGCGTCGCTTCCAGCTCTGCTGCATGGAGGTGACCAGAGCTGCAGAAGACACAGCCACTCCTGTCAGCTCCACGCAGCAACTGAAGACAGCCGCGCGATCAGCTGAGCTGTCACTGAGGTTACCCGTGGCCACCGCTGGATCCAGTGACAGCGGGTAACCTCAGTGACAGCTCAGCTGATCGCGCTATTCCCTTCATTAGCTGCGTGGAGCTGACAGGAGCGGCGGTGTCTTCTGCAGCTCCGGTCACCTTCATGCAGCAGAGCTGGAAGCGACGCTGGACCATCCTGGATTACGCCGGACATGGAGGGCTTTTTCGGGCTTATTAAAGTGGTGAACGAGGATATATGTTTGTGTTTTTTATTTCTAATAAAGGATTTTTTCGGGTGTGTGTGTGTTTGTTTACTGTCACTTACAGATTAATCATGGAAGGTATCTCGGGGAGACGCCTGACATGATTAATCTAGGATTTAGAGGCAGCTATGGGCTGCCAATAACTCCTTATTACCCCGATTGCCAAAGCACCAGGGCAAATCGGGAAGAGCCAGGTACAGTCCCAGAACTGTCGCATCTAATGTATGCGGCAATTCTGGGCGGCTGCTGGCTGATATAGGAAAACACAATATGTAGCTAGAGAATAGATTCATCAAAGATGAGGCCCAAACTTTCTGCATAGGAAAGGATAGAAAACAGCACTGACTGCAGCCATAAAAACCCTAGTAAATACCAGAATGCCTGATATAGGTACAAAGACCAACTTATCTGAGATGAGTTCTGGTAGACACAGACAAAAGGGCTGGTTTCAGAATGTCTTTAGCACACAGGAGATACATTGAGCACCGGCAAGGAACAAGAGAACACTACTCAGTTATATAGGCCCAGTCAGAACACCCTGATTGCCAATCATCCCCAGCTGTCTGGTTTCTATTCTGCAAGTCAACTTCACTACCAGCACTGACCACAGGAGGGAGCCACAAACTGGAACCTAATCCAAATGTATTCACAACAGGCGTCACAGAGGCAGCAGGAAATCTGAAGATTACCAGAAAGCTAGGTTTGCGTCCTAGGTCATGGGTCTTTCAGCAAGACAATGACTCCAAACATACTTCAAGAAGCTCCCAGAAATAGATGGAAAATTGGAGAGTTCTGAATTGGCCAGCTATGAGTTTAGCTCTAAATCCCATTGAACATCAATGAAGAGATCTTAAAATGCTGTTGGTATAAGGCATACTTCAAATATGAGAGGCATGGAGCAGTTTAAATTCTAGTTGAGAGGTGTAAGAAGCTTGTTGATGGGTATAAGAAGCAATTGATTCCAGTTATTTATTCCATAGGATGTGCAACCAGATATTAAGTTGAGTATACCAACAATTGTGTATAGTCCATTTTTGAAGTATGGTAAGAAATTATGTCCAATTTGCCCTTTTTCTTATTTTTTTGTGTATAACAAAAACATGCATAATTTGCAATAATTTTCTGGGAGAAATATACTGAACAAAAATATAAACGCAACATCGTTGGTTGTTACATAGATTGAAAAAAGACTTAGGTCCAATTAGTTCAGCCTTCCTCCACCAAGGAAATCATTCAGTCATTTTTTCAAAGTTGTTATAGTGTCTGCCATTACTACCTCTTGCTATAGAGCATTTCACAGTCTGACTGCTCTAACTGTAAAGAACCCTTTCCTACTTAAATGCCTGAATCGCCTTTGTTCCATCCGCAGTAAGTGCCCCCTGGTCCTTAATATTGTGTAACATTTTTTTTTTTTTTTTTGCGCATATTTTTCATTAGTACTGATGAGCAGCAGGTCCCCATTATCTGTTTTTTTAAAATCCGGTTCCAGGTCGGATGCTGATCCCCATATAAGTCTATGGGGACCAGAATCTGGCAATTTTAAAATGTTCGTAGGAGGGAAAGGGGGATAGGAGCAGGCGTTCTATACTTACCGATACTCCATTGCGGCTGTACA
This sequence comes from Anomaloglossus baeobatrachus, assembly GCF_048569485.1. NCBI lineage: Eukaryota > Metazoa > Chordata > Amphibia > Anura > Aromobatidae > Anomaloglossus > Anomaloglossus baeobatrachus. Next base: position 221,621,218 of record NC_134358.1, on the reverse strand, counting down.
CTGCTTTCAGGCCGCCCGTTCATTTCCGGAACTGTGCATTAGCCTTCATTGAATATGCACTGCTTTCCCCGCCTACCAGCATCGTGATTGGTTGCAGTCAGACACCCTGAGTAACATTGTGTCCGACACTTCTAATCACAGACCTGGTCTGCAGGACTATCATACGGATAAAGCCCCCCACAGCTACAGGCTACAGCCGCCAGCCGTGCACTCATCGACGCTGTGTATCAAAATAAGAGGAAGCTCATGCAGCTTTTTTTTTTCTAATTTTTTAAATAAATAATATAAAAACCAAACCAACAATGTGTGGTCCCCCCAATTTTGATACCCAATCAAGATAAAGCACAATAGCTGGTATTTTCAGGCTGGAGAGACCAATGCGGATTGTCCCCCAGCCTACAAAAAGAAGCAGCCTGCAGCTGCCCAGAAGTGTTGTATCCATTCGATGTGACAATCCCAGGACTTTACCCGACTCTTTCCGATTACCCTGGTGTGGTGACAATCGGGGTAATAAGTGTTTAATAACAGCTCACAGCTGCCACTAAGCCCTAGATTAGAAATGAGGATGGTCTATGAGACCCCCCCATTACTAATCTGTAAGTGAAAGTAAATAAACACAAACACTGAAAAAATCCTTTAATATGAAATACAAAAAACACCCTCTTTCACCAGTTTATTAACCCCAAAACACCTCTGCCTATCCAACGTAAACCACACAAAGTCCCACGATTATTCCAGCTCTGCTACACATCTGAAGTCCCAGAGTGCGATCATGGAACATGAACTTCAGGCAAAGACTGAGCCAGGTGATCAGCGGTGATATCACTCAGGTGATTTCTGGTCACAGCTGGAGGTTCCCATGGTCCTCTACCTGTGACCGCAAGTAACCTGACCTTAGGAGACCTCAGTAACGTCAGTCACCTCACCTCAGGTGAAACCTGCATCTCCTGGCAGAAAACCATGTTTTTTTTTGCCAAAAGATGTAGAATTGGTGCTGAAATTTTTACACCATTTTCCTGACTGTTAGACATTCCTGCAGTCAACATCTAATTGCACGCTTGTGACATCTGTGGCATTGTGCTGTGTAATAAACCTGCACATTATAGAGTGGAATTTTATTGTAGTAAACCTAAGGCACACCTGTGCAATAATCATGCTGTCTAATCAGCATCTTTATGTCACACCTGAGAGGTGGATGGAGAAGTACTCACTGACACAGATTTAGACACATTTGTGAAAAACATTTGAGAGAAAAAGGCTTTTTGCATACATAGAAAAAGTCTTAAATCTTTGAGTTCAGCTCATGAAAAATGGGAACACAAACAAAAGTGTTGCATTTATATTTTTAAGTGTGCTTCCATCTCTAGAACAATTTTAAGGGTGCCAACACTTTTGGCCATGACTGTCTGTATAGATATACATATACACACACACACACGCACACACCTATATATACATGTGGTGCCCCTGGGCTTCAGGCGCCACAGGGTATTACACCTCTTTTCAGAGGTAATATCTATCCCGGGTCAGGAGTGGGTTAACTGCCGGTGCCTTCACAAAACACACACATACAACAGTAAGGTGCCTTCCCACAGGGGGTTGGACTAGGTCAGAAAGGATAGTTAGCCACCACAAAACTTCTGACTTTCCCAGTCGCTATGACAACCACCGGGGGCGGGCACCACATGGGGTAGAAGTAGGCGCAACCAACACATTTAGAGCAGAACCTTCCCGGGCACAGCTTGGAAAAACATCTAGCACTGACAACAGGAGTTAGTGTTTCTCTCTCTTCGTGGGCCCGTGGCTTGGAGCAGAAGACTCGGCTGGGTTCCGGATAGCAACCGAGGGACACTACACTAAAAGACTTTCACGGGCACTGGCATTGACCGCCAGCTATCCGGGACCGGCTGGAGCCCATCATGCCAGAGATCGGTACTCTGGGGCAGCACCTGAACTACTTGTGAGTAAAAGACCTGGAACCGCAGCCCCTGTCTCTGCCTCTTCTTTACCGGTGCCGTCGCCCAGCGCTGCGGCGCCTACAGGGACTACCAGTACCCCCGCCATCCTCCCGGAGCACGCTCCGCCTGTGGGGAGCGATACCATCCCAGCTGCACTGGACATCTGCTCCTGTGAGAGACCCTGCAGCGGTGGCCCATCCCTGGCCACGTACCACAGGTGGCGTCACAATCTTAAAAAGACTTTCCTAACCTCCAACTACCACCTCCATCCTCCCTAGTACCCTCCAACCCTCCTTCCTGTACGCCTCGGGTAACGGAACCGGGCCAGGCCGCCCAGTGACATCGCAGAGGATGTGCACCCCCGGCCTGTCAATGAATAGGTTAAAACACCTGCCCAGTGGGGCGCTACATACACACACATGCAAATCTTGTGCAAAAGTTCTACGGATGTGTGGATTGAAAGCTGTAAAAGAAGAATACTTTCAAAAGTGGAAATGGTTTATTTTTAGCAAATATAATAGACAGCTTGTTAACAAGAGAGAAATCTAAGTCAAAGCAGCATGAATTCCTTTTATTTACACCTGCATGCAGTTTCTACAAGAACTTGGCAGGGAGGTTGTTCCAAACATCTTTGAGATCTAACCACAGACATCTGTTGATATAAGCTTGTGCTTATAGAACCCTGATGTTAAGATCGGGGTTCTCCCTGACAAAGCCCTTCAAAACCATGTTAAACCTTACCTCGAAGAATTGATTTATTAAAGCTGTTTTGAAGACAAAGGATAGTTATAAGGTATATTGATTAGACTTCTCTTTTGTTCATTCTCTTTGCATTTTGTTAATTGGTAAAAATAAACCATTAATTTTATTTTTCATAGAATTCTTTATTTGCAGCATTTTTCCCACGTGTCCAAAGCTTTAGCTTAGTACAATAGACATATACATTAGATTTCCTTATGTACAGTGCCTTTGAAAAGTATTCATACCCTGTAATCTGTTCCACACTTATTTCATGTTACACCCACAAACTTAAATGTTTTTATTGGGATTCTGTCTGAAATACCAATTCAAAATAGCAATTATTTGTGAATTGTAAAGGAAATGATGCATGGTCTTCTAAATATTTTAAAAATATAAACCTGAAAATTGTGATGTGCATTCAGTGTCCGTAAGTCAATACTTTGTAAGACCACCTTTTCCTGCAATCATTGCTTAAAGTCTTTTCTGGTATATCTCTACCAGCTTTACACATCTAGAGGCTGAAATTTTTGCTCTTTGTTTTTGTGAAATATCTCTAGCTCAATGAGATTGGATGAAGAACGTCTATGAACAGCAGTTTTCAATTCTTGAAACAGATTCTCTATGCGATTTATGCCTGGACTTTGACTGGGACATTCAAACATATGAGTATGCTTTGATCTAAGCCATTACATTGTACCTCTGGCAGTATCTTTAGAGTCGTTGTCCCACGTGAAGGTAAACTTTCACTCCAGCCTCTAGTCTTTTTTAGCATGGAACAGGTTTTTCTCTAGGATTGCCCTATATTTATCTCCATCCACCTTCTCATCAATTTTAACCAGCTTCCTTATCCCTGCTGAAGAAACGTTGTTTTACAGCATGATGCTGCCACCACCATGTTTGTGGGTTGGGATGGTGTTTTTAGGGTGATATGCAGTGATAGATTTCCATCACAAATAGCTTTTTGCATTTAGCCCAACAAGTTCTACTTCAGTCTAATGTGACCAAAGGATCTTCTTCCACATGCTATGTAGGGGACACAGCTAGCATTTGGAAGCACTTGGTCTGGTCAGATAAGACCAAAGTAGAACTTTTTGGGCTAAATGCAAAATGCTATATGTGGTGGAAAACTAACACTGCACATAACCCTGACAAATATGGAAAAGTTCACATGGTACGAATACTTTTTCAATGCTCTATATGTATGTATCTATCCATGTCTCTCTCTACATATTGACATAAGATTAAAATGTTCTCTAAAATCTATACTTTTTCTCAAGTATTCTTAGCTGTAGGAGACAGTCTGACGCACATTATAATTATTGTCCGTGATATCTGTTCTTTAAATTTATGTGAAAGGGTCAAATTGGCATGGTAAATTCAATTATAGTAATATGCAGGCCTTAATCATTAAGAATAGAAGCAGAAGCTAAAGCTTATGCTTAATAAAAAGTCAAAACTTGGCCTCCATGAAGACGCTAATCTAAGGCAATGCAAATTTAATGAAGGCTGATTAGAAAATTGAAAGTGCATCTCAAAGCAGAAAATTAGACTAATCAATAGCCTAATGTCATGGTCTAAATCATTGGTACAATTGTTGTCAACACGATTGGCTAACTTAGTTTATGACATGTGGGAGAAATGCAGTGTAGACTTTTTATCTTGAAGACCTGCTATATATTTCTGGTCCTCCTTTATATATTCACTTTTCCGTACAATGTAAATGTACCGATTTTCCTACTTTAGGATATACGTGTTAGGAGGATCCAAATTACAAGAATAACCCTTTTAACCTGATTCATCTGTTCAATTGGGCTCATGCTCTAGAAAGACATGTTCTAAGTGTCATACCTCATGTTATACAATACTTCCAGCATGTGAGAGTACAACACTTTATATTGATTTTTCCTCTTTATAAAACTCTTTACTTTATTGGAGATTAAAGTCATGAAAAATTAAACATTTTGTCTAAAATAATCATTATCTAAATGAAAAAACAAAGGGAGAATCATTGTTTTAGAAATCTGATCACTTACATTACAAAACCCAACAAACCGAAACCAAAATGAGCATATGACCTATATTATCTAAATAAGCAAATAGTAATAGTACATGTAAATAACATAGGTTACTTAGTTAAAGGGTATTCTCATCTCCCAGATTCTATCCCAGTATGTAGCAAATATCTCCAATTAGAAATGTAGTATAGTTCTCCTGATTCACTATATCACTTACCTGATGTTCAGAGCATTGCAGTTGGACCTCAATCAATTTTTAGAGGGTAATCAGGCGACCTTCTCTGAACTTTTAGAGGTCCATTAGAGGCAGTGGGGGGGCCAAAGAGAGAAGGTGGGCAACTGTTTCCCAGAGCACCCACATGAGGCAAGTTCCAAGGCCAAGAGTAAGGTGTTCCCCAGTCTAGTGGTCTTTTAGAGAAAGTGGGGATGATAAGAGTGGTCGTTTGCAACCTATGCGGTAGCAACATCAGGAAGGGCCTAACCACTAACAGCCTGCTCAGGCACATGTCATCAAAGTACCAGACTAGGTGGGCCAAACAACTGAGTCCAGAATCCGTGTCTTTGGACGACAGCACTGCCTCTTCCCCTGTACTATTTGCTTGCCTCCTGCACCGAAATGTTGCCATTTAGAATTGTAGACTTTGAGGCTTTCAAAACCCACATGGCAGTGAGCATCCTGCAGTACTCGGTTCCCACTATATTTCCCGGTGTGCTGGCACCACCTTACACCAGCACGTGTATGAAAACATCATCTGTGCCCTAACGAACGCAGTCAGCTTGCAGCAGCATTATACATATAGAAGGATTTTGCAGATTTGGTGCTAAAATGTATACACCCTATTCTTGCACCAAATCTGCATCTCCTGGCAAAAAAACCCTGCATAAAAACCGCATCATAACACATGCAGTTTTGATGCGATTTTTTTTTGCCAGGAGATGCAGATTTGGTGCATGAATACGGTATATAAATTTCAGCACCAAATCTGCATCTCTTGGGAAAAAAAACCACACAAAATTGGTTTCGTGCAGAAATCTGTTGTATACATTTCAGTTCCAAATTTGCATCTCCTGGAAGAAAACCGCATCAAAACGGTGTAAAAAAGTTTTTGTGTATTTTTTCGTCAAGCAGATTTTGTGCTGAAATTTATATACCATATCCCTTCCCCAAATCTGCATCTCTTGGCAAAAAAATCGCATCAAAACCGCATTGTGTTTTGATGCCTTTTTTTGGTCAAAATATGCAGATTAGGTGCAGGAATATGGTGTATAAATTTCAGCAACAAATCTGCATCTCTTGGCAAAAAAGGGGTTTTCTGCCAGGAGATGCATGTCTGTGAACTTCATCCTGAGGTGAGGTCACTGAGTTTAATGAGGTCAGTTTACTTGTGGTTAAAGCTGGGTTACCATGGGAACCTCCAGCGGTGCCAACAAAAAACTGAGTGACATAGTTGCTCATCGCTGCGGCTCAGTCATTCTCTGCCTAAAGCCACAGCATGTGGACATGTTCTGTGCCCACTCTCTGTCATTTTATTATGTAAGAGGGGAGCCAGCACGATCTGAAAAGGGCATGCATCATATAAAAAGTGCAAATTCACAGATTTATTCCAACTGTACTGTAATATAAATGAGATTTTTAGCAAATAATTGATCAATTCTTTTAGCCACCCCTGCCAACGTCACGGGAAATCTCAATAGGGGGGTCCTAGCATGTAGAGCAAGCTCTACACATACCAGGACTATATCAGAACTGACCCTCCCAGTGCCAGACAGCAACCATTGATAAAGGCGGACCAGATCCAAGTATGGTGCTTAACTAGCAATGCCTGTGGAAAGGGTGAGGCAACTGAATGTGAACAGCTACCAACAGGAGGAATATATTGCAAACCAAGATCAGGCGTGCATAGCATGGTGGTGACCAGCCACCAGAAATTTGTAGCATAACTACAACCAAACAGAGAAAGAGGGGAGCCAGCATGATCTGAAAATGGCATACATCATATAAAAAGTGTAAATTCACAGATTTATTCCAACTGTACTGTAATATAAATGAGATTTTTAGCAAATAATTGATCAATTCTTTGAGTCACCCCTGCCAACGTCACGTCAAATCTCAATAGGGGGGGGTCCTACACTATATTCTGTATTTCATGTGCCATGCGGCCTCCTGGATAAAGTTAAAAGCAGAACCATAATGGAGCACACATACCTGTAACCTGTATATATATAACCGCTTCTATGTTGCAAAAAAGGCAATTGTGGATAGAGGCCAGCCCAGGTCCCAGCATGTGGAGCAAGCTCTACACATGCCAGGACCATATCAGAACTGACCCTCCAGGTGCCAGACAGCAACCATTGATTAAGGCGGACAATATCCAAGTATGGTGCTTAACTAGCAATGCCTCCTGTTGGTAGCTGTTCACATTCAGTTGCCTCACCCCTTTCCACAGGCAATGCTAATTAAGCACCATACTTGGATCTGGTCCGCCTATATCAATGGTTGCTGTCTGACACTGGGAGGGTCAGTTCTGATATAGTCCTGGTAGGTTTGAAGCTTGCTCCACATACTGGGACCTGGGCTGGATTCTATCCATAATTGCCTCTTTTGCAACATGGAAGCGGCTATATAGCTATATACAGGTTACAGGTATGTGTGCTCCATTATGGTTCTGCTTTTAACTTTATCTAGGAGGCCGCATGGCACATGAAATACATAATATAGGTTAGGACCCCCCTATTGAGATTTGCCATGACGTTGGCAGGGGTGGCTCAAAGAATAGATCAATTATTTGCTAAAAATCTCATTTTTTTTATTATAGTACAGTTGGAATAAATCTGTGAATTTACACTTTTTATATGATGCATGCCAATTTTAGATCGTGCTGGCTCCTTTTTCTCTGTTATGACTGTAGTTATGCTACAATTTCTGGTGACTGACCATCACCATACCATGCACGCCTGATTTTGGTTTGCAATGTATTCCTCCTTTTGGTAGCTGTTCACATTCAGTTGCATCACCCCTTTCCACAGGCAATACTAATTAAGCACCATACTTGGATTTGGTCCGCCTTTATCAATGGTTGCTGTCTGGCACTGTGAGGGTCAGCTCTGATATAGTCCTGGTAGGTGTAGAGCTTGCTCCACACACTGGGACCTGGGCTGGCCTCTATCCATAATTGCCTCTTTTGCAACATGGAAGCGGCTATATACAGGTTACAGGTATGTGTGCTCCATTATGGTTCTGCTTTTAACTTTATCTAGGAGGCCGCATGGCACATGAAATACATAATATAGGTTAGGACCCCCCTATTGAGATTTGCCGTGACGTTGGCAGGGGTGGCTCAAAGAATTGATCAATTATTTGCTAAAAATCTCATTTTTTTATTATAGTACAGTTGGAATAAATCTGTGAATTTGCACTTTTTATATGATGCATGCCAATTTCAGATCGTGCTGGCTCATTGTGTGACATAGGGGGGATTACATCGGAACTGGGTGTTTAGGAGGTTACATTGAAGATAGAGGGGGTTTTTTTGTTTTTTATTTAAAATAAAGAATATTTTTTGTGTTTGTGTATATTTATTCTGACTTACAGATTAGTAATGGGGGGCCTCATAGATAAGAGCTGTCATTAACTCCTTAATACCCCGATTGCCACTGCACCAGGGCAGGCTAAGTGGATGAGCTGCGTAAAGTGCTGGGATTGTCGCACCTAATGAATGCAACAATTCTGGGTGTCTGCAGGCTACTATTTTTTAGGTTGGTAGGGGTCTCCCCAGCCTGAGAATACCAGCCCCCAGCTGTCTGTCTTTATCATGGCTGGGTATAAAAATTTGGGGGGAGGCAGCAAGACAGTTTTTTTTAAATCTATTTAAATAATTTTAAAGCTCATGATTCAGATCCCCATAGACTTATATGGGGATTGGCGTCTAGCTAGATATCCGAGATTAATTGCAGGCCCGAACCAGTTTTTTTTTTTTTAATTAGGTTGGATCCGCTGATCCCAGGTATCTGCCGGTCCACCCAATTACTAGGTATGTTCTTTTCCTGAAAAACCTGTGCCCTTTTTTTCCACACAAATGGCTTAAGATAAGAGTTCTATTTTAAAAGATGAAAATATATGTATATTTTTTGCCTAAAATACAAAGGAAATGTGTGATCTTTAACTCTATGCCTTTTAGAGATCATTTCATCTTTAACTTGCTTAATTATTGACAATAACAGTAATTTTGACTAGGGGTGCCCAAAAATTTGTATGCCACTATTGTCATGTCCCAAAACTTGGGAATTGTTCACTATTTTGCATTACTGTGTATTGTATTTTCTGTTGCTAGGTAGGTTTGACTTTCCTTGTATTTGTCCCTACTTTCTCCCTGTAGCTCTGTGATGTTAGTTTCTCCTCTTTTCTTCTCCATGTAGTGTTAGTACCAGCCATCTTATTTACATGTTGTATGCTCACCAGAGAAGAACTACTCTTTGTACCTGCTGCATTGTCATCAATACAAGATTTTCAGTTAAAAGCATCTCTCTTTTCCTGGAGTCTTCTTACAATGACATTGTGGCTGAGTTAAGCTATCTGAGGAACTGATATGAACGTGAGTACAGGTCAATACGAAGAGCTCAGGAAGAGGCGGTCTGTTCAAGCATCACCACATTCTACATATCCGTGAGTCAGAATAATTATACATACCTCTAATACACTATCTCTTCTCCAGCAGCTTGCCCCACACTAAATGTAGATAAGACCATTATTATTATTAGAATATATTTCTTACGCAGTAGCAGCCAATTCTGAAAGGCTAGAGTCCCTGTCTACATTCCTCTAATATACTAAATAAATCTTTTCTCCAACAGCTTGCCCTATATTAAATGCTGATAAGAACTGTATTATTAGAAAATAGAATAGATTTGAATTAGCCCCGAAAAGGATTGTTAGGCAATCACCGCAAGTTTAGTGGCTGAAAAACAGCTGCAAAACATGCAGGGCAGGGACTTGAGCATGGTGCCTAAGTATCAGGATACCCCAATGCTCTATTGAGTGATGAGCATGCTCAGCCATCATTAAATATTACATATTTTTAAATTTATTGTCCTCTAAAGGCCCCGTTACACGCAATTACGTATCTAACGATATATCGCCGGGGTCACGGATTCCGTGACGGACATCCGGCATCGTTAGCGACGTTGTTGCATGTGACACTAACGAACGGCCGCTAACGATTAAAAATACTCACCTTATCATAGATCGTTGACACGTCGTTCATTTTCAAAAAATCGTTGATTGTTGCAGAACGGAGGTTGTTCGTCGTTCCCGAGGCAGCACACATTGCTACGTGTGACATCTCGGGAACGATGAACTACAGCTTACCTGCGGCCGCCGGCAATGAGGCAGGAAAGAGGTGGGCGGGATGTTAAGCCGCTCATCTCCGCCCCTCCGCTTCTATTGGGCAGCCGCTTAGTGACGCCGCTGTGACGCCGCACAAACCGCACCCTTAGAAATGAGGCAGTTCGCCGGCAACAGCGACGTCGCTAGGTAGGTAAGTCCGTGTGATAGCTCCTAACGATTTTGTGCGCCACGGGCAGCGATTTGCCCGTGACGCTCAAACGACGGGGGCGGGTGCTTTTACCAGTGATATCACTAGCGATATCGCTGCGTGTAAAGCCCCCCTTAGGATTGATTTCTTTGCCTATGTCGATTAAATGGGTTGTTACCGACATTTGGTGAGAAATTCATGTCAATGACCTTCACGGGTGGTGGCTCGAGGGTCTCCGGATCTGGGGGTTCTCACGGACACGCCGAATAAAATGGGGGACGCAAATGCTCGGGCTAGGCCGTAGTAAGTTCGTGACGCCACCGTGTGTGGTGAGGTGGGACACCACCGCTGCTGTTGCGAGGCACCCGGGGGAGATGTTGTGCACCAAGTTGTTAACTCCTCCGTGGGCAGGGATGGTGGCCCCGGGACCTGGTGACTCTTGTGCAGGGGAGATGACGACCGCAGGGGGTGCTGGTGTACTTACTGTTAGTAAAACACACAAGTCTCTGGTAAACCAAGGTGGTGGTGGCCGGTGCTGCGGCCGGTTGTGTTCGGGATCCCCCACCCGGCTGGTGGTCTCTATCCTTTTCCTGCACCGTTGTGTAAGGTGGACTTTCCCAGTATAAAACTCAGGAGTCCGCTCCCGGCTGGATGTGGCCTAAGGAGCCGTGCCCGCATACGCTGGCTCGTCGGATCTATGGGCCTTGGCGGTGACCTCTTATCCCTAATCGGTGGGCTGTTGTCTTCTATGAGGGAAGGTGTTATGCAGGGGCCTTTTTGTGACTACCTGGTTTTGCCAGGTCGTCACACTCCCCCTTGGTTAAACACAGACCGTCCGAGGGCTGTCCGACCACCACCGGTTTATTTTTACTGCAAAGAGATAAAACGGGTAAAACATTTTACAAATATAATAACATATTTACATTTCAAGAATATTTTTGTTTTTCTTCCCTTACGGGAGGCATGTTTCTTAAATGTTGCACATACATAACCGGGACGGGATGGACCGGGTCCTTTTCACTTCACCCACCCAAAACAACCTAGCCCTGGTGCCACCACTAAAACACAGGTTGGCACCCCTTGCCCAAGTCCAGGGTAGGTCCGGGTGTTGCCCAAACGGGCCGGGTAAAAAGTTCCTTGCCCGGCAGTCCTTTCAAGGGCCCCACGTCCTGGGGACCACTGACCCAGAGGGTAGTCACCGGTTTTGCTGGTGACTGGGCCTCGGCTGACTCTACCGCAGGCCCATCCTCCAACCAGCCTCTCCAAAGACTGCAGTTTGGTGAAAAGGTCGGTCTGTGGAGTATTTACAAGGCCCAATAGTTTATGGGTTGGCCTGCAAGTTCACGGCAGTTGTCCTTGTTTTTAACTTTTTTAACTGCAGAAACGGGACATTAGATAATCCCAACGGGGACTAAACTTATGGTTAGCCGGGAACCGCTACCACTGCTGCATGGGGCTGTATGGCTCACTTGGCCCCTGGGGGTCAGCATACTGGGGCCAGCTGCAATACATCCCAGAACTTTGAACCTCCATCGAGAACGGAGGTGGTATAGCAGGTGATGCCGCTGCTCCCGAGAGCAGTGCCGCCCGGCACTCTCCCATCACGTGGGAAAAAGGTTCCAGCTCCGTGCAGGTCAGCGAGGATGAGATGGTTTGGGTACTTTTCTCCCGTTGCGACACTGTGTGGGTAACTCGACTCTCACGGGCCCACACCACGGCCACCATTCTCCGAACCTCCGCTTTTCACTCCAGCACCTGTTGCAGGGATTGTGACCGCACCCGGACACAAAATCTCGCTATCTCTCACTCCAGCCAAGCAGCGGTCCCCATTGGTAAACAATCCGATTCGTGTTCCTCCTCAGAAACCTCCGATCCGCTCTGGGGCGCCGCCGCTCCAGTGGTCAGCGCGGAGCCGGCAGCAGGTTCAGGAGCCGACATCTTCCCGCTTCTCCCCCTTGGTCTTTTGCTGGCACTCCTCTTTCAGGCCTGCTAGTTTCGTTTTGTGACTTCCGGCCTCGCTTTCCGGCCGCGTTCCCAGGGGGCTTCAGCTTTCGCTCCCTTTTCGCAGGGAAGAAGACGATGGGCTGTAGTTTTTCGTGCCAAAATGGTGACCAAAATGGCGACTTCTGAAAATTTGGCAACGGATCACCGCTGATTGTCCAATACAAGGCGCACTTCCACAAGGTAAGTGGATGGGTAAGTATCCTGTTCGTGACGCCAAGTTTCGGGGTGTGCCGCCCCCGTGCCAGCAGCCGACGCTGCTTGGATTCGGACCTTCAGGGTGGTGGCTCGAGGGTCTCCGGACCCGGGGGTCACACGGACATGCCGAATAAAATGGGGGACGTAGATGTACGGGCTAGGCCGTAGTAAGTTTGTGATGCCACCCACGGTGTGTGGTGAGGTGGGACACCACCGTTGCTGTTACGGGGCACCTGGGTGAGATGTTGTGCAGCAAGTTGTTAACCCCTCTGTGGGCAGGGATGGTGGCCCTGGGACCTGGTGACTCTGGTGCAGGGGAGATGACGATTGCAGGGGGTGCTGGTGTACTCACTGTTAGTAAAACACACAAGTCTCTGGTAAACCAAGGTGGTGGTGGCCGGTGCCGCGGCCGATTGCGTTTGGGATCCCCCACCCAGCTGGTGGTCTCTATCCTTTTCCTGTACCGTTGTGTAAGGTGGACTTTCCCAGTATAAAACTCAGGAGTCCGCTCCCGGCTGGATGTGGCCTAAGGAGCCGTGCCCGCAGACGCTGGCCCGTGGAATCTATGGGCCTTGGCGGTGACCTCCTATTCCTAATCGGTGGGCTCTTGTCTTCTATGAGGGAAGATGTTATGCAGGGGCCTATTTGTGACTACTTGGTTTTGCCAGGGCGTCTCACACACACACTCACACACACACACACACACACACACGTTTAGTGAGATGATAAAATATACCTCATTCTTAAGGCCACTTTACACGCTGCGACATCGCTCAAGCGATCTCGTTGGTGTCATGGAATTTGTGACGCACATCCAGTCGCTTTAGCGATGCTGTTGCATGTGACCCCTTTGAGCGAGTTTGCATCTTTGCAAAAACATGCAAAATCGCTCATCGGTGACATGGGGTCCATTCTCTAATATCGTTGCTGCAGCAGTAACGAAGTTGTTTCTCGTTCCTGCGGCAGCACACATCGCTCCGTGTGACACCGCTGGAACGAGGAACCTCTCCTTACCTGCCTCCCGCCTGCAATGCGGAAGGAAGGAGGTGGGCGGGATGTTCGTCCCACTCATCTCCGCCCCTCCGCTTCTATTGGGTGGCGGTTCAGTGACGCAGCTGTGACGCTGAACGAACTGCCCCCTTAGAAAGGAGGCGTTTCGCTGGTCACAGCGACGTCACAGGGCAGGTAAGTAGTGTGATGGGTCTGGGCGATGTGCGCCACGGGCAGCGATTTGCCCATGTCGCACAACCGATGGGGCGGTTACCCACGCTAACGATATCGGTCACGATATCGCAGCATGTAAAGCGGCCTTTAGAAGAGTAAAATTGCAGTGTTTTTTTGTAGCAGCAGAATAGTAGTAACACAGTTTATGTGTTAGAAGTAGAGCTTATAACATGAACCTTTACATTGTCTTCTGAAACAAATATATTCTCACTTGAGTAAGCAGCCATACCATGAAGATAACGATTATTAATTGGAAGTAGAATATATAATGAGTTATTACATTTTTGCTGTTAACGAGTGCATTTAATTTGAGTTCTTGAAACCTGAAACAAGTTATCACAAGATATCACATCTTTCTGTAACTACTATAATAATGGTATTAATGGGAATTCCCACTTCAGGTTAGTTGAACTCCAGTTTACACAAATGCCAAGACAATCAATAAGTTAATGCTTACTTATACATAAGGAGATAAATAATTAAATGCCTAATATGCATTTATTAACTTGTCATAGAATATAGAAAATATATAACTTAATGGGTAATTATATATTTTGCTAAGAAAAGTACCTCTTATAGTTCAAAATGTACCTGGCTTTCTGTGGGGGGTTGCAGCTGAGCAGGGTCACAGGAGTCAGCAGCAGGGTGGCCACTGCAGTAAGCTGCCAGCTTCAGGAGTGTAGTGATCATGTGTGTCTGTCATTAAAGAAAATTAATTTTCACTGCTCCCCACGCCCATAATCCCACCCACCTCTCAGCACCAAGGTCAGAAATAGTAAATGTCTGTGAAGATTTTTACTATCACTGATGCCGACACTGAGAGGTGGGCGGGATTATGGGTGTGGGGAGTAGTGAAAATTTGTTTTAGATTACCTGGTGGCTGATGTTGGCCTGTGACTAGGGAAACATGACAGTGATCTCATGCGCTGCCCGATTCTTATGCGTAAAAGTCAGTTGTCGGCATCAGAAGAGAATGACACGCACTGGGGCAGCATGGGGAAGCTGAGAATATTTGTTTACTTTTTCTCTATATGTTAAAAAAGTGGCATAATGGGAGGCATATATACGAGGATGGGCCCATAATGGAGGACATTTATACTAGGATGTTGAACATATATACTAGTATGGGTCTAGGATGGGGAACCTATATACTGAGATGGGCTTAGGATGGGGATCATATATGCCAGGATGGGAGACATATATACCAAGATGGGCCCAGGATGGTGATCATATATGCCAGCATAGGGGACATACCAAAATGGAGGACATATATACCAGAAAGGGGCCCAGGATGTGGGAAATTAGAACAGAATTGGGTACCTTATATCAATAACGGTGTCAGCAGGAGTTGCCTCCCATAACAGTGCGTCATGACCACATTTTATGGCTTAAAATATTTTTTCCTATTTTACTCTGCTAAAACCTAGGTGCGTCTTAGTCTGAAAAATACGGAAGTATACCACTCTTATTAAGGGATAGAGGAGTCATACCTGGCACTCTACACAAATCTCAAAATACTAAAAGGTGGCCCGATTCTAACGCATCGGGTATTCTAGAATTTATTGTGTAGTTAATGTATGATTTTTGTTATGTATATAAATGTTGTTGTGTGTAGTTGCCAAGTGTTTGTGTAGGGCGCTGTAAATGTTCTGGGTGTTGTCTGGGTGTGGGGGGATGTGAGAGAGGTGTTTGTGTGTTGCGTTGTGTGTGTTGCATTGCTTGTGGAGCGTTGTGTGTCTGCAGCGTTGTGTGTGTGTGGTGCTGTGTGTGTTGCGTTGTGTGTGTTGCGTTGTTTGTGGAGTACTGTGTGTCTGCAGCGTTGTGTGTGTTGCGCGGTTTGTGTGGGTGTGTGTGTGTTTTGGGGGAGGTATATTTTGTGCAGTGTGTGTGTGTGTTGAAGGAGTAGTCCTGGAGGGAGAGGAGGATAATAGGAGGAGTAGTCCTGGGGAGAGAGGAGGATAATAGGAGGAGGAGTCCTGGGGAGAGAGGAGGATAATAGGAGGAGGAGTCCTGGGGAGAGAGGAGGATAATAGGAGGAGGTGTCTTGGGTAGAGAGTAGTGTAATAGGAGGAGTAATCCTGGGGGAGAGCAGGATAATAGGAGGAGTAGTCCTGGGGAGAAAGGAGGATAATAGGAGGAGTAGTCCTGGGGGAGAGGAGTATAATAGGAGGAATAGTCCTGGGGAGAGAGGAGTATAATAGAAGGAGGAATCCTGGGGGGAGAGGAGGATAATAGGGGGGAGAGCAGGATAATAAGAGTAGTAGTCCTGGAGGGAGAGGAGTATAATAGGAGGAGTAGTCCTGGGGGGAGAGCAGGATAATAGGAGAAGTAGTCCTGGGGAGAAAGGAGTATAATAGGAGGAGTAGTCCTGGGAGGAGAGGAGTATAATAGGAGGAGTAGTCCTGGGGAGAGAGGAGTATAATGGGAGGAGTAGTCCTGGGGAGAGAGGAGTATAATAGGAGTAGTTTTGGGGAGAGAGTAGGATAATAGGATTTGTAGTCCTGGGGGAGAGGCGTATAATAGGAGGAGTAGTCCTGGGGGAGAGGAGTATAATAGGAGTAGTAGTCCTGGGGGGAGAGGAGTATAATAGGAGTAGTAGTCCTGGGGGGAGACGAATATAATAGGAGTAGTAGTCCTGGGGGGTAAGGAGTATAATAGGAGGAGTAGTCCTGGGGGTAGAGGAGTAGTCCTAGAGGGGAGGTGTCTAATAGGTGGAGTAGTCCTGGAGGGAAGGTGTCTAATAGGTGGAGTAGTCCTGGGGGAGGTGTATAGATGCCCAATGTATGTGAGGGGCATGGCTGAGTGGGCAGAGCATGTGGGGGGCGTGGCCGAGCGAGCAGAGTGTGTGGGGGGCGTGGCCGAGCGGGCAGCACGTGTGGGGGCGTGGCCAAGCGGGCAGAGCGTGTGAGGGGCGTGACCGAGCGGGCAGAGCGTGTGGGGGGCGTGGTCGAGCGGGCAGAGCGTGTGAGGGGCGTGGCGGAGCGGACAGAGCATGTGGGGCGTGGCTGAGCATGTGGGGGCATGGCCGAGTGGGCAGAGTGTGTGGGGGGCGTGGCCGATTGGGCAGAGTGTGTGTGGGGCGTGGCTAAGCGGGCAGTGTGTGGGGGCGTGGCCAAGCGCGCAGATTTTGTGGGGGGCGTGGCCAAGTGGGCAGAGTGTGTGGGGGGCGTGGCCGAGCGGGCAACTATGCAAAGCGGTTTCCATAGTTACCTGATGTGTATCATGGTCACCAGCGTAGCCGGCTCCGGGACACGTGTGCCGGGAGTCGGGGTAAGCTAGTAAGCATGATACACATCATGTAAGTATTAAAAGCGACAGTGCTGGGTCACTTTTTGTTTGTTGGTCTCCTGCTGTGCAGCACGCATCGGCGTGTGATAGCGGGAGACCAACGATCTTAATGGGCAGGGAGCCGGCACAGGCTGGTAACCATGGTACACAATATTACCCGATGTGTACCATGGTTACTAGCATACGCCGGCAACCCAGCTGACATATACCCTCACGTTGCTGGGGTTGCCGGCGTACGCTGGTGTGGGCTCCCCGGGGTGCAGCACTCACCTGGGTTTGCGAATGCGTGCGGGGGGTGGGGCCAGGCTGAGCGGCCAATGCATGCAGGGGGCGGGGCCTAGCCAAGCCGAGCGGCCAATCCATGCAGGGGGGCGGGGCCAGGCCGAGCTCAGCCGCCAATGCGATGGTTGTCACTGTAACAACATAATTTTGGAGCAAGACAGACAGACAGACAGACAGAATAAATGGGTTGCAGATTAGTGTAATAATCCAGATATGTGCGGTTTCAAAAGTATCTGGGTGCCAGACCCAGGCCTGATCGGGGTCTGGCAACTTGGGAAATAAAAAAACAAAGGAAAAACAAAGAAAATAAGAAGAAAACAAGCACACTATACTTACCGAGTCTCCCGGGTGGCTGTAACTGCTTCCGGGGCAGCTCATAATTGCTAATCCATATTCACTGCTTTCCTTGCCTACCAGCAGTCCCAGCATCTTGGATTGGTTGCAGTCAGACAGCGCCCCCCCCTATGTAACAGTGTGTCTGACTGCTTGCAATCATAGACCCTGTCTGTGGATCCCTATTGTGGTGTAAAAATAAATAAAAAAATTTGGTGTAGCGTCACCCGTATTATGATACCCAGCACCGATAAAGCATATGGCTATAGGCTGCAACCCACAGCCATGTGCTTATCCTGGGTGCGTATCAAAATAAGAGGAACTGCATGAAGCTTTTTTTAAAAAAAGATTATTTAAATAATTTAAAAATACCTGCGTATGGTCCCCCTAATTTTGATTCCCAGCCATGATAAAGCAGACAGCTGGGGCTGTTATTCTCAGGCTTTGGAAACCTATGCTTATTTGGCCCCCCCTGCCCAAAACACCTAGGTCCAACATAATGAACATGTGGTCCCATGACAATTCCAACTCTGCTAGATCTGAAGGCACAGCGCACGGCCATATAACAGGACTGCCCACTGTGAGCTTCAGACACAGACTGAGCCGCACGATGAGCGGTGGCATCACTCAGATTATTTACTGTCACAGCTAGAGGTTGCCATGGGCCTCCACCTGTGATCACAGGTAACCTGATCTTAGGTGACCTCAGGTCAGATGAGTTCACAGATCTGCATCTCCTGCATAGTTTTTGCCAAGAGATTCAGATTTGTTGCTAAAATTTCTACAGCATAGTCCTGCACCCAATCTACACCTCCTGGCAAAAAACTGCATCACTATCGCATGCGGTAGTGATGCAATTTTATGCCAGGAGGTGTACATTGGGTGCAGGAATATGGTGTAAAAATTTCAGCAACAAATCTGCATCTCTTGGCAAAAACATAGCGGTTTTCTGCCAGGACTTTCAAATCTGAGGTCAAGTTACCTGCAATCACAGGTGGACGGCCGTGGGAACCTCTAGCTGTGACTGCAAATTACCAGAGTGATGTCACAGCTCATTGCATGGCTCACTCAGTCTCTATCTGAAGTTCACAGCGGACAGTTATGTTCTATGGCTGCGCTGCACCTTCAGATGTAGCCGAGCTGGAATCATCGTGGGACCTTATGTGAATTATGTCAGACCTGGGTGTTTTGGACATTAATAAATTGGTAAAAGAGGGTGTTTTTTTCTTTTGTTTTTCATTTCAAATAAACAATTTTTTGCCACGTTTTTTTGCCAGGGGGTGCACATCTGGTGCTGAAATTGTCTGAAATCGTATTCTGACACCCAGCACAGATAAGCAGGCTGCAGCCCCAGCCCTATGCTTCTCTTGGCTGTGTATCAAAAGAAGAGGAACTGCATGCGGCTTTTCTTTTGTTAAATAATTAAAAAGAAAACCGATGTGTGGTACCCCCCAATTTTCATCCCCAGCCATGATAACGCCGTCTGGCGGCTGGTATTCTCAGCCTGCAGCCGCCCAGTATTGCGCATCTATTAGATGTGCCAATCCTGGTACATTACCGGCCCTTCCCGTTGGCCTGGTGCGGTGCCAATCGAGGTAATAAGGGGTTAATAGCAGCGCACAGCTGCTACTAAACCCTAGGTTTGTGATGGCACAGGCGTCTATGAGATACCTGCATCACAAACCTGTAAGTGAATGTAAATAAAGACAAACACAGAGAAAAATCCTTTATTTGGAATAAAATACAAAAACACACACCCTCCTTCACCACTTTATTAACCCCCACCATAATCCACACAAGGTCCAACGACGACACATCCAGCACTGCTACATCTCACAGCGAGCAGCCATAGAGAAGACTGCCAGCTCTGAGTGTAGCCTATTACTGAGCCGCGATGAGTGATGACGGCAGCAGAGACTGTCACAGGCTGGGGGCGTGTCAGCTTGCAACCAATCACAGATGAGAGGACGGCCGGTGAGTGGGGAAAACACGGAAAGCTGTGTGTATGCGATACACAGTACAGGAAGTGAATGCGTGACCCGGAAGCAGTGTGCCGCCATGACACCGAGTCTCGATAAGTATGAAACGCTCGCTTATTTGTTCTTTAGTTTATTTTCACTTTAATTCCCGAATTCGGATCATGTACCTGTGTTGAAGATATGATACAAGTGATCCCTTTTTTCCGATCTGACCGTTGTTCCAAATTAAAGATATCGTGTGTGCATGGCGAAAAAGAATAATAATTAATTGGAAATCAATTATAACTCTTCCTCTCACGACCAAGGCTGAGGCAAGACTGAAATCTTTATTCTCGGACAATTAGACCACGAAGTAAAAGGGGTATAAACAAAAGTTTTAGTCCAATCAGGTATCGTAGGTCAGGGCTTCATGACGTAGAGAGATCTGCATATCCTCCTTGGATTGGTCAGTCCAGACTCCAGGAATTTCTTTTGTCCATCTGTCTTGGGTGCAGGACAGGAAATAGCAGCCATCTTCAAGCTATACATATATATATATATCCTAGTATATACTGAGTCTAAGGAAAATACACTAAATATACAATATACATATATACATATTAGTGAGAAACAAAAGCATTCACAAATATGTGTGTTAGTTCACATCTACTGAACTATATAACTGAGTCTATGAAATGGCTGAATTAAGTATTTTTGGATACTCAATTCTTTATCCTCAACAGTCCCCCCTAAAGACTTACCTCTGCCATTTCTAAATTCTAAGGGTACTGTGTTCCCTTAGGAAGAGAGGTAGAAAGATCTGTTGAAAAACCTGCCTAACTGAACGTTGAAACATGGGCGGAAAGGGGAAAGGGGTTTTCTTCACCGGTTTGAGACCAAGGACTCCTAGGCGAGTCCTCACCCTTTGTAGTTGGACTTTCCCATGTCTCAAGGTTCTCTAAGTCCTCTCTTCTAACTGTTCTGGCAATGCTGGTCTAAGACTGTACAGGGTTTTCTGAAAAGGATAAGTATGAGCAGAACACTCAGTGCAGCTCTGGTTGATTAACCCTTCTGCAATGCGAGGTGTGGATCCATAGATGTTTCTGTGGTTGGATCAGCTCCTCTAGTGTGGACTTATGGCTCTTTCTCGCTTGTCCTTTAGGATCAATCAGTCTCCTGACTGTAGACCATATGCTAATAGCTCTGATTTAAAATCTGGAATTGGAGAATACACCTGATTATCCCACTATTCAGTCAATTATATAAAAATATACATATCTGTGCTAAACCAAAAACATCTTACATAAAAACCTGTTTATTACGAAAAGAAAACAAAACATATACATCTTATACACGATTTACTAGTTTCCACTTTTCTATAAAATATACACTTTTTGTAAACACATTTTTCTTTACATACCACCTTCATGTGCTTCTCAACAATAATGTTGTTTTTTGCACTGAAATGCCTCTGACCAAACCTGGAAAGAAATTTACACAACACGCACAGACTTGCATACAACATGCTCATGATATACATCTATAATCAGTTTGCAGTCTCTAAGAATGGGTAGAGCAGGTGCAGGGTGTTTCTACGGACTCTTTACAGTTTTTTTTCACTTCGTTCTAGGCACATGTCTTACAAGACTGGGTGAATCTGCCCACCTGGGTACTGAACCCTGATGTCACCAAAGCACACACTGACAATTGTCTTTCACAGATGTTACCTGGGCCATCATTAAGAAGAGCTCTCATGGGAGAGAAAGCTTACCACCCTTTGTCCACAGACCTTCCTCAGTCAGCTGGCTCCCTGCATGTCACACTCCATTCCTTGTTGATTTGCTTGTTCCTGTAGGGATTTAAGAACACAAGGAGTGACAGAAGTCACTGACGTGACCGGTGTCACCAAGGCATGATCGGTATTGATGAAAGACTCTCAACTCTAGGCCCGTTCACTGCTTCTTGGTCAGCTGCACCTGTGCGAGGATCTCCATCCGAATCCATCAGCTCAGATCTAGACTTTCTTTTCGGCATACCTAATTCATTTGACAACAGGAAAAAATCTACAACCTACATACACCTCTAAAGACTCTTACCCACTCCTGTTCTACCCATCAAGAGAGGCATTAATACATAACTGTCTCCTGTATCAATAGGATTGGAGGGAGTGGTCGAATTTAGACTACCTCATGTGATGTAAACAACAGCATATCCAGTGCAGAATCGACCACCATCTGATTTCATCTATAAAAACAAAAACTAAAAAATATACATTAGATCATTCTTATAACTTTATCTCTGATCATAATACAGTTAGTGGTCATCTATACTTCACATGACTGAGAATACTAAATAAATAAACAAACAAATAAACAAATAAACATATAAGACAAGACTTTCCTATTTCAGTTAACAGATATACCTCATAGTAATCTAATAAACATAGCCTGTGGGAAAAAGGTCAGCTTCAAAACCTATCTAATATACCTACTGCACCCTCGAAGAAACTGGAGAATATAATTAATACCTTATTCCCCCCTTGTTTAATTGTTTATTTACCAATATGGCAAAATTCAGAGTTTTTATACTGGTATGCCCTAAAAGAAAAGATAAAACAGCAGGTAATAAATTAGCCACATACTAAAACCTAAAATGAACAAACACTGAAAATAACGTATATCTCACAACAATATACATTACTGGGAAATTTTAAAACCTTACAATAAACACTGTATCCATAAAGAAAAGAAAAACCTTTCATAGTAGAAACAACTGAGACATAATTAAATGACAGCTGTGACTAGGCGACTAACCTGCAAAAATATATGAATTGTTTAGAAATAATCGTAAAAACAGAAAAGGTGATAGAGTCACAAAATAAAAATATATTGTTCAAATAAATCACCATTAAAAACAAAACAACACAAATTATATCGCACATCCCATGAAATTTAATATTCCCTATTCAGATATAAACAGCAAACTAAAAATGGGAAATCCTGAACTCCAAGGGTTAAACCAAACTTATGTCACTATTGGGCAAAGACACATTCCATCAAGACACATTCCATCCTTATCTCTTAAAAGCGAGAGAGGAAGAAAAAAAAAAAACCCTCATCCTTTGTTATAACAAAGACGTAGCAGTGAACACATCCATTTCCCAGATATCTTTCCACTCATCAATTTTGTAAAAATTTTACTTACTTATCTTTGACTTGCATTTATGGGATAGCTGAGTAAACAAATATACTATTTATACTTATTCAAATGTGTTAGTCATTTATACCACAGAACACCTCCCACCGGGGATGGGTGGAGAATCTTAGACAAAGAGCCATTGCGAGGGGTGTGGCTTATGAGGTGTACTGCCATCAGTGGGTGTAGCAAGACGGCTGCCACAGGAAGTTCCAGGCATCTGACTTCCGGGTGCAGCATCCATGTTGTGACTCTCTGGGTGTACTGGGAGTGGCTGGAACTACGTAGTAAACCAGGGATACTTTTAGTGCCTGTAAATTTGCATTTCAGCATACAAAGGAGAGATTTGATTAGCACCAGATATAATGACTTCTAGAGAAGAACAATGAGGCACAGCTAGAGAAAAACATTTAGTGATTCTACAAACAGCAACACACAGTGAAAAGGGTCTTTGTCCTCCAGTATACTCTCACTGGAGATTAATCTGAACTTCAATACATGGATTGCAGCCTGCCATCTAGTGGTAGTCCAACGATTTTAAACAACTTTTTGCAATCTTTTATATTTTTTCCGTTTTTTGTAACTAGGGCGACAGCGTTCTCAGCTCCTACTAAAAACAACATATTTATCTTTTGAACAGAGTATACAGTGCTTAATTGGACCGGCCGTTCCAACGGAGTCCTTTCTCGCCTCGTCCGCGTTTGTATCGCGCTGACAGTGACTCGCGTCTAATACGCAGGAGAATCCGCTAACTCCAGCACCCTTACCTTAACTAAAGTGAAATTCTTTCCCGCCTCGTCTGCCACGCAGACAGTGACATGCGCCTGAACCGCAGGGGAATACGCTAATTCCACTTTAAATTAATAGAACCCTTCCCGCCTCGTTTATGATCTATCCAATATTCAATATTTAATATTTAATATCTAACAAACAGTGGCTGTGTTATCCGCAACACAGGGGAATCGCTAGTTCTCATACTTTTGTTCAAAAACAAACAATTTGAAAAGACTGAAAAATGCATGAACCCGTTAATTTCTCTCAAATCCAAACCAAAATAACACTTGTCTTTCTTTCAAATCATTACAACTCTGTTTGCTTTACTATACAAAGGCTGCAGCCATCTCCTGTATGTTAGCCCACTGACCCCTCCTCTCTCCTCACTCCAAAGAGCTGCGCTGTTTTAACCCCCGGTGTCTGCTTCTTCAATCCTCCACCCCCCTTGCTTCTCAGCTAAAAGACAGCAGAGACGTAGCTGTGCAATTTGATCTCCGCTCTGTCTCAAGCAGCTGGTGGACATATGGCCCCCACCTTTTTGCTTCCTCTGAGTGTAAGAATGTAAGGATGTAGCTGCTTCTGTGGGCTTCTGCGCCCCCCTCTCGCATTCTTTGTTCTCAATAGAAAGACTGTCATGGATGTCCCTGGGCTCTACCAGACCCCCGCAGTCTGCCTCTTCGCTCTCAGTGAAGAAGAAAAAAAACTGCAGGCAGTGGCTGATTGATAACTTCCCCCCCTGCTTTCTTTGTGTAAGAGACTACAGACACAGCGCGTAATACAACTCCCGCTCTCTGTCCCGTGTAAGCAGCCAGTGAGGGACTGACCCCCCTTCTTCCTTTGTTCACAGCGAAGAAGAAAAAAAACTACAGGCAATTAACTCTTTGAAAACTAAATCAGAGCGTAGAATCTACAAGCTATCTATGAAGCTAAAAACTCCGTTCACAATTAGCAATAAAAAAACAAACAATCAGATCGTATGACCCACGGACCCTATGACGCTATGGGGTCTGGGTCCGTCTCTTTGTTCTTAGACTACCGGCGAAAGATTCAAGCCCGCTAAGGGTCAATAGCGTCAACCCCTTCCTCAGTTCAGGGATCAGACCTCTCGCCACAAATCGCCGAAATCGCAGGCAGTACTCATATACATTATATATGACACTTACCTGCGATTTTGAGTGATCAGCTCCTGTTTCAGCGGCCTGTGGGTACTAGGAAACGATCCCTCAGATCCGAGATAGAAGTTCGGCCAATCTTTCTTACGGTATCTCAGCAGTGCCTCCAATTTGTTGAAGATACGATACAAGTGATCCCTTTTTTCCTATCTGACCGTTGTTCCAAATTAAAGATATCGTGTGTGCACGGCGAAAAAGAATAATAATTAATTGGAAATCAATTATAACTCTTCCTCTCACGACCAAGGCTGAGGCAAGACTGAAATCTTTATTCTCGGACAATTAGACCACGAAGTAAAAGGGGTATAAACAAAAGTTTTAGTCCAATCAGGTATCGTAGGTCAGGGCTTCATGACGTAGAGAGATCTGCATATCCTCCTTGGATTGGTCAGTCCAGACTCCAGGAATTTCTTTTGTCCATCTGTCTTGGGTGCAGGACAGGAAATAGCAGCCATCTTCAAGCTATACATATATATATATATATATATATATATATATATATATATATCCTAGTATATACTGAGTCTAAGGAAAATACACTAAATATACAATATACATATATACATATTAGTGAGAAACAAAAGCATTCACAAATATGTGTGTTAGTTCACATCTACTGAACTATATAACTGAGTCTATGAAATGGCTGAATTAAGTATTTTTGGATACTCAATTCTTTATCCCCAACACCTGGAATCCTGCTCCCGGGTCCGACGCTCAGGTAGCGTTGAAACCCGGACCCGGACTTTTACGCTTAGCCCTAGTCAGGATAGCTTGTCATCATTGACGGAACAATGAATTCAGAACTACACCCATCCCAGGGGTGAATGAGATTGTGGGACATGCAGCAAGACAATGACCCAAAGAATACAAGTCATTCTACAAGGAAAATGGTTAAAGAAAAATAAAGATAAGTCCTGGCAGTTCATGGGAGAAAACCCACCAACATAACAGAGTAAAAGCTGTTTTGTAGAGAGGATCGGGCTAAAATTTCTCCAAACCAGGAATATTTGATAACTACTCTGAATGTTTATATGCCACCAAAAGCCCTGACAAAAATTTACTGACTAATAAAAATACTAAATGGCAATCAAAAAAGCGTTGCTAATTTAGTTAAATACACAGTGGTTATACTATGCACCAAACCCAAATCGGTAAGTTAAATATACAGCATTTCTTTACCTTGGGCAGGTTGATGACAAAGTAGCAGGGCCATGTCCCCTCACCCTGACATGTGTTTCGCCCTAGTTTCCTCAGGGGGCGTGTTTAATTGCCACTTAGTATATTTATTAGTCGTTTTTTTTTACATGTGCAGTTTGTTACAATGTGTCTCCTTTTTATATATTTTGCACTGCCTATATATAGTCTTCTATTGGAGTTACTTGATTCGGTTTGCCTATTGTTCTGGTCTATGCTATATCCCCTTTATTTATTGTCATCACGGGAAGTACCTTTTGCTGACTTTTTTTTTTAACTTTTTTTAAGGAGGTCACACCAGATACTGATAGAAAGGGTTCACATACTTTTGCCATTGACAAATGTGATATTGGATAATTTTTCTCATTTAAAAAATAAATTCTAATATATTTGACACACTTGTCACTTGTTTCATTACCTACTTTAATGACGTGTTAAAGTCTGATGTCTTTTTAGGTCAAAATAATACAGAAACAGAAAATTCTGCTGGGTTCACAAACTTTTAAGCACCACTGTGTTTGTGAAGTGATCTCAATTCTATATTGGTTAGTATATGATAATGCTTCACTGCTCTTCAATCTACGTCCTCTAAACAATTATCTTCTATCCCCAGTTTTAAGGACTTTACTTTCCTTCCTAAGCAGTATATTCCCCCCTCTCCCCAAAGACTGTATATTTAAAACACACCAATCACCATGATTTTCCTATATAACCTAAAGCCAGTGCTATACTGGCACTATTATGCTGATTCTATACATACCTTTAGTTGTCAGCTAGGATGTATAGGTTTTGAAACACAAGCAAGTAAAGTTTGTTAAATAAGCAGCTTTTTGAATGACAGCAGCTGCCGATCATTTTGCTATCTGACTAGAATTTTTTTACTATCTGACTAGAAGGACCTGTGCTGATGTCATACCCATGTGAGCAGAAGGGGCGGGGCCTCAGCCAACATAGATGATACCAGGAAGCAACATTATTTTTCTGTTGGCTGAGGCCCCGCCCCTTCTGGTCACATGGGTATGACATCAGTACAGGTCCTTCTAGTCACTTAGCAAAACGATTCTATATTAGAATTATCATAAATAATACTGGGTGGACGGACAGGCAGGAGGCAGGAATCACTATGAATACCCACCCCAGCTATTAGCTGATCCTCAGCTGCTGCCAATCAAAAAGCTGTACATTTCACAAACTTTACTGTCTTGTATCTCAAAACCTATACCTCCTAGCTGATAACTAAAGGTATGTAAAGAATCAGCATGATAGTGCCAGTATAGCACTGGCTTTAGGTTATATAGAAACATCCTGGTGATTGGTGCGCTTTAAAGAGCTTGTTCAATAGTAAAAGTTTAGCGGTTACATTTTCCAATTTTTGTTTTTTTACTTTGTGTATAAAATTTTAAGTATATTGATTAAAACAAATTATGATAAAAAAAAGACGAAAAAAAAATGTTCGGACATAAAAGGGGTTGAATTATTTATGAGTTACAGAGAGGTTTACACCAATTAAGACATTTACCTGTTATCCAGATCAGGGACCTGCTACAAAGAGCGTGTCTCAAATGTTCCAGTTTACCTGTATGTCTGTGCATTACTCTGAAAAAAAACAAACCAAAAGAATCTTGAAATCACATACTGGAAACATAAAGACATGTTTTATAGACTTTCAATGATCAACTGCTGTAATTGAAAATGAATGAATTTGCAATCTGTACATTTGTTTTTAATTGTTGCATGTAGAGCTGAAGCAGATAATACGTTCTGTGCTACAGTAGTCAAATGGAGCAGAAATTATTGATAATAATGATACATTAGTCTATACCATCAATCTTAATAATAAATGAATGTAGAGACTATTGTGACTACTATAATTGAGTTGTCTCACAAGTGCTAATACCAGATGGTACCATCATGAGCTCATAAAAAACAAACTCTCTTAGAGATGTCAAAAGTACATCACCAAACAACAATGGCTGCTTCAAGGATTAGCTCTAATTGTGTAAATAGCTTTCACATTTGCTGTCAAAAATAAAACTTATAAAAACTTTTGTGAAATCAAATATTTAATCTAAACTTTTTTTCTAATTCTCACCTGCCACACACAGAGGAGCCAATTTATTGAAGGGAATCTGTTGGCAGATTTTTGTTATGTAATCTGAGAGCAGCATGACATACAGTCAGGGCCAGAAATATTTGGACAGTGACACAAGTTTTGTTATTTTAGCTGTTTACAAAAACATGTTCAGAAATACAATTATATATATAATATGGGCTGAAAGTGCACACTCCCAGCTGCAATATGAGAGTTTTCACATCCAAATCGGAGAAAGGGTTTAGGAATCATAGCTCTGTAATGCATAGCCTCCTCTTTTTCAAGGGACCAAAAGTAATTGGACAAGGGATTCTAAGGGCTGCAATTAACTCTGAAGGCGTCTCCCTCGTTAACCTGTAATCAATGAAGTAGTTAAAAGGTCTTGGGTTGATTACAGGTGTGTGGTTTTGCATTTGGAAGCTGTTGCTGTGACCAGACAACATGCGGTCTAAGGAACTCTCAATTGAGGTGAAGCACAACATCCTGAGGCTGAAAAAAAAGAAAAAATCCATCAGAGAGATAGCAGACATGCTTGGAGTAGCAAAATCAACAGTCGGGTACATTCTGAGAAAAAAGGAATTGACTGGTGAGCTTGGGAACTCAAAAAGGCCTGGGCATCCACGGATAACAGCAGTGGTGGATGATCACCGCATACTTTCTTTGGTGAAGAAGAACCCGTTCACAACATC
Organism: Anomaloglossus baeobatrachus; assembly: GCF_048569485.1. Classification (NCBI taxonomy): domain Eukaryota; kingdom Metazoa; phylum Chordata; class Amphibia; order Anura; family Aromobatidae; genus Anomaloglossus; species Anomaloglossus baeobatrachus. The sequence continues at coordinate 221,592,570 of NC_134358.1, read as the reverse complement.
AACTGAAGTCCAGAACACTCTCAGTGAAGTAGGTGTATCTGTCTCTAAGTCAACAGTAAAGAGAAGACTCCATGAAAGTAAATACAAAGGGTTCACATCTAGATGCAAACCATTCATCAATTCCAAAAATAGACAGGCCAGAGCTAAATTTGCTGAAAAACACCTCATGAAGCCAGCTCAGTTCTGGAAAAGTATTCTATGGACAGATGAGACAAAGATCAACCTGTACCAGAATGATGGGAAGAAAAAAGTTTGGAGAAGAAAGGGAATGGCACATGATCCAAGGCACACCACATCCTCTATAAAACATGGTGGAGGCAACGTGATGGCATGGGCATGCATGGCTTTCAATGGCACTGGGTCACTTGTGTTTATTGATGACATAACAGCAGACAAGAGTAGCCGGATGAATTCTGAAGTGTACAGGGATATACTTTCAGCCCAGATTCAGCCAAATGCCGCAAAGTTGATCGGACGGCGCTTCATAGTACAGATGGACAATGACCCCAAGCATACAGCCAAAGCTACCCAGGAGTTCATGAGTGCAAAAAAGTGGAACATTCTGCAATGGCCAAGTCAATCACCAGATCTTAATCCAATTGAGCATGCATTTTACTTGCTCAAATCCAGACCTAAGACGGAAAGACCCACAAACAAACAAGACCTGAAGGCTGCGCCTGTAAAGGCCTGGCAAAGCATTAAGAAGGAGGAAACCCAGCGTTTGGTGATGTCCATGGGTTCCAGACTTAAGGCAGTGATTGCCTCCAAAGGATTCGCAACAAAATATTGAAAATAAAAATATTTTGTTTGGGTTTGGTTTATTTGTCCAATTACTTTTGACCTCCTAAAATGTGGAGTGTTTGTAAAGAAATGTGTACAATTCCTACAATTTCTATCAGATATTTTTGTTCAAACCTTCAAATTAAACGTTACAATCTGCACTTGACTTCTGTTGTAGAGGTTTCATTTCAAATCCAATGTGGTGGCATGCAGAGCCCAACTCGCGAAAATTGTGTCACTGTCCAAATATTTCTGGACCTAACTGTAGGGACAGATACCCTGATTCCAATGATGTGTCTCATACTACTCTGCTTGGTGCAGTTTTGACTACATTGCTGTTCTATCAGTTGCAGATATCCCAGTTCTCTGAATGCTGAGCTCGGTATGACCCCACCCACACCACTGATTGGCAACTTTACATACATACAGTAATAATGTCAACCAATTTTTTTTATATATATTAAGAATATCTTTAAATTTTCTCTATATAGTAATAATATTCCCCAATTGGCCTTGATACAGTAATAATGTCCTCTATTCTGGCACTATACTGCAATAATATGTCACAATTGGTTCCCAAACCATAATAATGTCCTTCAATGGGCACTGTGTAGTAATGATGTCTCTCAATTGGCCCTTTATAGAATATTGTGCCTCAATTGGCCCTATGTAATAAAATTGTCCCCTAACAGTTCCTGAACACTAATAATGTCCTCCGATATTAATAATGTTCACCATTCTCATTCTGGCCCCAATACTGTAATAATAGGTTCTTGGCCTTCTTTACATAAAAAAAATCTATAAAAAAAAAGATTCTCACCTGTCTCTGCACCCACGATGAGTAGCATCCACTTTCTCCTCCATAGCTGCTGCAGGTAGGCTGAGCAATGCAACAATGTCTTGTGCCGCCTGCAATGTTAACTGCCCTCTTCTAATAGGCCGGTGGCGTGTGCTGGCATAATGATGTAGTGAGTCAGTAGATCACTGCTCTGCGATAATTTTCAACTGAATTTACATATGAGGACATAGATTACTAGCATCCACAGCCCTTTTGCTCCTTGGGCTTGGGTGGTGCAACCGCAATTGTTACTATGGAGAGGTAAGAGACTGTGCCTAAACTTCTTATTTTACAGCACCCTTCTGTAAGAGTGTTGAACACCAAACCTGGACAACCCCTTTGAGGTACATGCCTAGCCAACCTTTCTAGCTATTCAGTTCCTCATATGTCTTGCCTGACTCAAGATTTGTCTGTTTGGTTTCTACTGTGGCATTTTATTTAGAGTGTGAAACAAAGGCAGCCATCCAGATTTAATTAGTGCTGATGGTAGCAAACATATCAACAATTTATGGTACCTGCTGTATTGTAAGGGGGTGTAAGGGTCGGCAGCCCCAGTCCTGCAAAATACCATTAGTGATGGAAAGTGTAATGTTTGAATTTCATGTTATGGTGTAGTGTGTTTAAACGGTCATTAGGGAGCGTTAATGGCAGGGAGGAGTTAAGCTAGTAAAAAGGGTGGCTAGAAATGAAGTAGCAGGAGAGTCCCTGTGGGAGAGTAATTTGCCACATCTGTGAGAGATGTGTTAAGAGGAAAACCCCATTAACTAAACTTTGATTGATCTTCTGGGTTGAATCCGGGCACCGGACATGCAAGGTCCTAGAGAGGAGAGGACTGTTCTAACTGCATCACAAGGTGCGGCTGGAGTTTGTGCAGCCTGAGTGGTGGCCATTCCATGGCAGATACCCAACAAACCCTCTCAATCAGCGGAAGGTCAGTGGGCTCTTAAGAGAAGAGTAGGTCCTGAGGAAACTGGGCAGAGGAGTGCTGTCAAAGAAGGCCCCGTCAATAGCTACCAGCTAAATTCTTGTGGGTGGGATTAGGGGTGATCGGAATGACTATTTAAGCCTGCCTTGAACAATGAAGATGAGTGAGGGGATGAGGAGCTCGGAAGCTCCACCGGAAGCCTGAGTACCAGGGAAGTGAGTGGCCTGCAAAGTAAAAGTAATATTGGTTGCTATTGGTAACCCCTCCGGAGAACAATAGCATGTGGTCAGAATGATAAAGACAAGAGAATGTGTGACCAATGTAACATTGAAGCAAAGTGCTCGTAATGTACCTGCTCTGCAGTTATTACATGGCAAGGCCAGTAAAGAATTGTTTGCTATTGAAAAGAAGTCTGTGTCTAAGTGGTGCCTGAAACCTGGGACCTGCTGCAGCCTGGAAGCGGTCCAGAAGACCGGGACCGTCTGGGCCTCTGGCCCACCATTGAGTACTTTGCACCACATGTTCCCAAAAATGTCCCCCTTCACTGTGGAGGAGGCCGGGGTGCGGACTGACGCTGTCGGGCTGCGCAGCAGCCGGGATTCATCCCCGCCCGTGACTACAATTGCCCAGTGCCAACCCTACAGTATCTGAATTTAAAGCTCTGACCGAGGACAATGCAGAATATTTGACTGGAATGGCAACTGAAAACAATTGACATCACCTAAAACTATGGTGTTTTCATCAGGTCTATTTATGCTTTATGCAAACGATAGTGCTGATTGCACAGATAATAGGAGCAAATTATCAGAAAATTCCGTGAAAGACTTTCTGATCACTACACAATAAATAGGCTCATTCTACAGGTTAACACAGATTTGTTTCTATTATTTGTTACATAAAAAAAGATGAGATTTCTTCTGACTATTTTGCAGGATAAGCCATAAGTTACGTATAAAGCATGGAGTGATATGGGGACAAGACACATTTTCTTAATCAGTCTGTCTCTGAGAATGGAAGCAGACAACTCACACTGTGAGCCACTAGAATATTTTTAACCTTATGGTAATAGCATGAGCAGAAGGAAGAAAAAAAAAATCAATTTGCACTTTTTTCCTCTCGTCAATGATCTTGTCAATATGAAGATATCAACACTCTATAATGTGTTTAATGAAACTGTTGTTTCCATGGAAATGGAACAATTTTGATGTCATTTAAAATAAATAAAGCTTGATAAGATTTTATCTGTAATTATTTTTTTTAATTCAATGCCTGTAATTAAATCAACTTTGCCGATGCGAAATCTTGTCTTAACTTGCGTAATCGTAGTTTAGATAAAAATCTGAACCATGTAACCTCACAAGGGCAAAGCAAATTAATAAGATGAGCTTTATTCAAAAGTGCCTTTAAAACGTTAAATGTGCTTTGCAGTCACCCACAGATGAATTAATGAAACAAATTGCAGCTCAGGCCATTTGCATAATGATTATGTAAGGGGTTGTACGTGAAAATGGCAAAACCATGAATTCAGGAACAAAAGAAATGTCATCATCTTCAATAATCATAGAGAGATTGCTATGAAAAATGTGCTAATTGCTTGTGTTATTGTCAATGGGGGGAGTAAGGAGCATTGTCTGGCCTCGAGTTTCTGTGTTAAGTGTTTTCAACAAAGATTCTTTTAAGAATTTGGAGTTAATGGACCAGATTAAATCCAAAGTATTTGTAGAAGGGATTATTTAGGCGCTGTAGTTAGGATTTCAGCTTGACACCAGTCTATGAATTGTTTAAAAGACCTTTCAATAATGTCCCTTAGGTTATGTTCACCGCCCTAAAAGGGGCTTGAGACGAATCCCTGATGGGGCCACAGACTGTAATAATGTGAATTGATATGTTTGTGTTTTTTTCTGTAAGTGTCCATCTTTCCAGACGTGTACAAAAACCTAGCCAAGCAAAAAAGTTCTGCAGACAAAACTTTTTGGTCCAATGAAAAAAACGATTACTGACAGATCAGTTTGTTAAAATATTGAAGTCAATGTGAACAAGTGTGAGTTTTTCATCAATTTGAAACTGATCCACTTTTTTTTTATTTATTGATCCGTTTCCAACAGATGATTACTGAACATACTGTATGAAGTGACGTGCAATACTTCTCTGAAGGCCTCAGACACACGGCATGAAAATCGGAGCAAGTGGAATGCGATGCGATAAAACATCGTATTCCACTCAGACCAATATTAGCCTGTGTGTCAGCACCCATGAGCGATTATTTTCTCGGTCCCAATCGGACCGAGAAAACAATCGCAGCATGCTGTGATTGTAATGCGAGACTCTCTCGCACCCATTCAAGTCTATGGGCGAGAGAAAGATCGCACTGCACTCGCAGTACAACGGTGTAGTGCGAGTGCAGGGTGAGAATGGCAATAGCCTGCAACGGAGGAGAGAGGGAGATAAATACCTCCCTCCCCTCCGCAGCTCTGGCCCGCCCCTCATCAGCGCTGGCCCGCCCCTCCTCAGCGCTGGCCCGCCCCCCGCAGCTGAGGTTCGATCGCATGATCGGACCTCAGTCTCAGTGACACTCGCATGACACTCGGATCCCAATTTGTAAACTAAGTATCTCATTTTTGCAATAGCAGTAACAAAGTGCCAAAATTCCTAAATTCAATGTTTGCATATTTTAGCTTTTTTGAGTGCTTCTGTGCATATTTGTTGTAACTTTGTTGAATTTTCAGCATGCACCTATTCACACCTAGTGGATGTGCAGGTCAATCTTTTTATATCAGTAATCTATAACTAGCATGACAAATAAAGACTGAGAGGATTTATGTCTCTATGAAGACGCCTCGGGGGAACGCTACATCAAAAGCGTATGTCTTAGGCTATGTTCATTTCAACATTTTTTGCTGAGTTTTTAGAGCAGAAACTGAGCAGAAAATCCAAGTTATTGAGGAGTTTTGCGTTTTTGAGATGCATTTGTATAGTTTCCGCTCAGTTTCTGGTTCAAAAACTCATCAACAAATTTGTGTGCACAAACCCTGGGTTTACATTTGCCAACCACATGCTCCAACCACCGCACTGGAAGATTATAATGCAAAAAACACAAACAAACACGAAAGCAACAACAGAAGTTGAGTGTACTGACATATCAACTGTAATTTATATGTTTTCCTTGTACATTTTTCTATGGGTAAAATATTAATTTAAAAAAATACTTACCGTATATGTTAAATGGTAGTGATAGTGAACAATTTATTTCTGATATTAACCCCTTCATCCCTGAGCCTGTTTTTACTTTCCTGACCAGGCCAATTTTTCCAATTTTGACCAGTGTCACTTAACCATGTAATAAAGTTTCAATGGTCCATAGATTGTTTATATTCATCACATATTGTACTTCATGTTGGTGGTAATTTTAGAATAATATTTTAAGTGTTTATTTTTTAAAATCTCGTAAACTTGGAGAAAATTTTTAAATGTTTTCAATTTTCAAATCTTTGAATTTTTCTACTCTTAAGCAAGAGAGTTAGGTCAGACAAAATAGTTAATAACAATTACCACATATCAACTTTACATCAGCATCACTTTGAAACACATTATTTTTTTGTTAGGAAGTTAGAAGGGTTGAAAGTGTATCGGCAATTTGTCATTTTTCCAACAAAATTTACAAAACCATTTTTTTAAAGACCACATCACATTTGAAGTGACTTTGAGAGCCCTATATAACAGAAAATACCCCAAGGTGACACCATTCTAAAATTTGCACACCTGAAACTGCTGAAAACTATATTCAAGCAGTTTCTTAGCCAGCCATTTAGGTGTTTCACAGGAACTAAAGCAATATGGAAGGAAAAAATGAAAATTTTTATTTTTTCCCACAAAATGTAACTTTTGCCAAGGGTAAGAGGAGAAAATGCACAGTACAATTTGTTGTGCAAATTCTCGAGTACGGGTATACCCCATAAGTGATGGAAAACTACTGTTTGGGCGCATAGCAGAGCTTGGAAGGGAAGGAGCATCATTTTAGTTTTTGAGTGCAAAATTGTCTGGAATCGATAACGGACACCATGTCGTGTTTGGAGAACCCCTGATGTGCCTAAACAGCGGAGCTCCCCAACAAGTGACTCCATTTTGGAAACTAGACCCCTGAAGTAATTTATCTAGATGTGTGGTGAGCACCTGAGACTCGCAGGTGTTTCACAGAATTTTAGAATGTTGAACCGAGAACATAAATTAGATTTTTTCACAAAAATATCTTAGTTCCAAATTTTGCATTTTTACAAGGTTAACAGGAGAAAAACCACTATAACAAAATGTGTTGTGCAATTTCTCCTGAGTACGCCAATACCCAAAATATGGTGGAAGTCTACAGGTCTTGGAGGAGAAGGAGCACCATTTAAATTTTGGAGCAGAAAATTGTCTGGAATCATTAGTGGACACCATAATGCATTTGGATGTACCTAAACAGTGGAAACCCAACAAGTACCCCATTTTATAAACTAGACCCCCTCAAGGAACTTATCTAAATGTGTGGTGAGCACTTTGACCCCCAAGTGCATCAAAACATGTTATAACGTTGAGCCAACAAAATGGAAAAAAAATTTTTTATCACAAAATAGTTCTTTAACCTCAAAATTTTGCATTTTTACAAGGGTAACAATTATTCATGACTAAGAGCTTTGTCTGCTTAAAACACATTGACGTTTCTTTGCTCTGCATGCTCTTATATGTTTGTATTATGGGCTTTTTAAACGTATCAGTAAAATAATTATTTTTATATTGCTGGCGCCGGATTTTTTCATTTGTCCATAAGAAAATCCACTTTGTTGTGATATACAGTAAAAAAAACCCAAACAAACCCAAAATGTATAGTTGTCTGCAGATGGAGGCCGAAAGGATAGTCTTATTATTATTATTATTTATTATTATAGCGCCATTTATTCCATGGTGCTTTACAAGTGAAAGAGGGTATATGTATAACAATCAATAACAATACAAAACAGACTGGTATAGGAGGAGAGAGGACCCTGCCCGCGAGGGCTCACAGTCTACAGGGAATGGGTGATGGTACAATAGGTGAGGACAGAGCTGGTTGCGCAGTGGTGTACTGGACTGAAGGTTATTGTAGGGTGTAGGCTTGTTGGAAGAGATGGGTCTTCAGGTTCAGGTCTTATGTGTTGTTCTACAACGGTAGCCCTATGACTGTGCTTATTGTATGTGCTATGTGCTGGATAACGAGGTCACATAATGAGATGTGGAGGGAGCCTAGTAACTAGCCTCTAAATCCAGATTCTTTCTTTCTTCAAATATTTTCAAATTGTTTCCATTGATTCTCTAATATGTGAATTACTTTAATTTGATGCAAATCTTTATTTTTCAAAAGGTATTTATAATAAAAGCCCAATTGCCTTTTTGTCATGAGTCATAGCAGGCTCAGATATGGAGGATATTGCCATAGTTTTATGACTAGATAATGGAAATAAATGTACTGAGCTCTTGTTCTTAACAGTTCAATGAAGAGGGCTCAGTCAAGAACAGCACAAGCATTTCCAGCTAAAGAGGTAACTAAGTGATGCAGATAACTATGAGCTTATTGTACTATTAAATATTCAGCTTTCTGAATTACATGCAATATCTTCCCATGGCTCCATAAGTACACCTCAGTTATCTAGATGTTGTACAATTTTTTTTTCCACTTATGTAAAAAATTAAAAACATTTTCTTTAAAAATACAAAATCATCAGTCATAAATAATACTAATACTCATTGAAATAGATTGCAGAATCAAGTGCCTTTTTATATGTCTTTTTAATTACATGCAAACGTCTCCGAGCTTTATAATGCAGATCTAAAGTTCCTTTTCAGCCTAGCAATTATCTCGAAGTCACAAAATAGAGGTCACAAGGCTCGTCCTTACAGACAGACACATCTATTGTAATTTCAACTCAATACATTTAGCTATGTCTAACCAGCCATAGTTTTGTGAACATTTAAAACTTTAACTACAAAAATGATGAATCATTTACTTTTAGTTTTACAGTCATATGAAAAAGTTTGGGCACCCCTATTAATGTTAACCTTTTTTCTTTATAACAATTTGGGTTTTTGCAACAGCTATTTCAGTTTAATATATCTAATAACTGATGAACTGAGTAATATTTCTGGATTGAAATGAGGTTTATTGTACTAACTTGTGCAATCCGCATTTAAACAAAATTTGACCGGTGCAAAAGTATGGGCACCCTTATCAATTTCTTGATTGGAACACTCCTAACTACTTTTTACTGACTTACTAAAGCACTAAATTGGTTTTGTAACCTGATTGAGCTTTGAACTTCATAGGCAGGTGTATGCAATCATGAGAAAAGGTATTTAAGGTGGCCACTTACAAGTTGTTCTCCTATTTGAATCTCCTATGAAGAGTGGCATCATGGGCTGCTCAAAACAACTTTCAAATGATCTGAAAAAAAAAGATTATTCAACATAGTTGTTCAGGGGAAGGATACAAAAAGTTGTCTCAGAGATTTAAACTGTCAGTTTCCACTGTGAGGAACATAGTAAGGAAATGGAAGAACACAGGTACAGTTCTTCTTAAGCCCAGAAGTGGTAGGCGAAGAAAAATATCATAAAGGCAGAGAAGAAGAATGGTGAGAACAGTCAAGGACAATCCACAGACAACCTCCAAAGACCTGCAGCATCATCTTGCTGCAGATGGTGTCAATGTGCATCGGTCAACAATACAGCGCACGTTGCACAAGGAGAAGCTGTATGGGAGAGTGATGCAAAAGAAACTGTTTCTGCAAGCACGCCACAAACAGAGTCGCCTGAGGTACGCAAAAGCACATTTGGACAAGCCAGTTACATTTTGGAAGAAGGTCCTGTGGACTGATGAAACAAAGATTGAGTTGTTTGGTCATACAAAAAGGCGTTATGCATGGAGGCCAAAAAATATGGCATTCCAAGAAAAGCACTTGGTACCCACAGTAAAATTTGGTGGAGGTTCCATCATGCTTTGGGGCTGTGTGGCCAATGCCGGCACCGGGAATCTTGTTAAAGTTGAGGGTCGCATGGATTCAACTCAGTATCAGCAGATTCTTGACAATAATGTGCAAGAATCAGTGACAAAGTTGAAGTTACGCAGGGGATGGATATTTCAGCAAGACAATGATCAAAAACACCGCTCCAAATCTACTCAGGCATTCATGCAAAGGAACAATTACAATGTTCTGGAATGGCTATCCCAGTCCCCAGACCTGAATATCATTGAAAATCTGTGTGATGATTTGAAGCATGCTGTCCATGCTCGGCGACCATCAAACTTAACTGAACTGGAATTATTTTGTAAACAGGAATGGTCAAATATACCTTCATCCAGGATCCAGGAACTCATTAAAAGCTACAGGAAGCGACTAGAGGCTGTTATTTTTGCAAAAGGATGATCGACAAAATATTAATGTCACTTTTATGTGGAGGTGCCCATACTTTTGCACCGTTCAAATTTTGTTTAAATGCGGATTGCACATTTTCTGTTAGTATAATAAACCTCATTTCAATCCAGAAATATTACTCAGTCCATCAGTTATTAGAAATATGAAACTGAAATAGCTGTTGCAAAAACCCAAATAGTTATAAAGAAAAAAGGTTAACATTAATAGGGGTGCCCAAACTGTTTCATATGACTGTATAAGAAACCGAATTCCCCAAAATTTGAGAAGCTATTTTAAATTTAATGAAGCCAACAATGCAATGATTTGGAAATCTCTTATAGTCATATTTTATTCACAATAGAACACATATCAGAAGTTGAACATTAAAGATTGTTTAATTTGATTTGAAAAAAATAACTCATTTCCCAATTGATGGCAACAACACATGTCAAAATAGTTGGGACAGGGTTAGCAAAAAGTCAGAAAAGTAAATGGCGCTAATGAAAAACAGCCGGAGGGTCAATGCCCAATTAATTCACATGATTGTGTATAAAAAGAACATCTTAGGCCCCTTTCACACGTCAGTGATTCTGGTATGTTTGTGCTTTTTTTTTAAACGTACCAGAATCACTGACATACGCAGACCCATTATAATGAATGGGTCTGCTCACACATCAGTGATTTTTCAATGACCATGTCTCTGTGCAGCGTTCACGCGTGTCCGTGATTGCCGCACGGAGACATGTCCATTATTTTCTGGCATCACTGATGTCCCACGGACCACGCAGTGGTGTGATCCGTGAAACACGTGCAAGAAAAAAAACGTGCTTTTAAAATAAAAATCATTTTTACTCACCCGGCTCCAGCGATTTCCTCTGCAGCCCGTGCAGCCTGCTGCTTCTGAGCCGGCTCATTACTGTCGTGCATATTCATGATGCACGACACAGCCGACCCGGAAGCAGCTGCTGCGGAGGTCAGCGCCGGCCGGATGCTGCACTTCGGGAGCGATCAGCACCATGGAGATCATTTAAAATGGATTAAGGCAAAATAGAAAACTGTTCTGTGGTCCGATATTATCAAAGTTGGAAGTTATTTAAGGAAACAATAGACACAATGTCCTATGGACTGAAGGTGTGCTATGGACTCAGCTTCTTATCAGTGCACAGTTTAGAAGCCGGCATATCTGAAGGCTTAGGGTTGCATTTGCATGTACACAATGGTAGACATGCCCATGTCTCACCTTTTCAGTTATGAGTTCATTTTTCAACTGAAACAGAAACATGTCTAACTTTCAACTGAGTATGCACTTGAACAGATTTAAGCATGTCTCAACTGAAATCTGATCCCAGATGTCTTCTGCATGTTCTCACTGTTGGTGCATACTGGTCGACTTACTTGGGTATGTATACAGCTTTTTCTTCAACTGAAATGTTTGATAGTATGGAGGTCTGGGAACTGTGGAGACCAAACAAGCACCTTTACTTCATTGTCATTAAACTATTTCTTCACCAATATTGGCATATGCTTCGGGTCATTGTCCTACTGGAACACTGTTGTCCCTTTCATAGCCATAGTACTTGACTATATGAAGTAAGTCGTTTTGTAGGATACTTGCATATAGATCAGCATTGAGACCACTATTGATTCTTGTCAAGTTTCCAACACCTTTGGCTGTGATATACTGTAACTCCATATCATCAGGCTTCCTCCACTGAACTTCACAATTCCTTCAATTTCTTGATCTGTGAGCTCCTTTTTCCCTTGTTTCTTCCAGACTCATTTGCACCCATCAGAGCCTAGTCTATTGTCTTTCATCTTATCGCTTCAAATAATCCATTTCCAATCTTCTACTGTCCACTTTTCATACTTTTTTGCAAATTCAAGCTAATGCTTTTTATGACCATATTGAAGTCAAGACTTCTTTACCTTTTTTCAGGCCACCATTCTAGACTTGTGTAATGCGCATCATGGTGCTTGCATGGACATCTGTGATCTCACTATTATGAAGCATACAAGGCATCTATACTGTCGTGTTTATCGCGCCACAATTGATAGACCTTGTTATGAGCAGACTTGTGGACTGTGGTAATTTACCTGGACATCCACCTCTTGGCTTTTGAATGGATGGACGGACTTCATTTCCAAGTCTTCGAACTGTTATGGCACTCACATGAAGCAGCTTGGCAATTTTCTTGAGGTAAAAAGAAAAAATTGCGGTGTTAGGTGCGCTACTGATCAAACAGATGGGCCAGGAGATTAAAATATTTTTGTATTTATTTATTTATATTTCTGTGAGTGAGCGGTGGTGCTGAAGCAATCAAACATCGCGTGTTGGTGAGTCATCGACCTCTGCTCCCTGCGTGCGCACCAAACAGCAGCAGACATCGGTACCTGCGTGGCAGTTTACAGGACACTCCTCTCCAGCCTGCACAGCCGGATCTTCTCTGAACAGTGCTCCTTATCTCCTGGACACCATCCCGAGTGGCAGCATCATTATCCAATGCACAGGGAAAATCCTGTATCTGTGGTTACATGCTTTCATCAGTGTTGTGCCTGTAGCGCAACACACCCAGGTGAGTGGATTACATTATAGCACTACTTACTTGTCAGTAAGAAGCTTCACAGAAGCGCTCCCTCTCTTTTCACTCTGTCACTGGCAATTTTCTTGGCCTAGAGACTGCTATCAATGAGTTAGAAGATACAGGTTCTCTTTTCTTGGGAAATCTTCATGGCTGCTCCTTGATGCAAACTAGTATCTTTTAGCTTGGGAATCAACCAAATAACACACTGAACTATTAAGGAATATGAGAACAGGTTGTAATTTTTAGTATATAGGAAGGAAAAGATTTTTCTAACACTAGCAGGAAAACAGTAACAATACAAAAATCTGCAAAACTAATCATATGCTAAATAGTTGCAAGTCAAATGTATGGATGAGATAGCCTAGATAATTGTCTATGAAATAAAGGTAGTCACACTCAAAGCTGTAGTAGATGGTGAGATATGGAGCCTGAAAGATCAAAGTTAAAAATATTGTTACCCTTTTGCTCATCAGTGCATTAGGCTATAAGTCAGGGGTGGGGAACCTTTTTATTGCCCCGGGCCATTTGTAAATTTCTACCCACCTCCGGGGGCTGCACAAAATTATCAATGTGAGAATTACCCACCTATATTTGATCAAGCAATTAATTAAATTAACTCACTCCTACTGTGGTGACCGGAGCTGCTTCTCTTTGGTGCGGCGGTTAATTTTCGGTGACATTGATCACGCAACGTTGCTTTTCACAACTACTTTTCCACGTTTGTCTCTGTTTGGAGCGCAGTCGACTCTTTGTGATAATAAGATTGGTAAACCATATATATATATCACATAGGAGACATTGAGACTGCTGTATATACATCACAGGAGACATGGGTGCACATGCATCACATGAGGGGCTGGGGACATATATACAACCCAGCCTCTCCTGTGATGTATATGTCCCAGCCCCTCCTGTGATGTATATGCCCCAGCCCCTCCTGTGATGTATATGCCCCAGCCCATCCTGTGATTTGTATGCTCCCAGCCCCTCGTGTCATGTATATGCTCCCAGTCCCTACTGGGATATATAAGCCCCCTGCCCCTCCTGTGATGTGTGTGCCCCCAGCTTCTCCACTGTGATGTATATGCCTCAGCCCTTCCTGTGATGTATATGCCCCAACCCATCTTGTTATATATATGCATCTAGCCCCTCCTGTTATGTATAAGCCCCATTCCCTCCTGTGATGTATATGCTCCCAGCATCCCCAATGTCATATATATGCCCCAGCCCATCCTGTGATGTGTATGCCCCAGCGTCTCATATGATGTATATGCCCCAGCCCCTCCTGTGATGAATATGCCCCAGTGTCTCCTACGATATATATGCCCCAGCCTCCCAAGTGATGTGTATGCCCCCAGCTCATCCAGTCATGTGTATGCCCCTAGTCCCTCCTGTGATGTATATGCCCCAAGCCTCTCCTGTTATGTAAATACCCCAGTGTCTCCTGTGATGTATATATCATAAGAGATGCAGGAGCCATACACATCACAGGCGATGCTGGAGGCATACGCATTACAGAAGATGCTAGAGGGGCATACGCATCACAGGAGATACTAGGGGCATACACAGCACAGGAGACGCTGGGGGGCATACACATCACAGGAGATGCTGGGGGGCATACACATCATAGGAGATGCTGGGACATACACAACACAGGAGATGCTAGGGGCATACACATCATACACATCACAGGAAAGGCTGGGGGCATACACATCACAGGAGGGGCTGGGGGCATACACATCACAGGAGGAGCTGGGGCATATACATCACAGGAGGGGCTGGGGCATATACATCAAAAGAGGGGTTGGGGTGTATACATCACAGGAGATGCTGGGGGCATACACATCATAGGAGATGCTGGGGCATACACAACACAGGAGATGCTAGGGGCATACACATCACAGGAAAGGCTGGGGGCATACACATCACAGGAGATGCGGGGGGCATTTACATTACTGGAGGAGCTGAGGGCATGCACATCACAGGAGGGGCTGGGGCATATACATCACGAGACACTGGGGCACAGACATCACTGGGAGGCATATACAGTACAGGCAAAATGTTTGGACACACCTTCTCATTCAAGGAGTTTTCCTTATTTTCCGGACTCTGAAAATTGTAGATTCACATTGAAGGCATCAAAACTATGAATTAAAACATGTGGAATGAAATACTTAAAAAAGTGTGAAACAACTGAAAATATGTCTTATATTCTAGGTTCTTCAAAGTAGCCACGTTTTGCTTTCATTACTACTTTGCCCACTTTTGGCATTCTCTTGATGAGCTTCAAGAGGTAGTCACCGGAAATGGTTTTCCAACAGTCCTGAAGGAGTTCCCAGAGATGCTTAGCACTTGTTGGCCCTTTTGCCTTCACTCTGCGGTCCAGCTCACCCCAAACCATCTCGATTGGGTTCAGGTCTGGTGACTATGGAGACCAGGTCATCTGGCGTAGCTTCCCATCACTCTCCTTCTCAGTTAAATAGCCCTTACACAGCCTGGAGGTGTGTTTGGGGTCATTATCCTGTTGAAAAATAAATGATGGTCCAACTAAACGCAATCCGGATGGAATAGCACGCCGCTGCAAGAAGCTGTGGTAGGCATGCTGGTTCTGTATGCCTTAAATTTTGAATAAATCCCCAACAGTGTCACCAGCAAAGCACCCCACACCATCACACCTCCTCCTCCATGCTTCACGGTGGGAACCAGGCATGTAGAGTCCATCCGTTCACTTTTTCTACAAAGACACGGTGGTTGGATCCAAAGATCTCAAATTTGGACTCATCAGACCAAAGCACAGATTTCCACTGGTCTAATGTCCATTCCTTGTGTTCTTTAGACCAAACAAATCTCTTCTGCTTGTTGCCTGTCCTTAGCAGTGGTTTCCTAGCAGCTATTTTACCATGAAGGCCTGCCGCACAAAGTCTCCTCTTAACAGTTGATCTAGAGATGAGAAGGTGTGTCCAAACTTTTGGTCTGTACTGTATACGGCTGAGGGTCAAAGACAGCACTTGGGGGGCACAAACATCACTGGGGAGCAGGCATCACAAGGGGGCACAGACATAACTGTGGGAGCACAGACATCACTGGGATTACGGATATCACTGGGGGGCATGGACAGCACTTGTTACGCCCCCGTGTCAGCAGCTCGGATCCGGGTCCATGGTGGCTCGAGTGGTTTCCGGACCCGGGGGTCATGCGGCCACTCAAATGAAGGGGGTATTTACAGGTATTGTGTTAGAGTTTGTGACGCCACCCGTGGTATGTGGTAGTTTGGAGTACCACCGCTACAGTTGGAAGTACCCGGGGTGATGGAATGGGGCAGCCAGGTGTTAGAACCCTCCAGGTAGGGGTGATGCCCTGGGACTCAGTGATGGTGTTCGCGGAGTGCCATGGGGAGCGAAGGGGTCACTTGCGTACTCACTCAGTCCACTGAGGGGAGCTAGTCGGGTCCCGTCCCCAATAGTGCAGCCTGGTGATACGTGACCTGCCTCCTGGCACTAAGTTTACTTCTCTGTTGATCCCGGTAGTATGCAACTAGTCGGGTCCCGCTCCCCACTATGGCTAAGTGTGGGAGCTTGCTCTCAGGGTTCACGCTTGGGATTTCCTGGACCTATTTAGTGGAAAGTCCTATCCCCCTCGTTGCGCTAGTACCCCGATTTTGGAGTGGGTGGAGAGCGGATCTTGAAGGCTCTATTCTCGTCGGGTAAATTGTCAGGTTGCCTGAAGCTACTCCTTGACCCAGGGTCCACGTACCCCGTTGTGCCCTGGTCCCAGCCCGGTGATGGTGCAAGGCAGCCGGCTGTCCTCCTCGACAGTTCCGTGCCCCTTGGCACGATCCCCTGTGACCGGGGGTCCATCTCTTCTATCTCTTCTAGGCCCAGACCACTGTCTGCTACCTAGATGGCTTTCTTGGAGCCCTGCTCCTGACCTCCTCTCTCCTTCACTTCCAACACACTTCTCCCTTCTCCTGACACTCCTGACCTCCCCTAACCAACCCCCCCAAGTGGGTGACCCTATTCCACTCAGGTCGGCCACTGGTGTGTCTGGTGAGTGTGGTGCAGAGTGTACCTAGGATTTTAATTAGCTGCTGTAGGCAACACCATGTAGTTGGGGACCCATAACCAAGAAGGAGGTGGATATTGCATGGGAGGGCAGATTGTACAATATCCTGTGACAACCTGATAGTCCAGGGGCGTCATACACTCAGGGGCATGGACAGCACAAGGGGGGCTCGGACATCATGAGGGGAGCACGGATGGACAGCACTAGGGGGCACGGACAGCACTAGGGGGCAATGGGGAAATCGGATATCACTAGGGGGAAACTGGGGAGCAAAGACATCACTAGGGGGGCACGGATAGCACAGGGAAACTTGAACATCACTGGCACAGCACTGAGGGTGGTACAGAGTACTGGGGGGTAGCACACAGCTCCTGAGAGGGCACACAGCACTGGGGGGGGGACACAACACTATGGATGGCACACAGCACAGGGTCACTCAGCACTGGAGGAGGGGGCACACAGCACTATGGGTGGCAAACAGCACCGGAGAGCACACAAAGCACTGGGGGAGGGGGCACACAGCACCGGAGGGCACACACAGCACTGAGGGAGGGGGCACACATCACTGGGGCACACAGCTATTCTTCTGCGGGACAGGAGCGCAGAGCGTTATCCCTGCCCACAAAGTAAGTCCTGACTACACTGGCACTGGCCAGTGTGAGGACCCGATGGTACGTTCACGTAGCATTCAGTAGTGAACGCTTCGGCGCTGGAGTCACATTTGCAAGTGACTCGCACCAGTCTCACATCGCATCACCCAGCAGGGCCGCACATTATCTGGACAGGAGCATCTCAGCTGCATAGAAATACATGCAGCTGACCCGCTCTTGTCAGGAGAGTTTGCGGCTGTGTCGGGTGATGTGAGACTAGCGCGAGTGCATATGTGACTCCTGAATGCGCGTCCCTGCAGCGCACATGAGGATTTAAGGCGCCGGCGGCCGGCAAGACGAGGTGGCCGGCCCGACCACTAAGGACACAGGAATGTGCCCGGGGGCCACAGAAAACTTCATCGCGGGCCACATACAACCAGCGGGCTGGAGGTTCCCCACCCCTGCTATAAGAGAGTTCCAAATCATTGCATTATTACTTTGTTTACAATTTACACAAAATCTGAACTTTTTTGTAATTAATGTTGTATTTAGACTATAGCCTGTGCAAGAAATGATACAGTTTGCACGTCTTAATACATATTACGTTTTATAATGCTTCTATGGAGTCTGAAATATTGGAGGCATACACAACTTTCCTGCATTGTATTTACACAAAGTATAGAGGAGTGTGTTAGGCTTTAATGGAATGAATGAAAGTTAATGATGAGATGTTCACACAGTGTTTTGATGCATTTTTGTTAACTTTTTTGAATTTTGTTTGTGTGTAGTAAAATATTCTAAAGTATAAATACACAGTGTTCTGGCTT
Organism: Anomaloglossus baeobatrachus; assembly: GCF_048569485.1. Classification (NCBI taxonomy): domain Eukaryota; kingdom Metazoa; phylum Chordata; class Amphibia; order Anura; family Aromobatidae; genus Anomaloglossus; species Anomaloglossus baeobatrachus. Next base: position 221,574,548 of record NC_134358.1, on the reverse strand, counting down.
TTCATGTTCTGCAGCATTTTTTTTAAAATTGATTGGATAGTGACCAAAAGAGGATTTTTTTCCTTTAAATTTAATTATCCTGCAGCATAGCATAGCAAAGTTATGAATTTTTGTAATATACTTCATTACCTCGTTTTGCTTCCTTCCGTTCCAAAACTAGTTTTGCAATGCTGTTTAATGCCCCATTCATTTTCCTCTACAGTCATGGCCAAAAGTTTTGAGAATGACACCAAAATTATATTTTCACATGATCTGTTGCCCTCTGGTTTTTATTTGTGTTTGTCTGATGTTTACATCACATGCAGAAATATAATTGCAATCATATTATGAGTACCAAAAGGTTATATTGACAGTTAGAATGAGTTAATGCAGCAAGTCAATATTTGCAGTGTTGACCCTTCTTCTTCAGGACCTCGGCAATTCTCCCTGGCATGCTCTCAATCAACTTCTGGATCAAATCCTGACTGATAGCTGTCCATTCTTGCATAAGCAATGCTTGCATTTTGCCAGAATTTGTTGGTTTTTGTTTGTCCACTTGTCTCTTGATGATTGCCCACAAGTTCTCAATGGGATTAAGATCTGGGGAGTTTCCAGGCCATGGACCCAAAATCTCTATGTTTTGTTCCATGAGCCATTTAATGTTCACCTTTGCTTTATGGCAAGGTGCTCCATCATGCTGGAAAAGGCATTGTTGGGCGCCAAACTGCTCTTGGACAGTTGGGAGAAGTTGCTCTTGGAGGACATTCTGGTACCATTCTTTATTCATGGCTGTGTTTTTAGGCAAGACTGTGAGTGAGCCGATTCCCTTGGCTGAGAAGCAACCCCACACATGAATCGTTTCAGGATGCTTAACAGTTGGCATGAGACAAGACTGGTGGTAGCGCTCACCTCTTCTTCTCCTAATAAGCTGTTTTCCAGATGTCCCAAACAATCGAAAAGGGGATTCATCTGAGAAAATGACTTTAACCCAGTCCTCAGCAGTCCACTCCCTGTACCTTTTGCAGAATATCAGTCGGTTCCTGTTTTTTTTTTTTCTGGAGAGAAGTGGCTTCTTTGCTGCCCTCCTTGAAACCAGGCCTTGCTCAAGCAGTCTCTGCCTCACAGTGCGTGCAGAAGCACTCACACCAGCCTGCTGCCATTGCTGAGCTAGCTCGGCACTGCTGGTAGTCCGATCTTGCAGCTGAAACAGTTTTAAGATACGGTCCTGGCGTTTGCTGGTCCTTCTTGGCGCCCTGGAGCCTTTTTGGCAACAATGGAAGCTCTCTTCTTGAAGTTCTTGATGATGCGATAGATTGTTAACTGAGGTGCAATCTTTGTAGCTGCGATACTCTTCCCTGTTAGGCCATTTTTGTGCAGAGCAATGATGGCTGCACGTGTTTCTTTAGAGATAACTATGGTTAACTGAAGAGAAACAATAATATCAAGCACCAGCCTCCTTTTAAAGTGTCCAGTGGTGTCATTCTTACTTAATCATGACTGATTGATCGCCAGCCCTGTCCTCATCAACACCCACACCTGTGTTAATGGAACAATCACTAAAACAATGTTAGCTGCTCTTTTTATGGCAGGAATGTAATGATGTTGAAATGTGTTTTGGGAGTTGAAGTTCATTTTCTTAGCCAATATTGACTGTGCAAGTAATTGTTGTTAAGCTGATCACTCTTTATGACATTCTGGAGTATATGCAAATTGCCATTAGAAAAACTTAAGCAGTAGACTTTGTAAAAATTAATATTTGTAGCATTCTCAAAACTTTTGGCCATGACTGTACAAGCTCCTTTAAACTGCTGCTCAGTAATATCTGTATGCTATATGCCAATTGTATATGGGAATTCCTCTGCCTCAGAACAGGAGTCAGAAGCAAAAGACTCATACAGGAAAAGGCCTATATACAGGCTGTTTGAATATAGTGTTAGAATTTTGTAAAGCAACTAAGGAGCTACTAAAGAAGTATTAACTGGTCACTGAAACTGCCCTTCAGCATATGTTTTTGGAGAAGAGGAAGCAAATCAAGGTAGTAAAGTATATAAGAAAAATTAATTACTTTTTTAATTACTGTAAGACAATTACCCTATTTTCCAGATTATAAGAAGCACTTTTCCTCACAATTTTTTGGGAGGAAAAGTGCTTCTTATAATGCGACAAATACGGTAATGAGGGTGCTTCTTATAATGCGAATGTAGCTTACCAGGAGGTGGAGAATGGACGCTGTGCTGGATGCGGTGGGGGCTGTCCTGGCTGCAGTGGGAGCTGTGTGGAACAGGGCGGTGCATCAGGTGAGATACTCTGTCAATGGTGCGGGCTTAAAATAATGGCTCCTGGAGTCTTCGCATGCGCAGATGTAGCTCTCGGCTTAAGATCTCATCTGTGCACATGCTGCCTCTACCCCATTGATCTCCCAGCAGCGGACTTTAGGAAAATGGCGCACGGAGGTGGCGCGTGTGCAGATAAGATCTCTGCTTGTCACTGAGCCGAGAGCTCAATCTGTGCATGCGATGACTTCGGGCGCCATTTCTTTGAAGTCAAATGTTGACAGAGCATCTGTGATATCTGCCACACAGCTCTCTTCCACGCAGCCAGCATGGCCTCCACAGCCAGTACAGCCTCCACCGCAGCCAGCACAGCTCCCATCACAACACCTGCAGCATAGCCCTACTCCAGCACCTGCCTCCTCTGACCTTGATGCACCAATGCTGCCACCCCCCCTCCGGTAAGACACCACCGGAGTATATGACGGACCACATTTTTTTTACCTTTTTTAAATTTGGGGTGCGTCTGTACCGCCCCAGCAGCGGTCGAACCGCTCGGATCCGGGTGTCGCTACTCGTGGCTCGAGGGTATCCAGACCCAGGGGCTCAAGGTCACTCTAAAATGTGATGGGGGTTATTTACAAGGGATTAAATAGTTTGTGACGCCACCCGTGGTGTGCGGTAATACAGAGTACCGCCGCTGCCATTGGGAGTTCCTGGGGTGATGGAACAGGGGCAGCCAGATGACGTTATCCTCCATGGGTAGGGAAGGCCCCGGGACTCTGGATGGTGGAATGGATTGCAGGGGAGCACAGGCTCGCTGGGAGCAGGGTGTGATCAGGTACTCACTCAGAAGGAAAGCAGACGCTGACAACGTAGTAAACCAAGTCTCTGGGTGTCGCTGCCCGCTTGGGGGAGCTTGCCTGGGTTCCGTCCCCTGCAGCACTGCCTGATGGTCCTCAGCCTGCCTCCATGCACAAGTTTTAGTAGTGTCCAACTGGCCCGTAAGCTTAAAGCTGTCCGGGCCCCGCTCCCCACTTTTTGGTGTGAAGGAGCTGTGCTCTCAGGGCTCACGCTTGGGATTTCAGTAGGCTGCTTTGGTTGGAAAGCCCTATCCCCCTCATTGCGCTAGTGCCCCCGATATATGAGCTTCGTGGGCACAGTCCATAAAGGCCCTATACTCCTCAGGTTAATTGCCGGGTTGCTTGAAGCCTGTCCCCGACCTAGGGTTCAGTACCCTGACGTGCTTTCGGTCCCAGACCGGCTATTGTACTTGAGCTACCGACTCTCCTCCAAGACTAAGTCCAGGTACCCAGTCCCAATACCCCACGACCGGGTCTCCAACTCCTCTGAGTCCAGTCCACGATCTGCAACCCAATCTTCTCCTCCCTGGGAGCCACACACTCCCTCCTAGCTCCTCACTGCTCGACGGCTACTCTCAACTCTCCCTTCGCTCCCCTGGAGCCAACAAACTTGTCACCTCCCACTTCCCTGCCTGACTCCTATGTGGACGGCCCTATTCCAGCTTAGCAGCCCACTAGTGTACCTGACAGGGTGTGGTGCGAGGTGTGATTGGAATTTTTGGATGCTGGTGGAGGCAGTGCTGCAAGTCGGGAACCCAGAACCAAGAGGGGTTGAGTCCTGTACTGGGACAAAAAGAGCTTGTAGTACCCTGTGATGACCTGACTAGTCCAGGGGCGTCACACGTCTTATAATCCGGTGTGTCTTATGAAAGAAAAATATGGTAAATAAAATAAGACAAAGTTACTCCTTAAGGTTAAATTGCTGTATTAATTACCATAGGCTACATTTACACTGAAATATTATCGTGAACGAGTGTTCTTCAGAACGCTCATTTGACGATAATCTTTAAATGTAAACTGGCTGCCTATCATTTGTTGAACAAGATTCATCAGGTGAAATAATCTTTTGTGGAGCTCAAAACATCATTGTGCTCAGCGTTTTATACTCCTATGTAAGCAGGACTCGCATTGCTGGGAGTACTGGCAACGTAGGTGCATTGAATGATCTTTTATGGATCATTCAGTACGCATCCTTTACCAAAGTCTACACAAGATAATTAATGACTACGGTTAGGTAAATGTTTAACGATCAAGGGTCGTTTAGTGGTGCCAGTCAATCGGTGTAAATGGACGCTTAGGCCATGTGCACAAGTTAACTATTTGGTCAGTTTTTTTGATTTGTAACCAAAACCTGAAGTGAATAAACAATACAGAAGTGGTAACTTGTTTCTATTATACTTTTCCTCTGATTGGTCCTCTCATGATTTTGGCTTAAAAATACTTAGGTGCACATGGCCTTACTGTAATGGCTTGTAGCATGTTAGAAGTAAATCTGCTTATTGTTTTTTCAGTAGATGTTCAGCATTCAACGATTTGCACCACTTTTTATAGTTACAGTTACCTCAGCGTTATCTCAGAAGTACACCTGTACCTTTGGATTTTCTTTTGGAATCAATTTGATTAGTGATGGGTGAAACCCCGATGTTTGTGTTCGGGAGACTCACATGAATGTTTTGTAACATTTGAGTTCGGGGTCGGAAATAACGCGAACTTGCGTACGAACCTCGAACTTGGACTTTACAGTAATGGGTTGATGCGGGGGTCTGTAAAATAAAGAATATAGTTAATAATAAATATTGTCATTATACTTACCACTCCCACAATGCGTCCTGCAGACCTGCTCAGCTGCTGTCTCCCGGCCGCTTCTGCTTCCGGGTCCGATCATTAACTTCCGGGAGTATTCACTGCACTGCTCATCACTCGGCAGTCTTCGGCTGTTTTCGGCCGTGTTTGCGGTGACGTCAGGGTTCCATGAGCCATGGTCTCGATTGAACTTAGACTGTCCCTGTGCTAGTCTTGCATCGGTGTCACCTGCCACGGCGCATACTCTCCTTACAGGAGCGGGTCAGCTGCATGTATTTCCATGCAGCTGAGGTGCTCCTGTCAGGAGAGTGTGTGCCGTGCTGGGTGATACCGATGGGAGACTAGCAGGAATCATATACAAGTGGAATCATACCCTCAGTGTCAGCCTGCTTCCTGCTCTGTAGAGACATTTGTCTATACAGAGAGATGAAGCAGAGCTGACATTGCTCTACCTGTGGACTACATCGGACAAAGGATTTTTTTATAATAAAGATAGAGTTTCTTTTCTATGTGTTGTGTTTTTCTTTTTACTGTTTACTGGAAATTCATGGTGGCCATGTCTAATTTGGCGTGACACCATGAATTTCGAGGTTAGTACCAGCTGAGAATACAAAGCTGGTATTAACCCCTTTATTACCCAGCATGTCACTGCCATCAGGGCTGCTGGACGAGCTTGGTATAGCACCTGGAATTGGCGCTAACAAACAATGCACCATTTCCAGGGGCACTGCGGAGAATTCCAGCCCCCATTTGTCTAGTTTTCCCAGACTGTAGATCAAAATACGGCAGGAGCCCACTCATTTTTTTTTAATGATTTTTTTTAAAAATAATTAAAAACAATTAATGGGTTTCCCTGTATTTTGAAGGCCAGCCAAGGTAAAGCCAGGCAGAAGGGGTTGGCAGCCTGTAGCCGTCCGCTTTATCTGCGCTGAGAATCAAAAGTACCGCGGAGCGCTACGTCATTTTTTAAAATTATTTATTTATTTTTACACTACTATATGTGTTAGGAACCCAACAGCCATTCCCAGATGATGGGCATCTGTGATTAGCTGTTGGAGTAACCTGGAATCTGCCTATATATTCAAGATGCTAGAATGTATGGGCTGGTTTCAGGTTACTCCAGCATCCAATCACAGACACCCACTCTGTCACAGCGTCTGTGATTGTCTGTTATTTTAACAGTCAAATAAAAGAACAACACAGAGATATTTTTTTTTATTAGAAATAAAATAAGACATTTAGGACCACATCTTTATTACCCAAAAAAAACCCTCTGGCGTAGTCTAAAGGTGGGCGAGCATCTTCAGCTCTGCTACGTCTGTGCAAGGAGACAAACACAGGTCTGCTCACACAGACTCCGCTGAGAGCTGTCAGAGCCTTCACCCAAGTGTACAGCTGAGGCCGGTCAGCTGTGCTCCCGGGTAACCTCGACTGACATTACTGCAACACTGCCAAAAAGTGAGCGCTTGTTGGCAGTGAGAGCGCTGATATCAGAGTCGGAGTTAGCCGAGGGCACAGCTGACGTCACTGCTTTCACTGCCGACAAGCGCTCACTTTCTGAATTGTTGCAGTGGCATAACAACAACATTCTCACCAGACTGTGACGTCATGGAAGGTTTTGTAACCCACGAGGTAACAACATTCACACCACACTGGTCACATGGCTATGACATCATAGAAGGTCCTGTAACCCACTAGGCAACAACATTCACACCAGACTGGTTACATGGCTGTCATGTCATGGAAGGTCCTGAAGTCAGTGGAGGTTACCCAGGGACACAGCTGACTGTGCCTGCTCATCTGTGTTTGTCTCCTCGCACAGATGTAGCAGAGCATAAGAGATGCTCATCTTTGGACTGACTACGTTAGAAGTTTTTTTACAGCCCCTGGACCCGAACGGTAACACAAAGCTCGTGTTCGGGATCTTGTGCACGAGCACTATGTGGTGTTCGGTGTGAACCCCAAACTACTTTACAGTTCGGGTTCACCCATTCCTAAATTTTATGTTTATTGTACGAGTATATATAATGTTTAGCAAAACAATGTGCAGGTTCCTGGTCCAGTGACCACATTGGCATTCCATGGCAACTAGAAAGCTTTCTACTACCTGGTGGTAGAAGCTTCTTCTGATTACTAGGCCCCATGGCGATATGACATCATGGCATGATGCATGTCTGGCTGCATTCATTATAAAAAGTAATCTACGACTTTTAAAAATTGTTTAATTTCCATCTTATATCCTACTGTACATTTTAAAATGAATTAAAAATGTAAGTCATTTGGCAGGAATTTTCTGCCAGAAGGAATAGTACTGCAAAGGGATGTAATATTCATTAACCTGACCTATTCATCTATTTTTGTATGCCGTTGGGTGCAGCACTTCTGCCATTCATCAAACAATTCCTTTGCAAAAGTCTGTGAAATTCTGTGGTATGTTCAAAAGACAGAGAGAAGGAATAAAGGCAAGAAATAGCATTAAGAACTACTAAACGTGACCTCATATACAAAGGCGAGTGCCACATTTACACTACTGAAAAAAATGACACAATGATCTTTCCAGAAACTGTGCTTTCATTAAAGGTTTCACTAAATGATGTTCAGATCTGAATATCCGGAGGATGTTTTCAGTTACTAATACATTTAGCTCTGGTCATTTCAGCTTCTTATTGAAAACTGGAAATTATATTAACTTAAGGTTGCATTATTGGCAAAATATGCATAAAACTAAAACTGTTCTAGGTGAGTTTACATCAGTAAATACATATTCATTTATTTTCTAATAGTTTTTATTTTTGGAATTAAATGTCATTTAAGTTATTTAGAACAGTACGCAAAATGTTGCTGTTTAGTAGTTTGCAAATGTAGTTACTACCTACCAAGGGGCGACTAAATTACTTTATGACAAATCTTGGAAATGACAAAATTCCTTTAAGGCCAAGTGCTACATTTTTAACAGCAGCAGGCACAGCTCCCAGAATAGAGAACCACTTACTAAGCATCTGGCAAAAATACAGCAAACTATGTCCAAATTTGAATGTGGGAGCTGAAGAGACAAAAAGGCACAGATATGGTCTTACGCAGGTGGTGGTAGAGTGGAAAACGGGCGTGTGTTGCTCACCTAGGGTAGTTGTGAGAGTCACAACTACTGTAGAAGCATGAATGGGAGGTATCCTGGTGCAGCAGTCCTTGTAGTAGATGATCAGGAAAGTTGTGGAACGGAAAGGGTTAAAAACTGCAATGTTGTATAAGAACAAAACTTCAAAGGTTCATTGAAGATCAGAAGTGATTTTTATTTCTAGGCATTTTGGAGCAGAAAATCTCCTTCAGGAAAAAAATCATTGCCCTGGTGTGGTGGCAATCAGGGTAATTTGTCAAAAATCACAGCTGCTATCTAACCCTAGCTTAGTAATGGGGAGGAGTCTATGAGACACCACCATTACTAACCATGGAAGTCAAAAGAAACAAACACACACACACAGAAAATCCTTTATTTGACATAAACACACACACACACACACACCATCTTTCACCTCTTATTGAACCCCAAAACACCCCTACAGGTCTGATGTAATCCACACAATGTCCCACAATGTTCCTCGGCTTTGCTATATCCAGAGGCTGCAGTGATGAAAACCACGACCGCTCACTGCAGGATCCAGGTTACACTGAGGGCTAGGAGGAGTGGTGACGTCAGTGAGTTCGCACGTAGCTGAGCAACATGCTGGTGGGCTTTAACAAGCTCAAATTTTGCCTCGGGGCCCAAAGGGCGGCTCTGCACATTGCAACATCGCAGGTGCGATGTCGGTGGGGTCAAATCGAAAGTGACGCACATCCGGCGTCACTTTCGACTTCGTTGTGTGTAAATTCTAGATGATACGATTAACCAGCGCAAAAGCGTCGTTATCGTATCATTGGTGTAGGCTCCGACTTTTTCATAATTACGCTGCCGCGACAGGTATGATGCTGTTCCTCATTCCTGTGGCAGCATACATCGCTGTGTATGAAGCCGCAGGAGCGAGGAACATCTCCTTACCTGCCACCGGCGGCTCTGTGGAAGGAAGGAGGTGGGCGGGATGTTTAAATCCTGCTCATCTCCGCCCCTCCGCCGCTATTGGCCGCCTGCCGTGTGACGTCGCTATGACGCTACATGACCCGCCCCCTAAGGAAGGAGGTGGGTCGCCGGCCAGAGCGACGGTCGCAGGACAGGTGAGTGCATGTGAAGCTAGCGTAGTGATAATTTTTGCTACGCCAGCTATCACAAGATATCGTACCTGTGACGGGGGCGGGGCCTATCACGTGTGACATCGCAACATCAGCTTGCGATGTCGCAACGTGCAAAGCCCGCCAAAGGATTCAAATTACGCCACTGAATATGGTCATTCTACTGGTCCTACACTTGATCCAATTTGTGCTACAAGTCACACTACGCCATATACCAAGCCTAAAGGTTCATTCAGATGCCCTCCTATGAGTGCTATCCTTGTCGTCCACTGACAGCACTTTATGTCAATGATGTTTAGCGGAATAATCTGTTCTCGTAAAATCATGGAGATATCTTAGATTTTTACCTGAGGGTTGGATCAAACTTGTCAATTCAAGACTGTAAAGGCCCCGTTACACACAACGACATCGCTATTTAGATATCGCTGGGGTCACGGAATTCGTGATGGACATACGGCATCGTTAGCGACGTTGTTGCGTGTGACACCTACGAGCGACCGCTAACGATGCAAAAAGCGGCACAAATCGTTGACTGTTGACACGTCATTCCTTTCCCAAATATCATTGCTCTTTTGGGATGCAAGTTGTTTGTCGTTCCTGAGGCAGCACACTTCGCTACGTGTGACACCCCGGGAACGATGAACAACAGCGTTCCTGTGTCCTCCGGCAATGAAGTGTGAGTGATGTTAATGCGGCTGCTCTCCGCCCCTCCGCTTCTATTGGTGGCCCTCTGTGTAATGTCGCTGTGACGCCGCATGAACCGCCCCCTTAAAAAAGAGTTTGTTCGCCGGCTACAGTGATGTCGTTAAGACGGTATGTGCGGGTGATTCGTACTAGCGATATTGTTCGCCACGGGCAGCGATTTGCCCGTGTCACACGCACGACGGGGGCGGGTGCGATCGCAGTGCAGCGGGTGCAATCGCAGCGTGTAAAGCGGCCTTTAGTCCTTAAAAACATCAGACAGTACTCAAGAGTCATTTCACAGAGAGAAAAAGAGAAAGAGAAAAACTAATGACACTTACCTTGTTCTCTGAGCAAACTCTGATCAAATTCTAGTAAAAAAGTGTCCATTTCTCTCACATGGAAAAAACAGGTGTCTGAATGAGCCCTAATGTGTAAAGCAGTGTCTACACAAACCATGAAATAATGTTGTCTGTTCATGGCCATATTGTGAAAATGCATCTATACATAGCACCAATACCAGCAATTGTGTAGACCCATTTTTTCAGATTTACTTTAGTTTCTTGTACTTTGTACATACAGTATATGGGCATGGCTCTCCCTTTATTGGCTGTGCATTTTGTTTATGTAAGCATTAGAGATGAGCGAACCGGTCGCGGTTCGGCTCGAGGGCGGTTCGCCAAACGAAGCTCCCGTTCGAGTTTGGTTCGTCGAACGTTCGACGAACCGAACTCGAACCAATAGGCTATAATGGGAGGCAATCACAAACACATAAAAATGCATTATAAATGTACACATATAGTAAATAAACATTGCCATAACACTTACCGGTCCCCGCGATCCCTCCTGCACTCTGTCTCCTGCCGCTATTCCATCCGATGATCGCTGAATCCTCCCGGTGACCGGCACTGCCAGCATAGAAACAGGACCTATCGTGACGTCAAAATAGCCATGTGACCAGTCACGTGGCTATTATCTCATTGGCTACAGACTGGTCACATGACTATGACGCGTCATGTAGGACCTGCGAGTGCATCTCTCCGGTACACGGTGCACATTTGTGTATCGCCATGTACCGGCGATATGCTCTAGCACACGGTCGACTCCCCGTTCCGTTAGGGACCGGCTGACACAGCCGGTCATTAACGGAGATCACCGTTGCCATAGCAACGCAGTTAGCGGTGACGTCACCGCTAACCGCGGCTCCGGGAGCACCGTTGCTATGGTAACGCGTCTGTCAGCGTTACCGCTGTTACCGCTAGCAGCACTAATCACTCACGGAGTGAAGGCTGTACGCTGCTTCCCGATTGTAGTGAGGATTGTAGTGAGGATGAGGTGCCCCAGCCCAACAAGTGATGGGCTGGGGCACCTCATCCTCACTACAATCCTCACTACAATCCTGAAGTGCAGTTTCTTCAAATTCATTTAAAGGCACTTGGAACACTGAAATTGCTGCTTATAATTTAAGCCTCTATTAAAAACCTCTTATCAGCGCTGGTTTATTGGGGATTTATTGGGCTGACAGGGGGTAATAAAGATGGAGTCTCTAATGTGTCTGTGTATTTATTTGTATTAAAGTATTTTTTCTCTGTGTGGTGTCTTTTTTTTAACCCTTTATTGGAGATTCTTAATGGCCGGGTCAAACGTGCCTGACATTAAGAATCTCTGGCTTAATACTGGCTAGTAAAACAAAGCCAGTATTAACTCATGATTACCCAACAAGCCACCCGGCTCCAGGGCTGTTGGAAGAGTTGGATACAGCGCCAGATGATGGCGCTTCTATGAGAGCGCCATTTTCTGGGACGGCTGCGGACTGAAATTCGCAGCAGAGGTGCCCAGAAACCTCGGGCTAACCTGTGCTGCGGATTCCAATCCCCAGCTGCCTAGTTGTACCTGGCTGGACACAAAAATGGGGCGAAGCCCACGTCATTTGTTTTTTAATTATTTCATGAAATAAGTGAAATAATTAAAAAAAACGGGCTTCCCTATATTTTTGGTTCCCAGCCGGGTACAAATAGGCAACTGGGGGTTGGAGGCAGCCCGTGGCTGCCTGCTGTACCTGGCTAGCATACAAAAATATGGCGAAGCCCACGTCATTTTTTTGGTGGGCAAAAAACTTCTGCATACAGTCCTGGATGGAGTATGCTGAGCCTTGTAGTTCTGCAGCTGCTGTCTGCTCTTCTCCATACAGACAGACAGCAGCTGCGGAACTACAAGGCTCAGCATACTCCATCCAGGACTGTATGCAGAAGTTTTTTGCCCCCTGAAAAAATTATGTGGGCTTCGCCATATTTTTGTATGCTAGCCAGGTACAGCAGGCAGTTACGGCTACCCCCAACCCCCAGTTGCCTATTTGTACCCGGCTGGGAACCAAAACTAAAGGGAAGCCCTTTTTTCTATTATTTCATGAATTTCATGAAATAATTAGAAAACAAATGACGTAGGCTTCGCCCCATTTTTGTGTCCAGCCAGGTACAACTAGGCAGCTGGGGATTGGAATCCTCAGCACAGGTTGGCCTGAGCTTTCTGGGCCCCACTGCTGCGAATTGCAGTCTGCAGCCACCTCAGAAAATGGCATTTTCATAGAAGCGCCATCTTCTGGCGCTGTATCCAACTCTTCCAGCACCTGCCTGCTATACCTGGCTAGCATACAAAAATATGGCGAAGCTCAAGTCCTTTTTTTGTAGTTTTTTGGCAAAAAAAAATAAAAAATGCTTCCCTGGATTTTCCATTGCCAGTGAAGGTAACACCAAGCAGTGGGGGTTAGCAGCCAGTAGCTGCTTGGATTACCCTTAGCTAGCAATACAAAAAATGCAGCGGGAGCCCATATATATTTTTTTTAATTATTTATTTAAATAACTAAAAACAAAATGGGCTTCCCTGTATTTTGATTGCTGGACATCACAGTGCTGTAAAAATAAATCTTTAAAAAAAAAGACGTAGCACTCCGCGGTATTTTTGATTCTCAGCGCAGATAAAGCAGACAGCTATGGGTTGCCACCCCCATCTGCCTGCCGTTACCTTGGTTGGCAATCAAAATACAGGGAAGCCCATTAATTTTTTCTATTTAAAAAATAGTTAAAAAAAAAAATGACGTTGGGTCCCCCCATTTTTGATAGCCAGCTAGGGTAAAGCAGACGGCTGTAGCCTGAAAACCACAGCTGGCAGCTTTACCGTGGTTGGGGATCCAATGTGGAGGTCCCCCCAGGCTCTTTTTTTATAATTATTTTATAAATATTAATAATTACACAAAAAAAGTAGGGTCCCCCCCAAATTGGATCACCAGCCAAGGTAAAGCGGACAGCTGTGGTCTGGTATTCTCAGGGTGGGAAGGTCCATAGTTATTGGGCCTTCACAGCCTAAAAATAGCAGGCCGCAGGCACCCCAGACGTGGCGCATCCACTAGATGTGCCAATCCTGGCGCTTCACCCCAGCTCATCCCGTGCCCTGGTGCAGTGGCAAATGGGGTAATAAATCGGGTTGATACTAGCTGTAAAGTCACCTGAGATCAAGCCCAGCAGTTTGTGATGTCATGGCGTCTATTAGATACCCAACATCATAAACTGTCAGTACTAACAAAAAAAAAAAATCGACAAAAGAAATTTATTTGAAAAAACAGTCCCCAAAACATTTCCTCTTTCACCAATTTATTGTAAGAAAAAAAATAAAGGGGTCCCACGACGACTCTGGACCGTCTAGAATATGGGGGGGAGACTCTCAGGAAACGTATCCCCCATTTTCTAGGAGTGCGGACCCTTCATGGGAGGAGCGTGGGTGAAATGAATCTGCACTCACTCTCCCCGGGTCCACAGCAGCAGAGTCCATGTCGTAATGGTTGCTACCAAAGCTGCAATGCCCTGCTCATGGGGTAAGGGCATGCCTAAGCAGGAGAACTACTGTAGAGGAAGCTCTGCTCACTGGTATATAGGTGCTCAGAGGTAATAATAGATAAAATTAGTGAGTAACCTCGGCACTCTAAATCTCCTAGACTAAGTCAGTAAGTCACAACGGATAGTAATGCAAAATCACTCTTTATTGGTCGGTATTAAGAAAACATTTTTTTTCATAAGCATATATGTCTTTGTCCAAAACAAGTTACAAATGACGTTTCGGCCTGAGCCTTCGTCAGATTGGACTTATCTGCATGTAATCTTGAAAAATGACAATAATCAGTATCACATAAGAATGCGAGAACAATAACATAAACTCGAACAATGTAGAGGTACAATTGGGATGCAGCAAAAAAATTGCAACACAGCAAGAAATGAAACACATGATACAAATGTCATAATACAGTACAAGGACAATATAGTAATGACAAATATGGGGTCAGAGTAGGCTTAGACAGCTCTGGTACGAAAGAGATGTGAATCATAAAGTAACATGTGCAGTAGGTGTAGAGCTACACTATGCATGGCAGAGCTAATGGGTAGACCGACCATAGAAAAAGAACGGAGAAAAAGTGTAGAAAAAGTGGAGAAAAAATGGAGAAAAAGTGGAGAAAAAAATGGAGAAAAAGTGGAGAAAAAGTCTAGAAAAAATGTAGAAAAAGTGGAGAAAAAGTGGAGAAAAAATGGAGAAAAGGTGGAGAAAAAGTGTAGAGAAAAAGTGGAGAAAAAGTTGAGAAAAAATGTAGAAAAAGTGGAGAAAAAGTGGAGAAAAAAATGGAGAAAAAGTCTAGAAAAAGTGGAGAAAAAGTGGAGAAAAAGTGGAGAAAAAATGGAGAAAAGGTGGAGAAAAAATGGAGAAAAAGTGGAGAAAAAGTGGAGAAAAAATGTAGAAAAAGTGGAGAAAAAGTGGAGAAAAAATGGAGAAAAAGTGGAGAAAAAGTGGAGAAAAAGTGGAGAAAAAGTAGAGAAAAAGTGGAGAAAAAAATGGAGAAAATGTGGAGAAAAAGTGGAGAAAAAGTGGAGAAAAAGTGGAGAAAAAATGGAGAAAAAGTGGAGAAAAAGTAGAGAAAAAATGGAGAAAATGTGGAGAAAAAAGTGGAGAAAAAGTGGAGAAAAAATGGAGAAAAAGTGGAGAAAAAATGTAGAGAAAGTGGAGAAAAAGTGGAGAAAAAATGTAGAAAAAGTGGAGAAAAAATGGAGAAAAAGTGGAGAAGAAGTGGAGAAGAAGTGGAGAAAAAGTGGAGAAAAAGTGGAGAAAAAGTGGAGAAAAGGTGGAGAAGAAGTGGAGAAGTGTTTGTTCATGCCAGATGGGAGATAAATAATTTTTTAGCGGCGCTGTCATTTACTGTAACGTGATCATCGGTGTACGGTGTATACCTGTGATCACGTGAGCGGGGACCGGAAAAACCGTCCTGAATCAGTATCTCCAGGGTCTCAGCTAGCCCTGAAACCCCGGAGATTTTCTGACGCTGGGGGGCACTATTCACTTATTTCTGCCTGCTGTTTATAAACGGCAGATCAGAATAAGGCTACATTAACACGACCGATCCATTTTTGCGGTCTGCAAAAAACGGTCCGTTTTTTTTCACGGGTGTATCCGCGTGGCATCCGTTTCCGTTCCGTAGATGGTCCGTGAGTCATCTGTTTGTCATCCGTGTGCCTTCCGGTTTTTTTGTGTACTGCAAAAAAACTGAAGGAGGGTAAATGCATAAATTTACCCAGGATCCATAGCTTCATCGTACATGAGGCGGTCACATGTTCACTCCAGTGCCATTTTCTACTGCTTTTCACAGCGATAGAGCGCTCTGGTGATTTTCCTGTGCTTGTACACTTCATATCAGTCTTTTCTGTCATTATAATGGCAGAAAGACACATAATGTCCCACTCTCCTGCATTTTGTAATTTTGCACCCTTTGGTGCCTTTCATGTGGCACTAAGGGGTGCTTAGCTTTGTATTTAGGCAAAAAAATGAAAAAAAAAAAATGACGTAGGGTTCCCCCTAGTTTTGTAGCCAGCTAGGGTAAAGCAGACGGCTGCAGCCTGCAGACCACAGCTGGCAACCTCACCTTGGCTGGTAATCCAAAACTGAGGGCACCCCACGCTGCTATTTTAAATTAAATAAATAATTAAAAAAAAAAAAACACGTAGGGGTCCCCCCAAAATTGGATCACCAGCCAAGGTAAAGCAGACAGCTGGGGTCTGATATTCTCAGACTAGGGAGGTCCATGGTTATTGGACTCTCCCCAGCCTAAAAATAGCAGGCCGCAGCCGCCCCAGAAGTGGCGCATCCATTAGATGCGCCAATCCTGGTGCTTCGCCCCAGCTCATCCCGCGCCCTGGTGCGGTGGCAAACGGGGTAATATATGGGGTTAATACCAGATGTGTAATATCACCTGGCACCAAGCCCTGGGGTTGGTGAGGTCAGGCGTCTATCAGATACCCGACATCACCAACCCAGTCAGTAATAAAAAAAAATAGACGACAAACACATTTTTATTTGAAAAAACACTCCCCAAAACATTCCCTCTTTAACCAATTTATTAGAAAGAAAAACAAATCCAGGTCTGGTGTAATCCAAGGGGTTGCCATGACGATCCACACTGTCCCAGTCAATGAAGAGCAGAATGTTCCCCATTGGCTGGGAGAGCAATGCAGTGACCTGAGCTAACATCAATGGGTCAGCCCAGGTCACTGCAGGGGATGACAAGTGCTGCTGTCAGCGAGGTACATTATCTGCGCTGATCTCCAGCACACTGACAGCACCTGTCACTGAGTTCAATGACCTTCACAGCCAAGTATCGCGAGAGGCCCGTGACGTCACCGCTAGTCAGTCTCGGGTCGGAAGCGAGAGGTGATGTGACAAGCGGCGGCCATGGAGGACAGTGACAGCGCTGAGGTTGGGATGGCGGGACTTCATCACCGCAGGTAAGCCGAGCGGGACCATGTGTGCAGAGTGTGTGTGTGTGTGTGTGTGTGTGTGTGTGTATGTATGTGTACATGCCACGGGCAGGAGGGGGCGGAGCGAGCTGAGCGGGGAAGTGTGGGCTTCCTGCACGTAACTAGGATAAACATCGGGTTACTAACCAAAGCGCTTTGCTTGGATACCCGATGTTTACCTTGCTTACCAGCTTGTGGCAGGCTGCCAGCGATGGCTCCTGCACACTGTAGCTGTAAAAAGCCCTGCTTTTTGCTGCTAGAACTGTTCTCGAACGTATCTAGAACTATCGAGCTTTTAGCAAAAAGCTCGAGTTCTAGTTCGATCTAGAACAGCCCCCAAAATCACTCGAGCCCCGAACTGGAGAACCGCGAACCGCGCTCAACTCTAGTAAGCATGCTTGTTGCAGTTGCTGTGGGTGAGGGAATTGGTTTCCTCACCCCGGCATGCAACGTGAATGAGGTGTTTTTTTGTGTTTGGGTGTACTGTCGCCATTACCATGAACACTTTTGCCTCTAGACGCGGGGTGTCCCATTCCTCCTTAAGCCTGGATTCTTCTTGTATAAAGACACCACACAAGATGTTGCAAACAGAGAACACTTTTCTGAGTAGACAACTTCGGTACATGTGATAACTGGCAGCACAATTCATCTTAACTTCTCTACAGCACATAGGCCCATTCTTAATGGTTCCCAGCAATAGAACTCTACTTATTCCATTGTTGTTGCATATTATAGCTCCTCCTTCCTCTCTTCTGGTTGGACCACATGGGTCAATGTGTAACGCTATTGTTCCCACACCTAGGCAACTTAGATTACTCTTTCCACTACTGTACTAGGACCCATGGCTCAATGTGTTTCACCGGGTCTTCGTCCCACTACTACAGACAGTGATTTCATACAACGGTTGCTCCTTGAACTGTGACCTTCTTTCCATATTAACAGATAGGAAAAACCTTTCTCATCCAGGGTCCTCTTTCACTTAATCGTCAACATTAGCCTCATTTCTTGTCTAGGACTAGTCGCCTACAGGTTGCTCCCACTTGCTTCTTTACTCACATCTGTTGCCACTAATATTTCTCTTTGTGCTTGATTCCTAGTACTTTCCAGTAGCTCACTAGCCATGTCGGTGCCTAAGGCCAGTGTCAGACTTGCGATTGCCTCGCGTGTATCTCGCGCGAGTTTCACGGTGCATCAACTGTTATGAATTCACACTCTGCTCACAGGAGTGGGTTGGTTGCATGCATCTGTGACGCCCTGGTGCCACCAGGTGGTCACAGAAGAATATTTCACCTGACATAACACCATCCCACACTAGGTACCATCTGCTACAAAATCCTAGCCACCCCCCTCAGGGTAGAATGGACACACCAGTGGGCAGCACCAGGCAGATTGGGGGCACCCACCTAGGGGTCTTGAGGATCCGGGGGTGGGAACAAGGGAGTTGAAGTTTTGAGTTTAAAGTGGAAGGTGGAGGTCAAGTGGAGAGGACTCTGTGACAGTGACAGACTGTGGAGGTCAAGGCTGAGCCTAGTGGAGGGTAACCAGGGTAGTGGCCCTGGTCTACTGGCTAGGTGGCAAGCAGTGGACCGTGTCCAAAGGCAACGGGAGTCCGGTCGTGGAAAATTCAACGTGGACCGGGGCAGGGTTAGAGCCCACCGGTACCGACAGCAGAGATCCGGTCCAGAAACCATGCACAGGCGGGGTACCTGGACCCTAGTTAGAAGACGGTTGCAAGCCCCTTCTCTAATTCACCAGGCCGGCAGCAAGGTTCCGGACATTGCTTCAGAAGTGTTAGCCCAGATAGAGCGAAACGGCAGCTCACTGCGGGGGATAGGGTATCCGCAAACACTCACTGAGATCCCAAGGGTCAGTTTTCACGGGCACGTCTCCCAACCAAAACATACCGGGAGCGGACTTCCCCGTTCCATACGGAGTTGTCCAGAAGTGAGGAAAATTACAGAGTGCTGGAGGAAGGGACATCGGTACACCAGCCGGGTGTGGGACCCGAGTACACCCGGGAGCGGCAGCCGGCCACTGACACCTTGGTTTACCAACAGACTTGTGTGCAATTATTCAACAGTGAGTACACCAACATTCCCCGGTCCGGCCCGGCGCGCCACCTCCGGCCTACATCACTCCCCGTGTCCTGGACATTGAGCCCCGAGGCATCCACCCCTACCCACGGAGGGGTTAAACAACTAGCTGCCACTCCATCGCCCCTGGGTGCTTCCCAACAGCAGCGGTGGTACCCCACATTACCACACACCGTGGGTGGCGTTACGAAGTATCTACAGCAATCCCCGTACATATACGTCCCCTTTTATTTGAGTGTCCGCGCGACCCCCAGGTCCGGAAACTCCTCGAGCCACTGCGGATCCGGATCCGAGCAGCCTGACTGCTGCTGGCGTGGGGGGGGCACATATCTCTATGCAGCCGACCCGCTCCTTTGAGGAGAATATGAGTCTGTGACGGGTGATGCACCGCAAAACTCGCGCGAGATACACGCAAGGCAATCGCAAGTGTGACACTGGCCTAACAGATATTCTTTCCACTCTTCACACTGCACAGTGCACACTAAAAAGAAAAACAGAGAAGGAAAGGGATGGGTACAACAGTGTAGGGGTCCATAATTACTACTTTGCATGGATGAAGCAGAAAAGAAAATGTACGTACACCCCTGCCCCAGAGAGTATGTAAGGTAGTGGCCCTGCACAAGTTCACTGATACCAACTAAGGGTTAATCTGGGTTAATAAATATACAATGAAATATTGCTATTAAAAAAATCCCACGAGTATTAAGTCCCTTACGGGGAGATGTTTAGGGTCACAACAAAGGCAAAGAGTTTGTTAACCACAAACAAAGTATGCAAAGAATTGCGACAAGTGTACAATTATATACATCATAGAGTGTAGTCAATTCAATAAAGTATCTCTACAATACCTCTGATAAATATAAAGATAGTGGAGGGTTAGAGGGGGATGCTCCAATGTACGTTTCGTTGTAGTGGCAGCTTTTTCCAAGGTCTATGTTACAATCATTGGTTTCTTCAGGGGGGCACACTATCATAAGTCCTCCCCCTTACATCTATATAGCTTTTCACAGACAGATGCAAAACGGTCAGGCCAGGGTCCTGCTCTGTCCCCATCTATTGGGGTCTGTTGGAACTTAGAGAGGTTAATCATTTAGAGATAGGGCTTTCTTATTTGAATTCACAGATTACCACATTGAGCAGGAGTGCATTCCTCCATGCTGAGAACTACAGAGGTCTTGTGCGCCGCCGTGCCAGCAGCCGGCGCTGCTCGGATCCGGGCCTGCTGGGGTGGTGGCTCGAGGGTCTAAGGAAACGGGGGGTCTCGCGGACATGCCGAATAAATGGGGGGACGTAGGCCGTATTAAGTTCGTGACGCCACCCACGGTGTGTGGTGAAGTGGGACACCACCGCTGCTGTTACAGGGTACCCGGGGGAGATGTTGTGCAGCTAGTTGTTAACCCCTCCGTGGGTAGGGATGGTGGCCCCGGGACCCGGTGACTCCGTGCAGGGGATAGCGACCACAGGGGGTGTCTGTGTACTCATGGTTAATAAACCACACAAGTCTCTGGTAAACTAAGGTGATGGTGGCCTGTGCCGCGGCCGGTTGCATTCGGGTCCCCCACTCGGCTGGTGGTCTCTATCCTTTTCCTCTGCACGGTTTGTGTAAGGTGGACTTTCCTAGTGTGAAACTCAGTAGTCCACTCCCGGCTGGATGTGGCCTAGAGAGCCGTGCTCGCAGACGCTGGCCCGTGGGATCTATGGGCCTTGGCGGTGACCTCTTATCCCTATCGGTGGGCTGTTGTCTTCTATGAGGGACTTTGGGTGGGACAGGACCTCAAGTCCTGGCCTCAATCGGTGAATTGACCAGCCGCTTGGTTCCGGTTCTGGCTTCAGGGTCCGAGTATCCCCCTTTGTGCTACTGTTTCCGAGTCGGTTCCCCGTGTCGGTACTGGCGGGCTACAACCCTGTCCCGGTCCACCTCTGTTCCGCCAAGCCGTCTTCCCGTCTACTGCTGACGGAGACCACCGTCTGCATCCTAGCCAGTGGCACCAGGGCTCCTACCCTGGTACCATTCAACTTGAACTTTACCGCTGGAGCTACACTTAGCTCCAGCCCACACTCCTCTCCAAACTGAACCCTCAGCTGAACTGCTGTCTTTCCCGCCCCAGGCTGTCTGGACCCCTGGGTGGGCGTGTCCCAACCGCCTGGTCACACTCACTGGTGTGTCTGTCTGTCCCTAAGGGCGGTGACTAGGGTTTCTGGTTGGCTGTGTGTTTCCTAGTGAGGGAACGGTGTTATGTGGGGTCCTATTTGTGACTACCTGGTTTTGCCAGGGCGTCAAACTTGTCTTGGGTGAATTGGTTCCTCTCTCATATTTTGTATATATCACTAATACCAGAAAGTGTGCTGAACTATTTTTTTTTATTTGCATCAAAAGTTGTTTGCATCAAAAGTTGTTTGCATGACATCCAGTTTCCTTGGACCTCATACCACTGTTTTCAAAAGCTATCATGATGCAGTGCAAGACGGCAATGTAGGCTGTATGGGACTAGGTTTAGATATGACACATCATTTTTTTAAATATGTTTTTAGTACAGGAATGATGGGATTCTAAATTCATAAATGTAACTGCGTCTTTTACATGCATTTTTTCACTCCACAAAAGCTTTTAGGGATAAAATTCTCCAAAAACTACCATCTTTAAACACAGTGGGCATGAAGTGTAAAATACAGCATAATGTCTGCACAAAAAAATTTGCAAAAAAAAAAGCAAGCAAATTTTACACTACACAGAAACATAAACTTGGGCTGTGTTCAAAAGGAGTTTTTGGAGTGCAGCGGCTCTAAAATAATTCTCGAAAACCTCTTCAAAATGCTTTGAAAAAATTTTATTTATTTCTATGGGAAATTCACTTTGCTATTTTGCTGAGCAGTCATTGGAAGATTTTGTTTCCACTACAGGGTTTGAAAAACACCTTGTTTGGGAAAAAAATTGGCAAGTCACTTCTTTGATGTAGATTTTCATGGAATCTGCTCTAATCTAAGCACTGTTTAATCAATGAATCAAAAGGATGAAACAGAAGCTTCAATAAAAAGATCTTTCGAAAACTCTTCAGGAAAATAAAAATTTCTCCAAAAACTTTGCGAGGCTATGTGCACAGAAAGTCCTTTTGATGAGTTTTTGGAGCAGAAACCCAAGTTTTTCACAACTTTTCAGCTTCTGGTCCTAAATATATTTGTAACATATTGTTTTTAAACGCTTAAAAAAAAATACATCTAAACAAAGCCTTGTATTTAACAACTTGCTTTATTAGCTAATTAAAATGGTTTTACAACCCTTTGATATCAATGGCCTTAGGAAATGCTACTAATGTCTGTTCTGTCGGCTCTTAAGGGGGCTTTACACGGAGTGACATCGCTAGCGATGGCACCCGCCACCGTCGTTTGTGCATCACGGGCAAATCGCTGCCCGTGGCGCACAATCTTGCTTGTCCGTGTCACACGTACAGCCCTCCCTAACGACGTTGCTGTGGGCGGTGAACAACCTCCCCTGAAAGGGGGAGGTTCGTTCAGCATCACAGCGACGTCACAGAGCGGGCCGCCAATAGAAGCGGAGGGGCGGAGAGCAGCCGCATCTCCGTCACTCCCACCTCGGTGCTCATATTGAGGATACAGGTACGCTGTAGTTCGTCATTCCTGAGGTGTCGCACGTAGTGATGTGTGCTGCCACGGGAACGACGAACAACCTGCGTCCTCAACAACCAACGATTTTTTGAAAATAAACGGCGCGTCAACGATGGACGATAGGGTGTGTATATTCCATCGTTAACGGCCGCTCATTGGTATCACACGCAATGACGTTGCTAACGATGCTGGATGTGCGTCACGGAATCCGTGACCCCGGCGATATATCGTTAGATACGTCGTTGCGTGTAACGGGCCTTTACTCTTGCTACAGATTTACCAGTTCTCTGAATAGTGAAATCATGAATATGGAGGACTACATGGCAGGAGGTTTACTTGTCCTCTAGTGATAATCTGGTGATAGAACAGAGATTTTAGCAAAAATAAAGTGATCGTCCAGTAAGTGATGCTTTGCTGGAAAGAGGGACTCTGCCTCTATATCATTCTGCTTTCAGAATAGGTGGCAAAAACCAGGTGACAGTATACTTTTAATGAGACTCGGCAATCACTTCATTTCTAACCATAGGCCATTAAATGTAAAGTTTTTCTTAAAAAAAAACTTAACAATGTAGTAGTTTTACCCAACCAGGAATTAACAGTATTTTTTTTTCTTTAAATAAAGGCTGTAAATAAAAACAAACAGATTATTTGCTCTTTCTTAGCACATTAGCAATTAGTAAACATAAAAGCATCTGATGATTGGTACCGTTTTCTTGTGTTAATTCTTCGATGCTTTTGAAATATAAATGAAGATATTGGCTGCTATTAAACTCCCTGAATCCCGGTAATCACTGTCATGTTTAACAGTTAGGCCTGAGGGAGGTAGAGCAAAAAACAGTGATACTGTTTGGGGTCATGGAAGTATTTCACTGGTGATCGAGCTGTCAAAGAAAGTTGTCAAGAAAGACTAAAATATACACTCATAGGGAAAGTTGCTTCTAACAGCACGTTATACCTTGGGGCAAGGAGAATATTAAGGCAGAGACACAAAGCAACGGGAAAGACAGCACTAAAATAATTGACTGAAGAGTATGATGAAAATATAATTTCATTATTTTTTTTTAGCAGTATGAGTAAAAATACAAACTTATTAGTAATTCCAGGGCAGTGTTATCAACAATACATTTCAAAAAAGATATCTTTAATTAATATGGATAATATGATTGAGGACGTTAAAGGGTCCGACGTAAAAAATAATTTTCATCATAAATCCCATCATCCCATTTCATCCTATATAGTTAATGCAATAATCTAATCTATTCTTTAATACACTGTGCAATGTGCACAATGACTGCACGCTTTTTGTTGCCTGTTTCAGATCAGTAGTAATAAGCCAGCAGCAGAGAAGAACAGCGGGTAAGGTCACTTACGGATGCGGCGCCGGTCTCTGTGTGCCAGGTATTTTGACACTGAGCACTGGCCATGTGCTGTGCTCTGGTTCCGGTTCGTTACAACTGAAATGAGCTGGTAACAGAGAGTGCACTGTCATTGAGCACATCACACAGTGCGCTGGGAGCAGCCCAACGCCTAAAGCAAGCGGCACTGATGATGCTCGTTTCAGGGAGGAGGCAGGAGCTGTCACAGTGACCGCAGCCTCTGCCTCGTGATAATGCTTCATTTGAGTAAACCAGCATGCACTGGGATTCTCAAACAAAGAATCATCAAAAAATGAAGTATTAAAAAACTAAAAAACTGTTAGTGTAATTAGGGAAGGAGAGGGAATTTTTAATCAAACTATATTACAGAATAGTTTAGGTTATTGCATTAAATACATAGGGATTTAGACTGAAAATTACTTTGTATCTCAGACCACCTTTTTAAAGGGGTGGTTCACTACTTTGCAATAGTGACCACATTCCTGTAAAACTGATAGGGAAGGCTGTCAGCCAATTCTGCCTCTGAGTGGTGCTATTGCGGTCTGCTTATCCCCGTAAAGTGACTCGCGGGCTTCATAATCCCTGAGATCTGGTGATGTCACGTCAACTTCCTACTAACCCGACATAACCGAGCCCGGCCCCAGTCTCCCTGAGTGATTGGGCTCTGGACGGCGTTTCACCGCTCAATCACAGCCCAGCATCTTACATGCTTTTTCCTTCACTGCAGAACGCTGCAAGCAGGAGAGACGTTGGACTGTGACTAGCGGTGAAACTCTGCACACAGTCCAGCCACTCAGGAAGACTGGGGCAGGCCTCGGTGATGTCAGGTCAACTGGAAGTTGACGTGACATCACCGGATCTCAGAGGTCAGAGAGCCCAGGAGTCACTTTATGGGGATTAGCAGACTGCAATAGCGCCACTCAGAGGCAGAATTGGCTGAACAACGTATTTAAAAAAGTCTTCCCTATCAGTTTTACAGAGATGTGGCCACTATTATAGAGTAGTGAACCCCCTTTTGAAGTCTTTTTCATGCAGGAATGTTGATCCTGTATTTAAAATGAATCTGACAGCTGATTCATGCCTCCCAAACCATGGGTAGTATGAATTAAAATCTATTACCATATATTTTTTACTCTAGAATGCTACAGCATTTTAGAAGACACACTTTTAAAAGCAGACCAGGGATGATGTTTCTCATGTAATTAGTCCAAAGCAGACCACATTGGCTTCTCTTCGCCCTGCTGCTCTAGAGTATTAGTTTTTTTCCTATACTCAAAAATAAGAAGAGACCTGTCATTTGTAAACAGGGGGACAGGTAGAATTTGCCAAGAACCTGCCTCTTGGATTATACATTGGCCCTTGCTGGGCTGACTTCTTAAAAAACTGTTTTCTCTGAAACTATGTTTAAAAGAAAAATACATGGCTACTAAGTAGCTGATTGATCTACAGCACTCTAGCCTTTTAACTGTTTGCCAGATTGTAACGTAGTCTCGTGTATGGAGCTTTGCCTGATAAAACAATTAAAGGGAATCTGTCACCAGTTTTTTGCTGCCCCATCTGAGAGCAGCATCATGTAATGGACATCCAGGAAGATTACCTAAAGTGTTATCGGTTGTAAATTTCTTGATTATTTTGTGGAACGGGGACATAGGAACATCAAGATCTCTGAAGATGCACTTGTAATCTTGATATTGTTGATATTTTTCAACAACTTTGGTTCCCAAGTCCTAAGACAGTTTTCTTCTCTTCTTCTGTCCTCCATGCTTAGTGCAGCACATACAGACACAAAATGCAAAATTGAGTCAACTTCTCAACTTTTTATCTGCTTTCAGCTGTGATTTTCATGTTGCCCACACCTGTTATCCACAGGTGAGTTTGAACTCACATTGCATGCTTTGAAATAAAGTTTTGTATTCTCAAATTTGGAAAGGTGCCAACAACTTTGTCTAGCCCATTTTTGAGGTTTTGTGTGAAATTATGTACTATTTGCCTTTTTTTCATCTGCTTTTTTTGAGTTGTTCCAATACACACAAAGGAAATGAACGTGTATGACAAAAAGTGTAATTGCAATAATGTTTTGGTAAAAGACCTCATTTTTTGAAAAATTTCAAGAGTGGCAAAACTTTCAGCCATCAGTGTAGGCGCCGAGACCTTGATTTCATTGACGTATCACTTACTTTATTAGGTGCTGATGTTTTGAATAGAAAAAAAAATCCAAAAAACAGTTTTATCTGCTGCAGATCTACCAGTGCTCTGAAAGCTGAGTGCTGTGTAACCACACACACAACACTGATAGGCAGCTTTTATGTACACTGTACATAGGCAGAAAGATCGTAATTAGTGGTGGGGACATGATTGTACTACCTGGCAGTAGGCCAAGTAGTCCTATAGAGAATATTCCCTGCTTAAAAAAATATGATTTTGTAAAATCTAAACTATGTAGACCAGTAAGTGAATCAAGGTCTCTTTTCCTACATTATGCTTCTTTCAGATAAGGTGGCAAAAACCTGGCGACATATTCCCTTAAAACCAGCTGATTGGGTTTATGTCATATGGCTGTTAACTGGAACTTCATATCATACTGGGAATTACAGCTCTCGCTGCAAGAGAATTACAGATTCATTTTTTTGTTTGCACTCAGAGCTGTTCACATGACATTACTGTTAAAATGCAACCTGACAATTTTGCATGGACCTATAGGAGTTTTCGAAGATTTTTCAAATCTTGCAATACAGTAGGGAATGTCATAAAATGATCATTACTTACCTCTTGAATCCCCTGCGGTTCCAGCAGCACTGCTCCCCCGATCCATGGTTGTACAAATAACCCTGTTGTTGTAACAGGACTTTCCATGCTATCAATTCATTAAGTACATAAAACTGAAAGAAAAAAATGCAGGCAATGCATTGTGTGATATTCTTATACATATAATATTTTTAGACTTTTTAAAACGATTTAACCAATGCATTATCACTCAATATGCACAGGGTGGAAAAGAGAACTTAAAGGGGTTGTTCACTTCTGTGTATTGGAGGTGCTTGAGAGTGCCATGCTTGAGTATTCTCCCCATATGTTTTGTGGCTGTTAGAGATAAAACATGCAGAGATTGCCTGTGATACGCGGTAATGCCGTAGCCATGTTAGCTAGTGGTATTACTATGTTTCGCTGGCCACATTGCATCACCGGGTCTTATATGAGACCCAGACGTGCGATGTTTGGCACACTGTCCTCTAGGAGCATGTCAGGGAGAGTTGATGTGGGAGGGAGAGCTTCGATTAAAGCTGTGTTTGTACACTTCTAGCCTTTAGTGCCTTTCATGTGGCACTAAGGAGTGTGTTTTGCCGTTATTAACCTATAAATAAGTTATAAAACCAATGTGGGGTCCCTCCTATTTTTGATAACCAGCTGAGGTATAGCAGACAGCTGTGGGCTGGTATTATCAGGCTGAGAAGGCCCATGGTTATTTTAGTTATTCCCAGCCTAAAAGTACCAGTTCGCAGCCGCCACAGACTTTGCCTATCCATTAGATGCATCAATTCTGGCTCTTCACCCGGGTTATTCCCAATTTCCCTGGTGTACTGTCAATTAGAGCAATATTTATTGGGGTTGATGTCAGCTGTGCAATGTCAGCTATAGAGATGAGCCACCCCCCTAGAGTATGAGTTCGGTTCGTCGAATGGACGCTCCGTTCGACAAACCGTTCGACGAACCACTCGAACCCCATTGAAAACAATGGCAGGCAAACACAAACACATAAAAACACATAGAAAACACATTCAAAGGTGTCCAAAAGGGGACAAACAACTCCCAAGACACCACAAACACATGGCAAAGTGACAAGGACATATACTCATGCGACAACAAAAGAGCTGGACGAGTAAAAAGAGGAGGAGACACAGATATAGGCATGTCATGCCCTTCTAAAATCATGTAAAACACAGCAAGGGGAGTCCAACCAAAGTCTCCCTTTTCCCAAAAAAATGGGCCACAGACACCACTTCAGTGGCATTACTTGTGCCCCAGTTTCAAACTGGATGTGTTGATTTGCATCAAGCACATTCAAAAATACGCCAGCCTTAACTGTCCCCAGGATGACACCGGGGTAGGTAGCAAAGTCCTTGCTAAACCATGACTTGTTCATCTTGTCTCATTGTTAAAAACACAGCAAGGGGACTCCAAGCAGAGTCTCCCTGTTTTCCAAAAAATTGGGCCACACACACCACTTCAGTGGCATCACTTGTGCCCCAGTTGCAAACTGGATGTTTTGATTTGCATCAAGCACATTCAAAAATACGCCAGCCTTAATTGTCCCCAGGATGACACCGGGGTAGGTAGCAAAGTCCTTGCTGAACCATGACTTGTTCATCTTGGCTCATTGTTAAAAACACAGCAAGGGGACTCCAAGCAGAGTCTCCCTCTTTTCCAAAAAATTGGGCCACACACACCACTTCAGTGGCATCACTTGTGCCCCAGTTGTACACTTCACAGCTAGATTTGCATCAAGCACATTCAAAAATACGCCATCCTTAACCGTCCCCAGGATGACCCCGGGGTAGGTAGCAAAGTCTTTGCTGAACCATGACTTGTTCATCTTGGCTCCTTTTAAAAAACACAGCAGGCAAGGGTTACTCCAAGCGGAGTCTCCCTTTTTTCCAAAAATTGGGCCACACACACACCCACCCCTTCAGTGGCAGCACTTGTGCCCCAGTTGTACACTTCACGGGTAGATTTGCATCAAGCACATTCAAAAATACGCCATCCTTAACCGTCCCCAGGATGACACCGGGGTAGGTAGCTAAGTCTTTCCTGATCCCAGGTCTGTTCATCTTGGATCATTTGTAAAAACAATGTAAGCAAGGGTTACTCCAAGCAGAGTCTCCCTTTTTTCCAAAAATTGGGCCCCACACACACCCACCCCTTCAGTGGCAGCACTTGTGCCCCAGTTGTACACTTCACAGGTAGATTTGCATCAAGCACATTCAAAATCCACAAGCATTTACTCTCCCCAGGATGACACAGGGGTAGTAAATTCCTTGTGGATCCATGCCTTGTTCATTTTGATGAACGTTAGTCTGTCCACATTGTCACTGGACAGATGCTTATCTGTCAGCACACACCCAGCAGCACTGAAGACACGTTCAGAGACAACGCTGGCAGCTGGACACGACAAAATCTCCAAGGCGTAAGTGGAGAGCTCTGGCCATTTTTCAAGATTTGAAGCCCAAAATGAGCAAGGCTCCATTTGCAATGTCATGGCATCGATCTTAATTTGGAGATACTCCTGTATCATCCTCTCCAGCCGTTGACTATGTGTCAGACTTGTTGTCTCTGGTAGCCTTGCAAAGGATGGTCTAAAAAAATTGTGAAAAGATTCAATGCTGTTACCAGCACCAGATACGGTGCTACTGGTACGGGTAGACTGTTGAAGATGACGAGACCGTCCCATGTTTGTCAAGTTACAACTGGGAGATTCACTCCCTGCACCTGCACGGTTGTTTGGTGGAAAAGCCGAGCTAAGATCGAGTAACAGCTTCTGCTGATACTCCTGCATACGTACGTCCCTTTCTATGGCTGGAATTATGTCACAAAATTTGGACTTGTACCGGGGATCTAATAGTGTGGCAAGCCAGTACTCATCATCACTTCTAATTTTGACAATACGAGGGTCATGTTGGAGGTAGTGCAGCAAGAAGGCGCTCATGTGTCTTGCGCAGCCATGCGGACCAAGTCCACGCTGTGTTTGTGGCATAGAGGTGCTAACCGTTTTTTCTTCCTCTGACATCTCCCCCCAACTTCTTTCAACAGAAATTTTACCAAGGTCTCCCTCATCCGCTGAGTCTTCCATGTCCATGGACAGTTCGTCCTCCATTTCTTCATGTTCTCCTGCACCTTCCTCAACATTTCACCTGCTACTATGCGCCCTTGTTGATCGCTGTCCCCCATGGTCCCATGCCTGCCGCGTTGGTGATGATGAACGTCTGGACCTTGGTGATGTTGTTGTGTCTTGCGCATATGAATCCTCCTGTAGTTCCTCCCCTTCCTGTTGTCCCACCCCCTAACTCCGAATAGTGTTTAGCGTGTGCTCCAGCATGTAAATGACTGGAATTGTCATGCTGATAATGGCATTGTCAGCGCTAAACATATTCGTCGCCATGTCAAAACTGTGCAGAAGGGTGCATAGGTCCTTGATCTGAGACCACTCCATCACGGTGATCTGCCCCACCTCTGCATCTCGTTGGCCCAGGCTATATGTCATGACGTATTGCACCAGGGCTCGACGGTGCTGCCACAGTCGCTGTAACATGTGGAGAGTCAAATTCCAGCATGTCGCCACTTCGCATTTCAGGCGATGAACCGGCAAGCCAAAAGACTTCTGGAGCGATGCAAGTCGCTCAGCAGCGGTGGTTGAACGGCGGAAGTGAGCAGACAGTTTTCGTGCCCTGTTCAGAAGGCCATCTAGGCCGGGATAGTGTGTTAAAAATTGCTGGACAACAAGGTTCAACACGTGAGCCATACAAGGCACGTGTGTCACCTTGCCCAGGCGAAGGGCCGCACCCAGGTTTGCAGCAATGTCGCACATGGCCTTTCCAGGCTGCAGGTTGAGTGGAGACAACCATTTATTAAACTCAGTCTCCAGAGCTGCCCACAACTCAGCCGCTGTGTGACTCTTATTTCCAAGACATTTCAAGCTAAAGACCGCCTGATGCCGTTGCGCTCTGCTGCCAGCATAGGAATGAGGGGTGCGTGATTCCTTCTGCGCAGTTAGAACGCTGGTGGCCTGACCAGGCAGGCTTGGGGCGGAGGTGGAGGACACAGACAAGGTGGAGGAGGCAAAAGCAGTGGCGGAACTTGGACAGACAGAGGATTGACACACACAAGTCGTGGGGACGGCAAGACTTGTGCAGCAGACCCTTCACCATCTATCACCATAGTTACCCAGTGCCCAGGCACCGACATGTAACGTCCCTGTCCATGCTTACTGGTCCAAGTATCGGTGGTGAAATGCACCCCTTGACACACAGAGTTTCTCAAGGAAGCGGTGATGTTGTGTGCGACATGCTGGTGTAGCGCAGGCACACCTTTCTTAGAGAAGTAGTGGCGACTGGGCATCTGGTACTGGGGCACAGCGACTGAAAAAAGGTCTCTAAAATCCTGTGTGTCCACCCGGCGGAATGGCAGCATTTCGGTAGCCAAGAGCTTACAGAGGGATAAAGTCAACCTCTTAGCTTTGTCATGGGTCGCAGGAAATGGTCTTTTTCTTTGTCCACATCTGAGGGACAGAGATCTGGCTGCTGTGTGTAGACGGTGGTGAGTAGGGTGTCCGTGGAAAAATGCAGGTTTGTGAGGAAAGTGCAGGCATAGACATGATGTTTTACCCAAGTCCAATTACTATACACACTTCAGTTACACTGAACCAACACAACTTGGTACCATTTTACTGGCCAAGAAAGAAGTGAATCAATATAATTTACTATCAAATATTATTTTATTTTCAATAAATTCAAACAACAATGATAATATCAAACAAGAGAGCCACCTGGGGGACACATGGTTCCAGACTCCAAATAAACATTCTGCCCTTTATGACATAGTGCAATACCCAGACCATATATCATATATTATATATTATCATCTACCATTCTGTTACCACAATGTGTCACACACCATAGGACATAGGACCTATTTTTATTCAGGGCAAAAGAATGTGGCTTCGGATTTCAGTATTATATATTATATTAGTTATTGTATCATTATCCTATATGCCACTTAACTTTCCATCAGCCCTGATGACTAATCCCATCATGTCACATTCATTTGGCAACAGAAAGGTTTACCCAATCTAATGATTATAACACTATCTATAAGAATGACAATGGTCATAGAGATAACACAGCAAATCACTATGTACTAATTGTAAACAAATAATTACCATCAAGAGGCAGCAGTTACTTACATTAGACAATACGTTATCTGGCCATGCGCCCCTCCACCCTTAACGCACGTTTCGCCACAAGCTTTGTCAAAAGAGGGTTTGAATTTATTGAAAATAAAATAATATTTGATAGTAAATTATATTGATTCACTTCTTTCTTGGCCAGTAAAACGGTACCAAGTTGTGTTGGTTCATAGACATGATGTTGCCTTCATCCAACGTTGATGCTATCGATGTCTGAGAGAGCTGTACACACGCACTTGTTTCCCCTTCCAAACCAAATGACAACCTACCAAGCAAACTGCCTGTTGCAGTTACAGTGGTGGAAGATGTGCGTGGAAAACCAGGTGTGGCAGCTGTCCCCACAGTCCTAGAATATGAAGAGCGCGCGGATGCACTTGAAGAGGCAGGCGGTGGATGGTTCGCTCCGCTAGACCGCATTGCAGCACGGTGAGCTTCCCACTGGGACATATGATGTTTATTCATGTGACGATTCATGGAAGAAGTTGTCAAACTCCTGAGGTTTTGCCCTCTACTAACAGAATCACGACAAGTTTTACATATCACATGATTTGGGTGATCTTTTTCTATGTCAAAAAAGGTCCAGGCTAGGCAAGGCTTAGAGGGCATGCGACCTGCTGAGCCCCCCCGACTAGTGCTCAGAGGCAGAGTGGTGGCTGAGGATGCAGTTGTAGACGTGCTACCAGTACTACTCTGTCCAGGAAGGCGCAAGGTAACTTCGTCGTCAGTAGCATCCTCCTCCACCGCCTCTGTTGACCTCCTCGAGTGCCTTACTGTGGGTTGACAGTAGGTGGGATCTAGAACTTCCTCATCAAGTGTTTGCACTCCCCTCACCCTCAGACCGAGCCTCTTCCTGACGTGAACCAATATTTAAGTTGTCATCACAATCTGGTATCTGCGTCTTATCATCATCAGTATGTTCCTCATTTTCTATAACAACAGGTGTTACAGTTTGTGAATAAGGGTCAACATTATGCCCAGAAACCTGGTCCTCACTGCCTGAATCAGAGTCACAAAGGTTCTGGGCATCACTGCAGACCATTTCCTGGTCTGTACTCACTGTAGCTTGGGAGCAGACCTCTGATTCCCAGCCTATAGTGTGACTGAACAGCTCTGCAGACTCAGCCATCTCAGTTCCACCATACTGTGCAGGGCGGATGGAGACTTCAGAGCTGGGAGAAAGCAAGTGTGATTGGGATGACAACTCAGAGGACTGGTGTTTTTTGGATGCGGTAGTTGAGGTGGCGGAGAGGGCACTTGTTGGACAACTTGAGATCCATTCAAGCATTTTCTTTTTTTGGCCATCATCTACCTTTGTTCCAGTTGTTCGTGTCCGTGAAAAAGGGAGCACATCGGATTGTCCACGGTAAGTAGTAGACATCTTATATTTGCTGGAAAATGGTTTATCTTCAGCAGATGTTAATGGAGCTTTGCCACCTTCCCCACGGACAAACCCTTTTTTTCCTTTTCCAACAAGTCTCTTCCCCTTTCCACCAGCATCTGTCAATTTGCCACTCATTTTGATTGCAACAAGATTGTGCACTTAAAATGTGGTAGTAGAAATTGAGAGGTGGTGTAGATTGCAGCGGTGGTCTATCTTTATTAACAGCAGAATAAACAACAATAACTATCCCTGACAATGCAACTACGGCCCTTAAACTGGCAGCATAGTTTGCTAGTATAATGGCTTAGTAACAATGAGCTTGAGTGTGCAATGCAGTGGTGCTGCAAATAGATTTGCACTAGTGGGACACTAATGGAAGTCCAACAGCCACTTTTAGGATGCCACTAAGTTTACTCAGTGTTTGCTAGTATAATGGCTTAGTAACAATGAGTTTGAGTGTGCAATGCAGTGGTGCTGCAAATAGCTTTGCACCAGTGGGACACTAATGGAAGTCCAACAGCCACTTTTAGGATGCCACTAAGTTTAGTCAGTGTTTGCTAGTATAATGGCTTAGTAACAATGAGCTTGAGTGTGCAATGCAGTGGTGCTGCAAATAGCTTTGCACCAGTGTGGCAATAATGGAAGTCCAACAGCCACTTTTAGGATGCCACTAAGTTTACTCAGTGTTTGCTAGTATAATGGCTTAGTAACAATGAGCTTGAGTGTGCAATGCAGTGGTGCTGCAAATAGATTTGCACTAGTGGGACACTAATGGAAGTCCAACAGCCACTTTTAGGATGCCACTAAGTTTACTCAGTGTTTGCTAGTATAATGGCTTAGTAACAATGAGCTTGAGTGTGCAAAGGGTAGGAGGGTACAGTGGCAGGGTTGTGGGTCAGTGTACAGGAAAGGAAGCCTCACTTTCTATCCCTCCTAATGGGGAAATGCAGCGAGGAAGTCCCTGACCTTAGCTACAGAGACGCTGTTATCTCTAGCTGTTAAAATCTGTTTCCACAGACCTGACTGTCACCTATGGCTCTGAGCCTGCTGTTATTAGCCCTTACAAGGGCTAATAGAAACTTCTATCCCTATTCTGTATAGCGCTGTGTGTAGAGCGTACACAGCAGTATCGGAGATAGGAGCTACGCCAGTGGTGACTGACACCCAGACGCAGAAGAGATAATGGCGTCCGGACGGGCAGATACCCGTTTTTATAATGCAGGGACATGTGACATGGACATCCTATCACACATGCCGTTGCTTCTCTGGCTAAAAGTCCACTTAGCTGTGTGTGTGTCTGGGATTGGCTGACATGCTGACCCGCCCCACTACACGCGCGCGCTTAGGGAAGGAAAACAAGGAAAAAAAAATGTCGATCGCCATTATCCCAGCAGCAGTGATCTGAATGCGCTGTTCCCGCACACTATACGCTGAAATTTCATAATAATGTGAGTCACAGAGTGACTTACACTATTACAGCAGAAAGCCAGCTAGTAATTAGCTTGGCTTTTTGCTGCTAGAACCGTTCTCGAACATAACTAGAACTATCGAGCTTTAGCAAAAAGCTCGAGTTCTAGTTCGATCTAGAACAGCCCCCAAAATCACTCGAACCGCGAACTGGAGAACCACGAACCGTGCTTAACTCTACTCCTGTATCATCCTCTTCAACCGTTGACTGTGTGTCAGACTTCTTGTCTCTTGTGGCCTTGCAAAGGTTGGTCTAAAAAAATTATGAAACGATTCCATAAAATTGCTGTTACCACTAGATACGGTGTTGCTGGTACGGTTTGACTGATGATGACGAGACAGTCCCATGTTTGGCAAGTTACAACTGGGAGATTCACTCTGTGCACCACTGGTGTTTGGTGGAAAAGTCAAGCTAATATAGCGTAACAGCTTCTGCTGATACTCCTGCATACGTGCGTCCCTTTTTATGGCTGGAATTATTTCGCCAAATTTGGACTTGTATCGGGGATCTAAGAGTGTGTCAACCCAGTAGTCATCATTACTTCTAATTCTGACAATCCGAGGGTCATGTTGTAGGTAGTGCAGCAAGAAGGCGCTCATGTGTCTTGCGCATCCCTGCGGACCAAATCCTTGCTGTGTTTGTGGCGGTGAGGTGATAACCGTGCTTCCTTCCTCAGACATCTCCCCCCAACCTCGAACAACCGAAATTTGACCAAGGTCTCCCTCATCTGCTGAGTCTTCTATGCCCATCGCCAGTTCGTCCTCCATTTCTTCCTGGGCTCCTGAACCTTCCTCAACAGTTTGGCTGCTACCATGCGCCCTTGTTAATTCCTCTCCCCCACCGTCCCATGGCTGCCGCCTTGGTGATGCAGAACGTCTGGACCTTGCAGATCTTGGTTGCCCTTCTGCATATGAATCCTCCTGTACTTCCTTTCCTTTCTCTTGTCCCACCCCCTGACTCCGAATAGTGTTTAGAGTGTGCTCCAGCATGTAAATGACTGGAATTGTCATGCTGATAATGGCATTGTGAGCGCTATACATATTCGTCGCCATGTCGAAACTGTGCAGAAGGGTGCATAGGTCCTTGATCTGAGACCACTCCAGCAGCGTGATCTGCCGCACCTTTGCATTTCGTTGGCCCAGGCTATATGTCATAACATATTGCACCAGGGCTCGGCGGTGCTGCCACAGTCGCTGCAACATGTTGAGAGTCGAATTCCAGCGTGTCGGCACATCGCATTTCAGGCTATGAACCGGCAGGCTGAAAGACTTCTGGAGCGATGCAAGTCGGTCAGTTGCGCCGGTTGAACGGCGGAAGTGAGCAGAGAATGACCATGCCCTGTGCAGAAGCCCATCTAGGCCGGGATAGTGGGTTAAAAATTGCTGGACAACAAGGTGCAACACGTGAGCCATACAAGGCACGTGTGTCACCTTGCCCCGGTGTAGGGCCGCACCCAGGTTTGCAGCATTGTCACACACGGCCTTACCAGGCTGCAGGTTGCGTGGAGACAACCATTTATTAAACTCAGTCTCCAGAGCTGCCCACAACTCAGCCACTGTGTGACTCTTATTTCCAAGACATTTCAAGCTAAAGACTGCCTGATGCCGTTGCGCTCTGCTGCCTGCATGGTAAGGAGGTGTGCATTATTCCTTGTGCGCAGTTACAACGTGGGTGGCCTGACCAGGCAGGCTTGGGGCAGAGGTGGAGGACCCAGACAAGGTTGAGGAGGCAGAAGCAGTGGAGGAACTTCGACATACCGAGGATTGACGCACAAGTCGTGGGGACCGCAAGACTTCTACAGCAGACCCTTCCCCATCTCGCACCATAGTTACCCAGTGCCCAGTCAGCGACATGTAACGCCCCTGTCCATGCTTACTGGTCCAAGTATCAGTGGTGAAATGCACCCTGTCACACACACAGTTTCTCAAGGAAGCGGTGATGTTGTGTGCAACATGCTGGTGTAGCGCAGGCATACCTTTCTTGGAGAAGTAGTGGCAACTGGGCATCTGGTACTGGGGTACTGCGACGGACATAAGGTCTCAAATATCCTCTGTGTCCACCAGGCGTAAAAGCAGCATTTCTGTAGCCAACAGCTTGCAGAGGGTAAAAGTCAACCTCTTAGCTTTGTCATGGCTCGGAGGAAATGGCCTTTTAATTGTCCACA
Source organism: Anomaloglossus baeobatrachus (assembly GCF_048569485.1). Lineage (NCBI taxonomy): Eukaryota > Metazoa > Chordata > Amphibia > Anura > Aromobatidae > Anomaloglossus > Anomaloglossus baeobatrachus. Next base: position 221,537,841 of record NC_134358.1, on the reverse strand, counting down.
TCTGAGGGACCAAGGTCTGGCTGCTGTGCGTAGACGGTGTGGAGTAGGGTGTCCCTGGGAAACTGCTGGTCTGTGAGGAAAGTGCAGGCGGAGACATGATATTGCCTTCATCCAAAGTTTGTGCTCTTGATGTCTGAGAGAGCTCTACAACAGCACCTGTTTCCCCTCCTAAAACAACTGATTACCTGCCAAGCAATTTGCCTGTTGCGGTTAAAGAGGTGGAAGGTCTGCGTAGAAAAACATGTGTGACAGCTGTCCCCACAGTCATAGAGGATGAAGAGCACGCGGATGCACTTGAAGGGGCAGACGGTGGTTGGACCGCTGCGCTAGGCCGCATTGTAGCACAGTGAGCTTTCCACTGAGACTTATGCTTGTTATTCATGTGACGGTTCATGGACGAAGTAGTCAAACTAGTGAGTTTTTGGCCTCTACTTACAGATTGGCGACAAAGCCTACAGATCACATGAGTTGGGTGATCCTTTGCGATGTCAAAAAAAGACCAGGCAATGCAACTATTAGAGCCCATGCGACCTGCAGAGCCACCCCGACTTGTGCTCAGAGGCAGAGTTGTGGCTGAGGATGCAGTTGTTGACGTGCTTCCAGTACTCCGTCTTTGTCCAGGAAGGCGCAAGCTAACCTTGTTGTCAGTCTCATCCTCCTCCACCACCTCTGCTGACCTCCTCGAGTGCCTGACTGTGGGTTGACAGTAAGTGGGATCTAGAACTTCATCATCAACCGCTGTGTTTGCACTCCCCTCGCCCTCAGACCTAACCTCTTCCTGCCCTGACTGAATAGTTAAGTTGTCATTCCAATCAGGTATCTGAGTCTCATCATCATCAGTATGTTCCTCATTGTCTCCACCAAGAGGTGTTACAGTTTGTGAATGAGGTTTAACATTATGCTCAGAAACTTGGTCATCAGGGCCTGAATCAGACCCACAAAGCTTCTGGGTATCACTGCAGACCATTTTCTGGTCTGTACTCACTGTAGCTTGGGAGTAGATTTCTGATTCCCAGGCTATAGTGTGACTGAACAGCTCTGCAGATACACCCATCTCTGTTACAACATACTCTGCAGGGCGGGTGGAGACAAGAGAGCTGGGAGAAAGCAAGTGCGATTGGGGTGACAACTCAGAGGACTGTTCTTTTTTGGACATTGAAGTTGAGGTGGAGGAGAGGCCACTTGTTGGAGCATGTGAGATCCATTCAAGCATGTTATTTTTTTGTGCATCATCTATATTTGTTACAGTAGTTCAGTTCCGTAAAAAACGGAACACATCAGATTGTCCATGGAAAGTAGTAGACATCTTACTTTGGCTTGAAGATGGCCTTTCTTCAGCAGATGTTATTGTAGCTTTACCACCTCCCCCACGGACACAAACTTTTTTTCCCTTTCCAACACGCCTGTTCCCCTTTCCACCAGCATCTGTCCTATTGCCATTCATTTTGTTTGTGACCAGATTGGACACTTAAAATGTCGTAGAAAAAATGGAGAGGTGGTGTACAATGCAGAGGTGGTCTAGCTTTATTGACAGCTGAATAACCAACACTGACTATCCCTGACAATGCAACTATGGCCCTAAAACTGGCAGAACTTTTTGCAATTTAAAATTGCGTAGCAAAAATGGACAGGTGTGTAGAATGCAGAGGTGGTGTACCTTTCTTGGCACCAGAGGAACACGAAGTTAGTCAGCACTGTTTGCTATTAAAGTTGCGTAGCAAAAATGGACAGGTGTGTAGAATGCAGAGGTGGTGTACCTTGCTTGGCACCAGAGCAACACTAAGTTAGTATCCCAGACACTTTTAGTATGCTACTAAGTGTCAGCACTGTTTGCTATTAAAATTGCATAGCAAAAATGGACAGGTGTGTAGAATGCACAGGTGCTGTAGGTAGCAGGACAGCAAAGGAAGCCTCAGTTTCTATCCCTGCCAATGAAAAAATGCAGCAAGGAATTGCCTGAGCTGATGTAGCCAGACGCTGTTATCTAAAGCCCTGCACAGCATTGGCACGGACCTGCCTAGCAACAATGCCTATGAAGTGCTGTAATGTATCCCTGAAAAGGGCTGAAATTACAAGTAGTCCCTAATCTCTAAAGCGCTGTGTAGATTGCACTGTATGTCTATAGCGCACACAGCAGCAGCGGCAGCGGGAGCGGTGACTGTCACTTACCTGTTGCAGAGAGATAATGGCGGCGACGGGGAAAATGGCTGGATCATATAGAGCAAGGACATGTGACATGCACAGCCTATGACACATGTCCTTGCTTGTCTGGCAAAAATCCACTTTGCTGTGTGTGTGTCTGTGACTTGCTGACAGCCTGGCCCGCCCCACTGTACGCTAGGTTAGAAAAAAAAAAAATGGCAATCGGCATTCTTTCAGCACTCAGCAGCAGCACTGATCTAAACCCTGTCCCCCCCACACACTATACGCTGAATTTTGATAATATTCACAGTGACTCACACCATTAGAGTGAAAAGCCAGCTAGTAACTAGCTACGCTTTTTGTTGATCGAACCGTTCTCGAACGTAACTCGAACTACCGAACTTTTACCAAATCATTCGAGTTCGTCGAACGACTCGAACACCCCCAAAATTACTCGAACATGAAATTGGCGAACCTCGAACATCGCTCATCTCTAGTCAGCTATCATCAAGCCCAGGAGTTAGTAATGGAGAGGCGACTAACACACATTACTAAGCTAGTCAGTAAGAAAAAAAGACACACAAAAATAGTTTATTTGAATAAAGAAAAATGTTCCCACTAAGGTCCTCCACTGTAGTCCATGATCCCTGAAACCAGTTACGGCAATTGTGAATAGTAGTAAAAATGAAGGCCAAGAAGATCCGAAGTAGTCCACCGTATACAATACAGTCCACAAATGGGAATCTGACAGGAAAAAAAAGAAAGAGTTAAAGAAGTAAAAACAAGAGACAGTCCTTGTTCACCAATTTTTTATTAAAAAAATTCCCGTAGCTCACACATAGTTCATGACGTTCCCACGATGTCCACCGATTTGTAGAACAACCTATGGATCCTCGTTTTGAGAACTACGCTTTATAGGTTATTCCCAGTCAGGATGGATATTTTCAGGCTGGAAGGGCCCAATAACCATAGACCTTTCCAGCCTGATAATCTAGTTGTCTGCTTTACCTTGGCTGGCTATCAAAATTGTGAGGGTGGAAGGGGGGACCCTATGTTATTCTTTTTAATTATTTATTTATTTATTTATTTAGTTCCCAGCAGCCACCTAGGAGTCAGAGATGCATCCAGGCATTTTCCCTATGCTGTTCCCATTCCATTTAAGTGCTGTTTCCATCCATTTCAGCTATTTTCTGTCCCTCCAGGTCTTCTTGAAAAATATGAGTTCCTCATTGACTTCCATTATACAGGTTACTCGAATAGAGCCATCCGAGTGTCCAACCAACTCGATTCGATTAATGAGCACTTGAGCATTTTAGTGCTTGCTCATCACCAATAGTAAACACTAAAATTGATCAATGGCCACTGATTGACTGCAGTGGTAAAAAGGACTTAACAATGTAAGGTAACCTTGGTGTGAAGAAAAAAGCTAGAGGCATAGACTGGGAGCTGCTAGTAGATCTAGCTGTCCAGGGATAGGGTAAAAGAGAAGTGTTATTGAAACAACGTGTTTCGGAATTGATCCAACTCCTTCATCAGAAACATCATTAGAATGGTATTCCTGTGGGAAGAAAATAAAGATTGCTTTTATTTCCATGGGGAGCTGAAAAGATTAAAAAAAGGGTTGTTTAATAGTGGACAACCCATTTAAGTTTCTCAGTACTCAAAAATTGTTTACCACTAAAAAAAAATTATAAAAATACTACTTATTATCTTAAATTGTTTCTGGACTACAGCAACCACACCAAGTGGTATGATTGTGTACATGCCCTTATGTTGTCTTCTTCTGCCAGGTTTTACCCCCTTTCTCAAGTGGCATGTGATAGAAGTAATGCACTCTAATAATTACTTTTATATATATTTATTGATGTCAAGTCCACTTTAATACGATTACCCTCCAATAGTGAAATCAATCATCTGACTTGATGTAAAACAACACAACTATTTTCCACTTTACAATCCAGCCCACGGGTTACTTGTAGTGATTGCTTTAAGCAAATAAATTGCCTTCTCTATTGCATTAGTAAATAGCTCTCATCCAATTCTATCATAACTCCTAATTGGGCATTGCTGACATATTCATACAAAATAAAGACCAAAGAGCTTAAACTAAATGCAAACAAATCATATTAACTAATAAATCAGAGCAATGTCAACATGTCCCATCAAAAAACTGACAGCTTATGGGAAAACTTAAAAATGCTTTGTTTTGCCAAACATAATAAAACCACTAATTCCTTTATCTTATGTATTAGGGGTATAGTCATGCTTACAAATATAAAGTGATTCTTCATTTTGAACTTGGTAAGAAAAAAATACTTTCATCAAATATAGTTTCAAAGCTTAGATCACGGTGAATTTTTCCAGGTCTTGACAGACAATTTGTGTGCTAAACTAACTATACCACTCTTTCTATTACATTTATGTTCCCTCCCTTTCTTTCAGACAATTCGTTGTTAGTGATGAGCAAACAATACAATGCTCAAGGGCTCGGCACTCAAATCGAGCAGGTTGGACACCGAGAGTCAAGCAATGAGTGCAGGGCCGGCGTGAGCACCCGTCAAACCCGTTCAAATGCCCGGGCCCTGGGCTGCCAGGGGGGTCAACTCGCAGTGGCAGGCCACACCACTGCTACTCAGGGGGGGGCCCGGTGCCCTCGCTGTCACCGCCTCTACCCCCGGCGAGGATCACCATTTCAATTGTATCGGCATCGCAGTTGCTGATACAATTGAAAGCAATGATGAGATGGAGCAGCGCGCTCCCTCTCTCATTATTCTCCCTCAGTGTCTGTTGGCGCTCTGACAAATCAGCAGCGGAGCGCAGTGACATCAACACTGTGTGCCTGCAGTGAGGTCAGAGCAAGCGACAGCAGTGGATGCGCTGAGGAGACCGAGCAGCGGGGGAACGAGGAGAAGTGAGTATGTATTCAATCACTGTGGCCAAACGACCATGGGGTGCATTAAATGATATGGGGGCTGTATACTACAAGAGGGTGTCTAATGCTATCTGGGTCTGCATTGTGCGATAAACGGGCTGTATACTACATGAGGATGCCTAATGCTATCTGGGTCTGCATTGTGCTATATGCAGACTGTATACTACATGAGGGTGCCTAATTCTATATGGGTCTGCAAAGTGCTATATGGGGGCTGTATACTACATGAGGGTGCCTAATGCTATATTGGTCTGCATTGTGCTATGTGGGGGCTGATTAATGTTATATGGGGGTTGCATAGTGCTATATGGGGGTTGCATAGTGTCATATGGGGGTTAGATAGTGCCATATGGGGGTTGCATAGTGCCATATGGGGGCTGCATAGTGCCATATGGGGGCTACATTATACTATATGGATGACTATGGTGGCTTCATATCACTATATAGAGGAATATGGGGGCTGCATACTACTATACCCCTATACCCCAGAGTTGTATGTCCCCTTTACCCGGGTGCTGTATATCCCCTCAGAGCTGTATGTCCCCCCATTCCAGTGCTGTATACCCCCCCAGAGCTGTATGTCTCCCCTCACCCCAGAGCTGTATACACCCAGAGCTGCATGTCACCCCCCACATCAGAGTTGTTTGTCCCCCCACCCCAGAGCCACTGCCCCCCTCTAGAGCTGTATGCCCCCCTCTGGAGCTGTATTCCCCCCATTGCTGTATACCCCTTTCCTCAGAAATATGTATGCCCCCAGGTAATGTGTATGTCCCCAGCCTCTTGTGATGTATATACAGCAGTGTCAGTGTGCTCTATGTGTGGCCATGTCTGTTAGTGACGGCCACCAATCAGCATCGCTCAGACACATGCCCAGGAGGAGCTGGATGGAGACAAGTGGGGGAGGTGGATGAGGCTGTTGTTAGCTTCCTAATATTAAAAATATCTCTAATGTGTCTGTCTGCATGTATGATGTGTATATCTTCAACCTATCACTAGCAAGTGGTGTATTCCCTTCATGCTTTAAACATGCCTCTATTACACCCATCCTCAAAAAGCCCTCCCTTGACCCATCCTCTGTGTCAAACTATCGCCCCATATCCCTTCTCCCCTATGCCTCAAAACTACTGGAACAGCATGTCCATCTTGAATTGTCCTCATACCTCTCCTCCTGCTCCCTCTTTGACCGGCTTCAATCTGGCTTCCGACCACATCATTCTACCGAAACTGCCCTAACCAAAGTCACCAATGATCTACTAACCGCCAAAGCCAAGCGACACTACTCTATCCTCCTCCTCCTGGACCTGTCCTCTGCCTTCGACACAGTAGACCATTCCCTCCTACTACAGATTCTCTCATCTCTGGGCATCACAGACTTGGCCCTATCTTGGATCTCCTCATACCTAACCGACCGAACTTTCAGCGTCTCCCATTCTCACACCACTTCCTCAGCTCGCCCCCTATCTGTCGGTGTCCCTCAAGGCTCAGTTCTTGGACCCCTGCTGTTCTCCATCTATACCTTCGGCTTGGGACAGCTCATAGAGTCCCACGGCTTCCAGTATCATCTCTATGCCGATGACACACAGATCTACCTCTCTGGACCTGACATTACCTCTCTACTAACCAAAATACCACAATGTCTGTCTGCTATTTCATCCTTCTTCTCTGCACGATTCCTAAAACTTAACATGGACAAAACAGAGTTTATTGTCTTTCCTCCTCCTCACTCACCTCCTCCAACAAGCCTTTCCATCAAACTTGATGGTTGCTCACTCACCCCAGTCTCACAAGCTCGTTGCCTTGGAGTAACCCTCGACTCTGCTCTATCCTTCAAGCCACACATCCAAGCCCTCTTCAACTCATGCCGATTACAACTCAAAAATATCTCCCGGATCCGTGCTTTCCTTAACCAAGAATCTTCAAAAACATTAGTGCATGCCCTCATCATCTCCCGCCTCGACTACTGCAACCTCCTGCTCTCTGGCCTCCCTTCCAACACTCTTGCACCCCTCCAATCTATCCTAAACTCTGCAGCCCGCTTAATCCACCTCTCCCCTCGCTACTCCCCAGCCTCGCCACTCTGCCAATCCCTTCACTGGCTTCCCATCGCCCAACGACTCCAGTTCAAAACATTAACCATGACATACAAAGCCATGCACAACCTGTCTCCTCCCTACATCTGTGACCTAGTCTCCCAGTACCTACCTGCACGCAACCTTAGATCCTCACAAGATCTCCTTCTCTGCTCCTCTCTTATTTCCTCTTCCCACAATCGTGTACAAGATTTCTCCCGTGCATCCCCCATACTCTGGAACGCTCTACCTCAGCACATCAGACTCTCCACTACCGTGGAAAGCTTCAAGAGGAACCTCAAGACCCACCTCTTCCAACAAGCCTACAACCTACAATAGCCCTCAGCCCAGTAGACCACTGCGCAACCAGCTCTGTCCTCACCTATTGTACCATCACCCATTCCCTGTAGACTGTGAGCCCTCGCGGGCAGGGTCCTCTCTCCTCCTATACCAGTCTGTCTTGTACTGTTAATGATTGTTGTACGTATACCCTCTTTCACTTGTAAAGCGCCATGGAATAAATGGCGCTATAATAATAAATAATAATAATAATAATAATAATAATAATATCTATGTATGTCAGTGTATATGACGTGAATAGATTTATGTCTAGTTATATGTGGGGTTTTTTATTTCTCTTTAAATATGTATGGGTACATATGCCTGTACAGTATGGGTATGTATCTGTGAACATGTCTCTGTGTGGATGGGGCCCACTGAGATTCTTTTTCCCAGGGCCCACAAAAACCTAGAGCCAGCCCTGAATGAGTGTAATGGAAATCAATGGGAAACTCAAGCATTTTTCCACAAGGCCCTAATAGGAGGGCTGAAAAATCTCTGAAATAGAAACAGTGCTTAAATGAAATGGGGACAGCATGGGGAAGACACCTGGACACATCTCTAACTCCCAGGTCACTGCTGGGAACAATGTTGTGAGAGTATATTACTCCACTTCTATGGACTGACAATAAAACATACAAAACCAGAGATAATATGGCTTTAACAGAAAAAAATGTTAGGAAACATTCTTTCCCGAATAATGACTTGTATGTAAAGGCCCCGTCACACTAAGCAACATCGCTAGCAACATCGCTAGCAACATCGCTGCTTACGAACAACTTTTGTGACGTAGCAGCGATGTTGCTAGTGATGTCGCTGTGTGTGACATCCAGCAACAACCTGGCCCCTGCTGTGAGGTCGTTGGTTGTTGCTGAATGTCCTGGGCCATTTTTTAGTTGTTGCTGTCCCGCTGTGACGCACAGATCGCTGTGTGTGACAGCGAGACAGCAACAACTAAATGTGCAGGCAGCAGGAGCCGGCTTCTGCGGAGGCTGGTAACCACAGTAAACATCGGGTAACCAAGAAGCCCTGTCCTTGGATACCCGATATTTACCTTTGTTACCAGCGTCCGCCACTCTCACTGTCAGTGCCGGCTCCTGCTCTGTGCACATGTAGCTGCAGGACACATCGGGTTAATTAACCCGATGTGTGCTGTAGCTAGGAGAGCAGGGAGCCAGCGCTAAGCATTGTGCGCTGCTCCCTGCTCTGTGCACATTTAGCTGCAGTACACATCGGGTAATTAACCCGATGTGTGCTGTAACTAGGAGAGCAAGGAGCCAGCGCTAAGCGGTGTGCGCTGCTCCCTGCTCTGTGCACATGTAGCTGCAGCACACATCCGGTAATTAACCCGATGTGTGCTGTAACTAGGAGAGCAGGGAGCCAGCGCTCAGTGTGCGCTGCTCCCTGCTCTCTGCACGTGTAGCTCCGTGCGCTGGTAACCAAGGTAAATATCGGGTTGGTTACCCGATATTTACCTTAGTTACCAAGCGCAGCATCTTCCACGCGGCGCTGGGGGCTGGTTACTGGTTGCTGGTGAGCTCACCAGAAACTCGTGTAGCGACGCTCCAGCGATCCCTGCCAGGTCAGGTTGCTGGTGGGATCGCTGGAGCGTCGTAGTGTGACATCTCACCGGCAACCTCCTAGCAACTTACCAGCGATCCCTATCGTTGTTGGGATCGCTGGTAAGTTGCTTAGTGTGACTGGACCTTAAGGCAAATTAAAAAGATAAAAAGAAAACCCTGCCTCCTCCTCCACCCTTTAATAGCTGGGCCATCTCTCACCATATTTTGCCTATGACTGCAGTAGAGGACATATTAGAAGGAGAAATTAAAACTACACCCACCGGTAATCACTGGTAAATATAATTTAAACATTTTACTAGGCCTGTGGTGTGTGTGACATGGTCAGATACATCCTGTTTAATTTATGAAGGAGGGGCTCTGAAACTCACAATGCCTATGCGGACAATGCAATGTTTACCCTTTTGAAATTTGAAGAGAGGGACTCCTGATGAGCCTCTAAAAATTTTGAGCAAGGGCCACTGATGTCCCTATTAAAATTTGAAGCAAGGGCCGCCTGATGACTATCTAAAGATTTGGAACAAGGTCTGCCCTATAATCCTGTAAAAATTTTGAGAGGGACGCCTGTTTACCAACTTAAAAAATTGAGCAAATTCTATGTGATGTGTGACGCCCTGGACTAGTCAGGTTGTCCCAGGTAGTCACACACAACACCACACCCCCTCCCGGTTAGGTGACATCAGTCAAACTAAAAGCATGGTCACCACCCTCCAGGTTTGATATCAACACCAGGGGGGCGGAGCCAGGTGGTTGGCTCCTCCCACCGAGGAGTTCACAGGCCTGGAGGCTGAAGCTGCAGCCGGCTGCGGGTCCTGTTCATCACTCCGTTTGGTTTACCAGAGAATCCAGTGTGTTGTGTCAGAGTGAGTACACCAGTGCCATCAGGCACCGCACCGCAACACTTCGCCCTGCACCCCGGTCCTCGACAACTGGGCCCCGGGACCAACACCCCCTACCCACGGAGGGGTCAACACCTATCTGCGCCATTATACCGCTCCCGGGAGCCCCCATACCTTCATCGCAGTGGTGGTGTCTACAATCACCACAACTCGTGGGTGGCGTCACGAAGTTACATCCCAAACCAAACCACCACTGCCTCGGCCGTGGAACTCCTCACCCAAATCCCCGCGTGTAGCGCCAACCCCCTTGCAGAGCGACGTGACCCCTGGGTCCGTGAGAGGCTCGAGCCACCACCCGCAGTACGAGCACGGATCCAAGCAGCTCGGCGGCCGCAGCTGAGCCCGCGGGGCGGTACACATCAACTCTTCTGGCGTCTGTGAACAGGATAGAACCGTCCACTTACCTGTGGAAGTGTGCCTTGAGATCGTCGCCAGCGGCGTCTCGCTGAAAAATTGGAGAATCCACCATCTTGGGCGCGAAAAGTTCCCGCCCGAGCCGTCTTCCCTGAACAGAAAGGGCGCGAAGACGAAGCCCCGCCCTCCGAGAGCGGAGTGGAGCAAAAAGCAAGTGAAGTGCCCGGAAAACACCAAGGAGGGGTGGGTGAAGATCCAGGCTCATGTGACAGAGGAGATAAAAGGCAGGGATGCCAGGATTCTGCTACCCGTCTGGTTCCTGGACATCCACCGAGCAGCATGTCCGGCAAACCCGAAGTCCCGGAGCCTACGCCAGGAACAGCGCCGTGGGTGGAAGTCCGGACGCCGCAGATGTGTTGCCGTCTACAGGCCCAAGTCCGGTTCCTCATGGAAAGGTGGGTGACCGAAATGGAGGAAGTATCTGCGGCCGTGCGGATACGCAAGGTGGAAGCAGTGTTGGAGGAGCGTGTAGGCGACCCATGTCCCTGTGTCCCCGAGGGAACGGCCGCTGCGGCTGAGGGGCCCGGTCTGCTCCCGCTCACCCTGCTGCTTTCACCGCCGTCCGTATCGGTTGCCACTGCCCCGCCAATCGGTCTACTGCCCCCGACACCGGCCGCGGAGTCCATCCCATCCGCCCATGAGGACAAGCCTGTAGACGCTGGCCGTGGACTGCCCTTTGTGCAGCCTGCACCGATCCCGTTGCCGTGGAAGGTTCCCCGGGAGGTGCCCATCCGTGAGGTGAAGCCGCTGGTCCCGGAAGTGACCGTGCCCAAAGAGGTCCCGGCCCTGGCAGTCCGCCCGGCCATGGAGAAGGTGGAAGCTGCCCGGAAGAAGGCCCGGCAGGTGAGGCCCGTCGCTCCTGAACCCCAGGCCCCAGCTGAGGCAGAGCAGGGTTGCAGCTGCAGAGCAGCAATACAGGCCACGTCACTGCAGGGCTCCCCAGCCTCAAAGGTACCGGTCGTAGCTGGTATGGGGGAGCTCCGGCAGGGCCCGACCCTCGTGCAGCGGGAGCAGGTGGATGCTCCGTATTGGGAGCGGCAACCGAACCAGCTGGGACGGGAAATAGCGACCTGTGAGCAGCGAAGAGCAGAGGTGCTGGCCCGCACCATCCGCGAAAAGGAGAATTTGCGGACTGCCACCTTCCGGGTGCGGGGCCTGACCTATGAGGGCCAAGTACGCCGGTTTGACCCCCAGCGTGGATGGGGGTTCGTCTTTGAACCGGGCCTGGAGGCCGAAATCTTCGTCTCCCGTCGGGACGTTAACTCACCCACCTCCCGATGGGTCACCCGGACCGTGACCTGCTACCCGGTGGTCTGGTGACATACACCCGTCACTGTGGGGAGAGGGGCTGGTTTGCCCTCAATGTAAAGAGGAATGAGAGCCGTAATGTTCCAAATCTGCCCCAGTCCCCTCCCCCACCGTACAGCTCCGAGGTCTTGATTGAGGAGGAGTATGAGGAAGAGTGTTAAAGTTAAAGACAGTGGAACCCGGCTGCCAAAGTGACACAGTCCCCGTTGGGACCCTTACTGCCCGCCCCCGTTGGGACTTTTGTTGCCCCTGTTTTACAAAGACAAGGCCGAGAACTGGCAGGCCACGCAAAAACTATTGGGCTTGTAAATAATACCTCCCTTAACTGGCCGTCCGGTTTCACCGCCTCCGGATAGACAGACTGGAGGATGGGCCTGCAGGAAGCTGTTGGCCGAGGCCCGCCACCACTACAACCGGTGGCCATTCTCCGAGTCAGGGGTCCCCTGGATGTGGGGCCTCTGAAAGGACTGTCAAACCTGCACCCATCCCGTTAAACACACCTGGGCCCGTTCCTGGACTGGGGAAAAGGGGTGCTGCCCACTTCTTAGGGGCAGCATCAAGGCTAGATTGTTTGGATGGGTAACTGAGGACCCGGTTCCCGTGTTAATAAAAAAAAAAAGTTTGACGTTCGTAATGTATAAGTATATGCCCTCTCGTAAGGGAAGATCCAAAAAGCTGAAAATGTTGAAAGTTTGTACAAATGTTAGTATAATTGTATTATGTTCCCGTTTTCTATTTTTCAGAAGCAAAAATAAACCGGTGATGGACGGGCAGCCCACGGACGGTCTGCATTAAACCAAGGGGTAATGTGACACCCTGGACTAGTCAGGTCATCCCAGGTAGTCACACACAACACCACACCCCCTCCTGGTTAGGTGACATCAGTCAAACTAAAAGCCTTGTCACCACCCTCCAGGTTTGATGTGCACACCGGGGGGAGCCGAGCCAGGCGGTTGGCTCCGCCCACCAAGGAGTTCACAGGCCTGGAGGCGGGAAAACACACAGTCAGGTTCAAGTTGACGGGGAGTCTAGTTCTAGAGGAGGTGTAGAGCAGCCAAGTTCACAAGCAGTCCTGTGTCCAGGTCTGCCAAGAGACTACCGGGTGGCTGGGTCGGAGCCCAGTCACCATTGGCAAGGAGGCAGATGGTGGTGGCTGCCTGCAGGAGCTGGGATTAAAGCCGGTGGAACCGTAGGGACCGGGGTCGGGCGGTGACCCGCCGGTACCGAACCGGGAAACCGATTGGAAACCGGAGCACCAGAAGGGGTACTCAGACCCAGTACAAAGCCCTGAACCGACAGGGCCGAGTCGAATCAACTGATTGCGGACTGGACTTAAGGACCTATCCCACACAAGCCCCGTTAGAAGACAACAGCCCAACCATACAGGGTAAAGCCACCGCCAAGGCATAGAGACCCAAAGGGCCAGCGTCTGCGGGCAAACGGGCTCCTACGGCATATACAAGTCGGGGAGCGGACTACCGGTGTCTAGGCATAGGAGTCAAACATTTACACACAGAGGTGCAGGAGAAAGGCGGAAACCACCAACCTATTCTGGGAGAAGCTGCAGTCGGCTTGCGGGCCCCGTTCATCACTCCGTTTGGTTTACCAGAGACTCCAGTGTGTTGTGTCAGAGTGAGTACACCAGTGCCATCAGGCACCGCACCGCACAGCACCGCAGCACTTCGCCCTGCATCCCGGCCCTCGCCAACCGGGCCCCAGGACCAACACCCCCTACCCATGGAGGGGTCAACACCTAGCTGCGCCATTACACCGCTCCCGGGAGCCCCCATACCTTCACCGCAGCGGTGGTGTCTACAATCACCACAACCCGTGGGTGGCGTCACGAACTTACATCCCAAACCAAACCACCGCGGCCCCGGCCGTGGAACTCCTCACCCAAATCCCCGCGTGTAGCACCAACCCCCTTGCAGAGCGACGTGACCCCCGGGTTCGTGAGAGGCTCGAGCCACCACCAGCAGTACAAGCATGGCCTTCTAAGTCTGCGTTTGACACATTTTTTTGTTTGGTCACTGGTTACCAAAAGACCCCCTTCTACCTCCTTCCTGACTTTAATTATTTGGGAAATAAGTCTCTCCTCCTCTAAGTTTGGCAGATCAGTGACAAAGTTCATGGTCAAGTGAGTATAGGGTCCTGACGGAACCTCCGTAAATGACTAGATGACAGAAAACCCACTGGGAGCTGAGGAGAGGTCTTAGCCCTGACACAGGCTCAGCAATTATGGACAGTTATGGGAGACAAGGATCCCAACAGACATCCAGAAAAGCACGATGTACCTCATGACTTAACCTGTTGGGTCTCCCGATTGATGGCTAGATTGTGTTTAAATGACTAGAGCTTCAGACCAGGCTCCCTAAATGGCCATCAAAGGGTTTCTCGTATCTCCTGAGGGGCCAGACACAGGGGAACTGACCACTGAGCAAGAGTCCACCAGATCGAATCCTGAAAACCTTGGCATGATAACATCATTACATCTACATACATCATTGCAACAATTCAGCCCCGTGTAGGTCTTTATAAAGCATATCAATGATGTGTTAGGCAGAATATTTTTCTCTGCCTTTTCCTACAACCTGTTTATGTATCTTTTTGTAATTGTGCTTTTTGCCAAATTGGATTCCTTGTTTTATTGACTTTGCATCTTTCTAACAAGAGAGTGATTTTATCAGTCAAACTTGCTTGTACACAATTTGTCTAACCAAAGGCAAAGATTTTTTTTTAAAATAAAATAGTTTCAATAGATCTACATCCCATTGAGGCACATAGACAATGCACAAATATGTGATCATACATACATATTCAATGCAGTAACACACAGTTCATAGTATATTGAGATTATGCAGCGGGTGAAATAAGTATTGAACACATCACCAATTTTCTAAGTAAATATATTTCTAAAGGTGCTATTAACATGAATTCCACACCAGATGTTGGTAACAACCCATCCAATCCAAAAAGGCAAAGAAATCAGGTCATAGAGGTCCATAAATTAAGTGATGTGTAATAATGAGATATGACACATGGAAAAAGTATTGAACACCCTTACTGAAATGTATTTAATACTTTGTAGATAATAAGCAGAGTGCTGTATATGTCAGATATTGTGCATGTGATGTTCCAGGTATAGCTCTTTTACTACAGCTCAGCAGTTTCTTCCTACTTTTCTAAGCTAAGATATTAAGGAATGACAATATTTCTAGCTGTTATAGCCGTCACATTTCCTGACCAAATAAGCCCGTTAAATACGTCAGATTCTTCCTATTTCTTTACCATTACTGTACTCAATCAGTCAAATTCCTATCTCTTTCCTTTCTTTACATCCAAAAAGTCCACATATGTACGAAACTAGGGATACAAAATAAGAAGTGAGAATGAGGTCAAATTCAAGGTCTGTATTGTTAAGAGTGAATGTTGGGCATTGTATTTTGGAAAATGAGAAAAGACATGACGAGAATGCAAGGGTGATAAATGAAATAATATAATACTTAGTACTTGGACATCTAGATTTAAGATAACATCTAGAGCTTCAAAAGCTGTATAATCCCGATGTAAAAACTGCAGCTACTATGTTTACTTTGCACTAAATCCCAAGATCTTAAAACAATGGAAATTAATACTAGTTCATAATAATTGTTTGGATCCACATAAAGCTACTGGCCTCTTTGTCCAAACGGACTAAGCCGTCACAAATATCATAAGATTGCAAATAGGCTATCAACTAGTAACATGATATGTTGTAAAGATCTATGATTAATTTTAATGCAATTTTAGTAGCAGGTAGTATTGAAATTGTCACTGGTCTCTAAAGGTTTTACATTATTCAACTATATTAACTGAATATAAAAACATATAGGTTTATAGAAAACTGATACAAAAAGCAAAGTGTAAATGAAATAATGGCCAGTGCTAGTGTTATTCGATCTGAACACACAAAGTTCTATACAGGGGAAATAAGTATTGAACACGTCAACAATTTTCTAAGTAAAAATATTTCTAAAGGTTCTATTGGCATGAAGTTCTTACCAAATGTCGGTAACAACCCATCCAACCCAAACAGGCAAAAAAAAAATCAAACCATAATTATCCATGAATTAAGTTATGTTTTATAATGAAAAATGACACAGGAAAAAAGTATTCAACAATCTTACTGAAATTTAATCTGTATTTTGTGTGAGGATCTGAAGCTTGGGAACTGGATAGAGGTATTGTTATGCTAGTCACTACTTACGGATAGTATAGATGGAAGGGTAGTCAGATAAGCTGGGGTCAGGAAACAGGAGGACACGACAGGACACAGGGATTAAGCAGAAATGTAGTCCAAGTCACAGGCGAGGGTCAGAATTCCAGGAAAGTACGTATTAATTTCAGGGAGCAGACAGAGACATGGTCAGGTAACGGTCTGAGGTCAGAAGCCAGGAGGTAACGACTAGAACAGGGAGAGGGCAGAGAGGAGTCAAACAACCGTCCAAGGTAAAAGCACCTCTCAGACCCTGCATGGAATCCTGTGCTGCCAAACAACCTGCCAGCTAGTGCTTAAGGAAACACAGCATAGCATCTCCAAATGCAAGATGTTCTGCACAAAGGAATAATGACACTGCTGGCTCTGTAATTCAGGAAGGCACAGCAGAGCATCACCTGTGTGCAAGAAGCTCTGCACAGAGGAATCGGGACAGGTATGAAATGATTTTTGTGTTTTGTTTACATATGTGTGTGCATACTATATATATGAGGCTAGGTGGGGATCATGTGTATATAAGGCTATGAGGTACTCATAGAGTATGTAGGAGGCTATGTGGGGGTCATAATTTATATTGGAGGCTATGTAGGGGTCATAAGTTATATAGGAGGCTATGTGGGGCTCATAAAGTATATAGGAGGCTATGTTGGGCTCATAATGTCTTGTACTGTTAATGATTGTTGTACGTATACCCTCTTTCACTTGTAAAGCGCCATGGAATAAATGGCGCTATAATAATAAATAATAATAATAATAATAATAATAATGTATATAAGAGGCTACGTGGGGCTCGTGTATATAGGAGGTTATGTGAGGGCTTATGTATATATTATGGAACCCTGAGTCTGAGCGGGTGAACCCCAGAGCTATATGGGCTGTTTGTTTATTGTTTCATTTTTTTCATGATAGGCTATTTTTATAGTGCTTTGTTTTGTTTTGCTCTGGTTTATGAAGTTAAATAAACATGCAAAAAGTTTAGATGAAAAAGCATTCCTCTGTTTACCTTATGAAGCAGCTAAGTGAGCCAATCTACCACAGTTGATGGATAATGCGGGCAAGATTCCCGGAGAGCATGTGTGAACTGCATTTCCTGGGTAAAGGCGGCCAAAAGTATGAAAGCGGAGTTGGACAAAATGGAGGAACCGATAAAGCAGTTTCTGCAGGCTAATCTTTAGCAACAGCAGCAGTGGGATAATATGCTACAGATTCAGCAACAGCAGCACAAGAAGCAGATGGAACTTCTTGCAGAGGCAATCTGTGGCAGAGTGAACCCCAACATCAAGGTCCAGGTGATGATTTATATGTCTGGAAGGCAGCTAGGTGAGCTATGCAAAAGATGATAATGTGGAGGCATTTCTGACAGTGCTTGAAAGAGTCGCAGAGCAGGAGAGGCTGCCACTGAAGCTTGCGCCATATCTGTCTGGTAAGCTTCAGTAAGCTTCTTATGATCTGGCCTTGCAAGACACAAAGGAATACGCCAAATAACTGAAATATTGCATTCCTAGGGGTTTCTATGACTGTCCGGGCATAACTGGTTCAATTCTGGGCATATTACAGTGACAAACCCCCTCGCTCCTAAATGTTTGACTTGTTACATCTTGTCCAGAAGTGGTTGCAGTCAGAGTTCTCCACCCCATCTAAGATGGTTGAGTGTGTTGTTATGGACAGGTTTATCCATTCACTTCCGAGTCTGGTGCAGATCTGGGTTGCCCAGGGAGAGCCCCAGATTGTGGGCAATCGGATTACCCTAATGGAAATGTTCCAGGCAGTCGAGACATCCATAGGGAAGCCAGGAGTTATAGCATCTCCGTACTGGGGTTTTTAATGGAGGCCGACACCCAGAGAAAGGGTACTAGAGACACGGGTGAGGGGCGTCCAAGGTAATAAGGGGTTTATGTGGTTTTGGTAAGAACATATTTGCTGGAGGTGTTGTGGCCCAGGACACATTGCCATCCCTTGTCCCCTAAGGAGCAGATGGACTGCCTAGGGCAGTGCTGTTCATATTATGCAGACATGTCTGTGACTATAAATGATATATCAAGGTCTGAAATCTTGGACTTGGGGAGCTTGGTGACCCTGATAAAGGCCACATTCCCCTACTAGTGTATCACCAGAAAGATTTTGGGGTCTGCTATTTTCCATAAGAGAAGTTCTTCAGGCCTCTACTAGGTTTTCTTCCTTTAAATTCTTTTATGACCAACACCCTGGTGGACTTCTGGACATAGTAAAGGAAAGCTGGAAAGCAGAGTTTACCGCCCACAGGAGTGTCATCAATCATGTGGTCAGGATGCAAGAAGGGATTGCAGAAGTGATGGCCGTTGTGAAAGAGAGTCTTCTCTAGGCACAAGAAAAACAGATGAGAGTCTACAATTGTTCAGCGAGAGTGAGACAGTTGAGCCACAGTGTTCATGTGATAGTATTAATCCCCACTGTCGAAAGTAAGTTTCTGGCCAAATGGCAGGGACCATACAAAATTGTGGAAAATCTTGACAAGGTGAACTATAAGGTCCACCAGCCCAAAAGACGGAACTTTTCAAGTATACCATGTCTACTTGATTAAGCAGTGGCAACATAGGGAGCCAGTTTAAACTCCATGTCTGGAGGCTGTCCCTGAAGCCGATATCAAAGATGTCATGGTGGCAGAGACACTGTCTTCAGCTCAGAAGCAAGTGTCGAGAACTGCTCCAGCAAAACAGAGACCTGTTTTCAGAATTTCCAGGATGTATACAGATCATGGAGCATAAAGTTCTGAGGAAACCCCATGTGTGGGAGAACCTGAAGTTGTATTGGATCCCGGAAGCCTGTCAAGAGCTCATTTCCAAAGAGGTGAAGTTGATGTTGCGTCTGGAAGTCATTGAGGAGTCTAAGAGCGGGTGATCCAGCCCTATTGTCTTAGTACCAAAATCTTAGTAGCAAAACCTTTAATGAGAGCTCACAGTGTATATAGAGGGGCCATGTGTAGGCTCACACTGTACTGTATATAGCGGGGCTATATGGGGGCTCACAGTGTATATAGAGGGGCTATGTGAGGGCTTACACTGTATATAGAGGGGCTATGTGGGGGCTCACAGTATATATACAGGGGCCATGTGTAGACTCACACTGTATATAGATGTGCTATGTGGTGGCTCACACTGTATATAGGGAGCTATGTGGAGGCTCGTACTATATATCGAGAGTTATGTGAAGGCTCATCCTGTATGTAGGGTGCCGTGTGTGGGTTCATACTGTATATAGGGGGATTTCAGCATAATTATTTCTGCTCCATATTAAATTATACAATTAATATAACATAATAATTATAATTCATATGTTAATATTGATCAGAATTGATTTCAGCCTATTGGTTTGTTTTCTATCGGTCTCTCATGTGATCCCTAGAGAAAATTAATTGCCCACCCCTGCTTTAAAGTGTACCTCCAGCCATACAAAAAAAATTATAGTGTAGGACCCTGTTTTTAATCTGTTTCAAAAGAGATTTTGCCTTAAACAATAATATGGACTTACTGGCGTCTGTGGTGTCTGCTAAGTTTCCATCCGTACAATCTGATTACATTTTATAGTGCTATAGTGGAAGACCTAGGAGAGGGCATTGACTATATCTGACCCATGCTGATATATAGCACTGAATCTCTATTGCAAGTAATTTAAAAATGATTATAGTTCCATCTCCTGTAGAATAATTGTTTTCTGTAAAAATGGAAGTATACTTTAAGTCCTGAAACAGTAAAAGTCATTCATGCCCTAAGGCAGCAGAGCACATCATACCACTACCGGCACAATGTTTGACGGTTGCCATATTCCTGCTGTGCATTGCCATACCCTAGAAATAATTGGACCAGTGCTGCCCCAAGAGATACGCATTTGACTTATCTGTCCATAATACGGCTTTGGAATCTTCCGGATTTTGGTTTTATTTAATTATTTTGGATTTACTGAAAATGTTTGTAGATAGTATTAACAAAATGTGGTCCAGCGAGATGTCTACTGGTCTTCAGCGAAGTAGACCTTGTGTCTCCGCTCTTCAGAAAGAGGATAACTTGGTAAGCACGTCATGATTACAAATACAATTTTTCTGATTAACTAATTAAGGCTTTTTTTTAGAGAAAAGTATTTACATCACACGGATTTTTTGGCTCACACTGTACACACTATTGTTGGAACACATCATAAAATGACACAAAATGTCTTGGGATGACGTTGTGCTCTGCCAGTTAAATTGAATCTTCGTGATCTGGGACCTATACATTGCACCACACGCTGTCTTTTAATTTCAGAATTGGCATCCTCCAATATGTTCCTTTAAGTTAGATTCACAGATGCTGATTACATTTATTGCATAAATTACTTCATTATTGAAATAAGGTCATTTGAGCCCACAAACCATTAGCATGAACACTATTAGCATAATTTCATAAGCTAATAAACCAAGTACAGGAGAAGGAATTAAGAAGTTCTCTGCGATAAGTGTTTCTACAGAGATTAAAGAACACAATTTTCTTATGCATATATTAACATTTTAAGAGTGAATTCATGCAAAAGCAATCTTTCTTGCATATATAAATCTGTTTTTTTTTTATATAATCTCCATATTTGGTCTCTAGAGCTATTTTAAAAAGATTACTTTTTGGATGAATTTTAATGATTTTAAAACAATCTGACGGGAACCTTTTTTAGGGTCTGATAAAGATGATTTACCTGTCTGAGTTGTGTCTCGCTAGATTTAATGAGCTCCATTTAAAAGATGCCGGCAAAACTCTTATTTCTAATTTGGAAGCAACAAGGTATTGGTTTTTATAAAGATAAGGAGAAATCACACAGGATCTTAAAGGGAGAATCCGTAAGAGGTGCTCAAATTAGTATCTCGGTAATTATAGAAATATAGACTTCTCAAAAATGAATGCAGCACATTGTACTCCCAGAAGTGATACATTACCTGCCAATTCTACCGCTGTCAACAGTCATTCCACATCAGAAACTCTTCGTTAATTGAGTTGGAATACTACACTTTTCTTAAAGGTGAGGTTATTTTCCAAAATATATCAGGAACCATTATCATTAAAACGCTACAAAATATTCCTGTTGTAGAGCAGCAGAGGTCAATAATTATCTTCTTTATTAGTAAAAACTTTCCTCATGCAGTTAAGGGAAAAAAAAAATCTGTCACCAAGTTTTATTTCCGAATCTGAAAGCAGCATGATGTAGGTGCATAGACCCTGATTCCAGCGTTGTATCACTCACTGGCCTGTTTTCTGAAAGTTTGATAAACTGTTTTCTCTGCTGCAGATGTAACAGTACTCTGAATGATGAGCTTTGTATTACCCAGCCCACATCACTGATTGGCAGCTTACTGTGTACACTATGCATAGGCAGGATGCTGCCAATCAGTGGTAGGAGCAGGTCTATACTTACAGTAGTAAACAGAAGATTGATCCAGCTGAGTGCAAATGGTGATTTATTCGTGCATGATCAGACAGTGCACAGACAACGTTAACGCGTTTCTGGCTTGACACCCTTAATCATAACCATACATACAGTAGCTCAAGAATTTGGAAAACTACATGGCATCAGGTTTACTGGCCCTCTAGTGATAATATCCTGCTGATAAAACAGTGATTTTATCAAAATTATAGCAAGCAGCTCAATTAGTGATATATTGGAAGAATCCTGATGTCTTTGTCTACATTATGTTTCTTATGTTTCTCTCAAATACGGTGGAAAAAACATCTAACGGATTCCTTTTTTTGGTAATATTCTGCTGCTTGCACTACAATAATGATAAGGGGGAATGTTGTTACTGTCCAAATAAATATGGCCACTGGATTACCTTTAATGCATAGATTACTACATTGTGAATGTTCTATTAAATTAACTGGATATACAGTATAGCAGGAGAAATAAATATTGAACATGTCACCAGTTTTCTAATGAAATATGTTTCTAAAGTTGCTATTGACATGCATTTCTCACTAGATGTTGGTAACAACCCATCCAATCCACACAGGCATAATAATCCAAACCACTGATGTCCATAAATTTGTAATAATGTGTAATAATGAGAACTGACATGGGGAAAAAGTATTGCACACACTTACTTAACCTGATTTAATACTTCACACAAAAGATTTTGCTAGTGACGACAGGTTAAAGATGCCCCCTATATAGAGAAACTAGGCGCATACATTGCTCAGGTGTGATTTGGCCATTCTTCCACACAAACACTGTTCGAATCCCGATGGCTCGTTGGGCTCCTTCTATGAACACTTATTTTTAGTTTCTTTCATAAATTTTCTATTGACTTTAGTACAAGTAAAATATATCTTTGTACCGTGTTAGCCAGTAGAGATAAAAAAATTGTTTAAAAGAACAGAGAGTCCTCAGTGGTTGATACCTTTTAATGGCTAACTGAAAAGATGGTAATAATTGCAAGCTTTCGAGACTACTCAGGTCTCTTCATGCCTGATGAAGAGACCTGAGTAGTCTCGAAAGCTTGCAATTATTACCATCTTTTCAGTTAGCCATTAAAAGGTATCAACCACTGAGGACTCTCTGTTCTTTTAAACAATTTTTCTATTGACTTTAGGTCAGATGTTTGGTTGGCCATTCTAGCAGCTTTATTTTCTTGCTCTGAAACCAATTGAGAGTTTCCTTGGCTGTGTGTTTGAGATCATTGTCTTGCTGAAATATCCATCCTCATTTCATCTTCATCATCCTGGTAGATGGCAGCAGTTTTTTACAAGAATTGTCTTAGTACATTTGTTCATTCATTCTTCCTTAAACACATTAAGTTTGCCAGTGCCTTATGCTAAAAAACAGCCCCACCATGATGTTCCCAACTCTAAACTTCACTTTTGGTATGGTGTTTTTAGGGTGATAAGCAGTGCCTTTTGGCCTCCAAACATGGTGGCATCCAGAGAGTTCAATTCTGATCTCCTCTGACCAGACTATTTTCTCAGTATTTCACAGGCTTGTTTAAATATTGCTGAGCAAACTGTAAACACACTTGACCAGTTTTTTTGTTCAGCAATGGAGTCTTGTGTGATGAGCATGCATATAAGCCATGGCGGTTGAGTGAATTACTTATTGTTTTCTTTGAAACACATGTATCTGCTGATTCTAGGTCTTTCTGTAGCTCTCCACAGTTTGTTCTTAGCTCTTGGACAATTATTCTGATAATTCTTTTCACTCCTCTGTCTGAAATCCTGGGGGAGCACCGATTTATGGTGAAATCATGTTGTTATTGTTTATTATCATATTATCACCAATTATTCCATGGTGCTTTACATGTGAATGTTGTTACCACTTCTGGATTATGGCCCCAACAGTGGTCACTGGAGCCTTCTGTAGTTTTTAGAAATTCTCCTGTAACCAATACTATTAGTAGGTTTTGCAACAATAAGGGTGTGTGAAGTTCTTGAGACTAGAGATGAGCGAATCTCCCAAGATTTAGTTTGGTACATGTTTGCCGAATTTACCTGTATTCGTTGAACAGTTCACCAAACAGTTCGCCGAACAGTTTGCCGAACATATCTAAATACTATTGAACTCAATGGGAGCCAAAAATTATGTTCTAGTAAGGGCTAGGGGCGCTGGTGTTAGTAAGGGCTAGGGGGGCTGCATAAGAAAGAAAATAAGGAGTAAAGCAGGGCAGTTATAGTCACCAACTTTCCTCGAGGATGTAATGCTACTTCTGTGCTCATTAAATCGCATACATATTCACTGCTTTCCCAGGCCACCGGCAGTCACGGTGTCTGTGATTGGTTGCATTCAGACTGCGCCTCCACCATGTGTGACAGGATCTCTGATTATTTGAAATCACACATGCTGTCTGAATCCTTTTTAGTGGGGTAAAAATAAATAAATTAAAAAATGGCATAGGGTCCCCCTTATTGTGATAACCAACACTGATTATGTAGATAACTACAGGCTGCAGCCCCAAACAGGGCACGTTATCTTGCCTGGGTATCAAAATACGAGGGACCCCATGCAGCTTTTTTAAATTATTTAAATAAATAATTTAAAAAAATGACTACAGTCCCCTCAAATATTGATACCCAGCCATGATAAAGCTTACAGCCTGGTGAGTACCTTGGTTAATGGGTCCCCCCAGCCTAAAAATAACAGCTTGCAGCTGCCCAGAATTGTCGCATCCAGTAGATCTAGCTCATCCCAATTGCCCTGGTGTAGTGGCAATCGAGATAATATAAGGAGTTAATGATAGCTGTGATTTGTCAACAAATGACAGCTGCCATCAAGTCCTATATTAGTGATGAAGAGGGGTCTATGAGATCCCCCCATTACTTACCCCTTAAGTAAAAATAAATAAAACACCAACACAAAAAAATCCTTTATTTTAAATAAAATACAAAAAACACCCTCTTTCTCCAATTTATTAACCCCACAGACACCCAGGTCCGACATAATCCACACAAGGTACCATTACAATCCCGGCTCTGCTATATACTGAAGTCGAAGCACGTGGGCACAGTACAGAACATGACCACCCACTGTGGCTTCAGGCAGACACTGACTGAGCCGCAGCTGTGAATGGTGACATCAATAAATTTATCTGCGGTCACAGCTGCAGGTTCCCAAGGTACCTCACCTATGACTGCAGATAAACTGACCTCCGGTGAACTGATTTTACTCAGTGACCTCACCCCAGGTGAACTAAGTTCAATGAGACCTGCATCTCCTGGCACAAAACCGCATTTTGCTTTTTGCCAATTTATACACAAAGTTCATGCATCAATTAGGGTTCCAATGCCCAGCAGCTATACAAAAGTCTAAAACTAATGTCAATTGTCAGTTGCAGTGGTGAAGAGCACCATAATTTGGATCTTGAGCAGTGAACATGTGTTCTCTAGTTTACATGTTACTATATAGAAGTCAAATAGATGAGTCTGCGTTTGGCAGATGTCAAAAAAGCTGCCTTCTTTATTTCCAGTTAAGGGAGATGCTAAAACTACAAGATTCAAAGTTAGAAATAGGAGCCAGCACGATCTGAAATTGGCATGCATCATATAAAAAGTGCAAATTCATATATTTATTCCAACTATACTATAATAAAAAAATGAGATTTTTAGCAAATAATTGATCAATTCTTTGAGCCACCCCTGCCAACGTCACGGCAAATCTCAATAGGGGGGTCCTAACCTATATTATGTATTTCATGTGCCATGCGGCCTCCTAGATAAAGTTAAAAGCAGAACCATAATAGAGCACACATACCTGTAACCTGTATATAGCCGCTTCTATGTTGCAAAAGAGGCAATTATGGATAGAGGCCAGCCCAGGTCCCAGTATGTGGAGCAAGCTCTACACATAGCAGGACTATATCAGAACTGATCCTCCCAGTGCCAGACAGCAACCATTGATAAAGGCGGACCAGATACAAGTATGGTGCTTAATTAGCATTGCCTGTGGAAAGGGCGAGGCAACTGAGTGTGAACAGCTACCAACAGGAGGAATACATTGCAAACCAAAATCAAAGTTAGTAAGGTAATTTCAATGCTTGACCAATAAAAAGCTATTTGACGAGAGAGCGGGAAAAGGCAGTGAAAGTAACCAGCTTGGAGAGAGCTTGCTGAGCGAAATGGATCCTGATCATATAATGGTGACCATGAACATGATCTACTTTTGTTTTATAGAGATCCTCAGTAGGGATGAGTGGAGCTGTGGAAGTTGAGGTTCTCTTGGTTCAGCTGGACTTTAGTTAAAAGTTTGGTTTGGGACTTGGACTTGACCCGAACATGACCCGGACTCTGAACCATATAAGTCAATGGGGATCCAAACTTTGATGCTGTAAAATGGTCATAGTCAGGGCTGGGGGGGCTGCAAAAAGAAGCAAAATGGAGGTAAGAACAGGATAATTGCCCTGTAAAGAAATGTGGATAGGGAATGAATAAAAAAAACAGCATGGGGTCTCTCTATTTTTGATAACCAGTGCAGGTAGAGCAGCAGCCCTCAGCTGTCCCACACCGTTTTTCATGGATACCTAAGCTACAATGCCCTGTACATGAGGTAAGAGACATGGCTTTATCAGGAGAACTATACTACATTTGTAATTGGTGGTATTTGCTAATATTCTTATTATTACAACTACTACATATTGGGATAGGATCTTGGTGATGGGAATAACCCTTTAAGTTATTTTTTTTAAATGCTATTAAGGGGACTATAGCTGTAGCAATTCAGACAAATGCCAGGATACTGCAAACTTGAGTGGCAAGGTCACTGTGAAAAAAAACAACAGTTAATAAGAAACTGTAAAATCAGAGGATATTTTTAATCTATTGGTGTAAGTATTTTGCCTAGTTTTATGAATGTAAAAGGAAAGGATTTAAGAATATAAGCTTTGTAAAGTTTAGTGTTCAGAAATTATAGTATTCCCTGAGTAATTGTAACATGACTTTGGTGCTAAATTGACTAATCCCAACATTAACAGTAACTTCATAGCCTGGGTTGTTTTTTTCATTTCAAGAACATTTACAATATTTCTATCTAGAAGAAAAAGGCCTGAGAAATCCATGTTACAAAAAATGCAAAATAAATCTACTGCAGAGAAAATGATTGAGCTAAATATTTAGAATCGTGTGAATGTTTTTCCGATTTTCTGCTCTTTTCGGTAATATTCTCACCTTCATGTAACCTTGGTGCCATGTTAGATGTTTTTCATTTTCCTGTTTCCTCCTTTTCCTATCTTATCAGCAATGCTGCTTCCTAGTTTTTAGACTCTGATTCCAATTTAAGTGCATTTATCTTATCATAGCTTTTACTTTTATGCTTTCCATCTTCGGGATGTATATGGTTAAACGTTATATCAGTTTTACTGCACTGTATTTCAATTTTTGTGTGTTAAGCCGTTTACAGGGGCAAATTGTCAATTTTCTTTCCGTTATTTGCAACAATAATGCTATTTTTGTGTATAGTGCAGAATAAAATCATTGCATAGCAGTACATAAAGTATCTGTTGTGTCTGCATGCACAGTGGAGATTGATAAATGACAAACAGGTAATATTTTGCTTTACTGATAGTTAGACAACATGGCCCCCATTCTTAATTTACCACCCCTGACATCATTATGGGTTGGAAAAAAAGTCCTCACTGATCAAACATTGATATCCTATTTTAATAATATTCTACTGATGCAATAGTATATTAGGCCCCCTTCACACATCCATATGTCCAGTAAGTGTGGTGTCCGTTTTCACCCGTACTGGTGACACATTTTCACGCATACTCATTAAAATCAGTGAACCACACATAAGTCTGTGTGATCCACACGGAAACATGTCCATTTTTTAGCGTTCGCACAGATGACAAAAGGCACTAGAGATCTATGGGTCAGTGAAAAACACATACAGTACACAAATAGCATCCATATGACATCTGCGTGCTGTCCCTGTTACACAGACCAGAATTAAATGCATCCAAGAAATTAAAGATTTTTATGTTTTTAACCTCTTTATGACTGCAGGCTGTACTGGTACGTCCTAAGTGGTTATAGTGTAATCATCAGCCACTGCTGCGGGCAGCTGCCGGTGATCAGCGCACATGTCAGCTGATGTGAACTGCTGTGTTCCTCACAAGCATGGGTGGAATCGCAATCCATTCGCGCCTGTTACCCCTTAAACTGCGTTGTCAAAATGTGACATCGCAATTTAAATCCCCACCACGGTAAATCTTTTCTTACCTGCCTCCATCAGCGGCGCTGTGATGTGATCACTGTGAGCCGATCTTTGTTATGGTAGCACAGGGCCATGTGATGAAGCCTGTAGCTCACATGACTCACTTCCTGTTTCACCCAGCCAATTGCTGCCAGTGACAAGAGGTGAGTATTTACAGCTACACAGCTGTGATCACCAGAAATTAATAAGCGATCAGACTGATGATCCTTATAGCACCCTAGTGGTACTAGTAAAATAAAAAAAAATAATGTAAAAAAAAGATTGAAAAAAATAAAAAGAAATAAAAAACCTAAAAGTTCAAATCACTCCCCATTCGCCCCATTGAAAATTAAAGACTAAAGTTAAAAAACTAAAAAATATACAAACATTTGGTATCACCACATTCAGAAATGCCCAATCTATCAAAATATAAAATCAATTAACCTGATCGGTAAACGGCATAGCGGCCACCAGAAATACTCACCTCTTGTCACTGGCAGCACTCAGCCGGGTGAAACAGGAAGTGAGTGATGTGAGCTACAGGAGTCATCACCATGACCCTGTGCTATCATAACAACCATAGGCTCACAGTTATCACATCCCAGTGCCACTGATGAAGCCGGGTAAGTAAAGATTTACCGTGGTGGGGATTTAAATTGCGATGTCACATATTGACATCACGGTTTAAGGGGTGACAGGCGCGAGTGGATTGCGGATCCACCCATGATTGTAAGGCACACATGTCAGCTGTTCAAATCAGCTGACATGTGCGCTGATCACCGGCCGCTGCTCGCAGCAGCGGCTGGTGATTACACTACGACCGCTTAGGACATACCAGTATGGCCTGCGGTCGTTAAGGAGTTAATCCTTCCCCTCCTGACATTAAAACGTCTTTGGTATTGTATCGGGTGTCTGAAATGTGCTTCTTGTGACAATCAGGTTTATTCCCAACTAGCTGTAGTACCCGAGCGTTGCCCGGGATAGTAATTGTTTCTCTGTTGCTCTCCCAGTCTCTGTATATGTGTCGCTGTCTGTCTCTTTCCTTATCTGTCTGTGTCTATGTCTCTGTCTGTCTGTTTCTATCTCTCTGTCTGTCTTTGTATCAGTCTGTCTATATCTCTGTGTCTGTCTCTATGTCTGTATCTGTTTGTCTCTCTTTCCCCGTCTGTCTCTTTCCCCATCTCTCTGTCTGTCACTTTCCCCGTCTGTCTCTTTCCAGGTCTGTCTCTTTCCAGGTCTGTCTCTTTCAAGGTCTGTCTCTTTCAAGGTTTGTCTCTTTCCCTGTCTGTCTTTGTCTGTCTCTCTGTCTTTCTCTTTCCCCATCTGTCTCTTTCCAGTTCTATCTCTTTCCAGGTCTGTCTCTTTCCCCGTCTATCTTTGTCTGTCTCTCTGTCTCTTTCCCATCTGTTTCTTTCCAGGTCTGTTTCTTTCCAGGTCTGTCTCTTTCCCTTTCTGTCTCTTTCCCCGTCTATCTCTTTCCTTGTCTGTCTCTTTCAAGGTCTATCTCTTTCCCTGTCTCTCTGTCTCTGTCTGTCTCTTTCTTTGTCTGTCTCTATCTCTCTGTTTCTTTCCCCATCTGTCTCTTTCCAGGTCTGTCTCTTTCCCGGGTCTGTCTCTTTCCCCGTCTGTCTTCCCGTCTCTTTTCCTGTCTCTTTCACTGTCTGTCTTTGTCCATCTCTTTGTCTGTGTCTTTTCCTGTCTGTCTCTTTCCCTGTCTGCCTGTCTCTTTCCTTGTCTGTCTTTATTTCTCTGTCTCTTTCCCTGTCTGTCTCAATCAAGGTCTGTCTCTTTCCTTATCTGTCTTTGTCTGTCTCTGTGTGTGTGTCTTTTCCCCGTCTGCCTGTCTCTGTCCCTGTCTGCCTGTTTCTTTCCCCATCTGTCTCTTTCCAGGTCTGTCTCTTTCCAGGTCTGTCTCTTTCCCCGTCTGTCTCTATATGTTTCTTTCACCGTCTGTCTCTGTCTGTCTCTCTGTCTCTCTCTATCCGTCTCCCCACTGACATCATATTACTTCACACATAAGCTTCTTAGGGGTACTTTGCAAACTACGACATCGCAGCTGCGATGTCGGTGGGGTCAAATCGAAAGTGACGCACATCCGGCGTCACTGTCGATATCGTAGTGTGTAAATCCTTTTTGATACGATTAACGAGTGCAAATGTGTTGTAATCATATCATCGGTGTAGTGTCCGACATTTTCATAATTTCCCTGCAGCGACGGTACAATGTTGTTCCTCGTTCCCCTGCGGCAGCACACATCGCTGTGTGAGAAGCCGCAGGAGCGAGGAACATCAGCTTACCTGTGTCACCGCGTCTCACACCGGCTATACGGAAGGACGGAGGTGGGCGGGATGTTTATGTCCCGCTCATCTCCGCCCCTCCGTTTCAATTGGCCGCCTGCCATGTGACGTCGCTGTGACGTCGCACGACCCGCCCCCTTAGAAAGGAGGCGGGTCGCCGGCCAGAGCGACGTCACAGGGCAGGTGAGTGCGTGTGACACTGCCGTAGCGATAATGTTCGCTACAGCAGCTATCACAAGATATCGCTGCTGCGACGGGGGCGGGGACTATCGTGCTCGGCATCGCAAGCATCGGCTTGCGATGTCGTAGTGTGCAAAGTACCCCTTATACTAACACTGTCCTTTGTTCCTATAGCAACCAATCACAGCTGCTATTAATAAACTGTAGTTCCATGCTCCATTCACTTGAATGGAGGCATGTTTTTTGGAGAGTAAATGTAAAGCGCATAGTTAAATTTTCCTGTCAAAACATAGTCTACGACGTTCTCTGGTCACATGAGGCGTCTGTGCAAAATTTCGTGAATGTAAATGCAACGGTGCGGATTCCTTTAGCAGACATATACATACACACACACACACACACACACACACACACACACACACACACACACACACACATACATACACTCAGCTTTATATATTAGATATCCAATTTTTAACATGCTCTAAAAGTCATCTATTTAGATAGACCTATCCCATGTCCTAATCTAATTCTTCTATGCTTACCCCCTTTTAATCCTCATACCCCTTTTTCTCTTTTTCAACTGAACATGAGCCATTCTTTCAACATTATTCCGACATTCCATTCAATGTTCACCCTGTTGTTCATATGGATTGTTTATTATTGCAAATAAAGGATTTTTTCCACTGTGTGTGTTTATTAACTTTAAATTACAGGTTAATCATTGGGGGTGTCTCATAGACGCCTGCAATGATTAATCTAGTACTTAGTGGCAGCTATGGGTTGCTGCCATTAACTCCTTATTACCCCGATTGCCAACGCACCAGGGCAAATCGGGAAGAACCAGGTAGAGTCCCAGAACTGTCCCATCTAATGGATGCGGCAATTCGGGGCGGCTGCTGGCTGATATTGTTAGGCTGGGGAGCTCCCCATAACGTGGGGCTCCCCATCCTGAGAATACCAGCCTTCAGCCGTATGGCTTTATCTTGGCTGGTATAAAAATTGGGGGGGACCGCACGCTGTTTTTTTTTATTTATTTTACTGCACAGTATAGACCCGCCCACCGGCTGCTGTGATTGGTTGCAGTGAGATAGCTGTCACTCAGCGTGGGGGCGTGTTTCACTGCAACCAATCATAGGCGCTGGTGGGTGGGGAAAGCAGGGAATACGAGATTGATTAATCAATGAAGTAAATGGGAGCTTTCATTAACTTCTAAATAACACCTAATGGGTAAGTAGTACTTTGTGTGGCTCTTGTGCTCTTCAAACCTTTTTGGAGATATTTATTATCCCTGAAATCAAGCACATTTGCACTTTATATTGAGACCTTGTGTCTTATGGGATGCACTTCCACACTTCTTCTTTAGATTTAACCTATTCAGGCCCATTACAGGAGTAATAACATCTCTACTTACCAACCTGAAAGGGAATTCCTGTGCCTTTTTCCTTTCTCCTCACTACGTTTCTCTGATCCTATGATATTTATTGATATTTATACATTATCTTGTGACCCCCTATGTATTTCTTGTTGCCAATAAAATATTTTTATATGCATGAAATATGATTTGGGCCCTTTTTATGTTACTTGGCACCTCAAGCCCCTTTTTTCTTAAGCTTTTAGTCACGTATAGCTCAGCATTGAGACCACCATCCATTCTGATCAAGTATTCAACGCCAGGAGGTATATAAATAAAGGTTTAGAATAAAATTAGTACGAGTTACTTTGGGAGATGTCTTGATTTCTTTTATGAGAAAAATTCAACAAATTACATGTGTTATCCAGAAAAAAACAGCAATGTATGTATCTATGATGTTAAAAGAAAATGAAAAGAGTTGTCAGATATGACACTAAATCAATAGACATGAGATCCAGGATGAATGGTGCTGATTCTCTAACTGGAAAGGCCTTTATATCATTTGATATATTTATCCTTCTACGGCTGAAACAATTAGGCTTATTATTTATAATCGCTGGAGCATTGTGTAATATTGTTGTATGCTGCCTCTTTCATGTGTAAATTCTCAATGTGGCAATTTTAAGAAAATTTCTGACTATTAAAAATACATTTATCAGGCCATAATAGAAATAATCTTCTAGCAGCTACTTATAGATTACACGAAGGAAATCAACCACACATTACATAGATGGAGAATGCCTCATATGTAGCATTCTATTTCATTAGCAAAAGAAATGTGGACTATATAAAGCTTTCATTACAACATTTTAAGTGATTTTCCACACAAATATTACAGGAATTATAATTGACTAATGCTAGATACTGGACAACGGTAGTATAACCTTTCCAAAAGTCTCCTACAGGCCCATATCCAGACCGGATTTTCTGAGACAGGTTTTACTTATTATATGCATACTGGCCATCTTCTTTGCGAAAACCTACCACTTCTTCATGCATTTGAGGAGATCTACTAGATTAGGCCATATAAATTAAATTATTTTGTGCAGGAGTGCTCCAAATTCTCAACATGCCTCGTACTTTTGTTCTTAAAAAAGATAAGATTAGGGTTAAGGGAAGGTTTAGGAGGAATACTGGTCATAATTGATTGACAAGCCACCTTTAAATAATGAGCATTGAAATTAAAGGTCAACTGTTTAATAAATAGTCTCATCACAATGGCTAGAGAGCAATGGTGAGCTCCTGCATATTTTTTCCCCAACTCTATTGAATAAGTTACTTTAGTTGGGTCACAGAACCGGGGAAAAGCAGAAGTTTCATGCAGCTCAAACTTATGTAGCTTTGCTAATCTATATTATAAGTTTGGTTCTTCTTCTGTATTTATGTTATGAGCTTGGTTCTAAAACTGTAATTGTTATTATGTTATGAGCTTGGTTCTTGTGCTGTATTGATATTATGAGTTTGGTTCTGTAGATATATGATGAACTTGATCTTTGTGCTGTATTGATATTATGAGTTTGATTTTGGTGCAGGATTTATGCTATGAACTTTGATACTTTAGTTATATAATAAGCTTGGTCCTTGTGCTGTATCTATGTTATGAGCTTAGTTCTAAAACTGTAGTTATGTTATGAGCTTGGTTCTTGTGCTGTATTGATATTATGAGCTTGGTTCTTTAGATATATGATGACCTTGATTCTTGTGCTGTATTTATTTTATGAATTTGATTTTGGTGCAGGATTTATGCTATGAGCTTTGTTACTTTAGTTATATGATAAGCTTGGTCCTTGTGCTGTATATATGTTATTAGCTTAGTTCTAAAACTGTAGTTATGTTATATTATGAGCTTGGTAATTGTGCTGCATAGATATTATGAGTTTGGTTCTGTAACTGTATGATGAACTTGATCCTTGTGCTGTATTTATTTTTAAATTTCATTTTGATGCACGATTTTATGCAATGGGTTTTGTTCTCTTACTTCAGTTAAGGGATGAGCTTGATCCTTGTGCAGTACTTATGTTATGAGCTTTGTTCTAAAACTGCAGTTATATTATGAAGTTGGTTCTTGTGCTGTATTGATATTGTGAATTTGGTTCTGTAGTTATATGATGAACTTGATCTTTGTGCTGTATTTATTTTATAAGTTTGATTTTGGTGCAGAATTTATGCTATGAGCTCTGTTTTTTGTTCCTTTAGTTCTGTGATGAGCTTGGTTATTGTGCTGTATTTATGTTATGAGCTTGGTTCTGCCATGGTAGTTATGTAATTATGTTGTAAAGTAGATTCTTATGTATTTATGTTACATGCTTGGTACTGTAGTTATGTTATGTGATGAGCTTTCTTTTGCTGTATTTATTATATGTTTTGAACTTGTTTTTGTGCTGTAACTATGTTATGAACTTGGTTCTGGTACTGTAGTTACATTTCATTATGAGCTTGGTTCTCATGATGTATTTATGTTATGACCTTAGTCCTGATGCTGTATTTATGCTATGAATTGAGCTTGGTTCATGTGTAGTATTCATTTTATTAACTTGGTCCTTGTGCTGTATTTATGTTTTGATCTTTGCTGTTTAGGTTATGAGCTTGTGTACTGCCCCATGGAAGCAGCTGAGCTGCTTGGATCGGGGTTCACTGTGGCTCGAGGGTCTCCGGACTCGGGGGCATGCGGCCACTCGAATGAAAAGGGGGGGTATTTACAGGTGAGTTATAGTTCGTGACATCACCCATGGTGTGTGGTAATTAGGAGTACCACCGCTGCTGTTGTGAGTACCCGGGTATGCTGGAGCTGGGCAACAAGATGTTGGAACCCTCCACGGGTAGGTGATGCCCCGGGACTCAGTGAAGGGGGTTTTTGTGTCGTAGGTTTGAAGGGGTCACTCTTGTACTCACTCAGTTCATAAGCAGACACCGACAACCGGTAAACCAAGTCTCTGGGTACCGCTGCTGCTGAGGGGAGCTTGTCCGGGTCCCGTCCCCTATGGTGTTGCCTGGTGATCCGTGACCTGCCTCCTGGCGCTAAGTTTAATTTCAACTTGGTAGCCCAGTAGTATGGAACTTGTCGGGCCCCGCTCCCTATTTTGGCGAAGTGTGGGAGCTTGCTCTCAGGGCTCACGCTTGGGATTTTCTGGACCGTGTTTGGTTGGAGAGTCCTATCCCCCTCGTTGTGCTAATGCCCCGATCTCGGAGCGGGTGGGAACGGATCACGAAGGCTCCATTCTCCTCAGGTGAATTGTCGGGTTGCCTGAAGCTACTCCCCGACCTAGGGTCTGTGCACCCCATCATGCCTTTGGTCTCGGACCGGTGATAGGGCCAGGCTGCTGGCCGTCCTGCCCGACGGGTCAGAGCACCTTGCCATGATCCCCTGCGGCTGGGGGTTTGACTCCTCTAGGTCCAGACCACCGTCTGCAACCTAGGTAGTACTTCGGGAGACCCAACTCCCGACTTCCTTCTCCACTCACTTGCTTTACTCGACTCTACTCTATACACTTCCTCACCCCCCCTCCCTGACCCCCCAGGTGGGCAACTCTATTCCTCTCAAGCCGTCCACTGGTGTATCAGGTGGGTGTGGTGCAGGGTGTCGCTAGGACTTTGATTTTCTGTTGGAGGCAACACCACTTAAGTAGGGACCCAGAACAAAGAGGGAGGCGGAATACTGCACTGAAGGGCACCTTGTGCAGTACCCAGTGATGACCTGATAGTCCATGGGTGTCACACTTGTTTCTGGAGAGACTTCAAAGCATAATGAACATTGGGTGAAAAAAAAATAAAAAAAAGCAATATTTACTTTGCTGCTCACCTTTTCCTCCAGATTCTTCTTTACTTCTCCAATGCACACAATGCACTCTTCCGCCATCCCCACTGTGTGCAGGGGCTTTGAGGGTTCAGTAAACCTCTGACGTTATGACGCACATTGTCAATGTGCGTTACCTAAAGCGGGCTTTACACACTGCGATATCGCCCGAATTTTGTCGTTGGGGTCACGGTTTTGGTGACGCACTTCCGCAATCGTTAGCGATATAGCTTTGTGTAACAGCGTTCAGCGATGTAAAATCGTCGCAAAAGCGTGATTTATCGCTAATCGGCTACACGGGTCCTAATTCCCAAAAATCGTTACTTCAGCAGTAACGAGGTTGTTCCTCGTTCCTGCGGCATCACACATCGCTGCGTGTGACGCCGCAGGAGCGAGGAACGTCTCCCTACCTGCCTCCCGGCCGCTATGCGGAAGGAAGGAGGTGGGCGGGATGTTACGTCCCGCTCATCTCCGCCCCTCCGCTGCGATTGGGCGGCGGTTCAGTGACGTCGCTGTGACGCCGCACGGACCGCCCCCTTAGAAAGGAGGCGGTTCGCCGGTCACAGCGACGTCGCCGGACAGGTAAGTATGTGTGACGGCTCTGGGCGATGTTGTGCGGCACGGGCAGCGATATGCCCATGTCGCGCAACAGATGGGGGCGGGTACGCACACTAGCGATATCGGGACCGATATCGCAGTGTGTAAAGTAGCCTTAAGGCTCTATGTCAGAAATGTATTCAATGCTAAAAAACCCTGGTGCAGAATAAAGGTGAAGGAAGAGGATGCCACATGCCATAGAGGAGTAAAGTAGAGCATTATTTTATACCTTTTCTCATCCGGTACAAAATAGCAATATCACAGCTTGCAGGCCACCATCTTCCGAAGCCGATCATGCAAAATACTTATTTGGGATTATACATATTTTATTTTTTTTATAAAATTTGGGGCGAATTTCAATTGCCTTGAACTGATTTGCTCATCTCTACCGGTAACCAAAGCATTTTGTCAATTGCTCTTTAATAAAAGTAAATGCTGACAGCTTGTTGCCGATTACTAAGGAGCTTTTATATACTGAAACTTTGCATACATTTCTACATGACCATGTATCACATCCCATTTATTATTTTACATGACCATGTATCACATCCCATTTATTATGTACTTAATATGTGGAATTGAGCTACTCTAATACTCTACTTCAGATTTATAGTATAGTTTGATTTAGTTTAACTGAAATTTCCATTTAAAAGATTTACCCACAAAACAGGTATCAATAACAGCTGCGCATATGGATACAAGCATTTTATGTGTGATGTAATGACCTCATTCTACCAATATTTCATTTTTGCAAGTGCTAATGCACCAAAGCGCATAGTGAATCACAATTTGTGAAATGTTTTTTATCAATACATAACAATCATTTTAGGATGTCACTGTGCATTAGCTGCTGACACCGTTTTTCTTCATTTGCTATATTTTTAGTGCTATATTTGCCTATAAATTCATATTTTCTTGTAGGATGTTTTAATGAATGTTCAGCTTTGACTATGGTAACGCTATTCTGGAAACTAATTTCTGTGGGATCTTCATACTGAAGAGAGGATGTAGCTGTTTAGATGCTCATAAGAAACACATTTATTTATGTAAATTGACTTAGAAGCACCACAGTGCATGTGGGACCTCTATGTAAATGTGAGCAGTGTTTTCTAAGGGCTCCTATACATATTAGACAAAAGTTGTATGACCCTGCTGATTTCAGCAGGACCAGCCATCTCACGTATAATCACGTATATATCATGTATAAGAACCTAAGCTGCCACCAGAACAGTCTCGCTGTGGCCTTTTATCTTCTCCCCACTGAATAAATATGAATGTTTGGGTGAGAATTCATGTATATGGGGTATTTGGAAGAAATTGATGTGTGTATGGGCAACCTTAGCTAAAATTAGTGCAAGTGATATACTTTAAAGGGATTATCAACTACTCAGTCAATCACTCTATTCCCCACTTATAAACTAATAACTGTTATGCACCTCTCTAGCACAAACGCTGTTCTAGCACTGGCTCTCCTGGGGCTCACGTGACATTATGTAGCCAATTAGTGGCCGCTTTACACTCACACCTTCAGCCATAAGTGACATCCAAAGGAAGTGAAATTGGCGGCTGCTCTCTCACTTCCTCCAGATGTTTGTTTTGTTCGAAAGAGGGGAGAGTGAAGTGGCAGCTGACTGGTTGACCTTGAAGGGTTAATGCACTTAGCTATATAAAGTACTATCTGTACTACCCAGCTTCGCCCGGGTTAATAACTGTTGTTAACAAAATAGAATGTATTAACAAAAATGTATTCTGCACACAAAAACCACAAAACAAATAGATAGAAATGTAATTATTAAAAGGCAAAAACTAAGTTAATAGAAGCATTTCACAACATATATTTTACCACCACAGATATTCCACACAGATTTAACTAAATTGGCCAAGTAATGTGCTCCGTCTGTCTC
Organism: Anomaloglossus baeobatrachus; assembly: GCF_048569485.1. NCBI lineage: Eukaryota > Metazoa > Chordata > Amphibia > Anura > Aromobatidae > Anomaloglossus > Anomaloglossus baeobatrachus. The sequence goes on along the minus strand of NC_134358.1, from coordinate 221,500,048 downwards.
TTTCCAGGTCATTCTCTTTCCAGGTCAGTCTCTTTCCCTGTCTGTCTCTTTCCCTGTCTGTCTCTGTCTGTCTCTTTCACCGTCTGTCTCTGTCTGTCTCTTTCCCTGTCTGTCTCTATCTCTCTGTCTCTTTCCCTGTCTGTCTCTATCTTCGCCCGGGTTAATAACTGTTGTTAACAAAATAGAATGTATTAACAAAAATTTATTCTGCACACAAAAACCACAAAACAAATAGATAGAAATGTAATTATTAAAAGGCAAAAACTAAGCTAATAGAAGCATTTCACAACATATATTTCAACACCCCAGATATTCCACACAGATTTAACTAAATTGGCCAAGTAAAGTGCTCCGTCTGTCTCTTTCCAGGTCTGTCTCTTTCCAGGTCAGTCTCTTTCCCTGTCTGTCTCTTTCCCTGTCTGTCTCTTTCCCATCTGCCTGTCTCTGTCTGACTCTTTTTTTGTCTGTCTCTATCTCTCTGTTTCTTTCCCCATCTGTCTCTTTCTAGGTCTGTCTTTTTCCCAGGTCTGTCTCTTTCCTCGTCTGTCTCCCCGTCTCTTTGTCTGTCTTTTCCTGTCTGTCTCTTTCCCTGTCTGCCTGTCTCTGTCTGTCTCTTTCCTTGTCTGTCTCTATTTCTCTGTCTCTTTTCCCGTCTGTATCTATTAAGGTCTGTGTCTTTCCCCATCTATCTTTGTCTGTCTCTCTGGCTGTCTCCTCCTTCCCTGTCTGCCTGTCTCTGTCCCTGTCTGCATGTCTGTCTCTTTCCCCATCTGTCTCTTTCCCCATCTGTCTCTTACCCCATCTGGCTTTTTCCAGTTCTGTCTCTTTTCAGGTCAGTCTCTTTCCAGGTCAGTCTCTTTCCAGGTCTGTCTCTTTCCAGGTCAGTCTCTTTCCAGGTCAGTCTCTTTCCAGGTCAGTCTCTTTCCAGGTCAGTCTCTGTCTGTCTCTTTCCAGGTCTGTCTATTTCTAGGTTTGTCTCTGTCTGTCTCTTTCACCATCTGTCTCTGTCTGTCTCTTTCACCATATTGGGGTCCCTAGCTCTGTGACCCTAACTGTGTGTCATCTCATTGCAATTAAAAACTGCTATGGGTGGAGAGGGGTAACTAAGGACTTTCTTATATAGGAGATGGAAAAAACATGGCCGAAAGGGGCGGAGCTGTGTTCACATTCAGAAAAAAAAAAAACTACATATAACTGAATAGGATAACTGAAGTGAGCACTAATATATATATTATGAGTGCAAGCCAAAAAATTACATACTATATACGAATAAGGCTGCACATCAAACCTAAATAATAGTATAATGCCTCAAGCATATGGACAAATATTGGAATATACAATGAAAAATGCTACTTGCTAATTTGAACATGTGAATAATGAATTGCATACCTGCCATGAATATTAGGAAAAAGGAGATATTTAGCAATCGCATTGATCAATGTAACTGAGCCCCAAGGCCTCGTCAAGGCATATCTCTATATTGGGGTCCCTAGCTCTGTGACCCTAACTGTGTGTCATCTCATTGCAATTAAAAACTGCTATGGGTGGAGAGGGGTAACTAAGGACTTTCTTATATAGGAGATGGAAAAAACATGGCCGAAAGGGGCGGAGCTGTGTTCACATTCAGAAAAAAAAAACTACATATAACTGAATAGGATAACTGAAGTGAGCACTAATATATATATTATGAGTGCAAGCCAAAAAATTACATACTATATACGAATAAGGCTGCACATCAAACCTAGATAATAGTATAATGCCTCAAGCATATGGACAAATATTGGAATATACAATGAAAAATGCTACTTGCTAATTTGAACATGTGAATAATTAATTGCATACCTGCCATGAATATTAGGAAAAAGGAGATATTTAGCAATCGCATTGATCAATGTAACTCTATCCTTCAAGCCACACATCCAAGCCCTCTTCACCTCATGCCGATTACAACTCAAAAATATCTCCCGGATCCGTGCTTTTCTTAACCAAGAATCTGCAAAAACATTAGTGCATGCCCTCATCATCTCCCGCCTCGACTACTGCAACCTCCTGCTCTCTGGCCTCCCTTCCAACACTCTTGCACCCCTCCAATCTATCCTAAACTCTGCAGCCCGCTTAATCCACCTCTCCCCTCGCTACTCCCCAGCCTCGCCACTCTGCCAATCCCTTCACTGGCTTCCCATCGCCCAACGACTCCAGTTCAAAACATTAACCATGACATACAAAGCCATGCACAACCTGTCTCCTCCCTACATCTGTGACCTAGTCTCCCGGTACCTACCTGCACGCAACCTTAGATCCTCACAAGATCTCCTTCTCTGCTCCTCTCTTATCTCCTCTTCCCACAATCGTGTACAAGATTTCTCCCGTGCATCCCCCATACTCTGGAACGCTCTACCTCAGCACATCAGACTCTCCACGACCGTGGAAAGCTTCAAGAGGAACCTCAAGACCCACCTCTTCCAACAAGCCTACAACCTACAATAGCCTTCAGCCCAGTAGACCACTGCGCAACCAGCTCTGTCCTTACCTATTGTACCATCACCCATTCCCTGTAGACTGTGAGCCCTCGCGGGCAGGGTCCTCTCTCCTCCTATACCAGTCTGTCTTGTACTGTTAATGATTGTTGTACGTATACCCTCTTTCACTTGTAAAGCGCCATGGAATAAATGGCGCTATAATAATAAATAATAATAATAATAATGTAACTGAGCCCCAAGGCCTCGTCAAGGCATATGTCTATATTGGGGTCCCTAGCTCTGTGACCCTAACTGTGTGTCATCTCATTGCAATTAAAAACTGCTATGGGTGGAGAGGGGTAACTAAGGACTTTCTTATATAGGAGATGGAAAAAACATGGCCGAAAGGGGCGGAGCTGTGTTCACATTCAGAAAAAAAACTACATATAACTGAATAGGATAACTGAAGTGAGCACTAATATATATATTATGAGTGCAAGCCAAAAAATTACATACTATATACGAATAAGGCTGCACATCAAACCTAGATAATAGTATAATGCCTCAAGCATATGGACAAATATTGGAATATACAATGAAAAATGCTACTTGCTAATTTGAACATGTGAATAATGAATTGCATACCTGCCATGAATATTAGGAAAAAGGAGATATTTAGCAATCGCATTGATCAATGTAACTGAGCCCCAAGGCCTCGTCAAGGCATATCTCTATATTGGGGTCCCTAGCTCTGTGACCCTAACTGTGTGTCATCTCATTGCAATTAAAAACTGCTATGGGTGGAGAGGGGTAACTAAGGACTTTCTTATATAGGAGATGGAAAAAACATGGCCGAAAGGGGCGGAGCTGTGTTCACATTATATTTTCATTATGTGTAATGAAACCTGAATACACCTAATAGGATCCTTGAGATGGCTCCCAGTGAGTTTTGTGGTGATTTATAAGCTGGTGCATCCATCATTGCGATCTTGCCTCATGATCTCCTTCCCCTTATGTACTAATGGGGTGCCCCTTATATTGTGGGCTTTGTTTTTGGGACGTGTCCATTTATGCTTGTACTGTGCTCATTTTGTTTGATGAGGGTGTTGTTTGTACCTCTCATCGCCTTATGTGCGAGACTGTGGTTTGATCCTGTGAATGAGATATGTGGTCAGCGGGGGTCCGTTTCCCTGCATTCATTCTGGCCACTGGGAATATGAGGTGTGTTTTCATTAGCCGTGACCTCACTAGCTGGGCGGTGGGTGGATTGATGTATGCGTGACGCACCTGCCACTCCCACCGCCGCCTTATTCCCCTATCTCACTTCCGGTATACGAATTGAATGCTGCTTTGCGCTCCAGGATTGGAGCATGCGCGTTATCATGAAACGGGAGTCCCGCCCCCGATGTGACGCACTTCCGGTTTATTACTATGCGAGATCCGGAAGTGCTGTTTGGGATCTCGTGGCAGCAATATCGCTTGCGTTCCATGTGAATAGGAGATCGGCGCATGAAGGGGCATCATCACTATAACATATTGGATATGGATGCACCTGTGTATATGCATCATCACTGGTGAGTCTTTTGATTGGCCTCAAGTTTGATTGGTTTGTTACCATTTATATACCCTTTATCACTGTGGCTCTGGTTCCCCTGTGTGATTCTGGGAGCGAGGGCTTAGGACCTCTGGCCTCTATCTAAACACCGCAGTCCCCTGATGAGTCTTGTTTGACGAAACGCGTCGGGACGTGGATAGGGTCGGTGTAGGGGTATACAGAGAGGGCCAGATGTGGTCTGTTCTTGTCAGGACAGAAGTTATGGGCAACAGGATAAGCTAATCTCCTAGGTCTGTGTAGGGTCAGTCACAACTTGACGATACAAAGAGGACCCACACGGAGGAGATCCTGAGTTGTCCCAGACTGCTGAATATGGGTGAGATTGTTCCCATTTATTTGCATACTGAGCATTAGGATTGTGGTGGTCTTTCCACTGAGGACCTACTTTCAGCTCTTGATTTTTGTATATTGAGTTTGTTTGATTGTTTTTTCTTCCCTAATAGGTGGACCACTGTCCCTTGGGTAGATACAACCTACTCAATTTATTATTTATGTATATTGTGTTTTTTTGTTTTGTTTGTTATACATCACTGACTCCCTGTGTTTTGATAATTATTATCTGAGTGATCAGATCACTGGGGAGTTTTATGGTTACATGTACCCCCTATGGGCTTTTAATACATTATAATTAAAAGTTAAATTTTAGCCTCTTATTGCTACATTCACCATTTATTTGATAAGTGGCCTCCCTCTGTTTGAGGATTGCTGATATTACTATACGGACACAAGGTATGGCAGGTTTTTTGACTACTGGTTTAAACACAGACGATTGGCTGGCTGAAGCACAACAAATTTTCTCTGATCAGGGATTTGTGCAAAAAAGATATACCCCCTCCTATGGAGTGGCGTTTAAAGAACTAACACAGGTGTATAAGGATCAGGTGGTTTCATGGTGGGAGGTGAAGAGCTTGGAGAGCTACATCAAGGCGGGCATAGTCCCACGTGGTCTCCGTATTCACCTTACCGCGGGCTCCAGATACCGAAATCCTGATTTTGTCACCAACTGGGAGAGAGAGGCTACCAATAGCTCAATACGACTGATGCAATTGATGTTGGAAGAGGAAAGAGCTAACCTCTCCCAGCTGGATGACAAATTAAAGGAAAGTATTGACATTACCAAGAAGTTTGCAGGTGAATCTGATTTCACCACAAAAGAGAACAAGTTGAAGGACGAATTGGAACGTTTCCAATATAGATTAAAAGAGAGGAAGCACAAGCAATATATGAGGGACTACTCTGATTTTAAGGACAATCGGGCCTATCAGGTGGTTAACAACCAGCTACCTGGTCAAGTAACTGAGTGTGAGCCATCCTCTACGGATACTGACTTTTCAGACAGTGATAATTACAGGAGACAGAGGAATAACAGAAATAGAGGAAGGGGAAGAGGGAGAGTAAGAAGAGGCTCCAGATCTGGTGATAGGGGAGGTAATTCACCATTGAGCCCTTTTTTAGAACCCTATCCCCTCAGGAATCGGCTTCAACAACCCAGGAATTAACCTCTAACGTACAGGTTATCAATCTCTCAAAGAGCATTCTGGGTTATACAGAGGTTGAACTTCTTAAAAGAGGGCTATCTTTCGTTCCCACCTCGAATTTTGACACCTTTGAGGCCATTAAAGACCTAAATCTATTCCTACGGAAGGTCAGGTGGAGGAAACATTTTTTGCGTCAAGATTCCAGACTTTGTCAGGATCTTGATATTCCACCTGACCTTTTACCGGACATACGCTTACTGGAAAGCATCAGTACCATGGACCCTAGTCTTCAGGGTAAGGGACCTTTCACCGATCTAAAAAATAGGAGTACAAAATTTCCTCCCTCTTCCGGTGATCAATCGGCAATTGATGTTTTTGAGGAACTTGTCACACGTGAATTTAGATCTATCTCTCAGTCCTCCCTGTATACACCATATAATCTAACAAAGGAAGAGATGATGACATTGAGAGAACTGGAACATGACAGCCACATTGTCATCAAACCCTCGGACAAGGGGGGCAATGTGGTTGTCATGGATACCGACCAGTATGCGGAGATTTGTATCCAAATCCTGGGTGACAGGACTGGATATGAAAGACTCCTGACAAACCCAACGAAACAGTATCTGGGGGAACTTAAGGATATCTTGGATGAGGGCCTTTTGTCCGAGGTAATTAGTAAAACCGAGTATGAGTTTCTTCTCCCGAAAGAACCAACAATGGCGACCTTCTATTGTTTACCAAAGGTCCATAAGGGCCTTTGCCCTCTGAAGGGGAGGCCAATAGTTTCCGGGATCAATAATTTGACCCAGAACTGTGGAATATACTTGGATAGAGTTCTTAAGCCATTTGTTGCAGCCTTACCCTCATTCGTGAAGGACACACCTGACCTATTGAGGAAATTAGATGGGATATCAGTGAGTGAGGGCACACTTCTTGGAAGTGTGGATGTCGAGGCTCTCTACTCCTCTATTCCCCATATGAAAGGTCTGGAAGCGGTTGATTTTTTCCTGAACACGCGGGGCTGTCAGTTCAAGGAACATAACAAATTTGTTCTCAAACTCTTGGAGTTTTGTTTGAAAAGAAACATCTTTACTTTCGATGGGCGGATCTACCACCAGCTCAGGGGCACGGCTATGGGGAGCCCTTGTGCTCCCTCTTACGCCAATTTGTTCCTGGGCTGGTGGGAGGAAACGCACATTTTTGTGGAGGAGATGGAGGAATTTACATCGAAATTTGAGGTATGGGCCCGCTACATAGATGACATACTGATTGTATGGACAGGATCGAGGACGGAACTGTCTAACTATGTAGCGGGCCTTAACCAGAATGATATTGGCCTCACCTTCACACATGTCATTGGGGAAGATCATCTCCCTTTTCTGGATATCCTGATCCAGAAAAACGGTAATGGTGAAATTTCCACCTCAACATACCGCAAACCCACAGCCACCAACTCTCTCCTCAGATGGGAGAGCTGTCATCCCTTCCACATGAGGAAGGGTATTCCTAAAGGACAGTTCCTCCGTTTACGGAGGAACTGTTCGGATAAAAGGGTTTTTGAGAGCCAATCAAGGGAGCTCCGTGATCGCTTTAAAGAAAGGGGTTACCCTGGGGAGATTCTTAAGAGAGCCTATAATGAAGCAAAGAATACCCCTAGACCGGAATTGTTGAGGGACCGGGAGAGGCCATTAGAGGAGAATGGCTTCTCTCGCTTCATCACGACTTTCAATAATGGAGCTACTGAAATTCGCAAAATCTTAGAGAGCCATTGGCCCATTCTCTTGATGGATAGGGATGTGGGCCCCTCCTTGCCTGAACGACCAATGATTACCTATAAAAAAGGGAGATCTCTTGGTGATAGGCTTGTGCACAGCCATTTTGAACGACACCAAGAGACTAATTGGTTATCTAGGGAAGTGAAAGGCTGTTATAGGTGCTCTAAGTGTATAGCATGCCCCTACCTAGAAGTCGGGAAACCTTTCAGGAGTATGGTGCTGGACAGGAATTTTGAAATACGTCATTTCATAAATTGTCGCACTCAAGGAGTGATCTACAAAGCTACCTGTAGTTGCGGACTGGAATATGTGGGGAAAACGATCCGCGAGTTTAGGCGAAGAATTGGAGATCATCTCGGTGATATCGAACACAAGAGAGACAAACCACTAGCCAGACACATTTGGGCGAAACATGGTGGTGATCCCACAGCGATCCATTTTATGGGTATCGATGTTGTCCCTAGACCTAAGAGAGGTGGCAATTGGGACAGGCAGGTGCTCCAGCAGGAAACGAAATGGATATTCAGATTGGGTACCTCGTCCCCGGGGGGCCTAAATGAACAGCTTCAATTTGCCAGCTTTATTTAGACAGTAGGATAATTGCCAGCCAATGATAACCTTGACTAATTTTTAAGTAAATGTAACCTATATAGTCTTAGAGGGATAGGGATACATGGATTAATCCCTCTTTGTATGTGGAACCCTAGGATATGTACATTTCTACAACATCTGGGTAACATGACTATATATTTTCATTATGTGTAATGAAACCTGAATACACCTAATAGGATCCTTGAGATGGCTCCCAGTGAGTTTTGTGGTGATTTATAAGCTGGTGCATCCATCATTGCGATCTTGCCTCATGATCTCCTTCCCCTTATGTACTAATGGGGTGCCCCTTATATTGTGGGCTTTGTTTTTGGGACGTGTCCATTTATGCTTGTACTGTGCTCATTTTGTTTGATGAGGGTGTTGTTTGTACCTCTCATCGCCTTATGTGCGAGACTGTGGTTTGATCCTGTGAATGAGATATGTGGTCAGCGGGGGTCCGTTTCCCTGCATTCATTCTGGCCACTGGGAATATGAGGTGTGTTTTCATTAGCCGTGACCTCACTAGCTGGGCGGTGGGTGGATTGATGTATGCGTGACGCACCTGCCACTCCCACCGCCGCCTTATTCCCCTATCTCACTTCCGGTATACGAATTGAATGCTGCTTTGCGCTCCAGGATTGGAGCATGCGCGTTATCATGAAACGGGAGTCCCGCCCCCGATGTGACGCACTTCCGGTTTATTACTATGCGAGATCCGGAAGTGCTGTTTGGGATCTCGTGGCAGCAATATCGCTTGCGTTCCATGTGAATAGGAGATCGGCGCATGAAGGGGCGTCATCACTATAACATATTGGATATGGATGCACCTGTGTATATGCATCATCACTGGTGAGTCTTTTGATTGGCCTCAAGTTTGATTGGTTTGTTACCATTTATATACCCTTTATCACTGTGGCTCTGGTTCCCCTGTGTGATTCTGGGAGCGAGGGCTTAGGACCTCTGGCCTCTATCTAAACACCGCAGTCCCCTGATGAGTCTTGTTTGACGAAACGCGTCGGGACGTGGATAGGGTCGGTGTAGGGGTATACAGAGAGGGCCAGATGTGGTCTGTTCTTGTCAGGACAGAAGTTATGGGCAACAGGATAAGCTAATCTCCTAGGTCTGTGTAGGGTCAGTCACAACTTGACGATACAAAGAGGACCCACACGGAGGAGATCCTGAGTTGTCCCAGACTGCTGAATATGGGTGAGATTGTTCCCATTTATTTGCATACTGAGCATTAGGATTGTGGTGGTCTTTCCACTGAGGACCTACTTTCAGCTCTTGATTTTTGTATATTGAGTTTGTTTGATTGTTTTTTCTTCCCTAATAGGTGGACCACTGTCCCTTGGGTAGATACAACCTACTCAATTTATTATTTATGTATATTGTGTTTTTTTGTTTTGTTTGTTATACATCACTGACTCCCTGTGTTTTGATAATTATTATCTGAGTGATCAGATCACTGGGGAGTTTTATGGTTACATGTACCCCCTATGGGCTTTTAATACATTATAATTAAAAGTTAAATTTTAGCCTCTTATTGCTACATTCACCATTTATTTGATAAGTGGCCTCCCTCTGTTTGAGGATTGCTGATATTATTATCTAGGTTTGATGTGCAGCCTTATTCGTATATAATATTGTCTCTTTCACCGTCTGTCTCTGTCTGTCTCTTTCACCGTTGGTTTCTGTCTGTCTCTTTCCCTGTTTGTCTCTATCTCTCTGTCTCTTTCCCTGTCTGTCTCCCTGTCTGTCTCTCTGTCTGTCTCTGTCTGTCTCTCTGTCTGTCTCTGTCTGTCTCTCTGTCTGTTTCTCTGTCTGTCTCGCTGTCTGTCTCTTTCACCGTTTGTCTCTGTCTCTTTCCTTGTCTGTCTCTATCTCTCTGTCTCTTTCCTGTCTGTCTCTCTCTCTCTTTGTCTCTCTCTGTCTCTCTCTATCCGTCTCACCACCGACATCTTATTACCTCACATATAAGCTTCTTATACTATGAATGTCTTTTGTTCCTATAGCAACCAATCACAGCTCCTACTAATAACCTGTAGTTCCAGGCTCCATTTACTTTAATGGAGGCACGTTTTATGGAGAGTAACTCGCGGGGTTAAATTTTTCTGTCAAGACATAGTCTACGACGTTCCCTGAGTCTGTGTCTGTGCAAAATTTCGTGATTGTAAATGCGACGGTGTGGATACACTTTTCACTTTTTCCCCATTATGTAGATAGGGGCAAAATTGATTGGTAAATTGGAACACGCGGGGTTAAAATTTCACCTCACAACATAGCCTATGACGCTCTCGGGGTCCAGACGTGTGAGTGTGCAAAATTTTGTAGCTGTAGCTGCGACGGTGCAGATGCCAATCCCGGACATATACACACACACACACACACACATTCAGCTTTATATATTAGATTATACGGTAGTAGCTAAAGAATTATATGGGGCTCTTTTGCTTCTTGGGATGAACAACACTCACTCACTGCATACATGACTCGGATGTGACTATAAAGGTTGACTCCACTTTCCCATTTACTCGTCCACTTATCTTAGGCTGACAAAGAGCTAAGTGCACCCCACAGCCAGTTCACACATCCACATTTCTAGGTTCTTCCACTCATCGTTTTCATAGTCCACAAGATGCCTGCCCTGGGTTATACACTATTTCACATGCACACGCAAAAAAAACAACTGATAGGTAGTCTTCTTGCATTCTAACGTACATTGGGCAACACAACCAGACTATACCTTTCCTCTTCAAAGTTGTGGGTGCATTTAGAGCAACAAGTAACAAACATATTAAATTTTAAATTTAATGTATCAAAAGAGGTACAGTTCTTAAAAGGTTACAAAAAGATGAATAAAATAAAACAAAAATACATACATAATTCAAAAACAGTGTAAAACAAAAAGTGATAAATACAGGCAGCCCTTATACATTAGATCCGCTATTCTTTGCAGAGGAGTCAACCCAAAAATTTGGACAGATCTACAATTCATGTTTTCTCTTCTCAATCTGGCAATGTGTGTCTATAGGTTTGATATTTTATAGGATCTCATGAACACCCCTCACTTCTCCTCCTGGTCAAGCGAGAAGAAAATGGCTAATTGCATGCATGATAAGATGGAAGAACATGATTCTAATTTGTGTCATAATTTCCCACATGATCCTCCTAGTTGAATATTATGACCAACATATTTACGAGTACCACCCTCACTTACACACAACTGTGAGTTATCGACAATTCATGTTGACATTCGATTTCTGTGGTTTCCTGAGGCCAAAACTCCTGGCGCTAGAAGCCACAGAAACAATTGTCTTCTCATCCCCGATATCTGTAGTTGGTGTTAATATTTAATTATTATAGGTATGGCATGGAAATATTATATTTCCATTATGCCATGTGATGTTAGTGATACCCTGTCTGCCTAAAGGGGGCTTTACACGCTACGACATCGCTAATGCGAACTCGTTGGGGTCACGGAATTGGTGACGCACATCCAGCCGCATTAGCGATGCCGTTGCGTGTGACACCGATGAGCGATTTTGCATCGTTGCAAAAACGTGCAAAATTGCTCATCGGTGACATGGGGGTCCATTCTCAAAAATCGTTACTGCAGCAGTAACGAGGTTGTTCCTCGTTCCTGCGGCAGCACACATCGCTCCGTATGACACCACAGGAACGAGGAAGCTCTCCTTACCTGCCTCCCGGCCGCTATGCAGAAGGAAGGAGGTGGGCGGGATGTTACGTCCCGCTCAGCTCCGCCCTTCTGCTGCTATTAGGCGGCTGCTCAGTGACGTCGCTGTGACGCCGCATGGACCGCCACCTTAGAAAGGAGGCGGTTCGCCGGTCACAGCGACGTCGCTGGGAAGGTAAGTATGTGTGACGGGTCTAGGCGATGTTGTGCGCCACGGGCAGCGATTTGCCCGTGTCGCACAACAGATGGGGGTGGGTACCCACACTAGCGATATCGGGACCGATATCGCAGTGTGTAAAGCCCGCTTTAGGGGCAATACTCTTGATCTTTTGAGGTAGTCATTTTTTGACAACGAGATCACAGTAACATTTGCTCTTCCACAAACTTTCAGCTACGTGGTAATTGTTTATCTACACCCAGAGGAGGATGCTTCATTAATTTTAACTTAATCAATAACAATTCTTATTATTTTTCAGAAGCTTACAAAGGATTTTACGTACATACAGTGCATTGATATGATAAAAAATGGCATACTACATTAAATGTTGTGTTTCAGAAGCATTTTTCAATAGAGGAATTACGTTCATCATAAGGTGGCGTAGTTGCATGCTTAAAGCACCACTCCAGCTGGGTTTTTCTCAGTGGCGCTTTAATTTTAATTCCCCTGACTCCTGTTGTATACTCACCTTCCAGCGACTTCACCTTTTACCAACATCGTTCCGATCCTACGGCTCCTACTTGTTACAGTATCTTCTGACTGGCCAGAAGTCAGAAGTTACATCACCAGCTCTCAATGCATTTCTATGACAGCCAGAATGAGGTCTCATAGAGTTGTATTGAGTTGTGACCTTCGACGCGCTTCATGAAACACTGGAGCTGCTGGCAGTCACACATCACAAAAGACCAACCGGAGCAGCGCTAGAAAAAGATGAAGATGGTGGCAGGAGAGTATATAAAAGGGGTCAGGCGCTTAGATTTAAAGCACTATTCTAGTGAAGAAATACAAAAAAATTGCTGGAGTGGTGCTTTAAGATGCCTCTCTACAGTGTTTGACTATATAGGACTACATTGTATATAAAGCTATTAAAACCTTCCCATAATATTAGATATTGGAGTTGTGCATCTGCTATCAGTATGCCCAACTGATCACAGGGCTTGATTCTGTCTAAAATACGATGAAATATGTTGATGCATAAATTATTAGAAAATAAATTCCGTGTCTTATATATTTGTTTTGCCCCAAAAAAGTGTACTAGGGCTTATTTTCGGGGTAGGGCTTATTCTCGGGGGAAACATGGCTGGGGAAAAATTCACCCCCCAAAAAAATCCAGATCTCATACTAACCAGACCTTGGAAGTCTCCGTCGCTCCCAGGTCCTCCTGCAATCATCGGCGGACGCTCCCAGCAGGTATGCTCCATGCGGTCCTCCCGTGCATCTAGCCAACACTCATACATCAGATCGCACGCACACACACATTAGATTGCACACACTCACCACATTAGGTGATATTGATTGCTTCAAGCTGGCAGAGAATCCTGGGGTGCAGTGCAGTGGAGCGTAAGGACCTGCAATGGAATGCATCGACAATGCCGGGTCTTCCATGCATTCCACCGCAGGTCTTAGGGTTCCACTGCACTGCACCCAGGATTCTCTGTGGACCAGAAGCAATCGGTATCGCCGAATGTGGTGAGTGTGTGCGATCTAATGTGTGATTGTGTGTGTGATATCTGATGTGTGTATGTGTCATCTGATGTGTGTGGGTGCATGATCTGATGTGTGTGGGTGTGCGTTCCACCGCAGGTCCTTGATGCGTTCCACTGCAGGTCCTCCCGTTCGGCATCTGGTGAGTATGATTGTCTTCTTTCTTTTCTCTTTTGGGGGTGTCTGCTTTCTATAACGAAGTATCCTGCAGTATTACTTAACTTTTTTGGCTGCATGGACACTTCATTATTGAACCGCGACTAGGGCTTATTTTCGAGGTAGGGTTATATTTAAGCCTTACGCTGAAAATGCTGAAAATTCCTGCTAGGGCTTATTTTCAGGAAACACGGTAAGTGTATTTAGCTAATTAGTTCAGAATTCCTAAAAAGTAAGATGTATATGTTCTTTAACACTCTATCACAGTATGAAAAAGGTTTAAATAAAACAATATGTACAGTGTATCTACATGTAAACATTTGACAATTGTCAAAAAGGCACTTCAAATAAGGTGACTCCCATGGAGATCTTCAGGAACAGTACAGTACACTTTTATTTTGTGTAAACCATTATATATGTCAGTTGTACTTGTCAAGCTTGGTGAGAAGTCCCTATATTGTGTAAAGAGTCACAGACCACTTCTTTAGATATTCAAGGTCACTACTGTAAATTTTCAAGAGTGATTAAAATTTGTATTTGTAAGAACAACAAATAATCATGTGTAAATTAAATCAAACAATGGTCAAGCAATTGAAAAGGTGTTGCCAACAAAAACCCTGTCGTATCATGCCCCATTGTGATGTTTTGTCATGCCACTTTACCATGTGCCCACCATTTCAACTTCATGACAATATTAACTTCATGATCAGGAGTTAAAGTCAAACAGTTGAATATTGAATCATAAGCAATTATTGAAATGTTTAAAGCCACAAGAATAGTCTAAATGGCTGACTGATATAATATATGTTTTACCTTATTCTAGGAACCCAGATTCATCAGTATTTATACCGGAAATCTGGTGTAATACTCTTTTTAAAGGTCATAAAATATTTGCATGACTATTTCTTTCATTCAACCAAAGCTTGGGTTTGATGGGGCATGGCGACTCCCATTCATCCAATTTATTACAAGTTGTGTCGTACCTTAAGCCACAAATCTTATTACAGTTCCTAAAGGGAGCAAGATTTGCGATGAGGCACACGTCACTTTAAAGACATGTCTGGTTCATTAACATGCATGTCCCTCTTTATGAATCAGGTACTGCTGACTCCAATACTCCAAGACTGGTTCAAAACTTGAAATATGACCTAAAACTTTGTCTATTTTGACAATATTTTGATTTTACATTTATTTTCTCAGATGATAGTGTAAACTCTGCAAAAGGGGCACCACCTGCTATGTGAGCGTCTCACCATTTTCTCATCTGCCCGGATGGGCATGTGGCTGCTAAGGTGAATCACGGATTATGGCAGTACTTTGTTGGTTACTGTACTGGTCAATGATTGACTTCAACAGTCTCATGTCTATCCAGTTGTAAACAAAAGTACTGGTAAGTAGGGGACCCCAGAAACATGGAAAGGAAATGTGGGAGTGAATTTACTTGACTATTTTTTATTTTTGAGGGTGCTGGTTGATTTTTGAAAGTTAAGCTTGGGATGAGTAACGCCTTTAACTCTATCTAACACTTTTTGTAGATCATAATTTCATATTTAATGTCTGAATTTATTTTTCTTCACTATAAATGATGTGCTGCTCGGATTTGTATTTGTTCACTGTGAATCTGTTACTTGTAATTGGCTTATTTTAGAGTTACTTTACCAAAGATGATGATGGTTATTTTAGATAATGGCGTTGATGGGATCTTCTTTGTAAAAAATGATTCACTGGTCTGTAAGTGTATTTATGCTATGCTCGTTTTAGCTATGTCTACTTCTCTGAGACACACAGCTCAAATCCAGACCTGGACAAAAAAGACTGACGTCACTCCCAAAAGTGGAATTGACGTCAGTCTTTTTTGCCTAGATTATGGAGTCATGCCCTCTGACTGTGCAACTCTCCCCCTTTAGCCACAGGTGATTTTATTCTCCAGTAGCAGGTTCCTACTCACCCATACACATGGAAGTTTGTAACCTATAGCGAGGCTTCAGTTTAGTGTAGGCTTCCAGTAAACAGATATGCCTTGATGTGGCTATTGGGCAGATATTAAAATGGCTATTTTTGTATGCTAAAGATTTCAATTTTTCCTAGATTTCCTTTAGCAGTAATGCATATCTATATTATTGCATTCCTTGTTGGCATACTTTAGCATTTCAGAGTGCAACTGTCTTTTTTGTTTTCAAATGCAGACCTGAACATATGGACTTGTTTGGTCATTGATTTGGTGATGTCAGACATGTCATGGGATCCTCTATTAACTTAATTGACCAGTCCCAGCATTTTTAATCTAATCAGAAGCATATGTCTAGAGTATCACCAAAATATGGCATTGCTTTCATGTTACTTAAATTGTTGCATTGTCTTGTTCCAAGCCACACGGAACTTTCCTTTTGATGAAAAGGCATTTGAAAAGCATTGTAGAAGTGTGAATATCAAGCAAAGACCTTGAAGTGTGCGAATGTTCATGAAATATACTTATTGTTCCCTGCACACTCTCAAAAATGCTGTGTTTCTGTTTTAACTATGAATCACATCAGTTCATTATGCTGCAAACAAAGCAGTCATGTGGAGTGTGTGCATAATTATATTAACAATCAATCACTCATTGTTAAATAAGTAACATAAATATAATGGAGGTCATTTAAGGAGCAGCCTCACTTAGCAAGATATATTGAACTTAAATCTGAGTGTAATCGTTCAGCCATAGAACGCTCTGTCTATCATGTTTGTTTGTTTCTCAGTGAAGAATATGCTGTTTCTGCTTCATAATTAATACTAAAGATCAATTCATTGTTTTCATTATGTAGAAATATTACCATTATGGCTGCAATCACAACATCAGTGCAAAGAAAAATTATCTGGATATCCTGCTCATTGAAATTATTAGACCGTAAGAAACTGTTTCCTCTCTACAGTATCAAAATCATTTTTCCAATGTAAATGTTGGATTGGCTTGTCCAGATACGGCTCTACTCGTGTCCACAGACTGTTTTTAGTACTCTTCAGCATCTGCGTCAATTAAATGGTCCTTTAATCTGGGATCTGAGCATGTTATGTTAATGAAAGTTTGGGTCCTTTTTGGTTATTAGAAGAGAAAGAGCTGAAGTGTTTTCCTGTTTTCATGAAATTATAAGAAAATAATGATCCTATGCAGGGAGAAGTAACTGAACATAGTAACGATTATATCAAATAAATGGAGCAAAATCCGCAGGGAAATAAGTCTACAAAGTGACTTCTGATCTGACACTAGGACTAAAGCTCAATTTCCGTAAATCGGGGAATGAGTGCTCACAAGAATACTTATTCCTAATCTTTGGCCCGAGTAAATATGATGCCCATAGATCACCAGCTGAATGGATCATTAATGCCAGCATAAAGACCATCAATGTAAACAGCACATCACCCCATATAAACAGTGCAAGTAATGGCAACAAGTATCGACCAACTATTGGTTAATGCGAACAGGTAATTATAGAAGCAGTAACTGACTTGTATGTAGAAAATGGGTCCTTGTTTATTGGTTGAAAATGATCCATGTATATGGACATTAAGGCTATGTTCACACGGGGCATTTTCACTCAGGTTTTTGTACAGCAAAACCTCAGGTTTTGCCAGGAAATAACCTGCGGTTTGGCTGCATTTTTTTGGCCAAAGTTTTTCACTTCGTCATTGATTTGTATGAGTAAAAACCATGGTAAAATCGCAGTAAAAATGCTGTAAGAATTGACCTGCTCATTAATTCTAAAATGTAGCAAAAGCCAAGGGGATCGACAAAACAGTAAAAAAATAAAATAAAATACAGGTGTTTTGTGTATGTGCATGTGTGGCACCCCAGTGGTCATGGGAGCCACAGTGGCGTTCCTTTCCTCACCGGGATCACTGCTATACTTGGAGGAAGCATGGGGACCTCTCCTTGTCAGGAACATCACATGCAACATCTCCTACTCCAGGCCAGCAGGGGGAGCTCATAACCTGTTTTGAAGGGAGCCTCTCTGTACATGCTGACCTGGGGGAAGGGTTAGAGTGAACAGTGTTGGTGAGGAGAAAGAGCAGTCTCTGTTTGAGAGCTTCTGTGTGAGCTTCCCAGAGCCGAGCGCTAGGACGGGACACTGGAGTCCTCGGTTACTGGGTGATAACGGCCCAGTAGCAAAACCCGCAGGGCAAGAAATTCTACATTTCTGGCCCACAAGAGTTCCAAGACGCAACAGCAATACAGAACCTGGAATCGCAGTAATACAAGCGGGTCCCATAACCGGTTCACGCTGCCCATCACAGAGGACAGTCATCTTCAATTAGAGAGAGAGAAGGAGATGCTGTGCTGCTCCAGGCCTCAGCGGCTCCTACGAAGAGCGCATTAAAGAAGGCCTCCAACCCGCCAGGTAAGGAGAGACCCACACTGCTTCTGGGCTGACCTGACCACCGTAAACCTGGACCATAACACCTGACCAGTAAAGGTAAAGAGGAAACTACCTGACATTCAATTAATAGCAAAAAAGCCAGGGAATATTACTTGTAAACTCACAAAAACATATTCCCAAATACAAATTTTTATTTTTACAAAATTGCTGAACAAGTGTTGTCACATATAAAATAACACTAATGGTAGAGCACCCCTGATAAAATACAAATATCCAAGGATTTATCCAAGTATGTAAATGACCCCAACAAGTCCAAATATGACTACCCACTTCTGTCTCAATATATAAGACCAGAATAGGAGGAGTCAGATATCCTAGGACCTTTGGGACATATAACAAATCACATATATAATAGCAGCTGCATATAAAATATACACAGTGTACATAGATAACAAAAGCCTCCAAACATTACTTAACTCATGGTTAAATAACAGTCCATATGATGCTTGTATTCTTAGGTAAAAAAAAAATGGCCGAAAAAAGGAAGTTCAGACCAATGGAGATTATATATTCAGTTCTCAGGGCAATGTGTCCATGGCAGGATAAAGAAATTCTGCCTTATGGCTTGCTCGATGCGTTTCCCCGTAACAGTTCATCAGGAGGCCTGTAAATAAAATAAGATATCCGACACGCAGTCCCATGGTGCAAATCCCCTAGATAAATTCAGCATACGGTGCAGACGATCCTGAGATAAGTTCACCCAATGCAGAAAGAGGCACACTTCAGAAAGCATCAATCACTTGATCAACCTTTCTACTTTACAAGTCGGGAATCACCCTTTAACCCAGTGAGGTATATTCATGGTGCAGCTGGATGATACTTAATGAAGAAAGACATAAATGTATGACACAGGAAAGGGATGAGGCCAGGAGCTGGGTACATGCTAAAAGGAGCAGGTATCAGCTGTTGCCTATAGCTGGCACCTTGCCGTTGTGGTACCAATAAGAGCTATAATTGTATTGAGTGGTGACTTCCCCGATGTTCTCTTTACAAAATATACAAAAATGATTCATGAAAAAGAGTACATTTCTATTAATGTTGTGGACAAAGTGTACAAGGTAAATATTTTATTCTGCAAAACCAAATAATTCACAAGTTTAATGAAAATATATCTGTTTTTCTGCCAATACAAACACAGTGCAATGTAGATCTCAGTGGATGTGCTAGCCAACATATATAACACTAACACTTTGAAATCATTTGAACTGACATAAGCAAAAACCCATGCTGTTTATTTTCTGAGAGATTAATTTTATTTCTTTCATCTGATCAACTATAGTACACGAAAGAATATCAAAAGTTTTAAGCTCCATGGGGTGCCTGCTAATGTAAGAACAAAGGGAATGCTTTAAATCCAATGAAAGGACGAATAGGTTTTATCCATTTTATTATTTTCAATATCAAATGGAACTTTCTGCTTTTATTGAAAAGAATAACATTTTTTTGCAGCACAAAATAACTTTTTATTGTGTGTAGTATTATTTCTGCTACAATTAATAAAGCTATGAAACAATGACAGAGAGGACTGAGTGCGGTACTACCTCATTCTGCATTCATTTCATTAATTTCCATGAAACTTTTCTATTACCAAAACATCCACAATATATGAAAAAGTTAACCCCATTCATACACCTATAATCACAATTCATGTCTTAACACCAGAATAGTATTTTTAATATAATCTGGAACATAAGA
Organism: Anomaloglossus baeobatrachus; assembly: GCF_048569485.1. Classification (NCBI taxonomy): domain Eukaryota; kingdom Metazoa; phylum Chordata; class Amphibia; order Anura; family Aromobatidae; genus Anomaloglossus; species Anomaloglossus baeobatrachus. The sequence continues at coordinate 221,480,465 of NC_134358.1, read as the reverse complement.
TTATTTTATCCATAAAACAATATTATACAAGGTGTATCATATTGATGTTCTCAAATTTAACCTCTAAAGTTCTTAACCAAAATTACTATTCCACTTTACCTTCATGTTAACAGCTGATTGGCCGCTGACTGCTAAACAAGTGGGAATGGACAGCACGGTGCTCAGTGGTTAGCACTGTAGCCTTGCAGCGTCGATGTACTGGGTTCAAATCTGATCAAGAACAGCATCTTCAAAGAGTTTGTGTGTTCTCCCTGTGATTGTGTGGGTTTCTTCTGGGTATTCCGGCTTCCTCCCACACTCCAAAGACATATTAATAGAGAATTTAGATCGTAATCCCCTTTGGGGACAGTGATAATGAAGTCTCTAAACTGCTGTGAAATATGATGGTGCAATATTAGTAAAATAAATAAATGTGGTGGGTCAAAACTGTCTCTGAACAAGTCTTGTGAGGGTTCGGCTCACTCAGTTGCTTTTGGAGGTAGAGACAGGAACAATTTCTATTTAAATATCGTCTGGTTTATTCAATCTTCAAAAACTGCTCCATAGGATAAACATAAACTGCCTTTTTTCATGAACATGAAAACAAAAGAACAAGTTCATAAATTGCGGCGGGGCCTGCTCGCTCAGGATAATGTCCGTCTCTTAAAGAAGAGTAACAATGCTGGAGGTCTACACACCTCCACACACAGACACTGAGAGTATAGGTCTCCATTTTACTTCCCTTCAGGGAAGGGATATGTGAGCAGTCATTCCAATCTATCTCTCTGCTCGTAAATCCGGCCTTGTCATGTCCTATTAACCTTCTCCGCATTTAACATGCTGAAGCCTGCTATTAGGCTTACATCATCAAGGCTATTAACCTCGATGATATATATTTCCCTTCCTGGACTTTTCTGGTGGCATTCTTAGGGGTACTTTACACGCTGCGACATCGCTAGCGATTGCTAGCGATGTCGAGTGCGATGGCTACCGCCCCCGTCGCTTGTGTGACATTTGGTGCTCGCTGCCGTAGCGAACATTATCGCTACGGCAGCGTCACATGCACATACCTGGTCAGCGACGTCGCTGTGACCGCCAAACAATCCCTCCCTCAAGGGGGAGGTGCATTCGGCGTCATAGCGATGCCACTGCGGCGTCACTATGCGGCCGGTCAATAGAAGCGGAGGGGCGGAGATGAGCAGGACGTAACATCCCGCCAACCTCCTTCCTTCCGCATTGCAGTGGACGCAGGTAAGGAGATGTTCGTTGCTCTTGTGGTGTCACACATAGCGATGTGTGCTGCCACAGGAACAACGAACAACATCGTACCGGTGGCAGCAGCAATATTAAGGAAATGAACGATGTGTCAACGATCGTTTTGGAATGATTTTGCGATCGTTGATCGTCGCTCATTAGTGTTACACGCTGCGATGTCGTTACCGGCGCCGGATGTGCGTCACTAACGACGTGACCCCGACGATATATCGGTAGCGATGTTGCAGCGGGTAAAGTACCCCTTACAGTCTGCAACTGGTGTTTTGGTCAAATGGCAAACACAAATTACTGGCTGTGTGTTATTAAAAGAGTTGTGCGGAATTCAACAATTGATGATAGGTCATGATCAATTGTTAAGCCCCAAACAGCCCCTTTAACACCCTAGTCAGGGGAGGACATACCATTTGTGCAGCATGTGCGGCTGCACAAGAGTCCAAGAGATCAGGGGGCCCAAAACATAAGGGCGCCCAAATCCACCTCCAAAGCAGCAAGGAGCTTCTATTACAGTCAAAAAAAATGTAACTGGAAAGGGCCCACATACTTTTTTTGCACGGGGGCACTTTCTGTCTGTACCTGAAACATGTAATATAGAAGAATGTTATGTTTGGAACAAATGAGGAGTATATAAAGTGTTTCAGATTTATGATTAAAGTGTTTGTTTTTGAATGTGCTAAACCACTTCCGATGAAGTCTGCGCTGTTATACCAGCAGCTCCATGATGACTTAAAGGGTTAAGCTATTTTAACTTATTTGTCAATGGAATTTAGTCTAATTTCAGATGAGGATTTTCTGGTTGTTTGCTATGGAATACATGTTTTTTTATGCTGTTAAGAAAACAAACAAAAACAATAACATTTAAAAATTAAAAAAAATCCTTAAATGATCCTTTAATTATTTCTAGTTCATTGCCATACTGTAATCCCTCATAAACTCTTTTTTACTCTTGACTTCTGAGTCAAAGACACCATAAAACCTAGAAAAAATGTGTTGTATGTATCCTTAGCTATAAAATACATTGCTTAGTATCCATAGAAATATATTTTATAACAAAAAGGTATTTTGGTAAAGACATTAATACCTCACAGGATTTAAGGCCTGGTGAAAGCTGCCCAATTAAAACATATGTCACGGTGCATTCCTTCCATGTTACTTGTAACCTAACCTTCTTAAAGAATACTTACACTAAAACAATGGAACATTCCTGAATATATTATTTTAGACTTGGTTTGGAATAATCATGGCAACATATGTTTGTTGTGAAGATGTTTATCGAAAAAACTGTCTCTTCCCATTGGATTGTGGGTTACGGCTGATTTAATTATCATCATTACTTAATTATCCATCTCCTTTCATCATTTGCTTTTGTGCATGGAGAGGGTGTTCTTCAGAGTGAATTGAATTATTTTAATGTCAGCTCATTTTTTGCATTGAGTTCTAGTTTTAAGCCTTGGAATAAGGTCAGTGGAGAAATAGTAAGACCTACAGATCCTTTGACACAAGCCAAGTCAACATATGCTTTTAGAATCTGTGTATTTTATGCCAGCTTTATGGTGGTCTGCTGTTTGAGATGAACAGTGTGTCTTCTAAGAGACCCTTGATGGAAAACATAACACTGTGCTTCAGTTGTCATATAAATGACTCGGCAGTAAACCTTTTACTTGATTTACCAGTCTTTTGGATATATGAATTTTTATTGTATTTTGTTGGTAAAATTTGGGGTGAGACTGTCATAAATCAATGAATGTATTCTGCCTGCTGGATCATGATTTATAACGCTACAATTTCTGCAGAATATAATTCATCACTGTACTTTGTAGCATCTGCACATATCAATCAGGGCTCTACTCTCATCTAGGTGTTTGAAGTCAAAACATGGGCCAGAGTCAGACTTCTCAGTAAAAAGTGGAGTCATTATGTATCACGCCAGCATTGATGGGGAGCCGGAAATACCATTTAGAATATTAAGATTTTAAGGGATGAAAATATTGACTCACTTACAAAGAAATTATTATTTATTATTATAGCGCCATTTATTCCATTGCACTTTACATGTCAAACGGGGTATACACTGTGTGCAGAATTATTAGGCAAGTTGTATTTTAGAGGATTTTTTTTATTATTGATCAACAACTATGTTCTCAATCAACCCAAAAGACTAATAAATATCAAAGCTTAATATTTTTGGAAGTTAGAGTGTTTTTTTTTAGATTTGGCTATCTTGGGAGGATATCTGTTTATGCAGGTAATTATTACTGTGCAGAATTATTAGGCAACTTAATAAAAACCAAATATATTCCCATCTCACTTGTTTTCACCAGGTAAACCAATATAACTGCACAAAATTTAGAAATAAACATTTCTGACATGCAAAAACAAACCCCCAAAAAATTAGTGACCAATATAGCCATCTTTTTTTATGATGACACTCAACAGCCTACCATCCATAGATTCTGTCAGTTGCTTGATCTGTTTACGATCAACATTGTGAGCACCAGCCACCACAGCCTCCCAGACACTGTTCCGAGAGGTGTACTGTTTTCCCTCCCTGTAGATCTTACATTTTATGAGGGAGTACAGGTTCTCTATGGGGTTCAGATCAGATGAACAAGGGGGCCATGTCATTAATTTTTCATCTTTTAGACCTTTACTGGCCAGCTACGCTGTGGAGTAGTTGGATGCATGTGATGGAGCACTATGGGGAGATAAGGTATGCACACCAGTGACTATGTAAGGGGAATACATGGAATAGCAGAAACTGCTGTGTGAATACTGACATGAAAAATTCAATAGCTATATGTAAGGATGAAATGTGAAAAATGGAATCTGCATTACTGCCATGAATATATGAATAAAGAGAAATTTAGCTACTGAATTGATCAATGCAATAGAGCCCCAACACTACGCCAAAGTATTTCAAAGTATTTAGTGCATACCTTATCTCCCCATAGTGATTTTTTTTAGGTTTTTGCACCCAGTTCAGACATAGAATGGAGTTCCAAACGTTATTTCTTATTTGTGATGGAGCACTGTCCTGCATGAAAATCATGTTGTTCTTGAACAATACCGACTTCTTCCTGTACCACTGCTTGAAGAAGTTGTCTTACGGAAAGTGGCAGTAGGTCTGGGAGTTGAGCTTCACTCCATCCTCAACCCAAAAAGGTCCCACAAGTTCACCTTTGATGATACCAGCCCATGCCAGTACCCTACCTCCACCTTGCTGGTGTCCGAGTTGGAGTGGAGCTCTAAGCCCTTTACTGATCCAGCCTCTGGCCCATCCATCTGGCCCATCAAGAGTCACTCTCATCTAATCAGTCCATAAAACCTTCGAAAAATCAGTCTTAAGATATTTCTTGGCCCAGTCTTGACATTTTATCTTATGTTTCTTGTTCAAAGTAGTTGTTTTTTAGCCTTCCTTACCTTGGCCATGTCCCTGAGTATGGCACACCTTGTGCTTTTTGATACTCCAGTAACGTTGCAGCTCTGAACTATGGCCAAACTGGTGACCAATGGCATCTTGGCAGCTTCACGCTTGAATTTCCTCAATTCAGGGGCAGTTATTTTGCACCTTTTTTGCCCAACACGCTTCTTGCGACCCTGTTGGCTATTCGCCATGAAACGCTTGATTGTTTGGTGATCACGCTTCAAAAGTTTGGCAATTTCAAGACTGCTGCATCCCTGTGCAAGACATTTCACAATTTTGGACTTTTCAGAGCCTGTCAAATCTCTCTTCTGACCCATTTTGCCAAAGGAAAGGAAGTTGCCTAATAATTAAGCACACCTTATATAGGATGTTGATGTCATTACACCACACCCCTCCTCATTACAGAGATGCCATTACCTGATTTACTTAATTGGTAGTTGGCTCTCAAGCCTATACAGCTTGGAGTAAGACAACATGTATAAAAATTATCATGTGATCAAAATACTCATTTGCCTAATAATTCTGCACACAGTGTACATAATAGTGACAAGTACAAAAATCATAAACAATACAAGGCACAGACTGGTACATGAGGAGAGAAGACCCTGCCCGAAAGGACTCACAGTCTGCAGGGGATAGGTGAGGATACAGTAGGTGAGGGTAGAGATTGTCATGCGGCGCTATAGCTAGGCATAAATTATGACATGTACTGTTGAAACCAGAAGTTTGCATACACTATCTAAAAAGACACATATGCATGTTTTTCTCACTATCGGACATCAAGTCAGAATAAACATTTCCCGTTTTAGGTCAATTAGGAACCAAAATTATTTTTATTTGCCAAATGTCAGAATAATGAGAGAGATTGAGAATGTTTTAAGGCATTTTAATTACTTTTTGCAAAGACAAAAATGTACATACACTAAAGCGGGATTTACATGCTACAATATCGTTAATGAACTATCGTCAGGGTCACATTGTTTGTGACGCACATCTGGTGTCATTAACGATATTGCAGTGTGTAAAACTTATGAGCGATCTGAAACGATCGCAAAAGAGGGCAAAATCGTTTGCCGCGGAGAGGTCGTCCTGAAATAAAAAATCGTTTTCTGATTTTTAGCGATGTTGTTTGTCGTTCCTGCGGCAGCACACATCGCTGTGTGTGACACCGCAGGAGCGACAAACATCTCCTTATCTGCCTCCACCGGCAATGCGGAAGGAAGGAGGTGGGCGGGATGTTTACCTCCCGCTCATCTCCGACCCTCCACTTCTATTGGACGGCTGTCGTGTGACGTCACTGTGACGCTGCACGATCCGCCCCCTTAGAAAGGAGGCGGTTCGTCGGCCCGAGTGACATCGTAGAGCAGAGATCAGGTATGTGCGTGTGACGCTGCCGTAGCGATAATGTTCGCTACGGCAGCGATCACCACACATCGGCCGTACGACGGGGGCGGGTGTTATCGCACTCGACATCGCTAGCAATTGCTAGCGATGTCGCAGCGTGTAAAGCCCGCTTAAGAGTATTATGCCTTTAAACAATATGGAACAGCCCATATGTTGATGTCAAGTCTTTGGAAGGTTCTGATAGGTTTATTGACAACATGTGAGTTAATTAGAGACACACCTGTGGATGTATTTTAATGCACACCTGAAACACACTGCTTCTTTGTGTAGCATCATGGGAAAGTCAAAATAAATCAACCAGATCTCAAAAAGAGAATTGTGGACTTGCAGAAGTCTGGTTCATCCTTGGGTGCAATTTCCAGATACCTGAAGTTGCCTCATTCATCTGTACAAACATTTATACACAAATGCAAACACGATGGGAATGTCCAGCCATCATACCGCTCAGGAAGGAGACAGGTTCTGTGTACCAGAGATGAACGTGCTTTGGTCAGACATGTGCATAGCAACCTAAGAACAAAAGCAAAAGACCTTGTGGAGATGTTGACGGAAGCTGGTAAGATTGTGTCATTATCCATAGTGCAACGAGTACTGTATCAACATGGGCTGAAAGGCCACTCTGCCAGGAAGAAGCCATTATTCCAAAAGAAACATAAAAAAGCCTGATTAATGTTTTCAAATGCTCACAGGAGCGAAGACCTTAATTTTTGGAGTCATGTCCTGTGGTCTGCCGAAACTAAAATTGAACTGTTTTGCCATAATGACCATCGTTACAGAGGAAAAAGGGAGAAGCTTTGAAGCCTAAGAACACCATCCCAACTGTGAAACACGGGGGGTGCTAGCATCATGTTGTGGGGTTGTTTTGCTGCAGAAGAGACTGGTGCACTTCAAAAAATAGATGGCATCATGAAAAAAAAATATTATGTGGCTATACTGAAACAACATCTCAAGACATCAGCCAGGAACTTAAACCTTGGGCAGAAATTGGTCTTTCAAATAGACAATGACCCAAAGCATACTGCCAAACTAGTTACCAAGTGGCTTAAGGATAACAAAGTCAATGGCAATCACAAAGCCCTGATCTCAATCCTATTGAAAATTTATGGGCAAAGCTGAACAGGCAGGTGCGAGTCGATCTACAAACATGGCTCAGGTACACCAGTTCTGTTAGGAGGCATGGGCCCAAATTCCTATCAACTATTGTGAGAAGCTTGTGGAAGGATATCCAAAATCTTTGACCCAAGTCTTACAGTGTAAGGGCAATGGTACCAAATACTAATAAAATGTATATAAACTTTTGACTTTGCAGAAAGTAATAAAAATGCCTTAAACATTCTCTCTCATTTTTCTGGCGTTTGGCAAATATAAATAATTCTGGTTGCTAATTGACCTAAAACAGGAAAGGTTTATTCTGATTTAATGTCAGATAGTGAGAAAAACATGCAAATGTATCTTTTTAGATAGTGTATGTAAATTTCTAGTTTCAACTGTATATATTCTTTAACAATATATGTATATTAGGATATCGATAGAAAACAAAGGGATTATGTAATTGATATAGCTTTAAAATGGGCTAAAATCAGCAGTGGGTTATCACAAGGCCGTTCTTTTTAATATCTTTATTTGTGATCTTATCGATAAGTTTGAAAATAAAGTGTGCTGATAATACAAAACCTTGGAGCCACCCCCAGTGCTTAACGCCCACAACATCGTTCACAGGTCATCAGTCCGGAGATCTCCTGCATACACTGTGCAGTGGGCTGTTCACATGGTAGGTGAATGCCTGTGCTTTGCACAAATAACTGACCATGGTGCTCAGGCACCTGTGGTGCAGTCTGGCTGTGGCGGCAAGTAAGTCAGTATCCCTGATGGGGAGAAGCAAAGCAGATCAGGGATTGCGGTGCTACAGTGCCCCCCCCCTTATGCCCCCTTTTCACCAAGTCCAAAGGAAATCTATTCTCCAGAATGACCTCCTCAGAGTTGATGGGTGTAAAAATGGCTGGTGGAAGGGGTAGGCCACATGGACGATGCTTGAAAGGCTTTTTCTCAGACATTGAATGGTGGACGGAACCAGTTTCCAGGGTAGACATCTCAGAATATGGATGAGCACCAATAAGGCATTTCTTGTGGCATTTCTGTCCCCAACGGAGCACCTCACTGGATTTCCAGTCCAGAACAGATTCATGAGTCCAGAGCCAATGCAGACCAAGAAGAAGCGGACAAGACAAGTTTGGAAGCACCAGGAAGGAGATCTTCTCCGAATGTGTATTTTCAAATCATAATTTCACAAACTCAGAAACAAAGCATATGGGTTCTTACAGGAGCTCTCCATCTACAGATCACATCGTCAAGGGATGCTGAAGACGTCAGCTGGTAAACTGAAAATGATCCATCACCAGCCTGTTGTATGAAGTTTCCAGCAGATCTGGAGTCTAGATAGGCTGTGTTAGAGAACAGAGGTCCTACATACGATGTGGACAAGGACAAAGTCAACGAACAAGAGAGACTCGCCAAGGGTGACACCTTATACCAGTCCAAGGTAAGAGGGATTTAGGCTCACAGGACAGAAATGCATGAAGTGTTCTGCTTCCCCATAGTAGAAACACAGATCCAGAGCTCGGCAATGATGTCATCGTTGCATGGACATCTTAATACTATCCACCTACATAGGTTCAGGAGCTGGAGTGGAAACTAAGAACTGGGAAGACAGCGGCCTCTGGAAGGATGGAGCCAGGAGTGTAAGTTTCCTTTCATGGGACAGTTCCATGGATCACTCATGGAACCTGCGATTCACCCGAGTGGCCAAGGAAATCAGATCTTCCAGAGTAGCGAGAATATCACGACCGGCCAGTTCATCCTTGATCCTCCCTAATAGGTCATTGAAAAAGCCCACCAGTTATTCCATCTCAGTTCTGAGAAGAGAGTGTGGAATTGAAATTCATACTGACCCATCGTCTGAACTCCTTGACACAACTGCATCATAGAGGACGTTACAGAAGTGACACAGCCTGGCTCATCAAAAACTTTCTGGAAGGCATCCAGGAATTCCAGAACGTCAGCAGTAACTGAATTGTTTCTCACGCACAAGGGATTGACCCAAAAGAGAGCCTCCCCACCAAGGTGTGACATGAGGAATGCCACTTTGACTTGGTCAGAAGGAAACAGATGGGAAAAAATTCAAAGTGCAGAGTGCACTGGTTGATGAACCATTGGCACTGTTTGTGGTTGTCATTAAAACGTGTTGAGCAGACACACGAAATCTGAATACAAAATACAGATGGAGCAGGAGCATTTAGGCGGACATTCACAGACCATAGGTGGTCTAAGATTTGACTTTGCTGTTCACGCATGTGCGAAATCTTACAATAGAATTCAGCCAGGGGCGGAGAGTCAGAAGAGTCCATGCCCTTACCAATCTATTAAGCTCGTTGATGGTGATAAAGTGGTAAGTGGGAGTAGACCCACTGTACCACAGGGGGATCCAGGCTTACCCTGATGAGGGACCGGCTTGACTAAGTGCCTACTGGGTAGATACCAGGTACAACTCCCAGGGCAGTACCCAGGACTGTGGCTGCTGACCTCCAGGATGGGAACAGCCAAGAGGACACAGGTACAGATAATTGACAGTGGAAAGGGGTCCTGACAACTAACTAGGTAGAAGGACATGCAGTAACTAACTGACCATATTGCTTAGGCTCACAGTTAAGTGAGTGGTGACACCTACCATCCCCACCCCAAAAGACTGAAAGTGGAAGGCTGAAGGGAAAATATAATTTCCTTTTCTCCTTGTAGCCACTGCTTCAGTAAACCAGAAGAACAATGTTTAAATCCTATTTGTCTACAGATTACCATTATATCTTTTTGTAAGCAATAGGTTCCCATTAAAGGAAATCTGTCACCAGGTTTTTGGCAACCTAATTTGAGAGCAGCATAATGTTGGGCAGAAACTCTGATTCCAGTGATTTGTCACTTAATGGGCTACTTAGTGTAGTCTAAAATCACTGTTTCACTTCCATTAGATTATCATTAGAGGACTAGTAAACCTGCTGCCAAGTAGTCCTCTATAATCATGAGCTTTGTATAAACCTGCCCTCGCCACTGACTGGCAGCCTACTGTGCACACTGTATATGAGCAGAAAGTTGCCAATCAGTGGTGTGGGCGGGGTTATACACAGCTCCGCATTCAAAGAACTGTGAGATCTGCAGCATATAAAACAGTGATTGTATCAAAATGAGAACCAGCAGCTCAGTAAGTGGAATTAGGGTCTGTGCCCCTTCATTATGCTGCTCTCAGATTGGGCAGCAAAAATCTGATGACAGATTCCCTTTAAGAAACTATTGTGCAGTTTGTACATGACTGTGATTTACACATTATTTTTAAGCGGGCTTTACACGCAACCACATCGCTAATGAGATGCCGTTGGGGTCACGGAATTCGGAACGCACATCCAGCCTCGTTAGCAATGTCGTTGCGTGTTAAACGCAGGAATGACCTGTTAACGATCAAAATTACTTACCATATCGTTGATCATTGTCCAGTCGTTACTATCCCGATTACCGTTGCTGCTGCAGGACGCAGGTTATTCGTCGTTCCTGCGACAGCACACTTCACTATGTGTGACACCGCAGGAATGAGGAACATCACTGTACCTGCGGCCGCCGGCAATGAGGAAGGAAGGAGGTGAGCGGGATGTTCAGCATGCTCATCTCCGCCCCTCCGCTTCTATTGGGCGGTCGCTTAGTGACGTCGAATGAACCGCCCCCTTAAAAAGGAGGCGGATTGCTGGCCACAGCGACGTCGCTAGGCAGGTAAGTATGTGTGACGGGTCCTAGCGATGTTGTGCGCCACGGGCAGCGATTTGCCACTGACGCACAACCGATGGGGGCGCGTGCTTTCGCTGCGTGTAAAGTCCCCTTTAGACCTTAAGAATGTTTGAATGTTCCTGCCTTTTACCTTTGGTTTGTTTTCATTGGTGTTCTCCCCAACACGATTTGCTACAAAAAGTTAAATAATAAAAAGGTTAAATAATAAAAATATATACATATATTTTTAAAGCAGCAAGTCCCCAAGGTATATGGTACCATGTTGTGATCCAGTAAAAGCATACTATTTTTCTGCAAAAATTGGCAGTGATGGAGATATGATATTCTAATTAGCTTAATAGGAGTATGCGCTGCTTTTCTTCACACCAGGTGCAAGAAGGACAAATATAGATTGGAACATAAAATATAGGCTAGTGAGGAGAACAAATGTGTATATTTTATATGAATACCAATCATGTAAATGTAACTCATAGGGTTCTATTTTCTGTTTCTGACATGAAACAGTAATTGCCAGTCAACAAAAGAAACTGCATCTGTCACACAGAAACGTGGTACAATATAGCCCTTCTTTCCTTGTTTAGTATAATAAAGCTGGCTGTATTCAATGTACTGCTAAGTGGTATTCACATGTGCCAATGCATCTGGCTCGTTAGTTCATTACCTGCCAATCTAGTTTGAATATGGACATGTGCAACAAGTTTGAAAGAAAGGTTTATTAACTTGGAAATTTTGTCTCCAGGACTATAATTTCTTAAATAGGCAATGTATAATGTATAAAATGCAAAAATTCATAAGGACCAAAAAGTCCTGCAGTTTAATATTACAACTGTAATATGTCGTTAATGGTATTCATTCAGAAATGTCTTTAGGCACAAACTATATGCAAATATGACTATACTTTTAAGTTTTTATAGCAAGATATTTCTTTTTAGAAAGTTTCTTCGGAACAGTATATGAACAAGGCAGTGATACTTTATATCAATCATGAATAAATACTAAAGTTTCCTCTATAAAACAACAAACATACATCATTGCCTTTGCTCCTGTTTTTTGTCTGATTTTGTGTTTTGTGATTTTTTTGTTTTTTTGTTTTTCTGTGCACCTTTTCTATTTTATATGTGCGTATCTGGCTTGATTTTTTTTCGCTTTTGAGCAGAGTTTAATGATTCATCTATTGCAACTTTTAAAAAACTCACAAAGTTTGGCGCAAATCCAGTCTAGTCTCCTTTTGGTGTATTTTTGAGCATAATAAAAAGCCACAAAAACAGTCCTAGAAATAAAAAGGAAGTTTTGACTTTGGGAAATTCATTAATGTGCGCCAGTTTACAGAATTCGGTACCTAAATGGAAACTAATGCCATAAGACAAAAAAGGAAAGTGACTTTAAAACAAATGCAAATGATGAATCAGGGCCAATATCTTGAAGATTATATTTATCATTGCTGCTGGTGATTTTCACCCGTCCAGATGGCATCCTCAGGGATGAATAAACCTATGGAATGGCAGCTCTGTGTTTGACTCAGCCCACGAGATGGCGTGGCGATTTGACCGATAACACGCCCTCAGCTAACCACCAGCACAGGTGAGGATGCCAAGAGCGCAACAGGCAGATCCAGCTACAAATGGAGCCATAAGTAAATCGTGAAGTTTCACCTACTAAATATTATGAATGCCTTGAAATATGCCGACTGCATGTAACGCTCAGCGCTTTCATCTCCACAAACACTGACGGACATCCCTTACTTACCCCTTTTGCTATAGGGTGAGCGAATATCTATCCATGCACCTGAGAAGGGGCTGCATAAGGACACAGACCGATTTTGAGATCCAAGATGCGTTGACATTGGCCAGCACCATCTGTACCGGATTGCAGATAAAAGCCTTTCCGATCCCTGGAGGAGAAAATCACTTTTTTTGGAAGATGCTGACAGATTAGCTGAGGTTTTCCTAAGCAAAACCCCTTCAGGAAAAAGCTGTTGGTATTTTTCTTGCATTGCTTTGTTGGTGGCCTTGTTGTTGTCTTTTTCAGCTGCTCTGCTGCTGGCTTTTTTCCCTTTACTTTCTGCTATAAAGTGTCTATGGCTTCTGTGTCGCTCAGGGATAGGGGGTACTCAGATCAGGGCCAAGGGGTCGCTGCTGAAGGTATCACGGTGGCGTGACCCGGTCTGTGATCCCAGGCACCACAACAAAAGGGTCATTATATACAGGGGAGATTTGGTAGTCTATGTTCCATGACGCCACCCGTGGTGTGCGGTGAGGTAATGGAGCACCGCCGCTGCCGGTCACAGGATCCCGGGGATGGTAATGGGCAGCAAGGGGATAATTTTCCCTCCATGGGTAGGGTGTTGATGTCCCGGGACCCTGGTGTGGTGCAGGAGTACTGACAGTATAAGGCAATAACTGACACGAGTCCAAGAATTAACCAAGTTGCTGGTCACTGGTGCCCACGGCTGCTGTGAGGACGGGTCCCACACCCGTGTGTGCAATTCGGGTGTTTTTCTCCTGCCTGGTGTCTGTGTCTGCTCCGTACACAGGAAGAGGCTGGCCTATTCCTGAGGCCCTCACTGCCACTTCTAGCCCCACACAGGGGCTGCTTCCAGCCCTCTCTCCTCCTGCAGACTGACTGCAGCTCAAACTCTGCTCTCACCAAGCTCCTCTCTCCCCCCTCCCATTTTCCTGAGGAGGGGGCGAGTGGGGCCTGATTGGTTGGTGTGTATTAGTGTGGGAAACTCCCCAAGGGAGAGTGAGCTCTGCACCATAAAGATGTATGCAGACCTCTGTGACACCCTGGTTTTGCCAGGGTGGCACACTTCCAAACAAAGAATGGATGTGTTACTTTTTTAACCAATGAAACGTGAAGCTGATCAAAGGAGTAATAAAAGACTAAACCTGCACAGCAATGCTGTTTTTACATTGCTGTGCATTATGTAATTTTTTGTGGCAGTTTTGTGTCACTTTTTGAGACAAAATTTACCTCAAAAAGACATTGCGTTCACATATCCTTACAAAATGCCATGGGAATCAGAGGGTATCATTTAATTAATCAGAACATAGAACTTTATAAAATTGTGCAAAAAATGTGTTGACTTTTGCCTTTTTTTACTTCAGTCTTTACTTTAAGTAAAGTGGGTAGTGCTAGGGCAGGACAGGGTGGGACCAAGTAAGTCCGAATAATTGATAATCATTTATGCTACTAATGTGTCAAATCGTAGATACACCGCAGAGGTAAAAAGCTCAGCTAACAATGTCAGGACCTTCTACGGGTGTTTCCAGGTCCCAGAACCAAGTGTGGTATAAATTACACAAAAAATGTTCACTGGTCCCTAACTGTAGTAACCTTTTTCCAAATCATAGAAAGATCTGTAATTGATTTATTGCTGACTTCACCTGGATGTTTGGCAAAATCTATGGCAGAAAACTTCTGCCACATCTGAATAGGCTTTGGATGTCCCCATACTTGCAGTGTTTATTCAGGTTCTCATACAAGAATAAATGAAAAAAGAACAACAAAAGATTTCTGGAATGTTCTTAATCTGATTATAATAAGGACGTGGATACAATAAATATATATATATATATATATATATTTACTAAAATTGCGGTTCTTGCTGCGCTTGTTATTCATGTTTGTTTAGAAAATTATGTAAATTCTACATAGAAATCTTTAATAAATATTCAAACTTTTCTTCAATGTTTCAGTTTAAATTCCACAAAAATATAACATCTATCGTTAAAGCAATATGGAGACTTACATTAAAAAATGCACATTAGATAAAAAGGAAATGTTCCTTTTATTCTTTTGTCAGATATCTTGTACCACACGATGTTTTATGTTTTAATGTTTTGCATAATGCCACTATTCATCATCTGGCCTCATAATCTTCTATTAAAAAGGTGAAAGTACTAAAACGTCTTTTTCCTTTATACTCTGCTTGCACTACGGGAATCCACATCCATTTTCATGATTCATTCGTTTTATGTCGCTGTAGATTGGAATCTTGCTGTTCCACTGTACATCCAGATAAAAAAAAAAAAAATAGAAAAGTAAGAATAGATTTTTTTTTTTTTTTTTTTTATCTGAGGTGTTAAGTTGATAATACAATAGATCCATTAGTTTAGATATATTATATTTATAGGTGTATTGTTCAAATACATTTAGGATAAAAAATCAAGCAACTATGGAAATGTTTCTATATTTTTATGTATCTACAGACTAAAGCATCTCCATGGCAACAGACTATAAACAAACTTGTCTGATTCTGCTAGTTCGTTCCAATCATCCTAAAATATTTACTATCATACTGTACATTATATCATGTAGGGTACAAATTGTGTATCAAAGTTATGGACAGAAATTATAACAGATTTATGTTTCAAAACTTTCATTTCAATATATTTTGCACATGACAAGGCTGGTACTAAATATATAACGCCATGCAAAATCAATATTACCATTATACTGTTACCATACAATTGTATATTTCAGTTCTGTGGTTCCTATAAGTGAAAACAGTACAGTTAGATCCAATGGGTTGCAAGTGATATTCTCTTAGCTCTGGACTTTTCCTGTCTTGGACCAAGTTCCTAATGTGTTTCATAAGTTCCTTCTGAAGCCATATCATTCCCAGATTCACCCAGACAATCATACTCCTCGTACTATATTAGTTAACGCAGTTTGGAGTATGAGGTGCAGAGAATCCGCGATTCTCATATAGTGATTGGGTCTGTGCAATATCTGGTGCATTGGACGGGTTATGGCCCAGAAGAGAGATCCTGGGTCCAGTGGCCCCTCATAAAAGGGGGGATACTGTCACATCTCCATCACGACCTGCTTCTGTCATCAGGTGTTGCTGTATTCACTTTGTGGGCAGTGCTAATGAGATGTCACAACCAGAAGCTCTGGACAGCGCAGGTTCTGTCCATTCACTAAGTTTTGAGTAGCTGGGATCGGCAGAACTTTCCATTCTGGCAGAATGGTTGTGCGTGCTGCCAGCTAAAGTTGTCAGCTCTTTGATTAAGTCTATAAGAAGGCACCACACCCTACTACAGCTTCCAGCTTACCTCTGGAAGCTGCCAGATGTAGCTTGTGGTTCCCTACTTAGGTCTGTGTTTGATTTTCCATTTAGTATTGGTGTTTTCCTGTTTTGACCTTGGCTTCTTTATTGCCGCTACTCCTGCCTGACGATTTGTTCCTTGCTGCCTTCTCGGTTTTGATCCAGCTATCTGACTATTTTTATGGATCCTGATTTTGTCCCCTATGTGACCACCTGGCTTAGCCCCTTCTATGTTACTATTCCTGCAACTGGTTCGCACCTCCAGACGGCAGCCCTTACGTGGGTATCAATCCACTGGACTCATTTCTAAATCCAGGTTCCTGCATAGGGGTTAAAGGGTGTTAGGGTTTCTCTTGATTCTGTCAAACAAAATGGCTTATGCCTAGTGACTAGTCCCACCTGGTGTTGGGAATCAGGGCCCATCAAGTTTCTTGTTTAGCTGGGAAGAGCAGAACACAGGCAAGATCTGCTTTCATGGTCATAGCCTAGAGGGAATTGCGCAAGAAGGCAAGAAACTGGTCTTTAGCCTGAAGAAGAATTACAAAAATAGACTTTTTGAGCCTGTGCCTCGGACAGACGTTACACTTAGTTATGCAAGGATCAAATTTATACACAACTCTCCGCCAAACACTGCATAGCGGTTTCCATCAAAATTCCTTTAAAACCGTATTCAAATGGAGCCCTCAACCATTCAGCATATTGGAGCAGAGAGAGTTACTTGTTTGTTCTTGGTTCTGGTGGTGTCTATCTTTTTAGGTGAACACAAAAGCAGAGTCATCCGGAACACCATTTTTCAGGGATTTATCGTTCAGAGCACTATATAAATATAAACCAAACCTTACTCTTGTGATGAATGCCATTCTACTATCTGTTTTTCTTTCAAAATAAAGTTGAATTTCTGGAAACGAAAAAGGGTGGTGCTACAGCAAAACAGCTGAGAAATAATCTGAAACAATTCCCATGGTTCTTTAATCAAAAATATCAGCAAGAACATATGTATGTGATAATTGGGTGTTAACATACTTTTGACCAAGTCCTCAATGATACTATAGTTTAATTTCTGGTGACATTATATTTTCATCTCAATGATGTCTTCTTATTTGAAGGGAGTGAGTAAGTAAATATAAGAGAATAAAGGGGCATGTACACTTAAGATAATCATGACCAAGTGTTGGTCACAATTATTTTGCAGTGTATATAGGCTGCCGATCATTCAATAAACGCTGCATCAAAAGATCATTGTTCTCGGTAGTCCATCATCTTGTGTAAGTGTGCATCTTTAATTTTGAACTGGCACTCAAACAACTGACGATCGGTAAAAGTTTACTGATGGGCGGTCGTATGGTGCCACCAGTCAGTCCATGTAAACGGACCTTAATTCTAATATTTAAAGTACTCTTCTTTCACAAAAGATAACAGTTTACTACAGAGTGAATTTTCTTATCAGCCATGAGACATTTTCCATGTTGGTTTTAACACCTTTATCTATACCTTAGAGACTCCTAATCCCATAACCACCTTCCACTTGACAAACTATAATTAAACAATGATAAATTACCAGCAGGAATATCATGTAATAGCTTACACAAGAGAAATGTCCTTAATGTGTGAAGCGAATATAAATATCATATCATGATTGCTTTTCTCTGAGTAATGTTTGTTACTTGTGTAAAAAAAAAATGTGCCAGAGCCAAATGTGATGATCTCATGCTTTCTGAGTAATACACTTTCGACAACGTCAATTAAATTAGTTCTGTAAGTACCTGATAACGATTACTAAGCCTACAGGGGAGATGTGGGAGGAACAGAAGGGAAGAAAATAATCTATAATGTGATTGACTGGTTGTAGCAACAAGTACATAAACATGCTTCGGAAACATGTTCCAAGATGATTGGTTAAATGTGGACTGTATTATATAAACTCTAAGGAGATAAATCCTACAAGGCTGAAAACCTGTAATGACCTAATATTTCTTGCAGCTGAAAGGTGGATACAGTTGTATCAAGTTGTGAAGATGGAATTTCCTTAGATAACATTATCACCTCATGCAATACTTGCTAAAAGCAATAATTCCAAAGAGGTTATGATGAAGCCTTGAATTTGGTACTGGAATTTTATGTTATCCAGCTGGATAGTTACCTATGTAAGATAGTACTCTCCCCACCAAAGCTTCTGAGCAGATGTTATACAAAAAAAAATTTGGCCCATTAAGAATATCCCAACCTGGACAGTTATAGGGGTGAAGATTGAGCACTAACCACGCTCGGGTACTTAACGAGCAGTTGGATGCTCGGACGGGAGAACTTGTTTACCGAGTATAATCAAAATCAATGGGGAATGCAAGCTTTTTTCCACCAGATTTTACACGCTCGAGTTCCCCATTGACTTCCATTGTATTCGGTAGACAAATTGCTATTCCCCAAGGAATACTACAGTATCTAGTCAGCAGTCCTAGCAATACAGGATTAGTAATATGTGAATCCTGAACTTTGTGATTTAGCGCAGTAAAACCATTTTTCTAATTCAGCATTTGACGTTTATTTCAGCGATTACGGTACATTTCTAGGTGAAGTTTCAGTAATTTATCAAAAGATTTACTGCCATAAAAAGTGACACATGCAATCAAAAAAGTTCTAATATGCCACTGTCTCTTCATTATAAGTATTAAGATGCTCTAAATATTGAAGTATTTCAAAGTAAATCTGAAACTTTGTAAAATCAACCATCAAGGGCGGACATATTATTGGTGGAATCCAAGAGGTCAGGGGCCCATTTACATCTCCAAAGCAGATGGAATTGTGCATTATGATGAGCTATTGGACTGCAAAAGGCCCATATATTGTTCTTGCACAGGGCCCCTCATCTGCCTGTGTACACCACTGTCAGCCTTAACTTTACAACTACCATGCTAATATTGCGTAGAAAACCTTCTGTCACCAAAAGAGCCCTAAATAGTAAAAACATGGAAATAGTGATGGGCGGACCTGGACTGCAAAAGTCCAGATCTGCGTGGCTTTAAAGGTACCTGAGTGCCGGACCCGGGCCTAGGATTGAACAGGATCCGGCACTCAGGAAATAAAAAAAATAAAGGAAAAATAAAGAAAATAAGAATGAAGCAAGCGTTCCGGCGCAGCTGCAACTGCTCCTGCAGCCCCCCATTCACTTCCGGGGCTGCTCATCCTTACTCATCCATTTGCATTGCTTTTCCCACCCACCGGCCATCCTAGCATCTGTGATAGGTAGCTAGGTTGCAGTCAGATGTGCCCCCAGCCTGTGTGACAGCATCTGACTGCAACCAATCACAGACCCTGTCTACGTGTCAGTATCAGGGTAAAAAAAAAATAAAAAAAAAATAAGACAATTGGTGTAGGGTCCCCCATATAATGATACCCAGCAGAGATAAAGCCTACGACTACAGGGTGCAGCCCCCAGCCGTGTGTCTATCTTGGCTGTGTATCAAAATAAGAGGAACAGCATGTGTCTTTTTTTCATTATTTAAATAAATAATTTAAGAAAACGGCGTGCGGTCCCCCAATTTTGATACGCACCCATGGTAAAGCCTGACAGCTGGGGGCTGGTATTCTCAGTTTGCGGAGGTCCATGCTTAAAAATAGCAGCCTGCAGCTGCAGAGGGTTGTTGCATCCATTAGATGCGACAATCCCGGCGCTTTACCCGGCTATTCCTGATTGCCCTGGTGCCGTGGGAATCGAGGTAATAAGGAGTTAAAGGGAACCTGTCACCAGTTTTTTCACTATGAAACCAAAAGTGTCACCTTCTGCAGCTCCTGGGCTGTATTCTATGAAGGTGCACCTTGTGCCCTGACTCCCCTTGCAGACCCCGAATATAACTTTATAAAACCTGACCGTTAGGTATGCTAATGACCTGTGGGGCTCTGATGGGCGTGCTCATTTTCGGCTCCTGTCCCTCCTTGTGGCCTTCTTCCCCATCCTCCTTTTATGATTTACGTGATGACGCCACCATCATCATGCAGACTGCTTGGCCAAATCTCGCGTCTGTGCAGTCATTCCCCTGGCTGGTGCAGGTGCAGTTAACCCTCGCGAGCTGGTGCGGTGTTTGCGCATGCCCGAGATTATGGTCGGGTACAAGGATGATGCAGGGGACATCATGCACATTGCCGACCATAATCTCGTGCATGCGCAAACACCGTACCGGCTCGCACAAGGACAACTATGTTTCCTGCTCGGCCCACGATGTGGCAGAGCTAACTGCGCCTGCCCGAGATTTGGCCGAGCAGCATGAATGACGACGGCGGCGCCATCCTTATCAATCACGAAAGGAGGACGGCGAACGTGGTCAGAGGGAGGAAAAGTAGCAGAAAATGATCACGCCCATCTGACTAGATAAGGTAACTAGCATACCTGGTGGTCAGATTTTATAAAGTTATTTCAGGGGTCTACAAGTTTAGTCAGGAACAAGGTGTACCTTCATAGAATGCAGCCCTGAAGCTGAAGAAGGTGATACTTTTAGTTTAATAGTGAAAAAACTGGTGACAGGTTTCCTTTAATGACAGTGCACAATGGTCATCAAGCCCAAAATTAGTGATGGGTAGGGGTCTATAATCCTATAAGTAAAATGAAATAAGAACAAACACAGAGAAAAATTCTTTACTTGAAATAAAATACAGCACCCTCTTTTCCCTCTTTATTAACCCCAATAAGACTCTTGAAGTTCCGCCTAAATCCACACAACATCCCATGATGGTCCTGGCTCTGCTACATCTGAGCTTGTGAGCCTGAAGAGACTGAAAACATGTCCAATCTCTCCAGGCTCTGGGAAATGCTGACAAAGGGGACCCGGCTGGCAGCAGTGACATAACTCAGTTCACCGGAGGTCATGCCTGACAGCTGAGGGCTGGTATTCTCAGGTTGAGGAGACCACTGCTTATTGGGCCACCTCCCAGCCTAAAATTATCAGCCTGCAGCCGCCTGGGATTGTAACATCCAATAGATGTGACAAGCCTGGCGCTTTACTCGGCTCTTCCTGATTGCCCTGCTGCGGTGGCAATCGGGATAATATCAGTGGTTAATAGCACCCCAAAGGTGCCACTAAGCCCTAGATTAGTTATAGCAGGAATCTATGAGACCCTCCCATCACTATTCTGCAAGTGAAAGTAACTAAACACAAACACCGAAAAAATCCTTTATTTAGAGTAAAATACAAAAACACCCTCTTTCACCACTTTATCAACCTCCAAAACACCTCTGCAGATCCAACATGATCCACTCGAGGTCCCACAACGGTCCTGGCTCTGCTACATCTGAGCCTGGAGAGACAGAAAACATGTCCGATTTCTCCAGGCTCCGGGAAACACTGACAAGAGTGACTCGGCTGCAGTGTTGTCACTCAGTTCACTGGAAGTCATACCCGTTTTCCCATGGTATGACCTCCAGTGATCTGAGTACCGCTGGGAGGGCTGGCCGGGTGCTAGGCACAGCCCCCAACTTTAAACCAGAGTGCTTCAGGTCACCAGAGGTCATACAACCCAGGCTTTACCTTGGATGGGTATCAAAATTGGGGAGACCGCATGACATTTTTTAATTATATATTTAAGTAATTAAAAAAAAGCCGCATGCGGTACCTCCTATTTTAATAAACAGCCAAAATAAGCACATGGCTGGGGACTGCAGCCTGTATTTGTATACTTTTTCTGTGCTGGGTACCATAATATGGGGATACCCTAAGCCAAATATTTTATTTATTTATTTTTATACCACAATAGATGCACATGATTGGAAGCAGTCAGCTGACATGCTGTCACTCTCTATGGGGGTGCAACCAATCACAGGCACCAGTTAGTGAGGAAAGTAGTGCATATGTCATAAACCTAATGCGCAGCACCGGAAGTGAACGCACGGCCTGGAAGCAGTGTACTGCCATGCTGGAGCCTCGGTAAGTATAGGACGCTTGCTCCCATCCCCCTATCCCTTCTACCACCATTTTTAATTGCCGGATTTTGGTGCCCATAGATCTATATGGGGACTAGAATCCGTCCCGGAACCGAATTTTAATAACCGGATCACTGGGATCAGCCGATCCCAGTTATCTGCGAGTCCGCTCATTGCTACTGAGAAGGTGATGGTAGTAGCAAATCCTTTAAGTCCTGTAAGCTGTGAAGGAGGCCAACATAAATCATAGTGTTTATCTAGCACAGTGTTTCTCAACTCCAGTCCTCAAGAAGACCCATCAACAGATCATGTTTTCAGGTTTTACTCAATATTAGACAAGGAATCATTCCATTGCCTAGGCAACATTAATGACAGCCTGAAAACCTGATTGAGGAAAACCTGAAAACATGATCTGTTGGTGGGTCTTGAGGACTGGAGTCGATATTCTAGCACATCCCAGAGATGTTTGATTGGCTTGATATCTGGGGAATCTGGAAGGCAAATTGACACCTTAAACTTGTCATGTTTCTTTAGGTATTACAACAATTTAAGTAGTGTCACTGAACACATCATGTGTCTGAAAGAGGGCATGAAAGAGTCCATTTAGTTTGAAACAATGTTTCAAGTTTGTGGTACATGTCAAAATACAGTGGAACCTTGGATTTCGAGCATAATTGGTTCCGAGAGCGTGCTCTTAAACCAAGTTACTTTTATATCAAAGCAAATTTTCCCATAGGAAATAATTGAAACGCAGACAATTCATTCTACAACTCAAAAATATTTACTGTATTTATACAAACTTATTACAGTAATACAAAATAATGTACTGTATTCATATTAAACTATTACAGCACACTAATACAAAACACTGTACAGTTAAAAAAAAACTAATTAAACTGCACTTTAGCTTAAAATAGAATTGTTGTGCGAGAGGTACATTATAGAGAGAAAAACTAATGTATAAATAAGACAATCTATATTCTAGTATAGTATACAAAAAAAAACACACCCCAAATCTTTTCTCCCCAAAATAAGGGCAGAACTAAGTTACCTCCAGAGCGGGTCAGAGCGCGGTTAAAGGTGGGAATTGGAAGTGTGCACGGGGAGTGTTTGCTGTTATGCAAAGCATTGCTCTTACACCAAGTTGCAAATATTTAAAAAGCTTTGCTTGTCTTGCAAAATGCTCTCAAATCAAGTTACTCTTAATCCAAGGTTTAGCATCAACATGAAGGTAGGACCCAAAAAGTACCCAGAAGAACATTGTCCAGAGCATCACACTACCTTAGTCTGCTAGCCTGTATTTCTAATACTAATAGTACTGGTGTTATCTGGGCAATGCTATATTCTACATCTCATCATAACTATTCTGTACCTTTACCAGGCATCTAAAAGTCTAAAAGCAAAATCGTACGAAAATTTATTGCTGATATATATTATAGCAGCATAAAAAGTGAGGTAAAACCAAATCAGAAAGTTGGTTTTCTGTTATTTTATTCAACAAAGAATCGTTTCCTAGCTTTAGAAATTACAATTCAATCTTTAAATGGATATATAACATTGTGATTTATCTAGATGGAAGTGTTTATCATTCAGAGAACACTACAATGTCTACATATGCCTTACAGCTAACAATATGACCTCATCTAATGCACATTTCTAGAGTCATGACATTTGAAAAAGCTGGTGATATAACGATATAAATTGCGAGATTATTTACTTACACTGTTATCAATCTGGCACATAACGTTTACCTGACATTTTATTAAAGTGATAGAACTTTTGTAATGTTAAATATGGTACTATTCTATTCATCTGGGTAAGACTCTGTTCACATTATTTCTAATCCCAGAGCTTTACCTCGCTCATGCTGATTGTCCTGGTACGATGGCAATAGGGGTAATAAGGGGTTAATGACAGCCCACAGCTTCCACTAAGCCCTAGACTTGTAATGGGGGAATCTATGAAACCCCCCATTACTAATCTGTAAGTAAAAAGAAATAAACACAAACACTGAAAAAATCCTTTATTTGAAATAAAATACAAAAAAACACACTCTTTCGCCACTTTATTAACCTTCAAAAGACACAGGTTTGACTTAATCCATACAACGTCCCACGATGATTCCAGCAATGCTACATCTGAACTAACAGCGTGCAGCCATAGAACATGATCTTCTGTTTTGAGCTTCAGGAACAGAATGAGCCTTAATGATGAGAGGTGAGATCACTCAGCTTAGCTGCAGTCACGACCCACCTATGACCACAGGTAACCTGACTTCAGGGGACCTTCTGAGGTGAAGTCACGGAGTTCATTGAGGTCCTCTGAGGTCAGGTTACCTGCAATCATAAGTGGAGGGCTACGTAAACCTCCAGCTGTAACTGCAACTTACCTGAATAACGTCACTGCTTATCTCATGGCTCAGTCTCTGCTTGAAGCTGACCGCGGGCATTTATGTTCTATGGCCACCTACTCAGATGTAGCAGAGCTGGAATCGTCATGGACCTTGTGTGAATTACATCAGACTTGTGTGTTTTGGAGGTTAATAAAGGGCTGAAAGAGGATGCATTTTTTTATTTTATTTCAAATAAAGGATTTTTTAGGTGTTTGTGTATATTTCTTTTCACTTACAGATTAGTAATGAGGGGGTCTCATAGACACCTACCATTACTAACCTAGGGCTTAGTGGCAGCTATGAGCTATCATTAACCCCTTATTACCCCGATTGCCACCATACCGGGGTAATTGTGTTGAGCCGGGTAAAGTTCTGGGATGGTCTTATCTATTGGATGTTATAAACCTGGGTGGCTGCAGGCTGCTATTTTTAAGCTGGGGGGCTAATAATTATGGGTCTCACCAGCCATAGAATGCAAGCCCCCAGCTGTCAGGCTTTATCATGGCTTGGTCTCAAAATGGGGGGACTGTAGGCCGTTATTTATTTATTTTATTTAAATGATTTATTTATTTTTTTAAAAAGTTGCATGCAGTTTCTCTTATTTTTGATACATAGCCAAGATAAGCACATGGCTTAGGCTGTAGCCGTATGCTTTATCTGTGCTGGGTATCATAATAAGGGGGACCCTACACCAATTTTTTTATTTATGTTTACTCCAATCTACAGTGACCCACAGACAGGGTCTGTGATTGGTTGCAGTCAGACACGCTGTCACACAGGCTGGGGGCGCTGTCTGACTGCAACCAAGCACAGACGTGGGGACTGCTGGTGGGTGGAGAAAGCAATTCATACACATGAGCGAAAGCAAAATGAGCGGCCAGGAAGCAGTTACAGCAGTGCAGGAGACTCCGTAAGTATAGCGCGCTTGCATAGACTTGTAGGGGTACCGGTGTCCGGACAGATATCTGGGATCAATTTCGGGCCGGACCTGTTTTTTTTTTTAAATCCAGTAAGTCCTGCCGATCTCGGTTATCTGCAAGTCTGCTCATCACTAGAGTAGACCCATGTGGAGGTGTGTGGGAAAAACTCTGTCTCTCTGTTCCCATCCCTTCCCTCTTTCGCCGTCCCCCTTTTCCGAGCTTTACTATTTTTTTTACTTTAAGTTAATGTTTGATTGATAATTGTTTGAATTATTCCTAATGTCATTAATATATTTAATGTGTGATTCTTGTAGTACTGATACCAGTTTGTAGGTGAAAAAAGACATCTGTGTTTACCAACACATTAGGTCTCTATACTAATGCACTATACTATGCAGCAACCACCCTTGATAAAGGCGGAGGCCGCACAGGTGTAAAATGCTTAAGGAACAAATGACATTGTAAAATTTGTTATTGGCATTTCTAGAATGGTCACTATATCTACACAGTAACATCAGTACTTTTAGGTGACTAGTGGTAAAATAATGAATATTTATCAGATTAAGATACTTTGTCATTACTTTTTCCCAGTACAGTAAACATGTTATTGGCAGGATTAATTTTGCTAGAATTAGTATGTATAATACAATTTATTCATTATCCCTCAGCTAGGAATTAAGGTATAACTCTGGCAATTTGACTTAAGGTCACTGAGTCTTTTATGCAGCCACCTAGAATAAGGTAAACAATTGGCGCCAACATGAAGAGCATAGACCTGACCTTTGTAGTCATTATTTATTCATCCGTCCATTCATTACTAGCTGGGTGTGAAGTCATCACTCAAAAATAAACTTTCCATTAACTGCTGTCATTTATTTCTGTAAAAGGTGTAATATACCTAGAAATTCTTGCAACCAGACCAGTATTATCTTTTGCATCATGTTGAAATATTTATACTAATTCCTTTTGAAATTGAAGTGGCCCAGTCTGGTCTAGGCAACCTTTGTCAAACCACAATGTGAAAAAGAAAGTGACACATGCAGTGATGCAATTTCTGAAGTATGTAAAAGCAGTTGGCTTTAGAGGTAGATAGACACAATCATTAGATGTTGTTATATGTACAGATCGGTGGCCTCATAGTTCCTCTTTGGATGTCCTGATGAGTGAAACTTTTGATATTCTAATTTGTAGGCAAACAAGCACTATGAACTGGGTATGCTGATGTGTGACTGACCAACAATGTATGATTATCCTCCAGGTAAGGTAACGCTGATCTTTGACTGATCAACAGCTCAGGTATCACAAATGCTGGGCATTGTGGGGTAGCGATTTGAGCCATGCAAAACGAGATTAGCCCACTTAGTGTTCAGCTTTGCATTTGCTGGGTATCATGGTGTTGTCAGACTCTGTTCACACCACAGAGTTTGACAAGCAGCCTGAGTTCTCCTATTTCCACCGCCTGTCAAGGGCGTCGGCTCTGTTTTCCTTCACTGCTCTCCAGTACAGCAGGAGTTAATTCCTGCTGGCTTGTGAAGGATTGCTAGGATCTCAGGCTGCTAATGACCCTTCACAGCCACCTTCACCATGTATAGCTGGATATAGCTTCAATGATCCTGGTCTTTGTGGTTATCCAGTTTCATGGTGATCTACAGTTGCTTTTCTGTGTGGTGTGAAAGTTCCCCAGTTGTGTGTTTTTTCCTACCCTTTGCTTTATTGCCTTATACACATAATGTCCCCCTTTTTGTTTTGAGTGTAAGGAGTTAGATCAGGGCTCGAACAGGAGTTAGGGTCATGCTGGGGGCTCGAACCTGGCTACCATCAACACAACCTCTACTCCTTTGAGATAAGACGGTGCAGGGTCTCAAGTCTGAGGGACAGCCTAGGGGCCCCTGATCCATCAGTACATACCCTGTGACACCCACTTAATGATGGTGCTGGGCAAGTTTTTTTTATATTGGGCAAAGCACAAATTGAATCTCAAAGTGTTCAAATTCTCTTGGAAGTAGGAATATCAGGAAATTAATCTCAGACTCGATCCTCTGCAAATTGATCCACTCATCCTTACAAGTTGGTCATATGTTAGCTCCTCTTTGCATTAAACTATAGTGTTACTTCTACTATACTGCTATCACCCTCTTCTCCATGTCCTGTTCTACTTTCTACTTGGCAACATTTACTAAGCTGCTCTTTACATAAACTACATGCCCTTGCACTACAGTCACTTACCTGTACTATGAATTATATAACTCCTTTTGCTACATGTATTGAACAGTTCTCTACCAATACTACAAGCACAATACTGCTATCTGAGACCGGAATAAACTTCTTTAGACACTGTGTACTTTACATCACACAGAAGATTTTTCTGTGTTCTTCGTCAAAAGTGATTAGGATTTTTATTGATAAAGCAAATAGTTACATAGTTACTTAGGTTGAAAAAAGACCTAGGTCCATCTAGTTCAACCTTCCTCCACCAATTCTACATTTTGTCCCTAAGTCACTTATAACCAACAATGTTGTGTGTACTGAGGAAATCATCCAGCCCTTTTTTAAAAGCTGTTATAGTATCTGCCATTACTACCTCTTGTGGTAGGGCATTCCATAGTCTGACTGCTCTAACTGTAAAGAACCCTTTCCTATTTAGCTGTTGGAATCGCTTTTCTTCCACTCGCAGTGAATGCCCCCTGGTCCTTAGTATTGTCTTTGGAAGAAATAATTCATGTGCCAGTCTTTTATATTGACCACACATGTATTTATACATATAAATGAAATCTCCTCTGAGACGTCTTTTTTCTAGGCTAAACATATCTAACTTTTTCAACCTGTCATCATATGGGAGGCCTTCCATTCCTTGTACTAGTTTAGTTAGCCGCCTTTGAACTGACTCTAACTTCTGAATGTCCTTTTTAAAATGTGGAGCCCAAAACTGGATCCCATATTCCAGATGCGGCCCTACAAGTGATTTATAGAGCAGTAACAACACGTTGGGATCACAGGATCTAATCTCTCTTTGTATGCACCCTAAAATCTTGTTTGCTTTAGCAGCTGCTGCCTGACATTGAGTGCTGCTGCTCAGCTTATTTGTAACCAGAATACCCAAGTCCTTCTTCTGTTCTGTAGTCCCGAGTTTACTTCCATTTAATATATATGTAGCTATAGGATTACTCCATCCTAGGTGCATTACTTTACATTTATCAACATTAAATCTCATTTGCCAAGTATCTGCCCATTCTGACATCTTATCCAGATCTTTTTGTAATATTGTACTATCAAGGTCAGTTTTTAATATCCTACATAGTTTGGTGTCATCAGCAAAGACTGACACTTTACTATCAATCCCATCCCCAAGGTCATTAATAAAGAGATTAAAAAGAATCAGTCCTAGCACAGATCCCTGCGTCACCCCACTGCTGACTATGGCCCATTTAGAGAATGTACCGTTTATGACTACTCTTTGTTTCCTATCTTTTAGCCAATTCCTTACCCATTTGCACATAGTTTCCTCTATTCCCTGATTCTGGAGCTTTAGTATAGGGCTATTATGCGGTACAGTATCAAATACCTTTGCAAAGTCCAATTAAATCATATCAGCTGCATTACCAATATCCAGGTTTGCACTTACCCCCTCATAGAACCCCAACAGGTTGGTTAGACACGACTTATCTTTCATGAATCCATGTTGTTTGTCAGTTGTTATATTATTTTCTGCAATATATTTTTGCATGTTATCCCTTAAAATGCCCTCAAAAACTTTGCATACTACTTATGTCAGACTTACTGGACGGTAGTTGCCTGGATCTACCCTCTTACCTTTCTTAAATATCGGTACCACATCAGCAATCCTCCAATCCTGAGGCCCCAACCCTGTTACAAGGAAGTCTAAAAAGATGAGATACAGCGGTCTGTCGACTACAGAGCTCAGTTCCCTCAATATTCGTGGATGAATGCCATCTGGCAACTGTATAATTGATGCAGATCAACATAGCCCTAAAACTCTTTTGCTTTCTATATTCTACTATTTAAAAAGCTCCAATATATTTTCCATTACATGAGTCCATGTAAAAATATAAAAGATTAGAACTGATCTTGTTACTTGCAGTTTGATTCATGATACTAATGACTTTCGCCAACATCCGAGAACATATACTGTAGATCGGCAAAGCTAGAAGAGGTGCAAGAATGTGAAAAATGAATATACAGCTGGTGAAATAAGTATTGATCATGTCACCAATTTTATAAGTAAATATATTTCTAAAGGTACGGTTGAAGTGATGGCCTTTAAAATTGTCTCATTACCAAGGTGCCACACAAGAAACATTTCATCTAATATATAAAGCTGAATGTGTGTATGTATGTATGTGTGTATGTCCGGGATTGGCATCTGCATCGTCGCAGCTACAGCCACAAAATTTTCCACACTCACATGTCTGGACCCCGAGAGCGTCATAGGCTATGTTGTGAGGTGAAATTTTAACCCCATGCGTTCCAATTTACCGATCAATTTTGTCCCTATCTACATAATGGGGAAAAAGTGAAACGAAAAGTGTATCCGCATTGTCGCATTTACAATCACGAAATTTTGCACAGACACCTCATGTGACCCAGGGAACGTCGTAGACTAGGTTTTGACAGGAAAATGTAACCCCGCGCTTTACAGTTACTCTCCAAAAAACATGCCTCCATTAAAGTAAATGGAGTCTGGAACTACAGGTTATTAGTAGGAGCTGTGAGTGGTTGCTATAGGAACAAAAGACATTCATAGTATAAGAAGCTTATATGTGAGGTAATAAGATGTCAGTGGGGAGACGGATAGAGAGACAGACAGAGACAGACAGAGACAAACGGTGAAAGAGACAGACAGATACAGACACAGATGGTGAAACAGACAGACAGAGACAGACGGTGAAAGAGAGAGACAGAGAGAGACCTGGAAAGAGACAGACCTGGAAAGAGACAGACAGGGAAAGAGACAGATGGGGAAAGAGACAGATGGGGAAAGACACAGACAGACATGCAGACAGGGACAGAGACAGGCAGACAGGGAAGGAGGAGACAGCCAGAGAGACAGACAAAGATAGATGGGGAAAGACACAGACCTAGAATTTCTAAACTACTGAAGGTGAAAGTGAGCACTGTTGGGCAATAATCTGGAACTAGAAAGAACATAATTTCACCATAAATTGGCCGTGCCCAGATAAACCTGGCAGAATTTCAGATAGAGGAATAAAAATAAGTATCACAAGACTTGTCCAAGAGGCGAGGACCACCTCTGGAGAGATACAGAGAGATCTGTAATCAGCAGGTACAATAGTTTCAAAGAAAACAATAAGCAATGCACTTACATTATGTCCCAAAAGTGAGTACACCCCTCACATTTTTGTAAATATTTTATTATATCTTTTCATGGGACAACAGTGAACATAAGATGCATTGATACAATGTTCAGATGTATAACAGTGTAAATTTGGTGTGCCCATCTATTAACTCAACACACAACCATTAATGTAAAAACCGCTAGCAACAAAAGTGAGTACAACCCTAAATAAAAATGGCCAAATTGTGCTAATTTGCCATCTTCCCTCTCCGGTGTCATGGGACTCATTAGTGTTACAAGGACTCAGGTGTGGATGAGGAGCATGTATGTTAAATTTGGTGTTATCACTCACACACTCTCTCATACTGGTCACTGTAAGGGGTACTTTATACGTTGCGACATTGCTTCCACTATATCGTTGGGGTCACGTCATTAGTGACGCACATGCAGCACCGGTAGCGACATCGCAACATGTAAATCCTAGATGGAACAATGAACGAGCACAGAAGCATACAATCTCGCTGATCTTTGTAACGTCGTTCATTTCTATAATGTCGGATCGACCGTAGGTACCATGTTGTTTGTCGCTCCTGCAGCTCCACACATCGCTGTGTGTAAACCCGCAGGATCGACAATCATCACCTTACCTGCGTCCCGACGACAATGCGGAAGGGAGAAGGTGGTCGGGATGTTATGTCCCGCTCATCTCCTCCCCTCCGCTTCTATTGGCCGGCCGAATAGTGACGTCGCGGTGACGTCGCTGTGACGCCGAACGAACCTCCCCCTTGAAGGAGGGATTGTTCGGCAGTCACAGGGACGTCGCCGACCAGCTATGTGCGTGTGAAGCTGCTGTAGCGATAATGTTCGCTACGGCAGCAATCAACATATATCGCATGTGCGATGGGGCCGGGTACTATTGCGTTGGACATCGCTAGCAATGTCGCAGCGTGTAAAGTACCCCTAAGTTCAACATAGCTCCTCATAGCAAAAGAATTCTCTGAGGAGCTGAAAAAAAGATTTGTTAGTCTACATAAAGATGGCCTAGGCTATAAGAGGATTGCCAACATGTTCTGTGACATACTAAAGCAGTGCAAGATGCCCTCCTTTCAAAAAAATGGGCCACAGGGCAGTATTTCAACATGATAATGACCCCAAATACACTTCCACGATGACTACTGCCTTGCTAAATAAAAAAATCTAAAGCAAAAGATGCTGGACTGGCCAAGCATGTCTCCATACCTAAACCTTATTGAGCATCTGTGGGACATCCTCAAATGGAAGATGGAGGATCGCAAGGTCTCTAATATCGACTAGCTCCCTGATACCATCATGGAGGAGTAGAAGATGAGTCTTGTGGCTCCTGTGAAGCTTTAGTGTATTCCATACCCAAGAGAGTTAAGGAAGTTTGAAAGTAATGGTAGCTACACAAAATATTGACACTTTGGGTACAATTTGAAGAGTGTTTGTGTGGAATAATGGGCCAAAATCACACCCGAGCAAAGGATGCGACTAGTTTCTCCATACAGAAGGCATCTTGAAGCTGTCATCACCAGCAAAGGCTTTTGTATGAAATATTAAATACATTTCAGTAAGCGTGTTCAATAATTTTTCCTTGGGTAAGTTCTCATTATTACACATCACTATCGATATCTATAGTTTGATTTCTTTGTCTTTGTGGATTAGATAGGCTGTTACTGACATCTGGTGAGAAATTAATGGTGATGTGTTCAATACTTTTTTCACTCACTGTATATGGTAACAGAATAAATGAATAAATGTAGTTTGGCTGCAGACACATTCATTTCAACGCAGTTTGATGAATCGAGCTTCATGGGATGCTGGATAAGACTAGTGATGAGCGAGTATTAAAAAGCTCGGGTGCTCGAAGCTCGGGCCGAGCCTCCCAAGATACTCGTGTACTCGGCCCGAGCAACGAGCCCAATGTTATCCTATGGGAGACCCGAGTATTTTTGTGAAATGACCACCGGCAGCATGTAGAAACCCTAAAAATGGCACAAAAGTCTCCGAAGAGTGCTCAAATGACATGGCAACAGCATGGGGAAGACCCCTTGAAGCATTTATCACTCAAAAGTCACAGCTGTGAACAATTTTGTCCGCGTTTTACGCCATTTTTACAGACTCACCAGAAAACCTTCCAAAATGACACCAAAATGAATTTTCATGGCGGAAATGTTAAGGGCACATACCCAATAGTGAGATAGAGCTAATGTATGTTACTTTTTGAGATCAATACATGAAAGATTTTACGTAAAACATTGTGTGGCACTCCGATGTCCCTGAGAAGAGACGTACATAAAGGCCTCTGAGTCTAATGTGCCCATTTTGAGGAACTGAGTCTTTGTAGTATTTTCCTTTGCCAGGGCAGTCCAAAATTTTGAGGTTCACCAATGACCCTGCATACAGACGTGCATGAGGGCTTGTAAACCTGAAGTGCCCATTGGAAGGAAGTGGGTCTATTGTAGTATAGGCCTTAGGCAGGGCAGCCAAAAATTGGAAGGCTCCACGTTGTCCCTGGATAGAGACGTGCATGAGGGCCTGTAAACCTGAAGTGCCCATTGGAAGGAAGTGAGTCTATTGTAGTATAGCCCTTAGGCAGGGCAGCCAAAAATTGGGAGGCTCCACGTTGTCCCTGGATAGAGACGTGCATGAGGGCCTGTAAACCTGAAGTGCCCATTAGAAGGAAGTGGGTCTTTTGTAGTATAGCCCTTTGGCAGGGCAGCCAAAAATTGGGAGGCTCCACGTTGTCCCTGCATAGAGACGTGCATGAGGGCCTCAAAACATTGTTCCCATTGCAAAGGAGCGGGTCTCCTGTCGTTGTAATGTCCATTCTGCAAAGAATGGGCGAAAAAATTTACCACTGGGGGTATACCTGAAACAAAGGCCTAACTCTTGTAACGGTCATCATGGTGGCGCATGAGGAGAAGGAGGAGCAGTCCAGCGATTATCCAAAGTCCAGAAGTGTGTACCCATGGGTGACTGGAGGTACATGGCAAATTCCCGTTACAAACTTTAAATTCCGCTCTCATGTGCTGGTGGTGTGGTGAAGTCTGGCCCAATCCAACCCTTGTTCATCTTGATCAGAGTCAGCCTGTCAGCATTTTCAGTTGACAGGCGGGTGCGTTTATCTGTAATGATTCCACCTGCGGCACTAAAAACACGCTCTGACAAAACGCTAGCGGCAGGGCAGGCCAGGACTTCCAAGGCGTAGAGAGCCAATTCATGCCACGTGTCCACCTTGGATACCCAATAATTGTAAGGCACAGAGGAATGTCGGAGTACAGTTGTTCGATCTGCAAGGTACTCCTTGAGCATCTGGGCAAACTTAGGATTTCTTGTGGCACTACCCCGCACCTCAGGGGCTGTGGTACGTGAGTGGCTGAGAAAACTGTCCCACATCTTAAAGACTGTTCCCCCACCTCTGGCGGATTGGACTTGTGCCTCTCTCGGCTGTACGCCTTGGTTGTCCACTGATTCCTGACCTATGCCGCTAGCGTTTTGTGAGGGGAATGCTTTGCCTACTTCCGTGACTATGGTCTTCCGGAACTGCTGCATTTTGGTTGACCTCTCCGCCTCGGGAATAAGAGACATAAAGTTCTCCTTGTAGCGTGGGTCTAACAGTGTTACCAACCAGTAATGATTGTCGGCCAAGATGTTCTTAACGCGAGGGTCACGAGACAGGCAGCTTACCATAAAGTCAGCCATGTGCGCCAGACTCTTAACAGCCAGGACTTCAGTAGCCTGACCAACACGTTGACTGAACATGCTGTCCTCCTCCTCCTCCTCCTCCTCCTCCTCCTCCTCATCTACCCTGTCCTCTGGCCAGCCACGCTGAACCGAGGATATGACTGGTGTGCATGTCATATCCTCAATTTGGCCGGAGATTTGCTCCATGTCTTCATCCTCCTCCTCGTCATAGTCCTCCACTGCACGTTGTGATGAGACGAGGCTGGGCTGTGTGTTATCACCCACACCCACTACTGTTTCTTGCTGCAACTCATCGCGCTCCGCCTGCAATGCATCATGTTTGGTTTTGAGCAGAGACCGTTTTAGAAGGCAGAGTAGCGGTATGGTGACGCTAATAATGGCGTCATCACCACTCACCATCTTGGTGGAGTCCTCAAAGTTTTGGAGGATGGAACATAGGTCGGACATCCATCTCCACTCCTCAGGTGTTATGTGTGGAGTTTGACCCATTTCCCGACGGCTTAGGTGATGCAGGTACTCAACAACTGCCCTCTTCTGCTCACATATCCTGACCAACATGTGCAGAGTTGAATTCCAACGCGTGGGGACATCACACACCAGTCTGTGAGCCGGAAGATGCAAACTGCGCTGAAAGCCGGCAAGGCCGGCTGAAGCAGTAGGTGACTTTCGAAAATGTGCAGACAGGCGGCGAACTTTTACCAGCAGATCAGACAGCTCTGGGTATGACTTTAGAAACCGCTGAACCACGAGGTTGAGCACATGGGCCACGCATGGAACATGTGTCAGCTGGCCTCGCCTCAAAGCCGCCACCAGGTTCCGGCCATTGTCACACACGACCTTTCCTGGATTTAGGTTCAGAGGTGTGAGCCAGTGATCTGCCTGCTGTTTCAGAGCTGTCCACAGCTCTTCTGCATTGTGGGGTTTGTCACCTATGCAGATTAGCTTCAGCACAGTCTGTTGCCACTTCGCCGAGGCAGTGCTGCAGTGCTTCCAGCTTGGGACTGGTGTGGAGGGTACAGTGGATGAGGATGCGCAGGAGGAGGAGGAGGCTGAAGAGCATGACATTCCGGAGCTGTAGAGTGTGGGTGAAACACTGACTGAGGTAGGGCCTGCAAACCTTGGTGTGGCAAGGACGTGTTCCGTCCCTCGCTCAGACTGGGTCCCAGCTTCCACAATATTAACCCAGTGTGCCGTCAACGAGATGTAGCGGCCTTGCCCACAAGCACTTGTCCACGTGTCTGTGGTTAGGTGGACTTTGGGTGAAACAGCGTTGTTCAGGGCACGTGTGATGTTTTGTGACACGTGGTTATGCAACGCGGGGACGGCACACCGGGAGAAATAGTGGCGGCTGGGGACCGAGTAACGTGGGACAGCTGCCGCCATCAGGTCGCGGAATGCTTCTGTCTCCACCAGCCTAAAAGGCAACATTTCCAGCGCAAGCAGTCGCGAAATGTTAGCATTTAGAACTGTGGCATGTGGGGTGTTGGCAGTGTATTTGCGCCTGCGTTCAAAGGTTTGCTGAATGGATAACTGAACGCTGCGCTGGGACAAGGACGTGCTTGATGATGGTGTTATTTCTGCGTAGGCAACTGCAGGTGCAGGACCGGAGGAGGCTTGTTCGCAGGCAGCATGGACAGAGGATTGGCTCGCATGCACAACCAGCGAAGACGTAGCAGTGACATTAGCAAGCACTGCTCCTCGACTCTGTTGTACTTTCCACAAAGTCGGGTGCTTGGCTGATATGTGCCTGATCATGCTGGTGGTTGTCAGGCTGCTAGTTTTGGTACCCCTGCTGATACTGGCACGGCAGGTGTTGCAAATGGCCTTTTTAGAATCATCTGGATCCAACTTAAAAAACTGCCAGACTCGGGAAGACCTAACATTTGTACAGGCACCTTGTGTCGTGTTGTTGTTCCGGGGAACGGTTGCCTGACTTCTGCCTGGAGCCACCACCCTGCTTCTTACTGCCTGTTGGGATGCTACGCCTCCCTCCCCCTGTGCACTGCTGTCCTCGCTCTGCATATCCTCCTGCCAGGTTGGGTCAGTTACTGGATCATCCACCATGTCGTCTTCCTCTTCCGCACCCTGCTCCTCCTCCTGACTTCCTGACAATTGTGTCTCATCATCATCCACCCCTTGTTGAGACACGTTGCCAACTTCGTGAGAACGTGGCTGCTCAAATATTTGGCCATCTGTACATACGATCTCCTCATGACCCACTTCAACATGAGCTGGCGAGAGGCCAGAATGTGCGAATGGAAACGTGAACAGCTCTTCCGAGTGTCCAAGTGTGGGATCATTAATGTCCGAGGACGTGTACTCAGCCTTGTGGTAGGAAGGAGGATCAGGTTCTGAAATGTGCGGTGCAGTATCACGGCTACTGACACTTAACCGTGTGGAAGACAGAGTGTTTGTGGTGGTGCCAATCTGACTGGAAGCATTATCCGCTATCCAACTAACAACCTGTTGACACTGGTCTTGGTTCAAGAGCGGTGTACTGCTGCGGTCCCCAAGAATTTGGGACAGGACGTGCGAGCGACTAGATGTGGCCCTTTGTTGTGGCAAAATTAGAGCTTGCCCACGACCTCGGCCTCTGCCTGCACCACCATCACGTCCACTTCCTTGTTTCTTGCCAACGCCCTTGCGCATTTTGCAATGCTGTGCTGACGTGTATTCACTAGACTTGGGCGTTATATCAAAGTTTGTGCAAATCGTGCACCTGTACGCTTCCACCGACAGGCACACACGTGCGGTTTTTAAATGCAAGCACGGACGCACTAAGAACCTAACACAGGTTTTAGGAGCAAAAATTAAGAACTCTGACACTATCAGCCACTGCTGACTGACGTGTATTATACACTACACTTGTGCGTTATATAATAGTTTGGTAAAAACGCACACAAGTGCACCTGTACGCTGCCACCGACAGGCACACACGTGCGGTTTTTAAATGCAAGCACGGACGCTCTAAGAACCTAACACAGGTTTTAGGAGCAAAAATTAAGAACTCTGACACTATCAGCCACTGCTGACTGACGTGTATTATACACTACACTTGTGCGTTATATAATAGTTTGGTAAAAACGCACACAAGTGCACCTGTACGCTGCCACCGACAGGCACACACGTGCGGTTTTTAAATGCAAGCACGGACGCACTAAGAACCTAACACAGGTTTTAGGAGCAAAAATTAAGAACTCTGACACTATCAGCCACTGCTGACTGACGTGTATTATACACTACACTTGTGCGTTATATAATAGTTTGGTAAAAACGCACACAAGTGCACCTGTACGCTGCCACCGACAGGCACACACGTGCGGTTTTTAAATGCAAGCACGGACGCACTAAGAACCTAACAGGTTTTAGGAGCGACAATTGCTGAGAAGTCTGACACTATCAGGACTGTTTTAGACTGTGTACACCAGCCCCAGATATGATGAAGGCTGGTATACGGTCACCACTAGGAATGGCTATATACCCTGCCTGCCTGCCTGTATACTGCTACAATAGTGCTGACAAGGACTCTTTTGGTCACTAGAAAACCTATAAACAGGAGTATATTCATCCCAGGTGTACCTTACCAAGGTCAAGTTCAGGAATACAACCAAACACTTTATACTCAATTATTCCATGAACAAGTTGTATAAAAATATAATTTTTATTGATTAAAAACTATACACATATAATAAAAAAGACAGACATAGACCAGACAAATGAGGGAAGGCAAAATTAGATATAAAAAATGGCCAGGGGAACCAATACTCAATACCGTTGTACTAGAAAATCATCAGTTTTTGTATACATAATGTTTCCATACATTACAAAATTTAGGATGGACAATTGATAAAGTGTAACAAACCCTAAAATGGGTGTAAAAAAGTACAATTCAGGGGGATTGAGGAAAAAATCGTAACTGGCAGCATATATATATATCAGCATATAATGTATAGAGTATTATACTTATGATTAATATAAAGATTCACTAAACCAATAATAACAGAAGTTAGATTGGGCAGTAAATAACTGTGTCTGGAACCACATAAACTACATAACCATCATGTGTGAATCATAAGATAGTAACAAGGAGTACCCATTGATGCAAACTACAAGGAAATAGCATGAATCAATCATAAATCATAAATAGAGAACACTCCCTCAGTAATCATAGGACCTCTATAAGTATTCAAAGGCGCAGAAAGACTGCCATACATGATGTATTTAGAAATCGGCTGCCAGCAGCAATTAAACCAATATAGTGGTATCAATATCAAAGTTCAACCATGGCCAGAAAGGTTAGTAGCCCACCCTCACCAAACACTCCAACGACCGTTTCGCCACCGCTTCGTCAGGGACTTTGAATACTTATAGAGGTCCTATGATTACTAAGGGAGTGTTCTCTATTTATGATTTATGATTGATTCATGCTATTTCCTTGTAGTTTGCATCAATGGGTACTCCTTGTTACTATCTTATGATTCACACATGATGGTTATGTAGTTTATGTGGTTCCAGACACAGTTATTTACTGCCCAATCTAACTTCTGTTATTATTGGTTTAGTGAATCTTTATATTAATCATAAGTATAATACTCTATACATTATATGCTGATATATATATATATGCTGCCAGTTACGATTTTTTCCTCAATCCCCCTGAATTGTACTTTTTTACACCCATTTTAGGGTTTGTTACACTTTATCAATTGTCCATCCTAAATTTTGTAATGTATGGAAACATTATGTATACAAAAACTGATGATTTTCTAGTACAACGGTATTGAGTATTGGTTCCCCTGGCCATTTTTTATATCTAATTTTGCCTTCCCTCATTTGTCTGGTCTATGTCTGTCTTTTTTATTATATGTGTATAGTTTTTAATCAATAAAAATTATATTTTTATACAACTTGTTCATGGAATAATTGAGTATAAAGTCTTTTGGTCACTAGCCTGTATTCCAACCTGGCTATACCCTGCCTGTATACAGCAACAATAGTCCTGAGAAGGACTCTGCTACTGTACTCCGACCTGGCTATACCCTGCCTGCCTGTATTCAACTAGAATAGTCCTGAGAAGGACTTTTGGTCACACTGTTTGCAGCCCTGCTACGGAAATAGCTATAAAGGGCCGCAAACCTTTCCCTGAAGCAGCGACCCTCTCCCTGCACTGACTGTCTGGATAGCTGTGAGCAGAGCACAGCGCGCCCGCCGGTATAAAGGCTCGGTCACGCTGTGCAGGCCGGCCAATCACTGCAATTCCACAACTAACAGGGCTGTGGCATTGCAGTGGTCTGCCAGCCAATCCCTGCATGAGGGTTGGCTCTCAAAAGAGCGCCAACATGCAGGGATGAAGACCACGAGTACAGCACGAGTATCGCGAGATTACTCGGTCCCCGCCGAGTAGACCGAGTACAGTGATACTCGTGCGAGTACCGAGTAGTAACAAGCATGCTCGCTCATCACTAGATAAGACATGTTTTGATGTTGTATTTCAATTGTATAGCCCTGTTTTTTCATATCACTTAACAGATACAAACTTTCAACATCTACATTGCGTTAACTCTTTTACTACATAGCATTGTTAAAAAAATAATTTTCACCAAGAATGCGTACCTGATTGTAATAGTCATTTCCAATCAGCAACATAGAATGTAAAAACCCAATGAAAACATTATAGTCTTGGGAGTACAGTTTGTGCTTCCATATTTCATAATGTCTGTAGTCTTATTCAAACCTATAGTGGCTTAAATCATCTTGCCATCTGTTCCATGACATCCATGTCACACTCAATTAAGATCCCCTATTTTCAAGCTGTCTTCATTGTTTAATGTGCAACTTCTATCTAGTTACTTTGCAAGCCCCACACGGGAGAAGCTTGCTATCCCTGCTGGAGACCAGCACATATGAGACAGAAGAGAATAATGACAGTGAGCTTTCCTAAGAGTTTCAGCATGACAAACGCACGCAGTTACTGATTCCAATTATGAAAGTAGATGGAGAAAAAAGGTGCTGCCTTTGGGAGGCTCCTGTCAAATTGACAAGCTAAAGAAGTCACTCATCTCTCTTTAGCACTGTTACCACTGCTTGAAAGTCTATTTCTAAGGAAACAATATGTTCTAACAAGCTTTTCTCTGCTGAGAGATATGTAATGTGTATATTCTGGCCATGCGAGTGATTGTAAGTGTTACTTATGGCATAGAAAAACTTTTAAGGCATCGAGAAACTACTATGAAGACTATTAAAGTAGACAGGCTTTGATGGCAACGCAGAGGTATATGTTATCTACATGGAACATTTCCGTCTTTTTAAGACTGAATATGTATGGTTTCATGTCTGACAACCCTTTGTGATTTTTATATCAGACTGTTTAAAAAAATAAAAAGATAACGTCATTTTTAGGAACCTATATAACCCATGACGAAAACAGATCTGCTACCTTGTTGTGATAGT
Organism: Anomaloglossus baeobatrachus; assembly: GCF_048569485.1. Classification (NCBI taxonomy): domain Eukaryota; kingdom Metazoa; phylum Chordata; class Amphibia; order Anura; family Aromobatidae; genus Anomaloglossus; species Anomaloglossus baeobatrachus. Next base: position 221,439,799 of record NC_134358.1, on the reverse strand, counting down.
AGTGCAACATTTGATTGCATTTTTTCCTTTTGATTTAGGAATATTAGCCCACTCTTCGTTGCAAAACTACTACAATTTATTTTATTCACTTATATAGCACCATTCATTTAACAGCAATTTACAGACCTCATCAGTGTTCCGATTGGGACTCACAATCTAAATTCCCTATGTATGTCTTTGGAGTGTGGGAGGAAACCGGAGAACCTGGAGAAAACTCATGTAACCACGGGGAGAACGTACAAAGTCCTGGCAGATGTTGTCCCTGGTGGAATTTGAACCCTCAGGACCCAAGAGCTGCAATGTGCTAGCAACCAAGCTGCTGTTAGGAATTTTGTCACATCTATGTAATATACCAAAATGATTGACAGATGTCAATACAGCTACTGTCACCTTCAAATATTGAGATAATTTGGCAAGTCAAAGTGCCTGATTTTAATTTATAAAAAAATTGAGGTCTATGGGATAAATGGAACATAGAGAGGAATAGCATGGATCTATCACTCATGTTTTGCATATTGCCAAATATATTTGATATGCCATAAATGATTAAGATGTGAATACCGTTAAAGGGAATCTGTCACCAGGTTTTTGCTACCTCATCTGGGAAACAGCATAATGGAGAGACAGAGACCCTGAAAACAGCGGTGTATCATTTAGTTTACTGGGTGAATCAGTGGTGACACAATCTGAGTTCTTGGATGCGTAGAGCACAGAAAGCTGACCCCAGCCATATCACAGCTCTCTGTGTACATTGTTTATTGACAGTGAACTGCTCAAGAGAGTAAGGTTTCATGAATTTCGTGTCCAATGACAAGTTGGGCAGATGAGTGAGATTACTATTATAGCCAGTTACAGGCAGAAATAGGATTGTGAAAAAGAAGATCGGATAATTAGCTGATAACCTGAAAAACACATTATACATATTTTAATATATTTCTTAGTTTTACACACTGTATGAGACAAAAGGGTATCTAAGCAAATTGTTCTAAAACAAAAAAATAAATAATAAACATTTAACTATTACATTCTTTTTCTAAATACCTTTATTTAGCAAAAAGGTATGCCTTATCTAGCGCACTCTCTGGGGATTTTAAAGATAGCGGCATTGAAACAGCAACAAACTTCAGTGTCATATAGCAACCCGAATGCCAAATGTGGGAAGATCCTTTATCCCAAGCAAAATCCAAGTAAAAGAGACAATGATGGTCAACTTGCTTTATTGTGGCATCACAAATACAGAAACAACAGCAATGTTTTAACACCTAGTATAAGTCTGTGCCTTTGTCACACTTGTCAAATGTATACTAGGTGTTGAAACATTGCTGTTGTTTCAGTATTTGGGATGTCACAATAAAGCAAGATGATCATCATTGGATGTTGAAGCCACCTTCTTTCACTAGGAATTTAAGGATGGCAATTGCCTTAAATTAGTGTTCTGCCCATCCTAGATTTCAGAGGAGACACAGTAGGACAGGCTATGTGAAGAATATCTGCTAGATACATACAACAGACCAGAGCAGCATCCTGTCAGGCATTGTGAATTTGCATTCCTCTGTTCAGTCCACCTGACAGGACATTGAGCTGAATGGACTAAAGGAGAAGATAAACATCTTTCTTTAGCTGACTGTCATGCCCTCATTCGCATGGTCGGTCTCCCCTGGGCAGGGAGATCGACTTTCTCTCTGCACCTCCATTCCTGCCTCTGAGTCAGATTCTGCTGCTGGCTCCATTGCTGCTTTGCGGTGTGTCACTCACCCTGTTTACTGTGCTGAGCATTCTCCCACCTCCTTCTCCTCCCGGTACCTGCATTCTCTGAGTAGCTCCTGTGGAGCACGCTTAGGCTGTGTGCGCCGCACTTTGCTGAGAGTTAAAGGAACAGTACACCTGTTCGTTGTTGTGCTGATGCTGGTTGCAGGATTGCTTATAAGGCACCTTTTCCCTATGGGTGGTATCTGGACAATGTGCTCATTCCTTCAGAATGTTGCAAGGGTTCAGACTCTTTACTGCAGTACTCTGTGTTCTATGACTGTGCTTTGCTCTGCAGTGCAAGATACTTACTTCTCTCTTTCCACAGAACCTTCAGCAGCTGGTCCATCATTCCTGGCTTAACTGCATGCAGTCGTAACCTCTGAGGTCATTTTGGAACACTGCAAATTCCTTCAACAGCTGGGTCCACCTCACCAGGATTGTGCAGAGCACGGATTCCTCCTATGGCTGGATCTCTAGGATGGTGCAAAGCTTTCCGGATTCCCTTCTCTGAATGAGCCGACATTCCACAGTCTAGTTTGAACTGTTATGGACTATTTGAGTTGTCCCTTTGTCAAGCGGCTTCCTGACCTTATGGGGCTGTGTCGGGATAGTCCCTGTATAGGTGCTTCCTTTCCGTTGCTGCTCCGGCGGTGCTCAGTGTCATGATCCTCTGGGACCTTTCATCCTCAGCTTTGTATGCTATGCCTTTAAATAAACCATCTACTGGTTTCTTCAAAGTTCTCTCCAGTCTCTTGCGGTATCAGGTAATCTGCTGCCACCGTTAACTCAGTGGTCCAGTGAGTCCACAGAAAGATCTCCATGCCTCTGTGGCGTGACACTGACTGAGAATGAACATACTTTCTGTCAGTCTGAAAGTTATTGTGCAGTGCATGCAAAACTGTCAGTCTCGCAGACTGTGAACTGTCTCAGGGCCCCCTCTCTCATCAGTTGCATTTCGAGTTTAAGATTGTTTAAGGACTTTTGATGACTTCACAGTCATGTGACATGATGTAAACAAAGGTGTCTCAAATGCAGGAGTCTAAAAGAACTGAAAAGGAGACAGGCTTGTATGAAGGACTGGCATTAGGGGGAAGGGAGAGCAAACTGGGCAATTTCCCACAGCCCCCATTCTCCTAGAGGTCCAGCGTTTATATCCTGATGATAACATTGCTTCAGGATCTTTGTGACATCATGTCATGTGACTAAGTTGTCACTAAAACGTCTCTTAACCTTTACATGACGTTTGACATACTGGGTACATCATGAAAGTCCATGATGTCACCAGACGGCTGCATCTGGTCACCCACCAGTTCGGTGGTCTTTGCCTTTCTCCTGCACCGTGTAGTGTATGTGTAGACTGGCTGCGCTTCAGCGACAGGAGTCTGCTCCCTGGCTGTATGTATGTCAGGTACGTCATTCTGACCAAGGACGTACCCAGTACCTCATGGCGATCGTGGGAGTTACTGTGCTGTACCCCTACGATCGCCGCCGGGTCACTGGCTTATCTTGTAGCCAGGCACCACCTCTCATTGGCATGAGCGGTGCTTGCTCCACTCCTGGCAGTTTAACCCCCTAAATGCTGTGATTCAATGCGATTGCAGCATTTAAGACGCAGTGGGAGGAATCACTTACCTCTCCCTGGCAATTGGGTCACTGTAATGAAATTGTACCGCCCCGTGCTCGGCTGCAGCCGAGCCACTCAGATTCAGACTCGTTGGTGGGTGGCTCAAGTGCCTCCGGACCCGGGGTCACTTCGCTCTGAAAGGATGCTGGCGCTATGTAGGGGGGTGGTAGGTAGGTGTACGACCGGAGCCGTGTTTGAGTTCGTGAAGCCACCCACGGGATGTGGTGAAGGTGTAGACACCACCGCTGCAGTTACGGGCACCCGGGGGAGATGGTTATGCAGCAAGATGTTAACCCCTCCGTGGGCAGGGATGATGGCCCGGGACCCGTTGGGAAGAGCTGGGCGGTGCAGGGCAGTGCGCGGCCGGATGGCACTGTTGTACTCACTGTTATTGACACACACAAGTCTCTGGTAAGCAAAGTTGATGGTGGTCGGTGCCCGCAGACGGCTGCGTCTGGTCACCCACCCAGTTCGGTGGTCTTTGCCTTTCTCCTGCACCGTGTAGTGTATGTGTAGACTGGCTGCGCTTCAGCGACAGGAGTCCGCTCCCCGGCTGTATGTATGTCAGGAAAGCCCGTTTGCCCGCAGACGCTGGCCCATGGGATCTCTCTGCCTATGCGGTGGCTTTCTATCCCCCTCGGTGGGCTGTTGTCTTCAGTCGGAACGTGGGTGGGAAAGGACCTATAGTCCAGACTGCAATCAGTAAATTAACTCAGTCCAGTGGATTCTGGACCTCGTTTTAAGGTCTGAGTACCCCCTGTGTGCTCCGGTTTCCAGTCTGTTCCCCGGGTCGGTACCGGTGGGCCACTACCCTGTCCCGGTCCACCACGGTTCCACCGAGCCGTCTTCTTGGCTCTTGCAGGCTAGGCCACCATCTGCCTCCTAGCCAAGGTGTGCGGGCTACGAACCTCACACCTGTCAGTCTCCTCCACTACTCACTCCACTGACACTCCTGTGACTGCACACACTGACTGACAACTGAACTGTTTTTCCTGCCTCAGGCCCTCTGAACTACTCGGTGGGCATGACCAACCGCCTGGCTCTGCCCCCCTGGTGTGTCCATTAAGCTCTGAGGGAGGTGACTAGGCTGTGGTTTGGCTGGTGTTACCTTGTGTGGGACTGGTGTTGTGCAGGGCGCTATCTGTGACTACCTGGCTAGTCCAGGGCATCACACAATCACAGGGACCCAATTACTGCTATGTTAACACTCGGTCGTCATCATGACAACCCCGGGTCACCCAGCTATGGAGAGCCTTAACGACCATGCTGTATGCATGTTGTGTGAGACAAAGTGACAGTTACGGGGTTTCCGGTACTGTACCCTCTCGATCACCGCCGGGTCTCCAGCTCTTCAGCTGATCCTACAGCTGGGATCACAGGGACTCGATCTCAGCCATGGTAAACCTGGGTCATAACCATGACGACCCCGGGTCACCCAGCTGTATGCATGGTGTGTGAGGCGAACTGGCAGAGCTGTGTGTACAGCTCTGCCACTTATAATGCACTGCAGTGATCAAGCTTTGCAGTGGATTATATCAGTGATCAGATCATTGAAAGTTAGTGTCCCATACAGAGACTAAGTAAAAAAGTTAAAATATAGTTAGTTAAAAATGTTAAAAGTATTAAAAAAAAATGAGGAAAAAAAAAGAAAAATAATATTCCAATAAATGTGTATTTATATATAAAAATAACTATAACTCTCAGAATACAGCAATGCAAAAACTATTTTTTTCTATAAAATAGTTTTTAGGGTGTAAAAGTGGCAAAACAAAAAAAACTATATAAATGTCATATCACTGTAATTGTACTGACCTGAAGAATAAAACTGTCTTATCCCTTTTACGGCACAATGAACAGCGAAAAAAAAAACAAAACAAAAAACAATTCCTGAATTTCTGTTCTTCTTGATTGTGCCCCACACAAAGTGGAAAATAAAGTGGTCAAAAAATATTATGTGGCCCAGAATGGTACCAATAAAAACTCCAACTCATCCCGCAAAAAAAAAGCCCTCACATGACTCTGTCAGCAGAAAAATAAAACAATTGTAGCTTTCAAAATCTGGCGATGATGCAAAAAAATCTTTATTATGTTAAAAACTGTTTCTTTAGTGTGATAGTCGCGAAACCTAAAAAATTATATATATAAATCTGGTATTGCTGTAATCATACTGACCAAGGAATAAACCCGCCAAATCACTTACACCACACGGTTAACAGTGTAAAAAATAAATAAAGCCAATTCTTCAACTGCTGTTGATTTGTACAGTCTGTCTCTAAAAGCTTGAAGTACAGCGCTGCTCATGTGGCGCCCTGGACTAGCCAGGTCGTCACAGGTAACAACACACACACACCCCCACCCCCAGCAGTTCACAGCAGTCATCCCCAGTGAGACCTGATTTCTTCCCTCAGGTTCAGACAGACACACCAGGTGGGCGGAGTTAAGCAGATAGGCACGCCCACCGAGGAGTCTAGCTGGCTTGAGGCAGGAAACAAGTTCAGACAAGTCCAGGCAGAGGAAGAGAGAGGAGGTCTGCAGAGAGGCAGATGCAGTCTGGGGCCTAGGTTGGAGCCTAGGGCCCTCGTGTAGCCAGTCAGGCAGACGGTAGTGGCCGTCTGCGGGAGCCGGGAAGACAGTGTTGGTGGAACCGTAGGTAGCCGGGACAGGGGAACCGGGGAACCAGCTGGAAACCGGAGCACAGGAGGAGCATACAAGGAGGTGCAGGAAAGGACTTACAATACCAACCTGGGGTCAGGGGAAAAACACTGCAGCCGGCAGCGGGACCCGTCCATCCAGCCATTTGTTTTACAAGAGACTTTGCATATCTTTGTGGCTGAGTAAGTACTACCGTGCCGTCCGGCACCGCGCTGCGCAGTCCAAGCGACCCTGTACCTTGCCCGACCCTGCCTCCCCGTCATTTCACCGGGACCACCAACCCCTACCCACGGAGGGGAAAACAACATCCCAGCTGCTCCCTGCCATCGCTCCCGGGATCCCCGTCACCAGCAGCGGTGGTGCCCAACCTCACCACAACCCGTGGGTGGCGTTACGGACCAAATCCCCAAACCCAAATCCCCCTTTCACTCACGGGCGAGGAGCGCCGCTCGAGTCCCCGGATCCGGCCCACCGCTCGAGCCACCGAGCAGCAGCAGCAGCAGCGCCGGACCCGAGCATGGTGAGCGCAGTGCCCTCCCCACCCGCGACAACTTGGCGTCACGATCAGGATCTTACCGTTCTACCGGCTGGTAGAAGTGCGCCTTGTAGCCCCACCGGCGGTGTCCGGCCGAAAAATTTCAGAATCCACCATCTTGGGAGCGAAGATTTTCCCACTCGATCGTCTTCCCCGAGCAGGGAAGGCGCGAAAGTGAAACCCCGCCCCCTGAAGCAGGAAGTGCTAGAAAGAACCAAGAGGGGGCGGGTGCAAGCCTGCTGCATGTAACCGAGGCTATAAAAGCAGGGACGCCAGGACTCTGCACCCGTCTGGTTCCTAGAAGCAGTAGCCGCAACCCCGATGACAGCTCACCCGGCTCTGGCAGTCCGCCTGGCCGCAACGGTGATGACGTCGGCTCCGGCAGTCCGCCCGGCCGCAACGGTGATGATGTCGGCTCCGGCAGTCCGCCCGGCCGTAACAATCATGACGTCGGCTCCAGCTGTCCGCCTGGCCGCAGCGGAGGCGACACCCGACCGGAAGTCTGCCCCAGATGCGGTGCCAGCCACTTCCAGGTACCCCGTCCCGGCTGTGGAGCAGCCGGAGTGCACCTGCAGACAGGAGCAGGCCAGTGAGAGATGGGGTCCTCGGCAGTTAGCGAGGCCGGTTGTAGCCGGCGCCGAGGGCATCCGAGTGGGCCTGGCTCCTGAGCAGGAGGCAGAGCACGTAACCCGTGCCCCGTACTGGGAGTGGCGGCAGCAGTGGTGGTAGCGGAGCATGGACGGCTACCCGCAAGTTTAACATTGACTGTTTTATGGACTGTCACCCCTGTTGAGCATCCTCAAGTTCCGGAGGGGGCCGTCTGCACCGCAGGTGGGGGGGTGGCAGAACAGTTTAAAGTCGAAGTAATGTGCCTCCCATTAAGGGAAGATTTCTAAATATGCTTGTTTTATCTTTTTGCAGTTTAAAAAGAAAATAAAACCGGTGATGGATGGGCAGCCCGCGGACGGTCTGCATTTTACCAAGGGGGAATGTGGCGCCCTGGACTAGCCAGGTCGTCACAGGTAACAACACACACACACTCCCACCCCCAGCAGTTCACAGCAGTCATCCCCAGTGAGACCTGATTTCTTCCCTTGGGTTCAGACAGACACACCAGGTGGGCGGAGTTAAGCAGATAGGCACGCCCACCGAGGAGTCTAGCTGGCCTGAGGCAGGAAACAAGTTCAGACAAGTCCAGTCAGAGGAAGAGAGAGGAGGTCTGCAGAGAGGCAGACGCAGTCTGGGGCCTAGGTTGGAGCCTAGGGCCCTCGTGTAGCCAGTCAGGCAGACGGTAGTGGCCGTCTGCGGGAGCCGGGAAGACAGTCTTGGTGGAACCATAGGTCGCCAGGACAGGGTGGTGGCCCGTCCTGTACCGAACCGGGGAACCAGCTGGAAACCGGAGCACAGGAAGAGCATACAAGGAGGTGCAGGAAAGGACTCACAATACCAACCCGGGGTCAGGGGAAAAACACTGTAGCCGGCTGCGGGACCCGTCCATCCAGCCGTTTGTTTTACCAGAGACTTTGCATATCTTTGTGGCTGAGTGAGTACTACCGTGCCGTCCGGCACCGCGCTGCGCAGTCCAAGCGACCCTGTACCTTGCCCGACCCTGCCTCCCCGTCATCTCACCGGGCCCCGGGACCACCAACCCCTACCCACGGAGGGGAAAACAACATCCCAGCTGCTCCTTGCCATCGCTCCCGGGATCCCCGTCACCAGCAGCGGTGGTGCCCAACCTCACCACAACCCGTGGGTGGCGTCACGGACCAAATCCTGAAACCAAAATCCCCCTTTCACGCACGGGCGAGGAGCGCCGCTCGAGTCCCCGGATCCGGCCCACCGCTCGAGCCACCAAGCAGCAGCAGTGCCGGACCCAAGCGTGGTGAGCGCAGCGCCCTCCCCGCCCGCGACACTCATATTTATCCAATGCTCTATGCTGAGCATTTACACTGGGTATAACTTGTAAATCTCTGAATAAAACGTGATTCAGACAACTCCTAAAGGAAAATTCACTGTGATTAGGCAAAGGCAGTCACTTTGAACTCCTGTCTGGCCTGTTGTCCAGCGGTGTACATATTTATATGCGTCTTTTTAGACGTGCAATAGTTTTTGTTCACCTTTGAAAAGACAGACACCGCTGAACAGAAGCCAAATGGAGTCCGGAGTAACTCTGCTGCCTCATTAGTGAATGCATCCGTCACGAGTTTCACCTGAATCACTTATTTTGGAGATGTAGATGGAAATCCTAATTTAAGTGCTCAACATAGAACACAGGATAAATGTTTGGAATTTTTAATTCTGCAAAATACATTGCGTTTGACACCATGGGTGTTTTCCAGACGTTATATAGTTACTACACCGTTAGATAAATTCCTAGAGGGGTGTAATTACTAAAATATGGTCACTTGAGGGGGTTTCTTCTGTTCTGGCACTTAGAGGCTCTGGAAATGGAATCGGCAAACTATTTTAGGAAAATCTATGCTCCAAAAATCAAATGGCGCTCCTTCGCTTCTGAGCCCTGCGGTGCAGCCAAACAGCACTGTACGATCACATGTGGGGTATTGCCACGTTCAGGAGAAATTGTGTAACACATAGTGGGGCCTTTTTTTTACCTATTCCTCGTGTGAAAATTGGAAAACCGGTGTTAAATCAACATGTTAGTGTTAAAAATTTAATATTTTTTTCTTCACTGCCCAATTGTGACACACCTGTGCTGTCAATATGCTCACTGCACCCCTTGAAAAATTCATTGAGGGGTGCAGTTTTTAAAATGGGGTCAATTGTGGTGATTGTCTGCTGTTCTGCTACCTCAGGGCTCTGCCAATGTGACAATCCATTCCAACTAAATCTGATCTCAAATATGGCGCTCCTTTCCTTTTTCACCTTGTATTCTGCCTCAAAAGTAGTTTTCAAACACATATCATCAGTAGGCACCACACTGACCACATTTTACTAACTATTTAGACAGCATCTTAAAATTAGGATCAACACTAGTAACCCACAAGGAATTACAAGGATGCTATACCGTCAATAAAATCTCTTTATTATTCTTTTTATCATAAAAACACACAATAATCAGAATATTCACACAGCAGCCAATCAGGGAGATGGAAATCACAATTACAACCCTCCTAACAGGGGGAAGGGTTGGTGCAAGCACATCGACACTATCAATACATTTTAATGATACTCTCAAAGGAGCATTAGCCAATCAATTGGTTGATGGGGGTGGAGTCAATCCGTGAGAAACAGTCCATATACGGACCCCAACGTTTTTTTCCAAAAGGAGTATTAGTCTCTCCACATTGTCCCCACCTCCACCATAACTCTAACTAAGATGATAAGTCAGTAACTCTTCAAATTAGCATTGTAATCGCTGCATCAATTTGCTTACTCTGGAATTGCTGAAATAACCCCATGAGGGAGCATCCCACCATAAAGTAATAACAGAAGGGGATACTTTTATAAGTTCGCTATCCTAGCCTGTAAAACTAAATTGTTTAGACAGACCACACTACCCCTCATACACATTCTCTACTCAGATAGAACACAATTGTAAGACTCTATCCATAGATAAACACATCATGATTCATATCAGAGCCAGCCATATAACAAATACAAAAATCATCAAAGTCACAGACCTGAGTAGTCAAGTGTCAGTGCGCCCGCACCCACCACACCTCAACGTGTTTCAACTGCTTCTTCTTCAGGAGGCAGGTGTCCTGAAGAAGAAGCAGTTGAAACGCGTTGAGGTGTGGTGGGTGCGGGCGCACTGACACTTGATTACTCAGGTCTGTGACTTTGATGGTTTTTGTATTTGTTATATGGTGGGATGCTCCCTCATGGGCTTATTTCAGCAATGTTCATGCTCCTTTGAGAGTATCATTAAAATGTATTGATAGTGTCGATGTGCTTGCACCAACCCCTCCCCCTGTTAGGAGGGTTGTAATTGTGATTTCCACTTCCCTAATTGGCTGCTGTGTGAATATTCTGATTATTGTGTGTTTTTATGATAAAAAGAATAATAAAGAGATTTTATTGACGGTATAGCATCCTTGTAATTCCTTGTGGGTTACTAGTGTTGAACATATCATCAGTATACTTAGGAGACGGTGTACAATAAATTGTATGGTGCATTTTTCCTGACACACTTGTGAAAAAAAAGCTATTTGGGTGAAACAACAATTTTTGTGGTAAAAATCGACAAATTCCTTGAGGGGCCAGGTTTCCAAGATGAGGTAATTTGGGGGGGAAGCACCACTGTATAGGCACCTCAGGGGGTCTCAAAGCGACTGGCATCTGCTAATTATTCCAGCTAATATTGCTTTCAAAAATTGAAATGGTGCTTCTACCTTTTGAAGCACTGCAATGCGTCCAAGCAGTTGGTTCCCATATGAGGTATCAGCGTACTTAAGGGCTCCGCCACACATCCGTGAAAACCACGTCTGTGTAAAACGGGCCGTTTTTCGGGTCCGTTTTCCGTTTTTTAGGTCCGTTTTTATGGTATGTGTGGCCTGCGTGTGTATCCCGTATGCTAGCCGTATGTGCGTCTGGAATGTCCGTGTGTGCGTGAGTGAAATAACTGACGTGTGTGTGTTGTCCGTGTGAAATGTACGTGTGTGATGCAAAATGTCGTTACTACATGTCGGAAGACAGAGTAGCGGGATGAGAATGAACTCGGGTGAACTTCACCCGACTTCATTCTCATGCCGCGGCTCTGTCTTTGTGCCGTGTACTGATTAGCGGTCACCTGTGAAGGATTCACCGGTGACCGCTAATCCCCCGAGTGACTGAAGTGTCCCCCCCTCTCTCATACTCACCGTTCCCCGATCACCGGCGCTGTACGGCGTTCACACTGTTCCGGCGGCTTTTTCTAATTTGAAAAAGCCGGCCGCTCATTAAACAATCTTGTATTCCCTGCTTTCCCCGCCCTACGGCGCCTGTGATTGGTTGCAGTAACACACGCCCACCACGCTGAGTGACAGCTGTCTAACTGTACCCAATCACAGCAGCCGGTGGGCGTGTCTATACTGTGCAGTGAAATAAATAAATAAATAATTAAAAAAACCGGCGTGCGGTCCCCCCCCATTTTAATACCAGCCAGATAAAGCCATACGGCTGAAGGCTGGTATTCTCAGGATGGGGAGCTCCACGTTATGGGGAGCCCCCCACCCTAACAATATCAGTCAGCAGCCGCCCAGAATTGCCGCATAAATTATATGCGACAGTTCTGGGGCTGTACCCGGCTCTTCCCGATTTACCCTGGTGCGTTGGCAAATCGGGGTAATAAGGAGTTATTGGCAGCCCATAGCTGCCAATAAGTCCTAGATTAATCATGTCAGGCGTCTATGAGACACCTTCCATGATTAATCTGTAAGTGACAGTAAAAAAACACACACACCTGAAAAATCCTTTATTAGAAATAAAAACCACAAACAAATTCCCTCATTACCAATTTATTAACCCCGACAAACCCTCCATGTCCGGCGTAATCCACGGACTCCAGCGTCGCTTCCAGCTCTGCTGCATGGAGGTGACAGGAGCAGCAGAATACACCGCCGCTCCGGTCACCTCCACGCAGATAATGAGATGAGTAGCGCGATCAGCTGCTGTCAGTCAGGTAACTCGCGGCCACCACAACAGAGTAATTGTGTGAAACCGTCCTGTCTCATCCGCATAGTGTGAGCCTTCCATAAAGAATTCAGATCAGCATCTGCAATAGTGTCTCTATAACTGTGGGCAGGTGGCAGTACTCAGATTGCGTAAGTTCAAGTCAATGATATTCTTGGGTGTCCAGGTCTTCATAGCCAATTTTCCATAGACCTGGAGGGGATATCCTATATAGAGAAGTATTATCCCTTGGGTAAAGAAAAAAAAAAAAGTCGATGGATTGAAAGTAGTACAGTGCTGGAGCGTAACATTGGAGGGTAGGAGCAAGGCGCACTGGAGTCTTGTATGCCTTTGTGAAGATTAGTGATGAGCGAGTACTAAAAAGCTCGGGTGCTCGAAGCTCGGGCCGAGCCTCCCAAGATACTCGTGTACTCGGCCCGAGCAACGAGCCCAATGTTATCCTATGGGAGACCCGAGTATTTTTGTGAAATGACCCCCCGGCAGCATGGAGAAACCCTAAAAATGTCACAAAAGTCTCAGAAGAGTGCTCAAATGACATGGCACCAGCATGGGGAAGACCCCTTGAAGCATTTATCACTCAAAAGTCACAGCTGTGAACAATTTTGTCCGCGTTTTACGCCATTTTTACGGACTCACCAGAAAACCTTCCAAAATGACCCCAAAATGATTTTTCATGGCGGAAATGTTAAGGGCACATACCCAATAGTGAGATAGAGCTGGTGTATGTTACTTTTTGAGATTAATACATGAAAGATTTTACGTGAAAACATTGTGTGGCACTCCGATAACCCTGAGAAGAGACGTACATGAAGGCCTCTTGAGTCTAATGTGCCCATTTTGAGGAAGTGAGTCTTTGTAGTATTTTCCTTTGCCAGGGCAGTCCAAAATTGTGAGGTTCACCAATGCCCCTGCATACAGACGTGCATGAGGGCCTGTAAACCTGAAGTGCCCATTGTAAGGAAGTGGGTCTATTGTAGTATAGCCCTTAGGCAGGGCAGCCAAAAATTGGGAGGCTCCACGTTGTCCCTGGATAGAGACGTGCATGAGGGCCTGTAAACCTTAAGTGTCCATTGTCAGGAAGTGGGTGTATTATAGTATAGCCCTTAGGCAGGGCAGCCAAAAATTGGGAGGCTCCACGTTGTCCCTGGGTAGAGACGTGCATGAGGGCCTCAAAACATTAAGTGTCCATTGTCAGGAAGTGGGTGTATTATAGTATAGCCCTTAGGCAGGGCAGCCAAAAATTGGGAGGCTCCACATTGTCCCTGGATAGAGACGTGCATGATGGCCTGTAAACCTGAAGTGCCCATTGTAAGGAAGTGGGTCTATTGTAGTATAGCCCTTAGGCAGGGCAGCCAAACATTGGGAGGCTCCACGTTGTCCCTGGATAGAGACGTGCATGATGGCCTGTAAACCTGAAGTGCCCATTGTAAGGAAGTGGGTCTATTGTAGTATAGCCCTTAGGCAGGGCAGCCAAAAATTGGGAGGCTCCACGTTGTCCCTGGATAGAGACGTGCATGAGGGCCTGTAAACCTGAAGTGCCCATTGTAAGGAAGTGGGTCTATTGTAGTATAGCCCTTAGGCAGGGCAGCCAAAAATTGGGAGGCTCCACGTTGTCCCTGGATAGAGACGTGCATGATGGCCTGTAAACCTGAAGTGCCCATTGTAAGGAAGTGGGTCTATTGTAGTATAGCCCTTAGGCAGGGCAGCCAAAAATTGGGAGGCTCCACGTTGTCCCTGGATAGAGACGTGCATGAGGGCCTGTAAACCTGAAGTGCCCATTGTAAGGAAGTGGGTCTATTGTAGTATAGCCCTTAGGCAGGGCAGCCAAAAATTGGGAGGCTCCACGTTGTCCCTGGATAGAGACGTGCATGAGGGCCTGTAAACCTGAAGTGCCCATTGTAAGGAAGTGGGTCTATTGTAGTATAGCCCTTAGGCAGGGCAGCCAAAAATTGGGAGGCTCCACGTTGTCCCTGGATAGAGACGTGCATGAGGGCCTGTAAACCTTAAGTGTCCATTGTCAGGAAGTGGGTGTATTATAGTATAGCCCTTAGGCAGGGCAGCCAAAAATTGGGAGGCTCCACATTGTCCCTGGATAGAGACGTGCATGATGGCCTGTAAACCTGAAGTGCCCATTGTAAGGAAGTGGGTCTATTGTAGTATAGCCCTTAGGCAGGGCAGCCAAAAATTGGGAGGCTCCACGTTGTCCCTGGATAGAGACGTGCATGAGGGCCTGTAAACCTGAAGTGCCCATTGGAAGGAAGTGGGTCTATTGTAGTATAGCCCTTAGGCAGGGCAGCCAAAAATTGGGAGGCTCCACGTTGTCCCTGGATAGAGACCTGTTAGGTTCTTAGTGCCTCCGTGCTTGCATTTAAAAACCGCACGTGTGTGCCTGTTGGTGGCAGCTTTCCGCTGCATTTGTGTGAGTTTTGCAAAAACTTGGATATAACGCACAAGTCTAGTGAATACACATCAGCACAGCATTGCAAAATGCGCAAGGGCGTTGTCAACGAACAAGGAAGTGGACGTGATGGTGGTGCAGGCAGAGACCGAGGTTGTGTGCAAGCTCTAATTTCGCCACAACAAAGGGCCACATCTAGTCGCTCGCACGTCCTGTCCCAAATTCTTGGGGACCGCTGCAGTACACCGCTCTTGAACCAAGACCAGTGTCAACAGGTTGTTAGTTGGATAGCGGATAATGCTTCCAGTCAGATTGGCACCACCACAAACACTCTGTCTTCCACACGGTCAAGTGTCAGTAGCCGTGATACTGCACCGCACATTTCAGAACCTGATCCTCCTTCCTACCACCAGGCCGAGTACACGTCCACGGACATTACTGATCCCACACTTGGACACTCGGAAGAGCTGTTCGTTCACGTTTCCATTCACAAATTCTGGCCTCTCGCCAGCTCCTGTTGAAGTGGGCCATGACGAGATTGTATGTACAGATGCCCAAATATTTGAGCAGCCACGTTCTCACGAAGTTGGCAACGTGTCTCAACAAGGGGTGGACGATGATGAGACACAATTGTCAGGAAGTCAGGAGGAGGAGCAGGGTGCGGAAGAGGAAGACGACGTGGTGGATGATCCAGTAACTGACCCAACCTGGCAGGAGGATATGCAGAGCGAGGACAGCAGTGCACAGGGGGAGGGAGGCGTAGCATCCCAACAGGCAGTAAGAAGCAGAGTGGTGGCCCCAGGCAGACGTCAGGCAACTGTTCCCCGGAACAACACGACACAAGGTGCCTGTACAAATGTTAGGTCTTCCCGAGTCTGGCTGTAATACTATTGTATGTATTGAGGATTTCGATTGCGTTAGGGCAATGACAACCAGAGACGAGTTCTTAGTGCAATACGTTTATAATATGCAACCAGCAAATATGTACATAAACGGAACAAAAACACAGTAGAACATAAATACAGGAAATACCTTCCAGGGACGGAGCGAAAGGGAATTCCCGGGACCGCGCACCGGACTCCCCCAGGGAGACCACCAAGAGCGAACCCCTATACAGGGACTGTCTGGCAATCACCCCAGAAGCCCTAAATGCGCAGCAGCCGGGACACAAAAGGGCAATAGGTAAGTCCAAAAATGTCCGTACGTGATGTGAGTCCAGAGTGGTATTAAACGGAAGGAACCGGGCAGAAGTGCCGACCAAAGACGCCAAACGGAGTCCGGGCACAGCTAGATGATACCAGATGAAGTCCAGAGTCGGTGTCGGTTGTTTTCCAAGAGGATCCGAATAACAATCAGGAACCAAAAGCTGCAGGGCAGGAGCACACAGGAAGCAGTATACTCAGGCACTGGACTAAGCTTTAGGGGCGGCTTTTAAACAGATGGACAGGAAGTAGGGCAACAGAACAGAAAACTCCATGTTAACAAAGGGCAAGCTCTTTCAAAAGAAAACTGGAAAACCCGGAACTCTGACACTGGCAGTTTTTTAAGTTGGCTCCAGATGATTCTAAAAAGGCCATTTGCAACACCTGCCATGCCAGCATCAGCAGGGGTACCAAAACTAGCAGCCTGACCACCACCAGCATGATCAGGCACATGTCAGCCAAGCACCCGACTTTGTGGGAAGTACAACAGAGTCCAGGAGCAGTGCTTGCTGATGTCACTGCTACGTCTTCGCTGGTTGTGCATGCGAGCCAATCCCCTGTCCATGCTGCCTGCGAACAAGCCTCCTCCACTCCTGCACCTGCAGTTGCCTACGCAGAAAGAACACCATCATCAAGCACGTCCTTGTCCCAGCGCAGCGTTCAGTTATCCATTCAGCAAACCTTTGAACGCAGGCGCAAATACACTGCCAACACCCCACATGCCACAGTTCTAAATCCTAACATTTCGCGACTGCTTGCGCTGGAAATGTTGCCTTTTAGGCTGGTTGAGACAGAAGCATTCCGCGACCTGATGGTGGCAGCTGTCCCACGTTACTCGGTCCACAGCCGCCACTATTTCTCCCGGTGTGCCGTCCCCGCATTGCATAACCACGTGTCACAAAACATCACACGTGCCCTGAACAACGCTGTTTCAGCCAAAGTCCACCTAACCACAGACACGTGGACAAGTGCATGTGGGCAAGGCCGCTACATCTCGTTGACGTCACACTGGGTTAATATTGTGCAAGCTGGGACCCAGTCTGAGCGAGGGACGGAACACGTCCTTCACACACCAAGTTTTGCAGGCCCTACCTCAGTCAGGGTTTCACACACACTCTACAGCTCCGGAATGTCATGCTCCTCAGCCTCCTCCTCCTCCTGCGCATCCTGATCCACTTTACCCTCCACACCAGTCCCAAGCTGGAAGTGTCGCGGGCGGAGGAGGGGACGGTGCGCTCTCCCACTGCTCGGGTCCGGCTGACGCAGCTCTACGGCTGCTGCTGCTCGTTGGCTCGAGCGATGGCCGGATCCCGGGGACTCGAGCGGCGCTACTCGCCCGTGAGTGAAAAGGGGTGGTTTGGGTTTTGGGGATATTGTCCGTGACGCCACCCACGGTTGTGGTGATTGTGTGGACACCACCGCTGCTCTGGACGGGGATCCCGGGAGCCTGTGACAGGGAGCAGCTTTGTTGTTATTTCTCCCCTCCGTGGGTAGGGGGGTTGGTTGTCCCGGGGCCTGGTGATGGGGTAGAGATGGATGACAGGCGGGTTGCGGGGCCTGATGAAGTGCAGGGTCGCAGGGGCAGCGCTGTGCCGCATGGCACGGAGGTACTCACTCAGCCCAATGATGATGACACAGTTCACGGTAAAACAAGTGGCTGGATGGACGGGTCACTCGGACGGCTGCGGTTGTTCCTCCCTGCAGGTTAGTGATGACTGTCTCTCCCTGCACCTAAGTTAAGTGTTGGTAGTGATGGTTTCCCAACGGTAACCCGCTCCCCGACCTGGATATGGGCCGGAGGAGCCCCTTTTGCCCACAGGCGCTGGCCCTGGGAGACGGTTGCCCTTGGCGGTGGCGGTGTCTCCCCTTCACGGTTGGACGGTTGCCTTCTATCTGGACTTGGCTGTTTGGAAACCCTGAGGTCCCCTTCACTAACGGATTTGGCAAATTCACGGCGACACCAAGCCTTGCCGGGATCCGAAAGTCCTCTGCCAATGGTGCTGGCTTCTCTTTGTATACCGGTCCGGTACGGCCGGGTCACCACCCGTCCACGGTCCTTACGGCAGACTCCAATCGGCCTCCACTGCAGACGGTCACCACATCCTGCCAACCTTGCTGTCCTGTCCGGGCCACACACCCGGACCAACTTCAGGCTCTTTGCTGTCACTTTTCTCCTCTCTACTACTTTCCTCCTTCCACTTCCTTAGCTTAACTCTCACTGCCTGTGTTTTCCCTCCTCCTCGGTGGGTGGAGACCAACCGCCTGGCTCCACACCCTGGTGTGGACAACAGCCCCTGGGGAAGGCAACAAGGATTTTGTGTTTTGACTATGATATGCCTGCAGGGAGTGTGGGGTGTTTAAGTGTTGTGCTCTGTGGCCCCTGGCTTGTCCAGGGCGACACAGAAGCACTGCAGCACTGCCTCGGCGAAGCGGCAACAGGCAGTGCTGAAGCTAATCTGCATAGGTGACAACAAACCCCACAATGCAGAAGAGGTGTGGACAGCTCTGAAACAGAAGGCAGATCACTGGCTCACAACTCTGAACCTAAAGCCAGGAAAGGTCGTGTGTGACAATGGCCGGAACCTGGTGGCGGCTTTGAGGCGAGGCCAGCTGAGACATGTTCCATGCGTGGCCCATGTGCTCAACCTCAACTCAGAGCTGTCTGATCTGCTGGTAAAAGTTCGCCGCCTGTCTGCACATTTTCGAAAGTCACCTACTGCTTCAGCCGGCCTTGCCGGCTTAAGACGCCGTTTGCATCTTCCGGCACACAGACTGGTGTGTGATGTCCCCACGCGTTGGAATTCAACTCTGCACAAGTTGGCCAGGATATGTGAGCAGAAGAGGGCAGTTGTTGAGTACCTGCATCACCTAAGCCGTCGGGAAATGGGTCAAACTCCACACATAACACCTGAGGAGTGGAGATGGATGTCCGACCTATGCACCATCCGCCAAAACTTTGAGGACTCCACCAAGATGGTGAGCGGCGATGACGACATTATTAGCGTCACCATACCGCTTCTCTGCCTTCTAAAATGGTCTCTGCTCAAAAAACAACCATGATGCATTGCAGGCGGAGCGCGATGAGTTTGAGCAAGAAACAGTAGTGGGTGTGGGTGATAACACACAGCCCAGCCTCGTCTCATCACAACGTGCAGTGGAGGACTATGACGAGGAGGAGGATGAAGACATGGAGCAACTCTCTGGCCAAATTGAGGATATGACATGCAGTCATATCCTCGGTTCAGCGTGGCTGGCCAGAGGACAGGGTAGATGATGAGGAGGAGGAGGAGGAGGACAGCATGTTCAGTCATCGTGTTGGTCAGGATACTGAAGTGATGGCTGTTAAGAGTCTGGCACACATGGCTGACTTTATGGTAAGCTGCCTGTCTCGTGACCCTCGCGTTAAGAACATCTTGGCCGACAATCATTACTGGTTGGTAACACTGTTAGACCCACGCTAAAAGGAGAACTTTATGTCTCTTATTCCCGAGGCGGAGAGGTCAGGCAAAATGCAGCAGTTCCAGAAGGCCATAGTCACGGAAGTAGGCAAAGCATTCCCCTCACAAAACGCTAGCGGCATAGGTCAGGAATCAGTGGACAACCAAGGCGTACAGCCGAGAGGGGCACAAGTCCAATCCGCCAGAGGTAGGGGAACAGTCTTTAAGATGTGGGACAGTTTTCCCAGCCCCTCACATACCACAGCCCCTGAGGTGAGGGGTAGTGCCACAAGAAATCCTAAGTTTGGCCAGATGCTCAAGGAGTACCTTGCAGATCAAACAACTGTACTCCGACATTCCTCTGTGCCTTACAATTAATGTGTATCCAAGCTGGACACGTGGCATGAATTGGCTCTTAGTCTCTACGCCTTGGAAGTCCTGGCCTGCCCTGCCGCTAGCGTTTTGTCAGAGCGTGTTTTTAGTGCCGCAGGTGGAATCATTACAGATAAACGCACCCGCCTGTCAACTGTAAATGCTGACAGGCTGACTCTGATCAAGATGAACAAGGGTTGGATTTGGCAAGACTTCACCACACACCAACAGCAAATGACAGCGGAATTTAAAGTTTGTAACGGGAATTTGCCATGTACCTCCACTCACCCATGGTAACACACTTCTGGACTTTGGCTAATCGCTGGACTGCTCCTCCTTCTCCTCATGCGCCATCATGGTGACCGTTACAATAGTTAAGCCGTTGTTTCAGGTATACCCCCAGTGGTAAATTTTTTCGCCCATTCTTTCTGAATGGGCATTACAACGACAGGAGACCCGCTCCTTTGCAATGGGAACAATGTTTTGAGGCCCTCATGCACATCTCTATCCAGGGACAATGTGGAGCCTCCAAATTTTTGGCTGCCCTGCCTAAGGGCTATACTACAATAGACCCACTTCCTTACAATGGGCACTTCATGTTTACAGGCCATCATGCACGTCTCTATCCAGGGACAATATGGAGCCTGACGCTGCCACCGACAGACACAAACGTGCTGTTTTTAAATGCAAGCACAGACGCAATAAGAACCTAACTGGTTTTTAGGAGCGACAATTACTGAGAAGTCTGACACTATCAGACACTGCTGACTGACGTGTATTATACACTAGACTTGAGCGTTATATAATAGTTTGTGCAAAACGCGCACCTGTACGCTGCCACCGACAGACACACACGTGCTGTTTTTAAATGCAAGCACGGACGCAATAAGAACCTAACTGGTTTTTAGGAGCGACAATTACTGAGAAGTCTGACACTATCAGACACTGCTGACTGACGTGTATTATACACTAGACTTGTGCGTTATATAATAGTTTGTGCAAAACGCGCACCTGTACGCTGCCACCGACAGACACACACGTGCTGTTTTTAAATGCAAGCACGGACGCAATAAGAACCTAACTGGTTTTTAGGAGCGACAATTACTGAGAAGTCTGACTCTATCAGACACTGCTGACTGCCGTGTATTATACACTAGACTTGTGCGTTATATAATAGTTTGTGCAAAACGCGCACCTGTACGCTGCCACCGACAGACACACACGTGCTGTTTTTAAATGCAAGCACGGACGCAATAAGAACCTAACTGGTTTTTAGGAGCGACAATTACTGAGAAGTCTGACTCTATCAGACACTGCTGACTGACGTGTATTATACACTAGACTTGAGCGTTATATAATAGTTTGTGCAAAACGCGCACCTGTACGCTGCCACCGACAGACACACACGTGCTGTTTTTAAATGCAAGCACGGACGCAATAAGAACCTAACTGGTTTTTAGGAGCGACAATTACTGAGAAGTCTGACACTATCAGACACTGCTGACTGACGTGTATTATACACTAGACTTGTGCGTTATATAATAGTTTGTGCAAAACGCGCACCTGTACGCTGCCACCGACAGACACACACGTGCTGTTTTTAAATGCAAGCACGGACGCAATAAGAACCTAACTGGTTTTTAGGAGCGACAATTACTGAGAAGTCTGACTCTATCAGACACTGCTGACTGACGTGTATTATACACTAGACTTGAGCGTTATATAATAGTTTGTGCAAAACGCGCACCTGTACGTTGCCACAGACAGACACACACGTGCTGTTTTTAAATGCAAGCACGGACGCAATAAGAACCTAACTGGTTTTTAGGAGCGACAATTACTGAGAAGTCTGACTCTATCAGACACTGCTGACTGACGTGTATTATACACTAGACTTGAGCGTTATATAATAGTTTGTGCAAAACGCGCACCTGTACGCTGCCACCGACAGACACACACGTGCTGTTTTTAAATGCAAGCACGGACGCAATAAGAACCTAACTGGTTTTTAGGAGCGACAATTACTGAGAAGTCTGACACTATCAGACACTGCTGACTGACGTGTATTATACACTAGACTTGTGCGTTATATAATAGTTTGTGCAAAACGCGCACCTGTACGCTGCCACCGACAGACACACACGTGCTGTTTTTAAATGCAAGCACGGACGCAATAAGAACCTAACTGGTTTTTAGGAGCGACAATTACTGAGAAGTCTGACACTATCTGGACTGTTTTAGACTGTGTACACCAGCCCCAGATATGATGAAGGCTGGTATACGGTCACGACTAGGAATGGCTATATACCCTGCCTGCCTGCCTGCCTGTATACTGCTACAATAGTCCTGACAAGGACTCTTCTGGTCACTAGCCTGTATTCCGACCTGGCTATACCCTGCCTGTATATAGCAACAATAGTCCTGAGAAGGACTCTGCTACTGTACTCCGACCTGGCTATACCCTGCCTGCCTGTATACAACTAGAATAGTCCTGAGAAGGACTTCTGGTCACACTGTTTGCAGCCCTGCTCCGGAACTAACTATAAAGGGCCGCAAAGCTTTTCCTGAATCAGCGACACTCTCCCTGCACTGACTGTCTGGATAGTTGTGAGCAGAGCACAGCGCGCCGGCCGGTATAAAGGCTCGGTCACGCTGTGCAGGCCGGCCAATCACTGCAATTCCACAACTAACAGGGCTGTGGCATTGCAGTGGTCTGCCAGCCAATCCCTGCATGAGGGCTGGCTCTCAAAAGAGCGCCAACATGCAGAAATGAAGACCACTAGTACAGCACGAGTATCGCGAGATTACTCGGTCCCCGCCGAGCAGCCCGAGTACAGCGATACTCGTGCGAGTACCGAGTAGTTACAAGCATGCTCGCTCATCACTAGTGAAGATATATTCTTCTGTTGACTTTGTTAGAAAATAGCCTTGAGATCATGTGAGGCAAGGATAGTGACAGGGTAACCTAGGATAATGTCTTCATTTTTTTTCAACAGGGCTGCTACATGTTCCGGAGAAATGTAGTAACTTCCATCAGCTGCCAGTAATAGATATAGGGGAACAGGGCTGGGACTGGGTGTACTTGGCACATTGGGTGAAACAAGATGGCAACCTGGGGAGGAGCTTGCCACATGGGTAACTGCGTCACTGAGTGGAGGCAGGGTGACATCAGAGGGGGTGAAGTGTGTGGAAATACAGGGTGGTATGGACGATGGGTGGGCCGCCCTACAGGAAGCACAGTACAAGGCAGTGGGAGCGTTTTGCTGGCCACAGTGAGGGCAGGTAGAACAATGTGGACCCTCTGTGTCATTATAGGGTGGTGGTTGTAGCAGAGACTTGTAGTAAGCATAACACAATACATTGTCTTTCTTATCACATACTTCTTCTTCCACATAACTTTCTTTTACAATTGCACAGGGTACTCCATACCAAGCTTAGGCTGTCCCAAGTAATCTTGCATCTTCCAAACTTCCCTTCTGTTCTTTCAATGTCTTATTCAATTGTTCATGCTGCAATTGACCACATTCTGACATACTGCAAATTAGCATCAACTTTTTCATTTTTTTATTTTTCACATGCTTCTTACCATTCCAATGGGTAACCAAATAACGAGCTTTCATGTGTCCGGGGGTTAAACCATTGGACTTAAAAATGGACTTAAAAGCGTTAATTTGTTGGGGAATTTTCTGACTAGTGATCCCTGATACAGCACCTAACACCATGTCCACTCAGAGGGACACCCGTCTCCACTCAGGGGGACACCCAACCAGGACCTTGATTGGCTTTTTCCCACTACTCATAAGACAGCTAGTCCGAAGTCTGTAGCAAGGGCGTATACCTTTTCAGGGCCTTATGACAATTAAGTCTGCCACTACTACCAATCAACTGTACCTGATTTACATAATACAATTCACTCTGAAAATCGAGCATCAGAAAACACAACTAGCTAGACATAGTCCCGAGAACAATTCCAGAAGAGAGACACTTACAACCTTTTTGGGTTCTTTAAGGTCACCCAGGAGGAAGGGAATTTGGTTGTAGAGATAGACTCATGGGTCCGACTAGACTGCCCCAGGCTAATGAAGTCTGCCCAAGGACACAGATAAGAGAATGATTATAAATCAAAATTCTTACTGTAGTCTGTTTGGAGTTGATCAGACTATAAAGGGTTGGGCAGCCTACAGTCACCACAGGGACATCTGGTGTCGGTCTCCTAAGTCTCCGTTACTTCCTGGAGTGATCTGATTCACGGCACAATCAGTTTTAGGGAAATCTTCTTAACAGTGAATGTCTGCTGTAATCTCAGATTGAAGGTCACTGAGAGCCGGCGGAGAAATACAGACCACACAATATAGCTGGTATAAATTCCTTTCTCAGTAAGGTGCACACATGTGATGTGCTTTTATTATCACAAGCCTTGTTATAGAACCGTAATTGGTTAATCTTTTAGCAAAATCCCTAAGTATGCCATTGGCTATATTAAAAGCATATGCAGAAAGCCTGTGACCTTTTCCAATTTTTGAGACTTCCCCTCCAGCCCCTCCTGTTTTCAGACTCCATAACTTGCAAAGTCTTTGTCACGTAACTCATTGTCATAAATTTGGACTGGCGCAGATAGACAGTCATTGTTCTTCATTCTGTTACCTTGTCTCAAGATATCCACTGCTGACCTTCGTGTAGACATGCTGTTACTCATATAGAAAAGAAAGCTTGGTTATAGAAAAAGCACATAGAAATATATATATATATATATATATATATATATATATATATATATATATATATATATACAGTGCCTACAAGTAGTATTCAACCCCCTGCAGATTTAGCAGGTTTGATAAGATGCAAATAAGTTAGAGCCTGCAAACTTCAAACAAGAGCAGGATTTATTAACAGATGCATAAATCTTACAAACCAACAAGTTATGTTGCTCAGTTAAATTTTAATACATTTTCAACATAAAAGTGTGGGTCAATTATTATTCAACCCCTAGTTTTAATATTTTGTGGAATAACCCTTGTTTGCAATTACAGCTAATAATCGTCTTTTATAAGACCTGATCAGGCCGGCACAGGTCTCTGGAGTTATCTTGGCCCACTCCTCCATGCAGATCTTCTCCAAGTTATCTAGGTTCTTTGGGTGTCTCATGTGGACTTTAATCTTGAGCTCCTTCCACAAGTTTTCAATTGGGTTAAGGTCAGGAGACTGACTAGGCCACTGCAACACCTTGATTTTTTCCCTCTTGAACCAGGCCTTGGTTTTCTTGGCTGTGTGCTTTGGGTCATTGTCTTTTTGGAAGATGATATGACGACCCATCTTAAGATCCTTGATGGAGGAGCGGAGGTTCTTGGCCAAAATCTCCAGGTAGGCCGTGCTATCCATCTTCCCATGGATGCGGACCAGATGGCCAGGCCCCTTGGCTGAGAAACAGCCCCACAGCATGATGCTGCCACCACCATGCTTGACTGTAGGGATGGTATTCTTGGGGTCGTATGCAGTGCCATCCAGTCTCCAAACGTCACGTGTGTGGTTGGCACCAAAGATCTCGATCTTGGTCTCATCAGACTAGAGAACCTTGAACCAGTCTGTCTCAGAGTCCTCCAAGTGATCATGAGCAAACTGTTAACGAGCCTTGACATGACGCTTTGAAAGTAAAGGTACCTTACGGGCTCGTCTGGAATGGAGACCATTGCGGTGGAGTACGTTACTTATGGTATTGACTGAAACCAATGTCCCCACTGCCATGAGATCTTCCCGGAGCTCCTTCCTTGTTGTCCTTGGGTTAGCCTTGACTCTTCGGACAAGCCTGGCTTCGGCACGGGTGTAAACTTTCAAAGGCTGTCCTGGCCGTGGAAGGCTAACAGTAGTTCCATAAGCCTTCCACTTCCGGATGATGCTCCCAACAGTGGGGACAGGTAGGCCCAACTCCTTGGAAAGGGTTTTGTACCCCTTGCCAGCCTTGTGACCCTCCACGATCTTGTCTCTGATGGCCTTGGAATGCTCCTTTGTCTTTCCCATGTTGACCAAGTATGAGTGCTGTTTACAAGTTTGGGGAGGGTCTTAATTAGTCAGAAAAGGCTGGAAAAAGAGATAATTCATCCAAACATGTGAAGCTCATTGTTCTTTGTGCCTGAAATACTTCTTAATACTTTAGGGGAACCAAACAGAATTCTTGTGGTTTGAGGGGTTGAATAATAAATGACCCTCTGAATAAACTTTTCACAATTTAAAAAAAAAAAATAAAAAAAGAAATAACATTCTTTTTTGCTGCAGTGCATTTCACACTTACAGGCTGATCTACAGTCCAAATGTCACAATGCCAAGTTAATTCCGAATGTGTAAACCTGCTAAATCTGCAGGGGGTTGAATACTACTTGTAGGCACTGTATATTGTAATCTCACAGTAAAAAAAGAACATAGACAAATATATTGTTTTCTCACAACCTGGGTGATGAACGCCGCTGCACTCCTGACATTAGTGATTGTCACTGACTTCCATTGTCCGCCGCATTCACAAGCGAAGTATCACAAGCGGTGTGTGACGTCACCCCTAGTTACAGTCTCGGGCCGCCCGCGAGACTTGATGTGAGAATGTGGTGGGTATGGAAGTCAGTGACGAGCACTGACGTCAGAAGTGCATTGGAGACCATCACCACAGGTAATGAACTTAGCTAACCTCCTGATGGCAGCACTAGTCATTGCCGTGGCTGCTTACACAGATGCGGACACACTGTAGTGCGAGCAGCCGCGGGGCTGGTGCGGGAGTGGGACATAGACTGCAGGGGCATCCGACGGAAGTGCTTCCGTGTGGCTTCCGGGGATTTGCGGACTCGTATGCCATCCAATCCTACACAAAAGACATTGAAAAGATGGTCTTGTCAGTAGGTCCGCAAAAACTCAGGAACTGAGCAGGACAAACGGAATGATCGTCTGAATGACCTCTGAAGCTGAAGAAGAGACAGGCAGGTATGTATGTGCAGTTACTGTTTGTGAACAGGTTGATAATAGATGGATGGATGGATAGCTAAGGTAGAGGATAGATAGATCAATAGATACGAGGGGCTATTGATAAGTCTCTGGCTTTGTGATTTTTTTTTGTTTCTATGGTAATGAATGTTACATCACATGAAAGCGTTATGTGCCTAATATACAGTTAGGTCCAGAAATATTTGGACAGTGACACAATTTTCGCGAGTTGGGCTCTGCATGCCACCACATTGGATTTGAAATGAAACCTCTACAACAGAATTCAAGTGCAGATTGTAACGTTTAATTTGAAGGTTTGAACAAAAATATCTGATAGAAATTGTAGGAATTGTACACATTTCTTTACAAACACTCCACATTTTAGGAGGTCAAAAGTAATTGGACAAATAAACCAAACCCCAACAAAATATTTTTATTTTCAATATTTTGTTGCGAATCCTTTGGAGGCAATCACTGCCTTAAGTCTGGAACCCATGGACATCACCAAACGCTGGGTTTCCTCCTTCTTAATGCTTTGCCAGGCCTTTACAGCCGCAGCCTTCAGGTCTTGCTTGTTTGTGGGTCTTTCCATCTTAAGTCTGGATTTGAGCAAGTGAAATGCATGCTCAATTGGGTTAAGATCTGGTGATTGACTTGGCCATTGCAGAATGTTCCACTTTTTTGCACTCATGAACTCCTGGGTAGCTTTGGCTGTATGCTTGGGGTCATTGTCCATCTGTACTATGAAGCGCCGTCCGATCAACTTTGCGGCATTTGGCTGAATCTGGGCTGAAAGTATATCCCAGTACAATTCAGAATTCATCCGGCTACTCTTGTCTGCTGTTATGTCATCAATAAACACAGTGCCATTGAAAGCCATGCATGGCCATGCCATCACGTTGCCTCCACCATGTTTTACAGAGGATGTGGTGTGCCTTGGATCATGTGCCGTTCCCTTTCTTCTCCAAACTTTTTTCTTCCCATCATTCTGGTACAGGTTGATCTTTGTCTCATCTGTCCATAGAATACTTTTCCAGAACTGAGCTGGCTTCATGAGGTGTTTTTCAGCAAATTTAACTCTGGCCTGTCTATTTTTGGAATTGATGAATGGTTTACATCTAGATGTGAACCCTTTGTATTTACTTTCATGGAGTCTTCTCTTTACTGTTGACTTAGAGACAGATAAACCTACTTCACTGAGAGTGTTCTGGACTTCAGTTGATGTTGTGAATGGGTTCTTCTTCACCAAAGAAAGTATGCGGCGATCATCCACCACTGTTGTCATCCGTGGACACCCAGGCCTTTTTGAGTTCCCAAGCTCACCAGTCAATTCCTTTTTTCTCAGAATGTACCCGACAGTTGATTTTGCTACTCCAAGCATGTCTGCTATCTCTCTGATGGATTTTTTCTTTTTTTTCAGCCTCAGGATGTTCTGCTTCACCTCAATTGAGAGTTCCTTAGACCGCATGTTGTCTGGTCACAGCAACAGCTTCCAAATGCAAAACCACACACCTGTAATCAACCCCAGACCTTTTAACTACTTCATTGATTACAGGTTAACGAGGGAGACGCCTTCAGAGTTAATTGCAGCCCTTAGAGTCCCTTGTCCAATTACTTTTGGTCCCTTTAAAAAGAGGAGGCTATGCATTACAGAGCTATGATTCCTAAACCCTTTCTCCGATTTGGATGTGAAAACTCTCATATTGCAGCTGGGAGTGTGCACTTTCAGCCCATATTATATATATATAATTGTATTTCTGAACATGTTTTTGTAAACAGCTAAAATAACAAAAATTGTGTCACTGTCCAAATATTTCTGGACCTAACTGTATGTTTTCAAAATTTTGTGTTTGCTTATGGCAATAGTGTTCTACGCATGCAAAAAAACAAAATGGCAGCATCAAATATAAAATTCACAGCAACTGAGAGCAGAGGAGTGATACAATTCTTGTTTCTGCAAGGAAAGTCCGCAAAGGATATTCATGGTGATATGTCGCAGACATTGGGGGATCAATGCTTTTCATATTCCACAGTTAAGAACTGGGTTGTCAAATTTAAAATGGGCCACTTCAGCACCAATTATAAGGAACGTCCTGGACGACTGAGAGCAGTTGTTGTTCCGGAGAACATCGATGCTGTGCACAACGTCATACTGGAGACTCAACAAATTTCAGCTTAAGCAATAGCAGACATCATGGGGATTTCCCGTGAATGTGTTTGTGTCAGAAGCATGCGAGGGAAAATTTTCCGGTCCGTTTGTCAGCGTTTCCGGACTGATAAGAACTTCCTGGATTGCCTAGTCACTATGGATGAGACCTGGATTGATTTGCATGACCCTGAAAACAAGGAGCAGTCAAAAGAGTGGAGACACAGTGGTTCTCCTCGTCCAAAGAAGTTCAGGGTGTAAAAATAAGGCACTAAGGTGATGGCATCTGTGTTCTAGGATAAGGAGGGTGTGCTGCTAGTGGACTACTTTCAAAAGGGTTCCACCATCAATGCTAGGTATTACATTGAACTTTTGGACCAATTGAATGCAGCTCTGAAGGCTAAAAGGCATGGGAAGCTGTCCAAAGGAATCTTGTTCCTGCAAGACAACGCCTCCGTCAAATTGCACAAGCGACCGCTGCAAAACTAGCAGAGCTGGGCTTTCAGCTTGTTGTTGACCACCCACCTTATTCACCAGATCTAGCTCCCTCTGACTATCATCTGTTTCCAAACCTGAAGAAACACCTCAAGGGTACCAAATTTCACTCCATTCCTGATGCCATGGCTGCTATGGATGCCTGGTTTGAGGCACAACCAAAATCCTTCTTTTTAAGCCAAAGACTTATCAGTAGCCCCTCGTAGATAGAGATAGATAGATAGATAAATAGATAGATAGTGTTACATACACGGTTTGGAGAGTTATGTTGATTTTCCAAAATAAAACGTGACTATAATTGATTAAATGTTGATATATATTTTTTTTTTGTTTAAGAATACTTGTTGTTTATGAAAAAAAGAAAAAAAAGACATCCCCTGAAAATAAGCCCTTATTTTCCCCTTATCTTTCTCTCTTATCTTCGGGGAAACAGAGTAGGAATCAGTTCTGGGCCGATAATTAATGCTAACATACCACAGCATTACTTGCTTACTTACATGCTTACTTACTCTGGATGATGACTTAATGGTACTAAATATTTTTTTTTTGCCAGGCCACGCAAGTGAAGGATCAACATCAATAATTGTCTTTCATAGTCTTGTAATGTTGGTCTTCAATATGGTTTCATGCAATTATGTGTGCTACAACCAATTTAGCCACTTATGATGCAGACATTTTTTTCCTACTCACCTTTTGAAAGCCATAACTTATTTATTTTTTGTGGGTCTGCAGTGGACAAATTATCTTTTTTGCAGTTTCTTGATCTTCCATTACTTGGCTCTGATAAATTTCTCTACAAATTAGAATTTTGAAATATTATGCTTCCATCCAGACAGTTCGTTCATATGTTTATTTTTTTCTTTAAGTAATACTTTATCTCCTAATTAGAGGACACTCTTCTGACAATGGTGTCTATTGTCTGAATACTGTTCAATACATATTTTCCTGTTTTTATATAATTCCCTACAATTTTCAACACTTGTAGGAGCTTGAATCAAAGTGTCTGGCAATTTTGTCATTAATTATTAGTTCACAAAGACGTTCATCTGGATTTACTCCTTTTGTGGAGCTGCACTTGCCCATGAGGCTGGCTGTTACTAAGAGCAGGGAGCAGGCTCCTTAATGTGTTATGTAATGTCCCAGAGGGGAGGGAGGGCAGAAGGAGTAGCTCCTGTCACACTGAATTACAGGTAGTATAAAGATAATAGAACTGCACTGTGCATCTCATCCTTTTAGGTTATGAGAGCAGGGACAGTAGAATATTTTTTTTTAATCTCCCTGGAATACCCCTTTAACTGGACTTACTTAAATATTTACTAGAATATAATGACTCACTACTAACCATTACTAAAAACTTTCAGCTCTCAGCTTTTCATCTATTCTAAAAGAAGCAAGTTGGGCTAAATTAAACAGGAAAAAATGAACCCTCCTTGCTCAATTGATTATAACATTTTTTGGAAAATACATAATTTTTTTCTGTATGTTTGGGTGGGATTTGTTTATGTAAATTGGTTACATGTCTTTAAGATCATGATTTTTAGATTTCCTTTATTTTATTTTTTTCTCAAAACCTAGTTTACATAAATAATATACAGGTATTAGCTATTGCAAGGTTATTCTAACAAAGGATTGTGCCATATTAATTAAAGTTTCAAATCACAGTTTTCAATTACACTGCAATAATATACATGAAAAAATGGGCAACACAACATTGGCTGGTTTGATACAATGATACTAATCAGCTATCCTTAGGATAGCTCATCAATAGCAATGCTTAGAATCTGCTCTTGGGTATTATAGATCAACTCGATCTATTGATGACCCTTGCTACGGATAGGTCATCAATATCATTGCAGTGGAAAGTCCTTTTGTGCACAGATTTTAATATTTTGTAGATTATTCTGTAAATTATTATCTAATTTCTGTGTTGATCAGAATAAATTTTATGTATAGCATACAAACACATGAACCACAACATTGACGGAAAATACTATTGTGTCACAGAATTGTCCAAGAAAATTAGTTACTCTATTTCTAAAACTAAAACGTTTGGCATAACTGTCCCCATGAAGGTGCTTGTCCATGTTGTGCTTTTTTGGAAATACTATAACTATATTGTATAATCAAAGAAAAGTAAGTAAATATATAGTGAAAAATTTTAATATTTTTAAAAAGTATATAGGAAGCTTTGGAATTTCTAACGATATTTTAATGTCTTAGTTGCATTCTAACAGCTGGACTCACCGACGGGATTAAGGGGTCATGGCCTGCATTCAGTAATTAGCATAGAGCAGCCACTGATCAGTAACAGCAGATGGACAAGAGAAAGTTAAGACGGTTGTCCTGTTTTTTTTTATTTATTGAACACATAGATGGGACTGATGTGCAATGACAGTCACAGCCCATGATTAAGAGTGGCACTGCTTCTGTTTTTAGTGCAACTTTATTGTTATATGTTTAACCTCTTCACGACCTTTGACTTAAATTTACATCATGGTCAGATAGGAGTTCAGACCTATGACTTTAAGTAATAAAATGGCAATTGTGCAGGCAAAGGAGCTGTGCACACATAATTGCTGCAGGGAGTTCGGCATGATAGCCGAGCACTGGCTGTCACAACCATGGACAGTGCCTGTGACGCCCATTGCTGTTTAATCCCCTGAATGCTGCAATCAATAGCAGTTGCAACATCTGGGGACCTGTGAGAGGGAGTGTGGTCCTTCTCCCACCCAATCGGGACCCCAATGACGTGATCACGGGGTCCTGATCGTCGATGGTAAGCCGAGGTTCAATAACGACATCTGGTAGAAAGCATGTTAGACCGTGTTAGACCATCCGTTCCTTTTAAAGGGCAGGTGCGCAATTTCCAGGAAATGCCTCTCAGCCTATGGTTGAGAGGCACAATGAATGTAAAGTGTCCTCCCATTAGGGAAGATGCCTGCACAATGACCTTAGTTAGTATGCCAGTTTTCTGCTAGCTAGTTGTCAGGTTACTCGCTCCTGTCCCATTATCCCTGTGGCCGTCATTCTGTACCTGTCTTCCCATACCTATCTGTCCCTGCCATGCCCACCATACCTGTCCATACCCGCCAGCCTGTCTGCCCCAGCCATAATGCCTGTACCTGCCTGCAGCTGTGTCTATACCTGGGTTCCTCACATGCCCTGGGGGTCAGCTGTCACAGTCCTGACCACTACCCTGGGAGTGGTACCTGGCATCCTCCTCACAGTAGTTAAGTCTCTCCCACTAAAAGGCAAGCCTGGGTCCCCCCCTGTGGTCTTGTGGGTCCACTAGCCCTGCTTGCTGCCCCAATACCAGCCATGAGCATTGCAGTTTGCGCAGGCCATGGAGACTCTCCCACCCCTTTGCTGTCTGTGCTGTACCAGGAGATGTTGCAGATCCAGGAACAAATTCTGTCCTTTCTGCACATCGTCAACACTCATCTGAATGACCTGTATCCAGCTGGTTCTTCAGCACCCATCTAGCCTGCAGCTCTGGCACTGGTAGAATCCTGGCCCTGTTTGTCTGCTCCACCATGTTTTGACGGTGATCCCAAGCAATGCACAGGGTTCATCACTCAGTGCTCCCTACACTTTGAACTTTTGCCATATCAGTTCTCTTCAGAGCGGGCCAATGTGGCATTCCTGATGTCACATCTCAGCGGAGAAGCTCTTGCTTGGATAAATACCCTGTGAGAGAAAAGAGATCTGGTCACCTCCGCTGTCCTGGACTTTCTGGAGGTGTTTAGGAAGGTTTTCAATGAACCAGGTTGTGTCGCCGCAGCTGCGTCCTCCCTCCTGCTGTTACTTCAAGATGCACAGACTGTCAGCTAATATGTGGTTCAGTTCCGCACTCTCTCCTCAGATCTAGGCTGGAATAATCAGGCGTTGGTGGCCGCATTTGGGAAGGCTTGTCCAGAAAAATTAAAGAGCAAAATGGCTGAGCGGCCTGTGATCCGGCCTTTATACAGCCTGGCTCACAATGGTGCATCATCCAATCACAGCTATGCCAAATACATGGCATGGCTGCAATAGCTCCGGACATTTCCACAGCCTAAAAGCAACAAGCTTTTAACAAGCTTTATTTGCAGACAAAAGCGAACAGGAACTGGATGTACTTTACAGTCCTGGTTGCTCATCCCTAGTCTCTTATTCGTCTTTACATTTCCAAATAGGGCAGAAATTTTACCATGAAGGCCTGCTTCTTGCAGTTTCCTTTGGTCAGTTGATGTTGAGAGTTGTCTGCTATTTGATGCCTATGCACTATTTATGAAGGCTGTTATCTGTGGAGCTGTTAATTTGTGGTTTCTTTAGCTAGTAACTTAGATAACTATCCGCTGCAGCACTGGATAATTCTTGGTCTTTGTATCTTGTAGCAATCCTCATGACGAGTGCGAATTTCATCATAGCATTTGATGATTTACATAAGTACATTTGAAGATACCTTCAGAGTTCTATCATTTTTCAGAATTGTCTAACCTTCATTTAAAGTATTTATGGACTGTTGTTTGTGTTTACTTAGTTGAGTACTTCTTGTCAAATTCTGGCTTAGAACAATTTTGAAATACAGCTTAGTACTGTGCATCAACACTGCCCCTGCAAAACATACCTGTGGGGCGCATTCAATTTCTGAATTCAGTTGATCCACAAATAAAAGTCTGCATTACTACCTGATGAAGCGGTTTGAGAGTATGCCAACGGTGTACAAAGCTCTCTTCAGAGTAAAACCAGAGTACTTTGAGGAATCTAAAGTTTAACAAATATTGGGTTTGTTGCACGAGTTTGCTTCCATGTCTGATCCTTTGAGGTTTTGCTTCATTCTGTCTGAATCTAAATTGTGCGCAATAAAAACAAGGAAACCTCCTGCGTGAGCAGGTGTGTCCAAACTTTTCATTACATGGTGAACACTATAAAAAAAAATGTCATATATATCATAATGTACGTACTTACGTCACTCTATAAAAAGCGTCTATGTGCCTATATGAACTGGAAAAAAGCAATGTTATAGATGTTTCTTAAAATGCAATGATGCAAGCATGAAGAAACCCCCCACGTTATTAAAGTCAAAACGCTGCATCTCTAAGAGGTTAAATATTAGTTTGCAATACTGTATGAAGATCCCACAAATAAAATAAAAAAAAGTAATTTAGGTAATCAGCAATGAATAATTGAGTCACAATGACTTGTAATTGTATCAAGGCCTTTTGTTTCATATCAATAATGTCCGAGATGAAACCTTAAGTGCTTTATGTTGTAAGCAGAGGCACAGCGTACAATTATAGAAATCTATTTACTGACAATCAGTCCATTACCAGGCTGAAACACTAAAAGCATTTACAGTCAGCTTAGTGACTGCACTGTGCTGACATGCGAGGGCCTGAGGGGCTGCACATTGTACTCTAGAGGGGGTGATGGTTTCAAACAAGAGGATATAACTATATCTAAAAAATATGCTTTGACTTATGAAGTCAAGAAACAGTGGTACTTTTGTACATGAATTTTAATCTATAGAAAATTGCTCTGACTTTAGAGGCTTGTGATTATGACTAAAATCACATACTAAGCATTTTAAAGTGTTTTGCTTTATGAGACCTTTCACTTCATTCATTCGTTCACTGTGCATAAAAAAAGAACATTTCATGTGTATGCAAATATAACTAGTAAAACACACTAGTTTATTGAAATGGATGGATTTGCATGATATAAATATTGTACGAATGACGTTTTACTTTTGGATAATTTCGGTGAGCAATTATACTCGTAATGTCACTGGGAGTAGTCACAAAATGAATAGTTCTAAATAAAAAGCATGTTAAAAATTCAATAAAACACCTAAAATAATAATAATAATAATAATAATAATAATAATAATAATAATGATATTTGCAATCTAGAGTGGCATGTAAAAGTTTGGGCACCCTTGGTCAAAACTACTGGTATTGTAAACAGTTAAGCAAGTTGAAAATAAAAAGATCTTCAAAAGACATAAAGGTAAAGATTACATATTTGCTTTGTATTTTAGGGAAAAAAATGATTCAGACCTTGAAGTGAACCTGTCAGGTGCAATATGCACCCAGAACCACGAGCAGTTCTGGGTGCATATTGCTAATCCCTGCCTAACCATCCCTGTATACACTAGAATAGATAAAGAGATCTTTAGAAAAAGTATTAGGGGTACTTCTCACATAGTGAGATCGCTGATGCTGAGTCACAGGTTTGTGACGTAACAGTGACCTCATCAGCGATCTCGCTGTGTGTGACACTAAGGAGCGACCTGGCCCCTGCTGTGAAATCGCTGATCATTACACACAGTGCTGGTTCATTTTTTGCTCGTTGCTCTCCTGCTGTGAAGCACACATCGCTGTGTTTGACAGCGAAAGAGCAACGATCTGAATGTGCAGGGAGAAGGAGCCGGCGTCTGAAAGCTGCGGACGCTGGTAACCAAGGTACACATCGGTTAACTAAGCAAAGCGCTTTGCTTGGTTACCCGATATTTACCTTGGTTACCAGTGTACGCCACTCTCAGGCTACCAGTGCTGGCTCCCTGCACACGTAGCCAGAGTACACACATATGCTTTGCTTAGCAACCCGATGTGTACCCTGGCTACGAGTGCAGGAAGCCAGTGCTAAGCGGTGTGCGCTGGTAACCAGGATAAATATCGGGTAACCAAGCAAAGCATTTTGCTTAGTTACCCGATATTTACCTTGGTTACCAAGCGCAGCATCGTTTCCACAAGTCGCTGGTGGCTGGTCACTGGTGAAATCTGCCTGATTGACAGCTCACCAGCGACCATCTAGCGACGCACCAATGATCCTGACCAGGTCATATAGTGGTCGGAATCGCTGGTACGTCGTTTAGTGAGACGGTACCCTTAGGCGTTAGTTCTCCAGCCAGTCGTTCCCATTAGCATGTTAGTATACCCCTGTGGGTGTGCTATCATGCTAATGAATATGCAGCGTCACAGGATGATCACACTCACCTCTCCGCTGCCATCGCCGCCCGATGGGGGATTTCGGCTCAGTGCGCATGACCCCGGAGTTTGGTCAGTTTGAAGCCAAGACGCATATACCCAGCTTCATAGTCTGCATAACCCACATTCGGGGTAATGCGCACTGAGGCAAAATTCCCCATCGGACGCGATGGCGGCAGAGAGGTGAGTGAGATCATTCTGTGACGCTGCACATTCAGTAGCATCTTAGAACACCCACAGGGACGTACTAACATGTTAATGGGGGAGACTGACTGGGGAACTAACGCCCAGGGGGCTAGTCCCTGCGTTTATTAGCATACGGTAAAAGATTTTTAGAAATACTTTTTCTAAAGATCTCTTTATCTATGCTAGTGTATACAGAGACTGTTAGGAAGGGATTAGTAATATACACTCAGAACTGCTCGTGGTTCTGGGTGCATATTGGACTTGACAGGTTGCTTTTAATTAACCTGATAGGGTTATGGCTTGTGCTCTATGATTGTTAGGAAAGGCAAGGTGATGCAAATTTTACAGCTTTATCAAAACCCAGCCTCCTCTAAGCTTATGCTAAAAAACAGCAGCTATGGGTTCTTTAAAGCAGCTGTCTAGCACTCTGAAAATGAAAATGTGAAAATGGTGGAGGTCCACAAAGCAGGGGAAGGCTATAAGACAGGGGTGGGGAACCTCCGGCCCGCGGGCCGCATGCAGCCCGTCATGACCTTTTATGTGGGCCCCGGGCAGATTCCCGGGGGAGGCAGTGCTCGTGCTGTCACTGCGGTCTTGCTGCCGCCGGCCCTTTAAATCCACACATTGCTGTTTGTGCTGCAATGTGCTCTCCCGTCAGCCAGTGCCAATTGTGGGCGGGTCCACAGCAGCCTCATAGCTTCCAGCGTTGTGTGTCCGCCCCCTGCCCTCCGGAGATCAGTGCCCGCCTTCTCCTTCTGATGCTGTGTGTCCGGCTCCTGCACTCCGGTGATGTGAATGCAATGCTGCTGTGAGTCCAGCGCCGACCCTCTGCTGCTATGTGCCCTGCCCAATGCTTTGTGCCTCCCCACCCCAGTTCTGTAAACCTTCTCCCCCAGAGTTGCATGAAACTCTCAGCGCAGTGTTCCCCCCAATGTCCTAGGTGCACCCCTCCCCCATTCCTGTGTGCAGCCCCCGAATGTCCTGTGTGCACCCCCACACAATCCTATGTGCAGCTCCCCCAGTCCTATGTGCAGCCCATCACCCAGTCCTGTGTGCACTCCCCCAATCCTGTGTGCACACCTCCCCCAGTCCTGTGTGAAGCCCCCCCCAGTCCTGTGTGCAGCCCATCCCCCAGTCCTGTGTGCAGCCCATCCCCCAGTCCTGTGTGCAGCCCATCCCCCAGTCCTGTGTGCAGCCCATCCCCCAGTCCTGTGTGCAGCCCATCCCCCAGTCCTGTGTGCAGCCCATCCCCCAGTTCTGTGAGCATCCTCCCCGTGATGTCTGTGCTCCCTCCAGTGATGTCTGTGCCCCAGCCCCTCGTGTGGTGTCTGTGCCCCCAGCCCCTCGTGTGGTGTCTGTGCCCCCAGCCCCTCGTGTGGTGTCTGTGCCCCCAGCCCCTCGTGTGGTGTCTGTGCCCCCAGCCCCTTGTGTGGTGTCTGTGCCCCCAGCCCCGCTTGTGGTGTCTGTGCCCCCAGCCCCACTTGTGGTGTCTGTGCCCCCAGAACCGCTTGTGGTGTCTGTGGCCCCAGAACCGCTTGTGGTGTCTGTACCCCCAGAACCGCTTGTGGTGTCTGTGCCCCCAAAACCACTTATGGCGTCTGTGCCCCCAGCCCCATGCCCCCAGTTAATTAATTGCTTCACCCAATATAGCAGGGTCATTTAAACATTGATAATTTTGTGCGGCCCCCGAAGGTTGGTAGAAATTTCCAAATGGCCCCCGACAGAAAAAAGGTTCCCCACCCCTGCTATAAGAAGATAGTAATGAGTTTTCAAGTTTCCATTTATTCAGTTCAAAATTTTAATTAGGAAATGGCAATTAGCAGGAATAGTGAAGGTTAAGATAAGGTCTGGAAGATAAAGCAAAATTTCTGTGAGAGCTGCATGAAGGATTGCTAGAGAGACAAATTAGAACCCTCACTTTACTGCAAAAGACCTTCAGGAAGATCTTGCAGACTCTGTAGTTGTGGTACAAATCTGGCCTTCATGGAAGAGTCATCAGAAGAAAACCTCTCCTCACCCCAAAATTCAGCATTATAGGTATGCAAAAGAACATCTAAAGAAGCATGATGCATTTTGGAAACAAGTCCTGTGGACTGATAAGGTTAAAATACAAATCTTTGGCCACAATGATCAGAAGTATGTGTGGAGAAAAAAAAAGCACAGAATTTAAGGAAAAGAATATGTCACCAACCATTAAGCATGGGGGTGGATCAATCATGCTTTGGGGTTGTGCTGCAGCCAATGGCACAAGGAACATATAATGGGTAGAGGGAAGAATGGATTTAATGAAATTTCAACAAATTGTTGATGCAAACATAACACCATTTGTAAAAAAGCTGAAGTTGAAAAGAGGATGGTTTTTACAAATGGATAATGATCCTGAACACAAGTCAAAATCCACAATAGATTACCTCAAAAGGTGCAAGCTGAATGTTTTACAGTGGCCCTCACAGTCCCTTGATTGGAAACATTATTGAAAATCTGTGTCTAGACCTCAATATAGCAGTGCATGCAAGACGACCCAGGAATCTGACACAACTGGAAAACGTTTGCAAGGAAAAATGGATGAAAATCCCTCAAACAAGAATTGAAAGACTCCTGGCTGGTTACAGATAGCTTTTACAAGCTGTGATGCTTACCAAAGGGGGTGCTACTAGGTATTAACCATGCAGGGTGCTCAAACTTTTGCATCAGCCCATTGTCCTTTTTTGTTAATTTTAAAATATAGTAATTTTAACCAGGGGTGCCCAAACTTTGCATGCCACTGTACATACCATATGCAGTAGAAGATCACCATTGAAAATAGATTACTGGAGCACGAATGCGGTACTTTTCATTTTATTCTTAATGTTACAATTATTGATAAATGTTGATTAAGGCCTTGTTCAGATGTCAGTTTTTTTGCTGTACGTGAAAACGGACCACGTTTCATGACAGTCTCATAGAAAAAAATGTTTAAAAGCACTGAGAATCCTCAGTGGTTGATACCTTTTAATGGCTAACTGAAAAAATGGTAATAATTGCAAGCTTTTGAGACTACTCAGGTCTCTTCATCAGGCTCAGTATAACACAAAATCTGAAGAGTCACATATTTATACACAGCAGGACATGCATTATTCTATGTCCTGTTGTGTATAAATATGTGACTTCAGATTTTGTGTCATACCATGCCTGATGAAGAGATCTGAGTAGTCTCGAAAGCTTGCTATTTATTACCATTTACCATCTTTCCAGTTAGCCATTAAAGGTATCAACCACTGAGGATTCTCAGTTCTTCTACACATTTTTTTCTATCTATTGCTTAACACGGTACAAAAATATATTTTACCTGTATGAGAGTCTCATGAGATTTTCATCAGAGTTTGGTCACTGACGAGAGAAAAAAGTTTCTTCCTCTTTTCCTCTCTATCAGTCAGTAAAAAGACATCCCACGGATGGAATCTGAATGCTGTCAGATTTTTTCACAGACCCATAGACTTGCTGATTTTGCTCTAATACTTGGATCAATATGGGACAGGTCTCCACGATTTTACAAAGAACACTTGATCCGAGGAAAAAAAAAATCTGACAATTGAACTGCCCCACTGAATGTCATAGGTATCAGTGTTATCCGTGAAAAAATAAAAACTGATACTACTTGTATGTGGAAAAATTCAAGAGTAAATGAGGCCTTAGCAGTAGGTGTGAACATAAAATGCAAAATTAACACTAGACCTTATTAGATACTGGTGTTTCTGCTGGACCTCATCTCTCCATCTTCTATATCCTTCCTTTTGATTGAAATTAACTCTGTCAGGATCTGCACAGGCTGGTCATAGGGTGAAAGATACTAGAGCTTGTGGGGGGGGGGTGAGCAATCTGTGAATATGAAGGATCACATAGTAGTCATGCATATGACAGTTTCTAAGACTGGGGATAGTGAGGGGTGGAATGCTTAGAAAAACCTTGCAAGTTTCTCAGATCTCAGCTACATAAAGATGTGAATAATGCGGGCAGCACGATGGCTCAGTGATTAGCACTGCAGTCCTGAAGTACTGGCATCCTGGTGTCTCACCAAGGACAACATCTGCAGAGAGTTTGTATGTCCTCCATATCTAATGGATGCGACAAGTCTGGGCTGCTATTTCTAGCCTGGGGCCCCAATAATGATGGGCCTCCCCAGCCTGAGAATACCAGCCCCCAGCTGTTGGCTTTATCATGGATGGGTATAAAACTTGGGAGGGACCGCACGCTGTTTTTTGTAATTTTTATTTAAATAATTTTTTTAAAAAGCCGCATAGGGTTCTTCTTATTTTGACACACACAGACAAGATAAGCACATGGCTGCAGCATGTAGCCAAATGCTTTATCTGAATTGTGTATCACAATATGAAAGGCCCCTACACTAATTTTTTAATTTATTTATTTTTACACCACTATAGGGACGCAGACAGCGTGTGTGATTCCAACCAAAGATGCTGTCACATGGGTGTGGGCATGGTCTGTCTGTAACTAATCACAGACGGGACTGATGGTGGGCGGGGGAAGCAGTGAATATGTATAAGAGTTAATGTGCAAACCCAGAAGCAGTGTTACAGCCGCGAGCGAGGTCGGTAAGATCAGTTTTAATATAGCCAATCATTTAGTGGGCATGGTTGATTTAGTTATTGGGCTTTTAGCCTGAAAATATTTTTATGCAAAAAC
Organism: Anomaloglossus baeobatrachus; assembly: GCF_048569485.1. NCBI lineage: Eukaryota > Metazoa > Chordata > Amphibia > Anura > Aromobatidae > Anomaloglossus > Anomaloglossus baeobatrachus. Next base: position 221,398,755 of record NC_134358.1, on the reverse strand, counting down.
AAGTAAAGTATTCTCAAAGTGATACCTTTAATGGCTGACCGGAAAATTATTTGCAAGTTTTTGGTCACAGAGATATCAGGCAAGTTTTCAAATGAATCATTGAAAAACGAGCACACCATTGAAAAAATGTTGCACCAAGAGTTTATACATGGGATGGGTAGGACAATGCATCATAAAGATAAGCAATAGTAATAAACCAGTGGTTGTTGTTACCAATGGAGAGGTGTTTGAGGTGATAACTTTGGAGTTTAGTACAGATGAGTTAATTGCTTTGATACAAATGAAATTTGGCTTGAGTTTCACCAAAAATTTATATTTGCCAGTATGCAAATTCTTATGCGATTTGATTTTTTCAAATCCAACAAATAGGTATCCTGCCACCGTTTTCCTGGATTCAAATGGACTTGTAGGGGGATAAAAAAAATAAACACAATACTCACCTACACCTAGACCTCCGACATTTTCTTTGGCCGGTCTTCACTGGGCCATCATTGTTGGCCCCTGCATTGTGATGCACATTACGCATTGTTATAACATTGCAGTCAAGTCAGCACAGGAGACGCCAAAGATTCCAGGCACCAGGAGACACTTAAGAGGACACAGTGACCAGAATTAAAAAGATGATTGGACCCAGAAAAAACTGCATGGTGGGATACGTGGGGACTAAATGAGTGTAATTTTTTTTAAACAAATGTTTATTATGCTCTGGGGTCTGAACAGAACTTAAAGAGTATTAATATTAATTGTACTTACAGAAAATAAAATTCAATTAAATGCAAATCTAGTTTCCTGGACAAGTTCAAGCAAACTGTCTAATTTTAATTTTGGGAGATTCATTCATCAATACAGTTTAGGGGTCTGGAGTTATTACTTTGGGAGTGTAAAGTGTATCCATGTAGTGCGTCAGATATCCATGTATTCGGCTGTGTCCACACATCCTTGTAACACATCCAAGTGTTGTTCGAATGTCCATAAAGTTGCACTGATTCATCCATTTTCAAAATCCGTATCTCCCATTCTTGAGACTTAGAACATTTCATATTTTCATCTGTATTGAGGATCAAAATCGGCATAAAAGTCTATGGATGAAACGCGGATGACATTCTTTGAACTATAGTTTTCCATTCAAGTTTCATCTATGTTTAACCCCTTCACCCCCGAGCAGGTTTTCACCTTCCTGACCAGGCCAAATTTTACACTTCAGACCAGTGTCACTTTATGAGATAATGACTTTGGAACGTTTCAACATTTCTCAGTGATTCTGAGAATATTTTTTGTGACACATTGCACTTCATGTTATTGGTAAATTTTGGTTTATATGATTTGCGCTTATTTGTGAAAATAAAAATTTGAAAAAAAATTGAACATTTCGCAATTTTTAAGGTTTAAATTTTTATGCCCATATGCCAGATAGTTACATCACACAAAATAATTAAAGGGAATCTGTCACCAGGTTTTTGCTACCTCTTCTGACAGCAGCATAATGTAGAGACAGAGACCCTGATTCCAGCGATGTGTTATTTACTGAGCTGTTTGATGTCATTTTGATAAAATCAATGTTTTCTCTGCTGCAAAACTAGCAGTTCTGTAGAGCTCATGAATCTGCTGGACTACCTGGCAGCAGGTAAATTGATGTTTGTAAAGTATGTTTTTTACGGTGAAGGAAATAATTATTTGATCCCTTACTGATTTTGTAAGTTTGCCCACTGACAAAAACATGAACAGTCTATAATTTTAAGGTTAGGTTAATTTTAAGAGTGAGAGCTAAGTTATGAAAAATAAAATCCACAAAATCCCATTGTATAAATTATAAAAATCTATTTTCATTTTGCAACAAGAAATAAGTATTTGATCCCTCTGGCAAACAAGACTTAATACTTGGTGGCAAAACTCTTGTTGGCAAGTACAGCAGTCAGATGTTTTGTAATTGATGATAAGGTTTGCACACGTCAGAAGGAATTTTGGTCTAATTCTCTTTGTAGATCATCTCTAAATCATTACGTTTTTGAGGCTGTCGCTTGATAACACGGAGCTTCAGCTCCCTCCGTAAGTTTTCTGTGAGAGTAAGGTCTGGAGACTGGCTAGGCCACTCCATGACCTTATCTGCTTCTTTTTGAGCCACTCCTTTGTTGCCTTAGCTTTACGTTTGTGGTCATTGTCATGCTGGAAGACTCAGCTACGACCCATTTTTAATGTCCTGGTGGAGGGAAGGAGGTTGTCACTCAGGATTTTAAGGTACATTGGTCCATCCATTGTCCCATTGATGCGGTGAAGTAGTCCTGTGCCTGTAGGAGAGAAATACCCCCAAAACATAATGTTTCCATTTTCATGCTTGACAGTGGGGATGGTGTTCTTTGGCTCATAGGCAGCATTTTTCTTCCTCCAAACATGGTGAGTTCAGTTAAGGCCAAACAGCTCAATTTTTGTTTCATCTGACCACAGCACCTTCACCCAATCACTCTCAGAATCATTCAGCTGTTCATTGGCAAACTTCAGACGGGCCCTCACATGTGCCTTCTTGAGCAGTGGAACTTTGCGTACACTGCAGGATTTTAATCCATTACGGTGTAATCTGTTACCAATGGTTTTCTTGGTGAAAGTTGTCCCAGCTGCCTTGAGATCATTAACAAGTTCCCTCGTGTAGTTTTAGACTGATCTCTTACTTTCCTCATGATCCTGGATACCCCACGAGATGAGATTTTGCATAGAGACCCAGATCAATGTCGATGGACACTCATTTTGTATTTCTTCCATTTTTTTACTATTTCACCAACAGTTGTCTCCTTCTTGTGACGGGGTATGTGTTAGGGCCAGATGGACGGGTAGACCCTGGAGGTGGATCCACTGGGCCGAACTCCCGGATGAGGGAAAGGAGTCCGGTAGCCGGAGCACTGTAGGTAGCAGGACAGTCCGTGCACTGAGAGCAAATGGAGAAGTCCCTGGGACCACGAGGTCACGGATGGTGGTCCGGGTGACGGAGCTCAGGTTTGGAAGCCGTGATGGTGTCAGGCAGGGTCCGGAACCGTTGGAACAAGATGACGGGTCACCGCAGGGATCCGAGATGGTACGGACTGTCAGGATGGCAGATGGGCAGCGTTCGGGGTTCGAGGTACCGCAGGACCGGATGGCGATGCAGGGTCGGCTCTAGAAGACAGAGAGGTAAGTATCTCATAGAACACAAGGAGACCTGACTCCTAGCTTGGAAAAACACGAAGAACAGGCCCCGCTCCCTTGGACATTAACCCCCTATATACCCTGTACCTGAGTGCATGATTTCCTGTTAATTGACACTGGCCCTTTAAGAAAGGTTCAGTGACCGCGCGCGCGCCCTAATGCGCGTGCGCGCAGCCCGGGTGCCAGAAGCCAGGGCAGGAAGCTGAAGGGAGGACGCAGGGGAGCCGGCCAGGAACTGGGAAGCCGTCGGGCGCCGGGAGCGGAGACCAGGGGGCCTGGGAAGTGCGGGCACCGGAGGCTGGAGAGCGGGGAGCGTGGCAGGTGAGCCGGGGATCGGAGCTGAGGACCCGGGGATCGGAGCAGGGGACCCGGGGAGGGGATCCGAGGACCCGGGGAGCGTGACAGTATGTGACAGAGCAGTAAGGGACACCAGACCAAGGAACAATCCAAGAAGATTTAATGAGGCAGGGAGCATAAAACATGCGATATTAAAATGGTTCTTTAGAGTCCACACAAAGGAAATAGGTCCGGGGGCGCCAAGGAGAATGCAAAAGTCCTCAAAGTCCAATCGTCCATGTACGGGTGATAAGGAGCTGGCCTTAGAACAGGTCCTCACCCTTCACTCAACAAAGCACAATCCCACGCGGCCGCGGGTCTCCAGTCTGTAACAGTCCACACACACAGAACCCAGGATCCAGCCTCAGCTATAGATCCTAGTACGTCTCCAGCCGAGATCCAACTAACTGAACTAACATGTTCTTCTCTCCTGGGATCAGCCCCTTAGGTGGGCACACTTCCCCCTGGCCATTTGATGCATGAATGGACTTTAGACTGCTGGCTCTGTTTTGTTTACCAAGTTGTAGATTGGAGCAGTCCCATGCTGAGAAGAACAATATATATATATGCAACCCCAACCAAATCAATGACAATAGCTACTGCTGAAGCCTGATTGCAATATGATACAGGCTGGGGGGGAGGTATGGTCACTTACATCCCAAGACATTTCAAAGTGTTCAGTAAGTACAACCAAAGGAAAGTGACATCACATCCTGACATAGTATTACAGCAAATACAGTGAGAAGGTAAAATACATCACATGGCATCTTGTACAAAAATATGGGATGGAGAAAACTACATACATCATGACAATTCCTTCCCCTCCCAACTTGTGTACGTACTAGGGACCTCTACAGGTCGCTGGTTAAGTACACGCAGGCATGGCTGACAGGACTCAAGGCTCCAGGTTCTTTAGTGTATGATGAAGATGTAGGGTTGAATGTTCGGGTCCAGTTTATATCCTCCTTCACTTAAACTCTGCTTCCTGCACCCACAAATTGGCATTGTATATCTCCCACATCATTGCCTAGGAGTATGTCTGCAGGAAGGCCGCTCATCACACCGATTATGCATTGTTTTGCCCCAAAGCCATAATCCAGGGTCACACTCGCTCTTGGAATGTATCTTTGAGTACCTCCAGCCAATTCAATGGCAATCCCTGGTCCCTTTTGAATTGCTTCTGGTTGAATTACTCGGGGATCTGCGATGGTGAGAAAAGCCCCAGTGTCACGAAAGCCAACAACTTTTTGGCCATCCAGCACGACCTCCTGTAGATGTTTATGCTGAAGATCATAAGGACGCGTGGCTGTGGCTCGCACTCCATAGACTCCTGGTAGGGAAGTCAAGATATCAGAGTCCCTTGGCAAATCATCAGGGCCTGAATCCAGCTCTTCTCCTGCTGAAGATGTCTGTAGATAATGGACAGGCAAAGGGGGTCTGCAGCTGTTCTGCCTCTGAACACCTGGACAGTGAGCTTGCAGATGACCAGGCTGCCCACATTGATAACATCTGCGCTGCGTCTCACTCCGTCCAGTTTGCCTTCTGGAGAAGTAGGTAGGAGACCTTGGTGACTGATAGGGAGGTGCAGGTGCAGGAGGTGGTTGTCGATTTGGAGGATGACTCCACTGGATAGATGGGCATGTGGCCCGCAGATGTCCGGGATGCCCACAGCTATAATATCTCCGCTCTTCTACTGTCTCTCCTCATCGTATTTCAAAAAATGTGGTAGAAACAACTGGAGGCACGTACACACGGGTATCCACATGAGGTGGTGATCTAGGTCGAGGAACATTGGACACTGAAGGACAAGGAACCGCTGGTGTTGGGGTGCTGGTCATTTTTGCTCCCTCTGCTAGCAGCTTCTTCCACTGAGGCTTGATAGTGAGCACCTCATCAGCTAGAGCAGCAGCTTGTTCCATTGTCTCTGGTCTCCTCTCACGCACCCATTCCCGAATCTCAGTAGGGCACTTGGCATAAAACTGTTCTTTTAGGATGACCTGGATGAACGTCTCCCAAGTTAAGGCCCCCTCTCCCTCCAGCCAGCGATGGCTTACTTGTTTCAGTCTGTGGGCAAACATCTTGAAAGACACTTCTCCATCACAGGCTAATGTACGGAACTTAGTCCTATAAGTATTTGGGGTCACGGCATAATGTTCCAGAATGGTCTGTTTTATCTCCCCATACTCACAATTCCACTGAGGGTCCATAGCTCTATAGGCGTCGGCAGCTCCACCCTCCAAGAGGCCCACCAGGTGTCTGACTCGCTCTCTTTCTGGGACTTCCATTATTCGGCACTGATGCTCAAAGTCCTGAAAGAAGCCCTCAATGTCACCTGCAGCTTCATTAAATGGCTTAAAGTCCTTGCGGGACACTCTGGAGAATTCCCTCATAGTTGGTGCTGTGGTTAAAGTTTGCCTGGAGCCTCTAGCTGCTTCCACAGCAAATCTCCTCTCCAGCAATACCCTCTCCTTAGCTCCGTGAATAGCCTCCCTCGTATCTTCTATGGTGGCCTCATCTCCAAGCAGTGCCATCTCCTCCTCATACCACACAATCCATTGACTTTTTTGGGTATTTACCTCCAGCTCCCGTCTTTCCTCCCTTTGCTGTGGAAATTGTTCCTTGGTGCCATCTTGCAGGCAAGCGTTTTCCAATGCCTCAATTAGTTGCTCCTTAGAGAGTCCTTTGTAACCGACTCCTAATTCACGGGCCATTGTTTGTAGGCTCACCACAGTCCAGTTCTTGTACTCTGAGGTTCTGATTCCAGATGTTAATGGGCCGTTGTCCTCTATTCTTTCTGCTCTGATCCCACCACTGCCACCAGTTTGTGACGGGGTATGCGACAGAGCAGTAAGGGACACCAGGCCAAGGAACAATCCAAGAAGATTTAATGAGGCAGGGAGCATAAAACATGCAATATTAAAATGGTTCTTTAGAGTCCACACAAAGGAAATAGGTCCGGGGGCGCCAAGGAGAATGCAAAAGTCCTCAAAGTCCAATCGTCCATGTACGGGCGATAAGGAGCTGGCCTTAGCACAGGTCCTCACCCTTCACTCAACAAAGCACAATCCCACGTGGCCGCAGGTCTCCAGTCTGTAACAGTCCACACACACAGACCCCAGGATCCAGCCTCAGCTATAGATCCTAGTACGTCTCCAGCCGAGATCCAACTAACTGAACTAACATGTTCTTCTCTCCTGGGATCAGCCCCTTAGGTGGGCACACCTCCCCCTGGCCATTTGATGCATGAATGGACTTTAGACTGCTGGCTCTGATCTGTTTACCAAGTTGTAGATTGGAGCAGTCCCATGCTGAGAAGAACAACATATATATGCAACCCCCACCAATTCAATGACAATAGCTACTGCTGAAGCCTGATTGCAATATGATACAGGCTGGGGGGAAGGTATGGTCACTTACATCCCAAGACATTTCAAAGTGTTCAGTAAGTACAACCAAAGGAAAGTGACATCACATCCTGACATAGTATTACAGCAAATACAGTGAGAAGGTAAAATACATCACATGGCATCTTGTACAAAAATATGGGATGGAGAAAACTACATACAGTTAGGTCCAGAAATATTTGGACAGTGACACAAGTTTTGTTATTTTAGCTGTTGACAAAAACATGTTCAGAAATACAATTATATATATAATATGGGCTGAAAGTGCACACTCCCAGCTGCAATATGAGAGTTTTCACATCCAAATCGGAGAAAGGGTTTAGGAATCATAGCTCTGTAATGCATAGCCTCCTCTTTTTCAAGGGACCAAAAGTAATTGGACAAGGGACTCTAAGGGCTGCAATTAACTCTGAAGGCGTCTCCCTCGTTAACCTGTAATCAATGAAGTAGTTAAAAGGTCTGGGGTTGATTACAGGTGTGTGGTTTTGCATTTGGAAGCTGTTGCTGTGACCAGACAACATGCGGTCTAAGGAACTCTCAATTGAGGTGAAGCAGAACATCCTGAGGCTGAAAAAAAAAGAAAAAATCCATCAGAGAGATAGCAGACATGCTTGGAGTAGCAAAATCAACAGTCGGGTACATTCTGAGAAAAAAGGAATTGACTGGTGAGCTTGGGAACTCAAAAAGGCCTGGGCGTCCACGGATGACAACAGTGGTGGATGATCGCCGCATACTTTCTTTGGTGAAGAAGAACCCGTTCACAACATCAACTGAAGTCCAGAACACTCTCAGTGAAGTAGGTGTATCTGTCTCTAAGTCAACAGTAAAGAGAAGACTCCATGAAAGTAAATACAAAGGGTTCACATCTAGATGCAAACCATTCATCAATTCCAAAAATAGACAGGCCAGAGTTAAATTTGCTGAAAAACACCTCATGAAGCCAGCTCAGTTCTGGAAAAGTATTCTATGGACAGATGAGACAAAGATCAACCTGTACCAGAATGATGGGAAGAAAAAAGTTTAGAGAAGAAAGGGAACGGCACATGATCCAAGGCACACCACATCCTCTGTAAAACATGGTGGAGGCAACGTGATGGCATGGGCATGCATGGCTTTCAATGGCACTGGGTCACTTGTGTTTATTGATGACATAACAGCAGACAAGAGTAGCCGGATGAATTCTGAAGTGTACCGGGATATACTTTCAGCCCAGATTCAGCCAAATGCCGCAAAGTTGATCGGATGGCGCTTCATAGTACAGATGGACAATGACCCCAAGCATACAGTCAAAGCTACCCAGGAGTTCATGAGTGCAAAAAAGTGGAACCTTCTGCAATGGCCAAGTCAATCACCAGATCTTAACCCAATTGAGCATGCATTTCACTTGCGCAAATCCAGACTTAAGACGGAAAGACCCACAAACAAGCAAGACCTGAAGGCTGCGGCTGTAAAGGCCTGGCAAAGCATTAAGAAGGAGGAAACCCAGCGTTTGGTGATGTTCATGGGTTCCAGACTTAAGGCAGTGATTGCCTCCAAAGGATTCGCAACAAAATATTGAAAATAAAAATATTTTGTTTGGGTTTGGTTTATTTGTCCAATTACTTTTGACCTCCTAAAATGTGGAGTGTTTGTAAAGAAATGTGTACAATTCCTACAATTTCTATCAGATATTTTTGATCAAACCTTCAAATTAAACGTTACAATCTGCACTTGAATTCTGTTGTCGAGATTTCATTTCAAATCCAATGTGGTGGCATGCAGAGCCCAACTCGCGAAAATTGTGTCACTGTCCAAATATTTCTGGACCTAACTGTACATCATGACACTTCTCATCCAGCGTCTTTACTTATGGTTTTGTAGCCCATTCCAGCCTTGTTAAAGTCTATGATCTTGTTCCTGACATCCTTAGAAAGCTCTTTGGTCTTGCCCATGTTGCAGAAGTTAGAGTCTGTGGACAGGAGTCTTTCATACAGGTGACAATTTAAGACAGCTGTCTTTAATGCAGGTAATGAGTTGATTAGGAGTGTCTAACTAGTCTTTAACTAGTCTGTAGGACATCTTAATGGTTGATAGGGGATCAAATACCGTATTTTTTGGACTATAAGATGCACTGGACTATAAGATGCACCCTTGTTTTAGAGGAGGAAAAAATAGAAAGAAAAATTAAAGTTAAAAAAATGTGGTCATGACACACTGTTATGTGGGGGGTGGGTCTGCTGCTGACACTGTTATGGAGGCAATAATATCCCCAAATTCTGTACTCACATCCTACATTCTGGGTCCCTTCCAGGTATATACAGCCCCCATCGTGGAATATGTATTTTCCCCATCGTTATATTTGGGATCCTCCAACCTGTGTGTGTTTGTATGTATGTATATATATATATATATATATATATATATATATATATATGATCCAACCCCATCCAGGTGTACAGTAATGCCTTTATAGACTATATTTATTTATTGCTTTACCTTTACAGATGTGATGCTCACCATGCTTCAGTTTGGTCCTGCCTCTGCACTAGAAACAATCTCCCATAGCTGAACAAGGACCTGCAGTGATGTAATTAAGAGGCGGGGCACTGTGCTGTTCTGTGCTGCTCTAGCCCACCCCTCTTCATTACATCACTGCAGGTCCTTGTGAGCTACGGGAGACTGTTTCTAGTGCAAAGGCAGGACCAAAGCAATGTGAGCACTCAGCACAGAGACTGCAGGCTGTGCTGTGATGGTATGCTGTGCTCTGGCCCGGACACTGCAGTGATCTGCATTTCCTCCGGGCCAGACATGACTGCAGTGGCACGCTGCTCCTGTCTCCTAAACAGCGGATACACGTCTCCCCAGCCGCTGCAGGAAGCCGGCGGCTGGGTCACCCACTTGTGTCCGCTGTTTACATTAAACAAGTATTGATTTGCTGCTCCTCACACCTGCTTCTAGTCACTGACTGAACAGAGCAGAGAGAGGTGGGCGGGGAGCAGCTAATGAATATTCCTTTACTTTAAACAGCGGGCACACGTGGTTTCTCCAGCCACCGGCTTCCTGCAGCAGTGACCCTCCCTGCCTCCTGTGATCCCACTCCACAGCCGCTGTCTCCCCACAGCTCCCTAACCCGCAGGTACCTGCTTTAACATTCGGACTATAAGACGCACCCCACACTTTCCTCCCAAATTTGGAGGAAAAAAAGGGCGTCTTATAGTCCGAAAAATCCGGTACTTATTTCTATCTGCAAAATGCAAATACATTTATATAATTTGTACAATGTAATTTTCTGGATTTTATTTTTGATATTTTATCTCTCACTGTTAAAATTAACCTCCCCTTAAAATTATAGACTGTTCATGTCTTTCTCAGTGGGCAAAAATACATACAGCTGCACTCTAAAATCCTAACACTGGATAAGGGAACTTTGTAATTGCATTACTGCTATAGGAATATTTGAAAAAAACAGATACTTAGCTTATGTCAGTGGGCAAACCTGAATCAGCAAGGGATCAAATAATTATTTCTTTCACTGTATGTGTATCACCCCTATGGGAAAATGGCCAAATTGTGCCCAATTAGCTATTTTCCCTCCCTGGGGCCATTACGTTTACAACTTCCATCGAAAAAATATTGCCATGTCACTGTGCGCCATACAATCTTTGGTGTACAATGGTTAGCCTGAAAGCATTGTTGTCAAGAAGGCAAAGACCCTGGTGGAAATCTGGTGCACAACAGATACTTTGTGGTAAATATCACAGGTTTTTGCCTGTTGGATGCTTCCTTGTGATGGGGACAGACGGCAAGAGACCGATTTTAACTCTTTGGAGTGCAGCATCACCCAATTTTGGGTTTGTAATATTACATTTTCCTGTTACAGAAACTATGCAAGCTTCAATTGCCATACTTACAGAAAATCATAAATAACCCAACAAAAGCCTAAGGGCAAGGGAATGCAGCTAGACTAAATAAAATTAGATTATCCAGAGATCGATGAGTTTAAGTTGCTTTCCATTCTTCTACTTTGTTTAGAAATAAGTCAGTTTTCTTTTTATTCTTGCAGTTATTTTCTCTGAAATCTTCTGAGAGTTGAACCTAGAAAAAAAACCAGAATGGTATTATAGTATACCAAGTAAACTTTTTTATTTTCTGTATGTTAGATATGCTAGGACATCATTATTTACTGACATTACGAAATTGATAAAACTATATATTTTAAAAACAAATTGTTATTTTAAGGTCAGAATGTAGCATAGACATTTAAAATGTATCCCATATAACGTAAGTGGCTAATCAGATTATAATTTATATTTTTATTATCCTTAATTATCCTTTTGTCATTAGTTTCTTCAGTACGCCTCACATTTACAGTACCTTTATGATACATAGTTATATTTTGACTCCATTTTTACAGAGAAGACATAAAAAGGTTTACATAAAAATGCATAAGGCCTTGTGTAAACACTGTGCTTTGTGTCGCGTTTTTTGCGCGCTTTTTGTGTGCAGTTTTGGTCCCAAAGCTACATACATTTCCTTCCCCAGCAAAGTCTATAAGATTTCAGTTTTTCTGTCCGCACGTTGCATCTTTTTTGTGGCTGCGTCTTTTTGGTGACCACGAAGATGCAGCATGTCAATTCTTTCTGCGTTTTTGCCAGCATTTTTGAGCCCTTCTAGTCAATAGATTTGGCTTAAAAAACGCACTGGGCAAAAACGCGGTAAAAAACGCAGTAAAAAGCGCCAAAAAAATGCATGCCACGGGTGCATTTCTTTGGGACCAAAAACGTGCATCTTTGTGGTCACCATAGCCTAAGCATTCTACTGTACTTCTGTATGCCTTCCATTTCAGATGAATACAGAGAAAACTAAGGAGCAAGAAAAGCACAATAGGGTGATACCATAATACAACTGTGTATAGATAAGGGAAGTGTGCTCACCAGATTTACTTGTGTGTCACACAACAACTTTACAGTATATCAGCAACTGCATGTTACATGAGGGATGAAAGCAGAAGAGTTGTAGGACATATGCGTGACTTCCATCTGCGCTGCTGGAAATAACCGGTAAAAGGATTCAAGATACACAAGATGGTTCTTGCAGTTTATTTTCTATGCGTTTCAAGGTATTCCAACCTCTTCATCAGGAATGTGGTTCTTAAATTATTTTAAAAAAAATGGCGTGGGATCCCCTCTACTTTTGATAACAAGCCAAGATAAATCAGACAGCTGAGGGTTGCAACCCAGAAATACCGACCTAGAGTAAGTAGTGGCCCGCAATTACGTTTGCAGGCCCAGAAGCTCACTGTGATTGCATAGTTAACTACAGGGTTTGTGATTGCAAGCAGTACGACACGCTGTCACACAAGCTGGGGGTGCTGTCTGACTGCAACTAATCACAAACACAAGGACTGCCGGTGGGCGGTGGAAGCAGTGAATATGTATGAGGCTCATGAGTGGCCCCGGAAGAAGAGTGAGTAACCCAGAAGCAGTTACAGCCGTGCCGGAGACTTAGTAAGTATAGTGTGCTTGCTCTAATCCCCTTATCCCTTCTACCACCATTTTTAAGTGCTGGATTTTGGTCCCCATAAACTTATATGGGGATCGGCATCCAGTCATGTATCCAGGATCAATTTTGGGCAGGAATGATTTTTTAATTTTACTTTTATATTAAAAATGGTTAGACTCGTCAATCCTGGATATCTGCGAGTCCGCCCAACACTAAACAGCATACAACCTGATAAGAGCGTTAGGCACCACTGAGGTATCAGGTGCCACAAAATGTAACCTATGGAAACCCAAACCCCGGAATATCCGTGCCAGTTAACACACCAGCACCCTTTAGCCATATACATAACCCTATTTCCAGACTGGTAGACTGCCTAGCAACAGGTAAAAGGGAAGGGCACTGATTGGATAGTTGCCACCCAATCTGTAGGGAGAGACCCAGCAAGGGGAGGGGCGTGTGGTCAGTTGGGAAGTTGGCGGGAATGTGTGTGGAGGAAGAAGTCAAGGAGAGAAGTCAAGGAGAGGAGAGGTGGAAGTAGAGGGTTGAGAGTGAAAGTACAAAAAGAAGGGAAAAGATCTTAAGTAACAATGGAACGCTGTAACAGGAGTGAGGGACTGTGGAGTAAGGAACCAGGATTCAAGGAACCGTCAGTTATCTGTGTAAGTATAATACTCTAGGGACCGCGGGGGTGCCTGTGGAAGTCCTGAACCAAGGCTCACAGGACTCAGCACAAGGCGGGGTGCAGACCCTAGGACAGCGGGACACTTTATGGTCAACTGTTAATTCTGCCAGGTGAGGGGATCGCCAGGGTCCATCACCAACTCAAAGAGTCTGAAACGTCAGCAGCAAAGAGGGGAATCGGGGATTGAACCCCTAAAATAGTCCAGACAGCCTTCAATTGGACCACGGCTGAAACGGAGGGGTTCCCCAGTAACTTTAGGCCACAAGAGCCCAACACAAACAAGTTTGCATGGAGGACAGCTAACCCAGGTCACAGCTGGCACGGAGAACAAGGGGAGCAGGAACACCTGTAACCGGCACCAGCGGGGTCAGGTACCAGCCACAAGTAAAAGGCAAGTTGAAACTGCAATACCGGTGTGGACTGTTTCTTTCTCGCCTCCGTACCCGTACACTGATTGTCCCCTACCATTGCCCCCTCATCATCCACTGCTGGGGCCTAGCCCTGCTTGCGGAGGGCCCAAAACACCTAAGCTGCACTACTCCACCAGCCCCAACAGGACCCTGTAGCGGCGGCTTCAATAACCTGGCCGCACACCACAAGTTGCATAGTCAAAAAACTCTTTTATTTTCTTTTCTTTTATTTTTCTTCCATTTTTTACCCCCTTTTTATCGGACCGACCCCCAGGGTCACGGAATCGTTTGCAACCACGACTCTTCCCCTCCTGCGCACCGCACACCCAGGACCGAGTACCTCATAGCCCCTGGGGCGTCACAAGAGGTATAGTTGATTTTTTGTTTTTTTAATCCCTACAGCATGCTGTCCTCAGATTACATAGCAAAAACCGGCTGATAGACTCCCTTTAAAGGAGGGCCAAATCCCAAAAAATGAGAACGCTACTGGTCTCAGAAAATGGCGCCAAAAGCGCTATACTTTTTTGGGACAAACTTCTGAATTTTTTTCACCCCTTAGATAAAAGTAAAAGTATACATTTTTGGTATCTACGAACTCGTACCAATGTGAGGCATCATATGGACACATCAGTTCAAAAATCCAAAAGGGAGATGCAGGTCCAGCACCAATTCCAAACACAGAGCTAGCTTCACTTAATAGTCTCCACACAGGCACAGACAGAGCTGCAGTGACACCAGCATTCAAAATACAGGGAGGTGCTCCACCTGGCAGTCAGCACAACAGTCCAAATCCACAGAGGGAGAAAACAAATGGTGGCACTCACCCTTAGTAGAAATCTTTTATTTCATTCAAAGATTATAAACACATATAGGAGGGGGATGCGGGATACGTCTAAGACGCAGGGCACACCAAGATGACTGTGACCGTTTTGCGCACGTAGGCGCTCCATCGGGTCCTGACGCAAGGGGAAGAACGCTCCATCACTGCCTTTTCAGGTGAGTGAATACTAACGTCACCATGTGTGTAAGGTTAAACAAACAAGGATTTAAAATACACACAAAATACATACTACATACAGAAGCTGAAAGATACAGAATACATATTATATACAGAAGCAAAGAATTATATTAGTTCTTATCTAAATTGGCTGCATTATTACAAAAAAATTGTCAATTCATTTTTATCATTAAATGCTAATGCACCTTGTGCTTTAGTCTCAATAATCCACCTGGCTTCTTTTCTCAGCAGGATTTTATGGAGGTCTCCACTTTGTGGGGGATACACGACCTCCTCCACTCCTGCAAAGGAAAGAACTTCCGGATTTCAAAAATGTGTTTCTTTTATATGGTTTATTAAACGTGGTGCGCTTTTTTCCCTGAACTGATCGAACTGAAGTGTTCTTTAAAACGGACATAAAGTGGTCTTATTGTTTTGCCGATGTAGAAAAATCTACAGGGGCAAAAGATCACATAGATAACGTACTTTGTTTTACAGGAGATGAAATCTGTAACATGATGTATTTTGTCTCAGATTTTAATTGGATTGATTGTTAAATGAAACGCACAGTATGAACAGTTTCCACACTTATGCACACCCACTGGGCGATTTTCCTGCAGCCAGTTCTTTTTTGTGGTGATCCGATTATGGACTAAAATACCCTCAAAATTCTGGCATCTCCTATATGTGATGATAGGTGTTTGTGAGACAAAATCTTTTAAAGTGTCTCACACATTAGAAAATTACTCTGCAAATCTGCAGCCAAATCTGCACATTTAGTTGTGGATTTCCCTTTTAGCACTGCAGTAAGTAAAATCTGTTGCAGATTTTAGTTTTCAGTGGAAGCTTGGATGTTTACTTCGGACATACAGCAATCATTATCTTTATCATCATCAATATGGATAGATACAGGGAAGAACTGACACAAACCAAATATAGATGTCATTGAGTATAGTCTAAAGCAGAGGTCTCAAACACGCGGCCCGCGGGCCGCATGCGGCCCCTCAGGCTGCTCTGTGCAGCCCGCAGGCCCCTGCCCCTGTTGACTACCGCGGCTGGTGCAGGGGCCGCAGCCACTGTCTGCGCTTTATGTCAGATGAATGTTTTGCCGGCGCTGCGCTCAGAGTCCAGCGCTCTGTGCACAACAATTCCTCCAATGGAAACTACCTGACCTCAGCTGCTTACCTCTGATTAGTGGATGGCTACGGCTGCATTGGAAATGTTCAGCATAGAGAGCTTGACTCTGCGCTCGCAGCGCCGGCAAAACAATCATCTGCCATAAATCGCTGACAGTGGCTGCGGCCCCTGCACTTGCCGTGATAGTCATCGGGGCACGGGCCGGCAGACAGCAAGAATCAGAGATGAGGCAGTCGAGGGAACGCGGGACAGGTGAGAAGAATGGTGTTTTTTTTTTCTGTGTGTGTGTATGTGAAGGATGGCACATTAACCCCTTAGCGACCTATGGCGTACTGGGTACGTCATGGCTCCCTGGTACTTAAGGACCCATGACATACCCAGTACGTCATGGCAAAATCGCGGCCCCAGGGCCCCAGTGGCTGTGATCGCTTTGCAAAGCAAATACCTTAGATTCGGGGAGGAGGGGACTAGAGTTGAGCGTGGTTCGTGGTTCTCCAGTTCGCGGCTCGAGTGATTTTGGGGGCTGTTCTAGATCGAACTAGAACTCGAGCTTTTTGCTAAAAGCTCGATAGTTCTAGATACGTTCGAGAACGGTTCTAGCAGCAAAAAAAACCAGCTAATTCCTAGCTGGCTTTCCGCTGTAATAGTCTAAGTCACTCTGTGACTCACACTATTATGAAATTATGAAATTTCAGTGTATAGTGTGCGGGAACAGCGCATTCAGATCACTGCTGTATAGATAATGGCGATCGCCATTTTTTTTTTTTTCCTTGTCTTCCTTCCCTAAGCGCGCGCGTGTAGTGGGGAGGGCCAGCATGTCAGCCAATCCCAGACACACACACAGCTAAGTGGACTTTTAGCCAGAGAAGCAACGGCATGTGTGATAGGATGTCCATGTCACATGTCCCTGCATTAAAAAACCGGACATTTTCCTCCAGCACGCCATTATCTGCCTTCTGCGTCCTTGGTGTCAGACATCACTGGCGCAGCTCCTATCGCCGATACTGCTGTATACGCTCCATACACAGCGCTGGACAGCTTAGGGATAGCACTTTCTATCAGTCCTTTTAAGGGCTCATACCGGCAGGGTCAGAGCCATAGGTGACAGGTCCTAAAAACAGAGTTTAAAAGCTACAGAAGATGACAGCGTCTGTGTAGCTAAGGTCAGGGATTTCCTCGCTGCATTTCCCCATTAGAAGGGATAGAAAGGCAGGCTTCCTTTCCTCTACCCAGAGACCCACAACCCTGCCACTGTACCCTCCTGCCCTTTGCACACTCAAACTCATTGTTACTAAGCCATTATACTAGCAAACACTGAGTGAACCTAGTGGCATCCTAAACGTGGCTGTTGGACTTCTGTATAGTCCCAGTAGTGCACAGATATTTGCAGCACGTCTGCCTGCACTGCACACTCAAACTCATTATAACTAAGCCATTATACTAGCAAACACTGAGTGAACCTAGTGGCATCCTAAACGTGGCTGTTGGACTTCTGTATAGTCCCAGTAGTGCAAAGATATTTGCAGCACGTATGCCTGCATTGCACACTCCAACTCATTATAACTAAGCCATTATACTAGCAAACACTAAGTGAACCTAGTGGCATCCTAAACGTGGCTGTTGGACTTCTGTATAGTCCCAGTAGTGCACAGATATTTGCAGCACGTCTGCCTGCATTGCACACTCCAACTCATTATAACTAAGCCATTATACTAGCAAACACTGAGTGAACCTAGTGGCATCCTAAACGTGGCTGTTGGACTTCTGTATAGTCCCAGTAGTGCACAGATATTTGCAGCACGTCTGCCTGCATTGCACACTCAAACTCATTGTTACTAAGCCATTATACTAGCAAACACTGAGTGAACTTAGTGGCATTCTAAAAGTGGCTGTTGGACTTCTGTATTGTCCCACTAGTGCAAAGATATTTGCAGCACGTCTGCCTGCATTGCACACTCAAAATCATTATAACTAAGCCATTATACTAGCAAACACTGAGTGAACCTAGTGTCATCCTAAACGTGGCTGTTGGACTTCTGTATAGTCCCAGTAGTGCAAAGATATTTGCAGCACGTCTGCCTGCATTGCACATTCAAACTCATTATAACTAAGCCATTATACTAGCAAACACTGAGCGAACCTAGTGGCATCCTAAACGTGGCTGTTGGACTTCTGTATAGTCCCAGTAGCGCACAGATATTTGCAGCACGTCTGCCTGCATTGCACACTCCAAATCATTATAACTAAGCCATTATACTGGCAAACACTGAGTGAACCTAGTGGCATCCTAAACGTGGCTGTTGGACTTCTGTATAGTCCCAGTAGCGCACAGATATTTGCAGCACGTCTGCCTGCATTGCACACTCAGACTCATTATAACTAAGCCATTATACTAGCAAACACTGAGTGAACCTAGTGGCATCCTAAACGTGGCTGTTGGACTTCTGTATAGTCCCAGTAGCGCACAGATATTTGCAGCACGTCTGGCTGCATTGCACCCTCAAACTCATTATAACTAAGCCATTATACTAGCAATTTATGCTGCCAGTTTAAGGGCCGTAGTTGCATTATCAGGGATATTTATTCTTTATTATTCTGCTGTTAATAAAGCTAGACCACCGCTGCAATCTACACCACCTCTCAATTTTTACTACCACATTTTCAGTGCACAATCTTGTCGCAATCAACATGAGTGGCAAAATGACAGATGCTGGTGGAAAGGGGAAGAGTCGTGGTGGAAAAGGAAAAAAAGGGTTTGTCCGTGGGGAAGGTGGCAAAGCTCCATTATCATCTGCTGAAGATAGACCATCTACCAGCAAAAGTAAGATGTCTACTACTTACCGTGGACAATCCGATGTGCTCCCTTTTTTACAGACACGAACAATTGGAACAAAGGTAGATGATGGCCAAAAAAAGAAAATGCTTGAATGGATCTAAAGTGGTCCAACAAGTGCCCTCTCAGCCACTTCAAGTACCGCATCCAAAAAACTCCAGTCCTCTGAGTTGTCATCCCAATCAAACTTGCTTTCTCCCAGCTCTGAAGTCTCCATCAGCCCTGCACAGTATGGTGGAACTGAGATGGCTGAGTCTGCAGAGCTGTTCAGTCACACTATAGCCTGGGAATCAGAGGTCTGCTCCCAAGCTACAGTGAGTACAGACCAGGAAATGGTCTGCAGTGATGCCCAGAACCTTTGTGACTCTGATTCAGGCCGTGAGGACCACGTTTCTGAGCATAATGTTGACCCTTTGTCACAAACTGTAACACCTGTGGTTATAGACAATGAGGAACATACTGATGACGATGAGACGCAGATACCAGATTGGGATGACAACTTAAATATTCGGTCAGGGCAAGAAGAGGCTCGGTCTGAGGGGGAGGGGAGTGCAAACACAACAATTGATGATGAAGTTGTAGATCCCACCTACTGTCAACCCCCAGTCAGGCACTCGAGGAGGTCAACAGAGGTGGTGGAGGAGGATGCAACCGACGACGAAGTTGCCTTGCGC